>NC_136073.1:706511647-707122461 GCF_964261635.1 Lissotriton helveticus
AGACTTTCTTACATGCTTTCTAGCAACATCAATTTGCTATTGATACACACTTCATGCAACTTTCAAGAGGACAACAGAATCAAGACCAGTCGGCACTACAATGTCTTCATCTGCCTTAAACAGATGCATCAGGGGGATGATTGAACAAGGGAGGGTTGAAATTTGCAGGTTTGAGCCACAATCGACAGGAGTTTCCAAGGCACTAAAAGCCCTGGTAGTGGGAGCGAGATTGGACAACATTTTCAAGGATGTCAAGTGGTGTGGGTATCCTACGTTTAAGTGGTTTTATTTTAAAGCTATGCAGTACAGTCGGTGGTGAGTACGCTTTAAACTATGCATAATTCTTCCCTACGGTCTTTACAAAAACTGAGATTTTTATAGACAGTGCAGAAAGAAGCTAGGATAATTACCATTCTTTTCTTAAGATGATGAGACAAATAGTTCCTTAATGGATTTCCACCTTTTACTGAATGGTTGGAAAGTATGACTTGGGGGTTCAATGAAAGCAACAGGTTACTGTGACAGTCATGGCTACATGGATGATGCTTGAGCAAATAAAATTGGCATGACATGCTGCTGTTTTAAGGCTTCTGGTAGGCATCAGACTGGATCCAGATATTTAAAAGCAGCAGTACTCTTGTATACCAGTAGATGGCGATGTGCACCTCCGTGCTGACGTTGTTCCACTCCAGAAGACTTGGGTGTAAATAACCACCATCCAGGCGTGCTGATGCCAGTTCCTTTGTATACATGCTTTTTGAGGCGGAAACAGAGCTTACTCCTCCTCTCTTTGACAACTATTTTTCTCCCAAAACGTTCTTTTTCAGAGTCCCAGGGACAATATGTCACCTACCAAAACAACAGGGCTTAAACATTTCAGGGAATGTTGAAAAACAATGTCTGTGACAGATCCCCATGAACTATGTCTGTGGTGCCTAGGGTCTGAGGAGGTCCTTGACCTGAACCTACCTACAACAGAGGTGATAACTAACATCTTGACGAACAAGTTACTTACATTCCATAACGCTTTAGTTGGTAGAGACTCTATCTAGACGCTGATTCTTTATATGAGAATATTCCCTAGTGTCAGACTGCATCCTGAATAATTTTTTGCAATTTCCCCTTGCATGCTGGTAGTTGGCATCATTTGGCACTGCATCGTATTGTTGGCGTAGTCAGCAGCAGATGTGACATTTGCGGTGCCAACATAGGCCCCGCCCCAGGGAGCAAACCTCCGTTCATAACAGTCTTTTTTATTTTTAATCCTTGCAATTTATTATGATATGAGCTTTGCAAAAGGAAGAAACGAAAAGAAGATGTGTACAAAGAATGTGTTTGTATTGTGGTAAATCTGGATATTATCTAAAAGATTGTCACAGTAAACGTAGAATTTTCAAGAGTCAAATACAGATGCCTTCAGTTAGAAAGGTTACAACCAGTGGAAAACGGAGCGCCTCGACAATAAATGATGCTGCCTTGTTGATTGAAGATAAGCAGTTTGTCACAAAATAGGCAGCTAATACTATGTAGTGATTGATTACTCATGTAGCAGTTCCTAACAAAATTATTTTATCAAATGAACAAGGTGAATTTGTTTCAGGACTTCAGGTCAGGTTTAGGTGTCTCAGGGAATTATATGGTTATCAAGTTTGGACAATCATTAGAGATACCTTGGATCACTAAGAATGTTCCAGCAGAGGTTAGGGCAGTAGATGGTTCAGCATTGCCTTCAATGTTAATATATGGACCCAATCTTTGTGGTGGGTTTTGCAAGTCACTATGAATAAAATAGTTTTGATCTGATTGATGCCCCTCATTAGGCCGAGCCTAGCTATTGCGTAAGCAATCGCTATGCGAGATTATAGTAAGGGGAAAAGAAAAGTCTACCAAAGACCTCTGGAATGCGGTTTATGGCCAGTGCATGTGAGGCATTAAAGTGCGAAGCAGGCATCTGGCATTGACTTGAAAGCAGCAGACTGCTTCGCCAGCACGCGCTTGGCCTCACTTCCTGCTCCCCCTCTTACAGCAATTAACTTTCGTTCACTCACACCCCATATGCTCGTTCCCTCCCACCCTTCCTTTGATGTCCGCTTTTCTTGTTTTCTCCTCCCTACCCCTCTCTCTCCACCCTCCAACTCTACCCTCCACCCTCCAACTCCACCCTCCAACTCCAACTCAACCCTCAAACTGCAACCTCCAACTCCAACTCGACCCTCCAACTCCACCCTCCAACTCCACCCTCCAACTCCTACTCCACCCTCCAACTCCAACTCAACCCTCCAACTCCACCTCCACCCTCCAACTCCACCCTCCAACTCCAACTCCACCCTCCAACGCCACCCTCCACCCTTTAACTCCACCCTCCAACTCCACCCTCCAATTCCAACTCCACCCTCCAACTCCACCCTCCAACTCCACCCTCCAACTCCAACTCCACCCTCCAACTCCACCCTCCAACTCTACCCTCCAACTCTACTCTCCAACTCACAACCTCCAACTCCACCCTCCAATTCTAATTCCAACTCCACCCTCCAACTCCACCTGCCAACTCCAACTCCACCCTCCAAATCCACTGCACCCTTCAACTCCACACTCCAACTCCACCCTCCACCTCCACCCTCCAACTACACCCTCCAACTACACCCTCCAACTACACCCTCCAACTCCAACTCCACCCTCCGACTGCAACCTCCACCCTCCAACCCACCCACCACACTCCAACTCCACCCTCCAACTCCACCCTTCAACTCCACCCTCCAACTCCACCCTCCAACTCCAACTACACCCTCCACCCTCCCACTCCACCCTCCAACTCCAACTCCACCCTCCAACTCCACCCTCCAACTCCAACTCCACCCTCCAACTCCACTCTCGAACTCCAACTCCACCCTCCAACTCCACCCTCCAACTCAACCCTCCAACTCCAACCTCCAACTCCAACTCCACCATCCATCCTTCAACTCCACCCTCCAACTCTACCCTCCAACTCCACCCTCCAACTCCAACTCCACCCTCTAACTTCACCCTCCAACTCCAACTCCAACTCCACCCTCCAACTCCACCCTCCAACTCCACCCTCCAACCTCAACTCCACCCTCCAACTCCACCCTCCAACTCCACCCTAAACTCGACCCTTCAATTCCACCCTCCAACTCCACCCTCCAACTCTATCCTCCAACTCCAACTCTACCCTCTAACTCCATCTCCACCCTCCAACTCCACACTCCAACTTCAACTCCACCCTACAACTCCACCCTCCAACTCCACCCTCCAACTCCACCCTCCAACTCCAACTCCACCCTCCAACTCCACCTCCACCCTCTAACTCCAACTCCACCCTCCAACTCTGCCCTACAACTCCAACTCCACCCTCCAACTCCAACTCCACCCTCCAACTCCACCTCCACCCTCTAACTCCAACTCAGCCCTCCAACTCTGCCCTACAACTCCAACTCCACCCTCCAACTCCAACTCCACCCTCCAACTCCACCCTCCAACTCCAACTCCACCCTCCAACTCCAACTCCATCCTCCAACTCCACCCTCCAACTCCAACTCCACCCTCCAACTCTACCCTCCAACTCCACCCTCCAACTCCACCCTCCAACTCCAACTCCAACTCCACCCTCCAACTCCACCCGCCAACTCCAACTCCACCCTCCAACTCCAATTGCACCCTTCAACTCCACCTTCCAACTCCACCCTCCAACTCTAACCCTCCAACTACACCCTCCAACTCCAACTCTACCCTCCAACTCCAACCTCCACCCTCCAACCCACGCTCTAACCCTTCAACTCTACCCTCCAACTCCACCCTTCAACTCCACCCTCCAACTCCAACTCTACCCTTCAACTCCACGCTCCAACTCCAACTCCACCTTCCAACTCCACTCTCCAACTCCAATTCCACCCTCCAACTCCAACTCTACCCTCCAACTCCACCGTCCAACTCCAACTCCACCCTCCAACTCTAACTCCACCCTCCAACTCGGCCCTACAACTCCAACTCCAACTCCACCCTCCAACTCTAACTCCACCCTCCAACTCCACCCTCCAACTCTACCCTCCACCCTCCAACTCCACCTTCCCAACTCCAACTCCACCCTCCAACTCCAACTCCACCCTCCAACTCCACCCTCCAACTCCAACTACACCCTCCAACTACACCCTCCAACTCCAACTCGAACTCCACCAACTCCACCCTCCAACTCCACCCTCCACTCCAACTCCACCCTCCAACTCCACCCTCCAACCTCTACCCTCCAACTCCAACTCCACCCTCCAACTCCAACTCTACCCGCCAACTCCAACTCCACCCTCCAACTCCAACTGCACCCTTCAACTCCACCCTCCAAATCCACCCTCCAACTCCAACTCCACCCTCCTACTCCAACCTCCACCCTCCAGCCCACCCTCCACCCTCCAACTCCACCCTCCAATTCCACCCTTTAACTCCACCCTCCAACTCCACCCTCCAACCCAACCCCACCCTCCAACTCCAACTACACCCTCCAACTACAACTCCACCCTCCAACTTCAACTCCACCCTCCAAATCCAACTCCACCTACCAACTCTAACTTCACCCTCCAACTCCACTATCCAACTCCAACTCCACCCTCCAACTCCACCCTCCAACTCCACCCTCCAACCCCACCCTCCAACTCCATCTGCACCCTTCAACTCTACCCTCCAACTCCACCCTCCAACTCCACCCTCCAACTCCAACTCCACCCTCCAACTCCAACCTCCACCCTCCAACTCACCCTCCACCCTCCAACTCCACCCTCCAATTCCACCCTTCAACTCCACCCTCCAACTCCACCCTCCAACTACACCCTCCAACTACAACTCCACCCTCCAACTCCAACTCTGCCCTCCAACTCCACCCTCCAACTCCAACTCCAACCTCCAACTCCACCCTCCAACTCCAACTCCACCCTACAACTCCACCCTCCAACTCTACCCTCCAACTCCACCCTCCAAATTCACCCTCCAACTCCAACTCCACCCTCCAACTCCACCCGCCAACTCCAACTCCACCCTCCAGCTCCACCCCCAACTACACCCTCCAACTACACCCTCCACTACACCCTCCAACTACACCCTCCAACTCCAACTCTACCCTCCAACTCCAACTCCACCCTCCAACTGCAACCTCCACCCTCCAACCCACCCACCACACTCCAACTCCACCCTCCAACTGCACCCTTCATCTCCACCCTCCAACTCCACCCTCCAACTCCAACTCCACCCTCCAACTCCAACTACACCCTCCACCCTCCCACTCCGCCTCCAACTCCAACTCCACCCTCCAACTCCACCCTCCAACTCCAACTCCACCCTCCAACTCCACCCTCCAACTCCACCCTCCAACTCCAACTCCACCCTCCAACTCCAACTCCACCCTCCAACTCCAACTTCACCCTCCAACTCAACCCTCCAACTCCCCCCTCCAACTCCAACTCCACCATCCACCCTTCAACTCCACCCTCCAACTCCACCCTCCAACTCCACCCTCCAACTCAAACTCCATCCTCTAACTCCACCCTCCAACTCCAACTACAACTACAACCTCCAACCCCACCCTCCAACTCCACCCTCCAACCTCAACTCCACCCTCCAACTCCACCCTCCAACTCCACCCTAAACTCGACCCTTCATTTCCACCCTCCAACTCCACCCTCCAACTCTATCCTCCAACTCCAACTCTACCCTCTAACTCCATCTCCACCCTATAACTCCACACTCCAACTGCAACTCCACCCTCCAACTCCACCCTCCAACTCCAATTCAACCCTCCAACTCCACCCCCACCCTCTAACTCCAACTCCACCCTCCAACTCTGCCCTACAACTCCAACTCCACCCTCCAACTCCAACTCCACCCTCCAACTCCACCTCCACCCTCTAACTCCAACTCCACCATCCAACTCTGCCCTTCAACTCCAACTCCACCCTCCAACTCCAACTCCACCCTCCAACTCCAACTCCACCCTCCAACTCCACCCTCCAACTCCAACTCCACCCTCCAACTCTACCCGCCAACTCCACCCTCCAACTCCACCCTCCAATTCCAACTCCAACTCCACCCTCCAACTCCAACTGCTCCCTTCAACTCCACCTTCCAACTCCACCCTCCAACTCCACCCTCCAACTACACCCTCCAACTCCAACTCTATCCTCGAACTCCAACCCCCACCCTCCAACCCACCCTCTAACCCTCCAACTCCACCCTCCAACTCCACCCTTCAACTCCACCCTCCAACTCCAACTCTACCCTTCAACTCCATGCTCCAACTCCAACTCCACCTTCCAACTCCACTCTCCAACTCCAACTCCACCCTCCAACCTTAACTCTACCCTCCAACTCCACCCTCCAACTCCAACTCCACCCTCCAACTCTAACTCCACCCTCCAACTCCGCCCTACAACTCCAACTCCACCCTCCAACTCTAACTCCACCCTCCAACTCCACCCTCCAACTCTACCCTCCACCCTCCAACTCCACCCTCCAACTCCACCTTCCAACTCCAACTCCACCCTCAAACTCCAACTCCACCCTCCAAATCACCCTCCAACTCCAACTCCACCCTCCAACTACACCCTCCAACTCCAACTCCAACTCCAACTCCACCAACTCCACCCTCCAACTCCACCCTCCAACTCCAACTCCACCCTCCAACTCCACCCTCCAACTCTACCCTCCAACTCAAACTCCACCCTCCAACTCCAACTCTACCCGCCAACTCCAACTCCACCGTCCAACTCCAACTGCACCCTTCAACTCCACCCTCCAACTCCACCCTCCAACTCCAACTCCTCCCTCCACCTCCAACCTCCACACTCCAACCCACCCTCCACCCTCCAACTCCACCCTCCAATTCCACCCTTTAACTCCACCCTCCAACTCCACCCTCCAACTCCAACCCCACCCTCCAACTCCAACTACACCATCCAACTCCAACTCCACCCTCCAACTTCAACTCCACCCTCCAACTCCAACTCCACCTACCAACTCTAACTTCACCCTCCAACTCCACTCTCCAACTCCAACTCCACCCTCCAACTCCACCCTCCAAATCCACCCTCCAATCCCACCCTCCAACTCCATCTGCACCCTTCAACTCCACCCTCCAACTCCACCCTCCAACTCCAACTCCACCCTCCAACTTCCACCCCCAACTCACCCTCCACCCTCCAACTCCACCCTCCAATTCCACCCTTCAACTCCACCCTCCAACTCCACCCTCCAACTCCACCCTCCAACTACAACTCCACACTCCAACTCCAACTCTGCCCTCCAACTCCACCCTCCAACTCCAACTCCACCCTCCAACTCCACACTCCAACTCCAACTCCACCCTCCAACTCCACCCTCCAACTCTACCCTCCAACTCCACACTCCAACTCCAACTCCACCCTCCAACTCCACCCGCCAACTCCAACTCCACCCTCCAACTCCACCCCCCAACTACACCCTCCAACTCCACCCTCCAACTCCACCCTCCAACTACACCCTACAACTCCAACTCTACCCTCCAACTCCAACCTCCACCCTCCAACCCACCCTACACCCTCCAACTCCACCCTCCAACTCCACCCTCCAACTACAACTCCACCCTCCAACTGCACAATCCAACTCCACCCTCCAACTCACTCTCCAACTCCAACTCCACCCTCCAACTCCAACTCCACCCTCCAACTCCACCCTCCAACTCCAACTCTACCCTCCAACTCTTACTCCACCCTCCAACTCCACTCTACAACTCCAACTCCACCCTCCAACTCTTACTCCACCCTACAACTCCACCCTACAACTCCACCCTACAACTCCAACTCCACCCTACAACTCTTACTCCACCCTCCAACTCCGCTCTACAACTCCAACTCCACCCTCCAACTCTTACTCCACCCTCCAACTCCACCCTCGAACTCCACCCTACAACTCCACCCTCCAACTCCACCCTCCAACTCCAACTCCACCCTCCAACTCCATCCTCCAACTTCAACTCCACCCTCCAACTCCACCCTCCAACTCCAACTCCTCCCTCCAACTCCAACTCCACCCTCCAACTCCAACTCCACCCTCCAACTCCACCCTCCAACTCTACCCTCCAACTCCACCCTCCAACTCCACCCTCCAACGCCAACTCCACCCTCCAACTCTACCCACCAAATCCAACTCCACCCTCCAACTCCAACTCTACCCCCTTAACTCCACCCTCCAACTACACCCTCCAACTACACCCTCCAACTAAACCCTCCAACTCCAACTCTACCCTCCAACTCCAACCTCCACCCTCCAACCAACCCTCCACCCTCCAACTCCACCCTCCAACTCCACCCTTCAACTCCACCCTTCAACTCCAACCTCCAACTCCAACTCCACCCTCCAACTGCACAATCCAACTTCACCCTCCAACTCCACTCTCCAACTCCAACTCCACCCTCCAACTCCAACTCTACCCTCCAACTCCACCCTCCAACTCCACCCTCCAACTCCACCCTCCAACTCCAACTCCACCCTCCAACTCCAACTCCACCCTCCAACTCCTACTCCACCCTCCAACTCTGCTCTACAACTACAACTCCACCCTCCAACTCTTACTCCACCCTACAACTCCACCCTACAACTCCACCCTCAAACTCCAACTCCACCCTCCAACTCTTACTCCACCCTCCAACTCCACTCTACAACTCCAACTCCACCCTCCAACTCTTACTCCACCCTACAACTCTTACTCCACCCTCGAACACCACCCTACAACTCCACCCTCCAACTCCAACTCCTCCCTCCAACTCCAACTCCAACTCCACCCTCCAACTCCACCCTCCAACTCCAACTCCACCCTCCAACTCCACCCCCCAACTCCAACTCCTCCCTCCAACTCCACCCTCCAACTCCACCCTCCAATTCCACCCTCCAACTACACCATCCAATATCATCCCCACCCTCCAACTCCACCCTCCAACTCCAACTCCACCCACAAGCTCCACCCTCCAACTCTACCCCCCATCTCCACCCTCCAACTCCACCCTCCAACTCCAACTTTAACTCCACCCTCCAACTCCAACTCCACCCGCCAACTCCAACTCCACCCTCCAACTCCAACTGCACCCTTCAACTCCACCCTCCAACTCCACCCTCAAACTCCACCCTCTGACTCCACCCTCCAACTCCAACTCCACCCTCCAACTCCAACCTCCACCCTCCAAACCACCCTCCATCCTCCAACTCCACCCTCCAATTCCAGCCCTCAACTCCACCCTCCAACTCCACCGTCCAACTCCAACTCCACCCTCCAACTCCACCTCCACCCTCCAACTCCGCCCTCCAACTCCAACTCCACCCTCCAACTCCAACTCCACCCTTCAACTCCAACAACACCCTCCAATTCGAACTCCACCCTCCAACTCCAATTCCACCCTCCAACTCCACCCTCCAACTCCACCCTCCAACTCTACCCTCCAACTCCACCCTCCAACTCCACCCTCCAACTCCACCCTCCGACTCCAACTCCACCCTCCAACTCCAACTGCACCCTTCAACTCCACCCTCCAACTCCACCCTCCAACTCCAACTCCACCCTCCAACTCCAACCTCCACCCTCCAACCCACCCTCCACCCTCCAACTCCACCCTCCAATTCCACCCTTCAACTCCACCCTCCAACTCCAACTCCACCCTCCAACTTCAACTCCACCCTCCAACTCCACCCTCCAACTCCACCCTCCCAACTCCACCCTCCACCCTCCAACTCCACCCTCCAACTCCACCCCCCAACTCCACCCTCCAACTCCACCCTCCAAATCCACCCGCCAACCCCACCCTCCATCACTCAGGAACACCACCACATCCCTCAGGGACACCACCACATCACTCGGGGACACCCACATCACTCGGGGACACCACCACATCACTCAGGAACACCACCACATCACTCGGGGACACCACCACATCACTCAGTGACACCACCACATCACTCGGGCGCACCACCTCAGGGGCACCACCACATCACTCAGGGAAACCACCACATCACTCAGGAATACCACCACATCATTCAGGGACACCACCACATCACTCGGGGACACCACCACATCACTCAGGGACACCACCACATCACTCTGGGAATACCACCACATCACTCAGGAACACCACCACATCACTCAGGGACACCACCACATCACTCGAGGACTCCCACATCACTCGGGGACACCACCACTTCACTCAGGGACACCACCACATCACTCTGGGACACCACCAATTCACTCTGGGACACCACCACATCACTCTAATACACTGCCACTTCACTCAGCCCATCCACATCATCACTCAGCACCACAACAGCACTGTCCTTACGTGCTACCAACAAGCACTGCCATAGCCAATAGGACCCTCCAACTCCAACTGCACCCACCAACTCCAACTCCACCCTCCAACTCCACCCTCCAACTCCAACTCCAACTCCACCCTCCAAATCCACCCTCCAACTCCACCCTCCAACTCCAACTCATTGAACTCTCACAATACATCTGTCCTCCCATCCAGTTTGAAGATATACACACACACACATAATCTATTACAGGGGCACTGGGTGGCCTGCATTTATAAAATATCACTGACACCCACACATCCATTCTGCGAACAGGAGTGTAATGCTCCCCTACAAGTCTCTTATGCCAACTACAATCCCTCCAAGAGACCTGCCCATTCCTTATTTTGATTCATCTACATACTTACTCCAGTAACTTATAAATTAGCTGTTTAGTTAATTTTAAAGGCTTTTTGAACAGCCTTAGTGCCATCTTGAGCTGTTCTTACCATCTATTTCCTTCATACTTATACATTTAACTTGCAACTTGAAAAGCAACCAAAAATATGTTTAAACAATGACGCTGTAGTAGACAGAGAATAGTTGTGTCACAAGCAGGTGATGTTTTAGGGCATTATTCTCATATAGCAAAATGAAGCTGATTCCATGTAACAAAAGCACTTTGGATAGTTAAAAATCATTTACAAGGTTCCATAGGGCCAACATGTTTCATCCCAAGTCTAGACAACTTTTTTAGTAGTCACTTATAGAAAGGGAGTGTTACTTGATGAAAATGTGAATCCCCACAGTTTCTGATATAGGCCAATCCTTTTATGAAAACAGTAACTTAAGGTCTGGGTTTTAGGGATGAGAAGCGAGGAATTCTTTTGTACAGCACATTGCAGTGAAGGTGTTTTCTCATTCTATTTGGCGAAATGATATTGAAATATTTTGGTATTTGGGGATTTAGTATAACAACAGCATAGGTGAGAATCAAGGTTTCTTTTCTCCTCTCGCCTCCCCTGAACTGAACCCTGGATATAGAGATAATGTTCTTTCTCTTATAATCCCTTTTAGACATCAGAAAATATTCATGTTAAAAAATAAGGTCGTAGTTCACAGACCTGTCTTGAATCTCCAGTGTTTATAAAGCATATATTGTATACTGTTTCCTACTATGGGAGGCTATGCCACTGATCTCCGACTTTCACAGCTCATGGAATCCTTTGCTCTAAAATTATTGTGACAACTGAAGTTCTTGACTCAACTCATTACTTTTCTTTCTTGATTCCTAGTTAATTGTCTACAGTCTAGTTGAGTGAGCACCATCAACTACAGTTGAAATTTGAATTTCACTCAAGTCAGGATGTCCAACAATGTGAGTTTTGATTTCATGCCTGTAAGTGTAAATGAGGTATTATGCTTAATTGTCATTGGTATACAACGGTAACCACGCATTTTTTACAACGCGGTACCGTTACCACGCTACTTTTACCACGCAAGTCGTTACCACGACTTGCGCTGGGGGGCGCTCCAGGATAGTAAATAGATTAATTTACTATCCAACTCCTTTCCCTAGAGTCCACGGGGACTGGAGTTGGAATAGTAAATTAAAAAATTTACTATCCAGCGCCCCTCCACGCAAGTCGTTGTAACGACTTGCGTGGTAAAAGTAGCGTTGTAACGGTACGCGTTGTAAAAGTACGCGTGGTACCGTCATATATCCTTGTCATTATCAGGGTTTGAGTTTCTGAAATAGAGATGAGTACTGCTATTTGAGTGAAAATTCACATGTTAAGTCCCGATTCTAAAAGAAGCTGCAGGTGAACAAAGGTAAAACATAAGACATGCAATGTTTTAAAACAGGAGAGGAAACAATATAGTGTCACCTACTAAAAACAAAGGGAGCGAGAAGAGTTTTTGTAGTGACCTTTGAACTATGTTTTTGTTTGATGACTGAGAAATGATCGGACCTAAACATATGGGAGCAGATTTAAAATCCCCATGTGCCGCGGTGCATCTAGTTGCATGAGGCAGTTGTGGCGTAGCCTGCTGAGTGATATTTACAAGCACAGGTAAAGTCATTCTGCGTGACTTAACCTGTGCTCGTAAGTATCGCCCAAGTTCATGCAACACTTTGCGTGTTAGGGGCAGGACATGGGTGTTGATATGGGTGTTCCCACGCAACACCCATGTCCACTGATGCATTTCAGATTTACAAGAAATCGTAAATCTGGAAATGTGTCAGAATGTCAGAAGGTGCCCCTTCCTGCACAAGAACAATCTCCCTATGACGCAGGCATCCTTGCACCACCTGTTTGTGTGCCAGCGCAAGGGGAAGCAGAGAGGTGCAACATACTGTTGTAAATATGTTGCATCCCTGTGCTTTGAAACTAACGCAGTGCAGCACAGCAAAATGACTTGCTTCATCGCGCTGCGTTAGTTTCTTTTAGATATGCCCCGCGGTTTCTTCCCAACTTACAATGTTAGTTTAAAAGTTCAGGAGGATAAGTAGTGAGAAAATTATTGTGCCTACTTTAAAGTTTTCACTTTCATGAAAAGAGTTGTCATTTGAGATGTTCTCAATTTTGTTGACAATCAATTTAGTTTCTTCAAAAAAAAAGTAGGGGTGTGATCTCTTTCCCATAGTTGTACAAACATCATGTTTAGAGCTCGCTCCACTACAGGCCTTCAATGTGAAGTGAAAGAGTTACACTTGGTGAAACAATTTACTTCCCCTTCAAGGCAGGAGTGAGATATAGGGCAGCTCACGAGGAGGCTCATAGAACGTGAAACAACACCGAATCAACCCCAGCCCACAAAACTACTCCTGACCCAACCACCAGCCAACAAACCAACCCAACCCACCCCCTCCAGCCGGCAAATCAAAATCTGACTCACCCTCAGCCTATAAAACTACCCCAACCCCACCAGCCTACTAAACTACAACAAAACAACCCCCAGCCCAAACTACACCCAGCACAAATAAACTCAACGCTTCCTGCAAGGTCTTCTTGCTTCTGTCCGTAGCAGGCAGCAGTTAGTATGCATATTGCCTTTACCACACATATGCGTGCTTAGGGCATATGTGTGGTTAATGCATGTTCTGTGAATCTAGCGGAGTTGGAACACTCATGGTTTAGACCACAGTGTTCCGACTGTTCCCCGACCATGGCATTTGAATATAGCGGATTCCCTTCAGTAGTTAGCTACTACATTTCAACGAGAAAATGGCTGAGCGGCACAGGGTGTAACATTGTATATCAATATGATGAAATGGTGAAATCTGGTTTTAGAGAAAAAGACTAAATGATTCTTTCTGTTTCTCTTGTAGTTCTGCATGCGAGCCCACCTGAGGGCAGTAACCTGCTGCTGCAGATCAGTCCCTGAGGGAGGTAAGTGGTAGAAAGCAAAACCCCTCATTACCTCATGCCACTAGGCATAAATGTACTCTGAGGGGCAGATTAACAAGCCCCTTGACACACCGGTTCATCATTTTTTGTGTTGTGCCGGTGGCGCATGGTAACACTCCATATTTACAAGGGCAGGAAAAGCCACTTTGCTTGTCCTTATAAATATGACCCCTTTACACCCAGCACTTTGCATGAAAGGGACTTTCCATGGGTGTTGCTATGGGTGTTCACACGCAGCACCCATGGAACCAGACACATTTTCAGATTCACAAGGAATCATAAATCTGGAAATGAGTGTGAATTCTACGCCTCCCCAGCGGAGGCGTAGGGAAGCGCAACAAGGAGAAATGTATTAATTTCTCCTCGTTTTCTTTTCCTCTTTCTATGGGTGCTGGAATTTGCAGCACACATAGAAAAAGGAAATCACCTCTAATGATTGTTTATGTGCAGGAAGGGTTCCCTTCCGGCACATCAACAATCATTGAAACAATGCAGTTTTTCAACTTCTATGGGTGCTAATGCAGCACACATAGAAGTTGAAAAACGTCATTTCAGATTGTTTTTGTGCAGGAAGGGAATCCTTCCTGAACAAAAACAATCTCCCCACGACGCACTGCTCACGGCAGCAGTTTGTACGTCAGCGCAGAGGGAAGCACTGAGATGTGACATATTGTTGTAAATATGTTGCATCCCTGTGCTTTGATAGTGACTCAATGTGGCTTGCATTCGGCACTGAGGGGCATATTATCGCCATTTTATCGGCAGGAAACTGCCGATAAAACGGCGATAATGGGCTTTATAATACGCCCTTGTTAATTCCCATACAAGCCCATGTTAATACCAGAACAAGGGCTTCTATGGGAATTAACAAGGGCGTAATATCAAGGCCATTGTCGCCGTTTTATCGGCAGTTTCCTGCCGATAAAACGGCGATAATTTTAACACCGGTCCTTGATAATATGCCCCTGGGTCACTTTCTTGTAAATCTGCCCCTGAGTTTTCCCCTTTGTGTGAGTTATTTGATTGTTTATAGTTTTAATGAAAGGAAGGGATGCATTTCTGTAAAAAGTACATTTTCAGCACAGAACACACTGTCCTTGAAGCTATTATGTAATAATATAGTACGTGAAATGCAGGTGAATCAACCCCTCAATATTCAAGTACATGCGGATATGGAGGCAGCAGTCACTCAATGTTACAATGTATGGCGCCGGCATTGATCATTTAATATTTCATTTCTGAGCATGTTGGGCCACAGTCATTGTGGTGGGAGGTACTGGCTGTGTTTCAAATCCTGGTACCACCTCGGCAGAATGGTCATTCAACAACCAAACACAGCACTGACAAATTATTGGAGCCTTATGGCATGTGTGTGGTAGGCTTGGAGCCCACTGGATCACCAGGCAAGATGGTCAAAGACGTTTTAAGGCATTGGCAAATTAGGCAATTGCCCAGGGCCCCCACCTTCCAAGAGGCCCCATGGGAAAGTGGACTTTCTCACTATTTGATCTTTGACTATTCTGTTTCTCTCTTAAAACTCTCTACCTCATGCCACTACTGACTCTTTTGAGTCATTTTTAGGAATTTTGGGATCCCTGTCAGGACATATTTAATCTGTTATTGTGTGCTCCTGTTATAGTGTGACATATGGTTTAGTATTGTTTGGCATCAAGCAGGATTGAAATAGTAGGAAATGGATAATACATTTCAAATTTGTACTGTACAGATGCCCTCAAATTATGTCTTACCCAGGGCCCCCCAAATCCTTATGAGGACAATAAAGATGGTCAAGTGTAGTGTGGGCTGTGAAAATTTGCAGCCAAATGCTGGTGGTGGCCGCAGAGCTACGTTAGACGGCAGGTGTCTTTGGAAGTACCTGGCTCACAGAGACCGAGGGACAGTGTATGCTGATGGCAAAAGGAGAAGCCTGGGCTCGCTCACAAATGGAATCTTTGTTCAGTACAGACACATTTTTACAGAACTCCTAGGCTGTGGATAGGGGTAAACAACCTTTACCACGAAGTTTTTACCACGCGGTACCTTTACCACGCGGCCGTTACAACGCAAGTCGTTACCACGACTTGCGCTGGAAGGCGCTGTGGGATAAGGAATTTTATAAATTTATATTCCAACACCTTCCCTACTGTCATATAGCTACTGTATATCTTTATAATGCGTTAAGTTAGCATAGGCTCATTACATGTTTAAACGCCATTTTTTCCTTTTGCTGCTTCTGCACACGACACTTAATTGTTGATTTAGCTTTCAACCTAGTAGTTCGTTGTGGTTTACATGAGAATAATATGTTATTACTCTGATATCAGCTTTGCTTAATAAAATATGTCTGTACAGAGAGTGCTGAAGCCTCAGGAATAACAAGATACAGAATTGTTATGTGGTCTGATCTTCGCGCCTCCATAGACATAACATAAGTGCAGCTTCTGCCAACTTTGGGCTTTAGGCGGGTTTTATATGGCTTTGCTTGAGGCACACAAACACACTTGATGCTGTTCGCATGCAGAGAGAGCTGGTGTATGCTGATGTGATTCCTTCATTCTAGGATCCTGAGGTATGGGCCCGCCCTAATTCAACCCAAAGAGACCTTTTTAGCTATTAATATAATATGTGAGTTAGGGAGGGTGAGAAATAAGTGTTGTTAACCCTTATTCATTACAGCATGTTAGTATGCTGTCACCATTCACTTTCTATGGACTAGTAACTATGCTGATAACTTTGCTTTTGATAATATGTCTCCTTGTATTATCTAAGATACTGCGCCTGAGAAGACGGCATTAGTAAATAAATATTTCAATTATGCACGTGTCCTCATTTACTCCAAGTTCTGATTTGAAATGATTGTATAACGAAAGAGTGTTCATGTGTTCCACGTAACCTGAGGTTTGTGAGTTCATGTTCTGGTTTGTCTAAACATTGGGAGTTGGTTATGACCAATGAGACACTGTAGCTAGCTCGGTAAGGGGTTTGTTGGGTACTAAGGTGAGTTTTGGGTCACCCTAATTCGCTGAGGTTCCAATCCTCTGTGCACAGTTCTGTGGGAGAACAGAAACCCTGCTACATGGCGCCCATACGTTGGTGGTCTTATATCATGACACTCGAGTAGTATATCATTCAAATCTTAACCCCTTCACTGTCATTTCCGGAAAACGGTGGTGTCGGTGAAACCTACCTATTTTTGAAATAGGTCTTTTCAAGCTTGAATCTTTCTAAAACGGTTTCTTTGAATTACTACCCAGTTGTGCTACAAAGTTTCCTTTGTTTTTCCGTGGTTCCGGTGATATCATGGCTGTGGCCATTGCGCAGCATAGTCGCATTGCGGTGCGCAACCATTTACAAACTTACCAAGTCCCTTTGGATGGCGTGGCTGTGATTTTGGTGGTGTGTGCAGATCCGGCATACCCATTCGAGCTGTTTTACTCGTGGGTCACATTTCCGGAGGTGGACGAAAATTCTGGAGTGTTCCTACACTACACACCATCCCCTGTACCGGCTGAGTATACACCGTACAGGGCACTGGAAATACCTACTGATCATTGGCAGCATCGCGTTTGGTTTGATGGCGCCCTTCCCCACTCTTTGTCCGCTGCAAGGTTAGGTCCACTATCCATTCCAGGCACAAATTGGCCTGCATTGGGTGGATTCACCCCGCACCAGAATCACGGCGCTTGTCCCCTTGCGGATATTCGCAGACTACACGTTGTCTCGATTGCCGTGATTCGTGCATTAGTGCAATACATAGGTCGTCATCTCCCGGGAGGTCCCCCGGGGTGTGCGGCCGTTCAAACGGAACATGGCGGTTTGAAGCTTAATCCAGTCATGGTCAATTCAGTTTTTGGTAAACGCCCCGATGATAGGGATGATTTTCCTTTTTGGCTTGCCGAGAAATTTGACCAACTGGAAGCTGCGTTTCCGAATTCTACTCCTGCTGATAAACATAGAATGTTGACGATTACTTTACCAAAGGATATAACTCCCGAACTCGTTGACTGTGAAAGTTGGGGTAAGACTTTTGCAGCTGTTTATGCAAGGTGTTTCGGCACCCCAACTATGGCTGTACTGCCTACGATCATAAAACGTGTTCAGGATGATCACGGTCCGGAGGCAGCGGTTGAATTGGGTATGCGCCTGTGTGGTTCTTTTGAGATTGTTAGCGATCTCATTCTCTCCAATATCAAAGGAGATGCAGTAAACTTCCAGGTTTTTAATGCTTTGGCAGCATTACCCGATGCCGAAAAGCCCCGTCAGTTGGCGAAGATTGTAGTGGCCGCTTATAAAACAATTGGTTGCACAAGTAAGGGTCTAAAGTATTTCGCAGTTAAGGATAAGAAACAACCACAAGTGCAGTCTGCTGCGGCAGATGTGCAACCCAAGTCCAAAAAACAAAATTGGCCTCAAAAACAGAAACAGGGGAAGCGACAACAGCAGACTCAGGATTCTTATCCTGCGCCACAAGTTCCTGCGCCGACTGAGAAAGTTTATGATTTGCGCGACCGCGCGATGATTAAATCACCTGATCGATTTCAGGTTTCTGATCAACGCTCTCCTCGTTCCTTTCAGGACTCATCGGCCCCGAAGACCGGTGGAGGCGGACTGGGGCGTGGTGGCCAACAAGGACGTGGTCAGCCCCGCCAAACAGAAGGCGCAGGGAAGCAGGAGGATTCTACGCCAAAGAGACCGCAGTTTGCGAAAAAGAAAGTCGCAGCCTTAACAGCACATCGATATGCCACAGATAGTGAGAACGCGGCTTCGGAATCTGACGTGGGCTCTGACCTTGCTGGACAGCGCGGCGGAGATTACCATAGTGAGAGAGGCGCTGTGTCCACTACTGAGGGTGACAGCGACTGATGTCTATGTTGTAATAGAAACAGCCGATACGAGACTTGCTCCTCCTGAAAGACTTTATGAAATTGTCCTGTTAATTGAAGGTGACATACAGCGTACCATAAAAGGGGTATTTTGGGAAAATCTGTCTTCTACGTATGACATTTTCCTTTCGGAGGCTGACTGGCCCCCACCTTTTGTGCTCGCGGCGCCGCGAGGGGAGGAGGTAATCCTCCCCAGTTTCGCGAACACTGTCTCGAGAGAGCATGCGCAGCATTTTGCAGAAGAGTGGGCTCGGGCACTCGCACCGGCTCTGTACCGTAATCAATGTGGTTGGGATAAATTGTCCCCGAGCAACGAAATCCCGTTACGGTCTCAGCCACAGCCTCAACCTCAATATCCGATTCGGCGTGAAGCAAAGGCTTCCGTGGCGGAAATCCTTGAACAATTGGAATATCTAGGAGTCATTGAAACGTGTGTGTCACCGATGAATAATCCTCTTTTTACTGTAACCAAACCTGACGGGTCATATCGTTTGGTATTGGATTACCGGCATTTAAACTCGCATTGCCGTAACTGTGCAGTACAGAATACTCACGGCTCTGCCCTAGTGGATAGTCTAGTGCGTAAGCGTTTTAAAACAACGTTGGACATTTCCAACGGTGTTTATGCCCACAGATTGGATGGCTTAAGCTCCCAATGGACCAGTTTTACATGCGCTGGGGTCCAAAAACAATTCCGGCGTCTCCCAATGGGCTATAAGAATAGTCCTGGTATTTTTACCGCACGCATAGTCTCTCTTTTGGAGAGGATCGACCCAGATGCTTGTTCGTATGTGGATGACATATATCTCACAGACGATGAAATTTGGGAGCATCTGTGTCGTGTGAATTCAATAATTTGTAACTTTGCAGACATGGGTTACAAATTTAACTTTGCAAAATCGCACATTGCTGAGTACACAGTGTTGTTCCTGGGCTATGAGCTCAACAATGAAGGTAGAGGTTTGGCTCCTCACTTCTTGGAGAAATGCGCCCAGTTGCGCGCTCCAACAACACTGAAGAAATTACAGTCATTACTGGGCTTTTTAAATTTCGGGAGGACATACATTCCGGAATATGCCCAGCGTATCAAGGCTTTGTATGTTTTGATACAACCAACGTTTTCAAAATCATGCTGGCTGCCTGAGCACTCAGCCATCTTGCAGTCCTTGCAGGCTGATCTGCTCGCTTCTAAATTCTTACTGACTCGTGATAACCATACCAACCTGGTGATAAGAATAATACCGGGGACTGTGGATTTCACGTACCTCACTTTTAATGAAGGAGACACAGTACCTATTGCTTACAAGTCACACTTGTACACTTCGGCGGAGATGCGATTTCCCACTGTGGAAAAGGTTTTAACAGCTGTGCAGATGGCTATTCTTAAAGAACGGGCTCTCTCACAAGGGAAACGCATGTTGGTTGTTACACCCTGCCCTCATTTGGAGGCAGTCACGAAAGCCAGTGTACCAAATTCAAAAGCTTTGCACCCTCGGTGGATTCAGTGGGCTGCGTCCTTGACGTCCACAGACGTCATGTTTATTTTTGACGCCTCGTTGCGGTCGCAAGAGTTCTTGCAGTATGAGTTTGTTCATCCTGCTCCTCTAGCTATGCGACCTTTGGGGGACTTCCATTGTATCATTTGCACTGATGGTTCGGCGCAGGTTGCGCATGGCTCTAAACACGCCTACGTTTCCGCATGCGCCATTGTGGTCGGTGCTATGTTGAACGATGAGTTAGTCTCCAGGGAAGTGCACACGTTGCCACTGGGGGATTGTACCGCACAATTAGCAGAGCTTCGTGCTCTCTTACTAGCGTTGGAGTACGCAGATCCTAGTGTTACTACTTTGATTGTGAGTGATTCTTTCTACTGTGTCCAGTCTTACAATGAAAACTTGTTCTTTTGGATTCAGAACGATTTTCGTGATTCCAAGGGTAGCACAATAAAACACAAGATGATCTGGGTTCGAGTGGCAGAGCTTAAGGCTAAGTTGCCGCTCATTTTTGTAATTCATACTCTCGGCCATCAGCGTCTAGGAGTTCACGCTGTCGGTAACTCGCTTGCTGAGGAGGCAGCGAAATTAGCGGTGTCTACTTACTTAGTTGCGGCAGTTACACCGTCCAAAAGTAAGATTGATAGTGATATCTTGGCGGCTATTGCTGCAACTGAGAAGGGGAGTAAACATCCTTCGGGGTTCCCTTCGAAGTACACATACCACTTAAGTCCCGAAATGTTTCCGTTTGTGAAAATTCCTGAAGTTGGTGATCGTTTGATTCCCAACTCGGATCGCAGGGCAGACTTGATTACAGCAGCTCATGAAGGTGTAGCGTCTGCGCATGCGGGCGTCTCAGCCACTGTAACTCAATTACAACAACGTTTCTGGTGGCGGGGACTGTTCAAACAGACGCGTGATTATGTCCTTCATTGTGACATTTGTCAGCAGATTAAACCTTCGACTGCTGCGCGTCCGCCACAGACACAGTTGTACATTTCTAATAAACCACTAGGTTGTGTTTATTTAGATCACTGCGGTCCTTTTTCCTCTGATACTGCGTATAAGTACATCTTAGTAGCAGTTGATTCATGCACACGCTTTGTGTGGGTATGGCCACATCGCAGCGCTGATTCACGGACTGTCATAAGAGATTTGCGTGTCTTTGTAGGGATTTTTGCCTGTGGAACCTTCCATTCGGATCAGGGTCCGGCTTTCGCCTCTAAGGCGTATAAGGAAGCCATGACTTCGATGGGGGTCCAAGTCAAGTTTTCGTCTCCCTACAGACCTGAGGGTAACAGTGTAGTGGAGCGAATGAACCGTGATTTAAAGCAATCTTTGACAGCTCGCGTTATAGGCACTGGCAGAAACTGGCTAGCCCACCTCTATGGCGTGCAGCGTGCACTTAATAGTCTCCCTAGAAGGTCTCTGGGTGGGCGGACCCCATACAAAATGCTCTTTGGCATCAAGATGTTCGTCCCTGACCTCAACGGTCTAGACTGCGTGGCTCGCGCCACAACCTTTGACGTAGATGAACATTGTAATGTTTTACAGGATCTACAAAAGACCAGAGACAGTCTTGCAAAGGAACATTTGCCCTCCACATCGGATGTTGCGTTGCAGATCCCGGTAGTCGGCTGGCTACCCCAAGTTGGTGACCTGGTTCGCGAGAAGATCGATAACAAGAACGAATTTGGTCCTTCCTATCGAGCTCCGGTTCCAGTGCTTGGAGTGAAAGGCACAAGAACAGTCATTTTACCACCACTTCCTGGTCATAAGGAAAACAGGTTTATTTCAATTGACAATGTCAAGATACACAGAGTGGCCGATTCTTCTTAGCATGACACCGGCTGTTTCCTGTCCTTCCATTGTGAGACATTCAGTTTTGCCCACGGCTTCTAATAATGAAACTGAAGTGGCCATCGATTTACCTGCAATTTCCAGTCCTTTACTAAGTACTTTGCCTGGTACAAACCATGATGAATTAGACTATACTTACCCCACTGACTTGTCCATACCTGACCTGCAAGCACGTTTGGCCACAGAATCCAGATTTTCATTTGACACTGTTTCCAATGGCTCAAAGAAACCCTCACGTTTTGCAGTTTATGCCAGCTTGTTTAAAAAACATTTTTTAATTCCCCCTTGGACATACATTTGGCTGGTGCTTTTTTCGATTTACCTTTTTATGACAATTGGGTTTGTGTTTTATTTTTTCCGCTTGGTAAATGGACACTATGTCGAGGAACGAACATGCATTCGACATCTCAATGGAACTTTGGCCCCCCTGTCCTCATCGCATTCTGCACACCGACTGAGAAGAGACTTGACTTTTGTTAACATCACTGCTTGGCCTGTCCTTGATGGGATAGTATGGGATGCCGTTAGATTTCAAATTCATGGGCCTACTGAGGTTGTTAATGTCCCTAATGTACTTAGAGTTAATATGGGGGATGTGGTGAAACAAAACATACGTTCTGATGATTGGGATGTTCAGGCCGTAGAGTCTTTGTTTTCTGATTTGAAATACTATGCTGCCTTTGATGCTGAGGATTTATACTTAGAATCTGCTAATTATGGTGATTTGTTTTGCTTTCAACATTTTGGCAATCACTTCTTGCATAAAACAACATCCAGAAGGAATACTGTAAATTACACACAATGGGAGCACTGCCCAGCTCCTAAACAAGGCAGTTCAAGTACTTTTTTGAAAAAGTACACTTATTTTACTGACTTTAATCAGTCTAATCCCGAGTCCTTTTATTTCAAAATGACACAGAAGCCTATGTCCAAGGTTAGACTTACCGATACTAAATTATTGTACTCGAAGTCCTTTCTTGATCAATTTGCTGTTGGCGGCTTTGAATTATGGAAGGAAACTATTGATCTAAAATCTGTTTGGGGTTCGAAAATCTGGCAGGTACAAGGCACTGAGGCTTTGCACCGTGCATGTCTCATCCCGAATCAAATGTTGTTTTTGAATTCCACTATTTCACAGACAACGTGCTTTGGATTGGCTACTTCTAAAAAACTAAATTTTCCTATTATCCCGGAGTTAGAAGAATATTCTGGCTGGAGTAATGATACTCAGTTTTCGATTAGGGACTTACAGACCCTGTTGCTGAATTCATCCTTTAACATTTCCAGTATAGACCCTAGAGGTTGGCTGGTGTGGCACAAAAGTGCTGATTCATGCCAGCACCGTTTTCTGGGTTTGTCTGATGGCTTTACACAGGTCAGACCTGATCCACGTTTTGAAAGTGAACATTCTGTCACAACTTACTCAGTGGGTAAATTGTGTCAGAGTTGGTTGAAACATACGACATTGTCTGCAGTTAAATTACATCTTGCTAAGCTGAATGATGATGTAGATTTAAATGATTTTATAAAAGGCCCGGCTAGTGGTAGATCAAAAAGATGGATATATGCTATGTACAATGAAATCTGGAAGACCTCACAGATTGAGGCAGCGACACGACTTAGAGCTATAGATCAAGCAAATCTAGAGAAAGTGCTTGCTGTAGTTGACAATAGTATTAACACGCTTTCTTCCCGCATTTACACTTTAGATAACATTGTGTCTTCTGTAGTGGATATTGTGCACGATGAAGTTTCTGTGTTGTACCATGGTCAGAATCAATTACGTTCTATCTTGCAATTTGCATGGACCCTTCAAACGCTTAAATCTGGCAAGGTGCCATGGACCTACATGAATGTTTCTGCTCTCTTTGCACCCTTTAATTTAACTGACAAGCAGCGATTACTTTCTATGCGAGATGCTTCTTTTTCTATGTTACATATTGAAAGATTGGAGTCCTTACCTTTTTCTGTGGCAGAAGCCTCCGCTGCAACGTGGCTTATCCACGGTTTGATAACTTTACCTTTTGCTTTGTATAAATTTACAAATTGTATGAAATATGTTGACATAGGTCGGTATGAACCTTTAGGTAGTGCATTTCTCGATGAAGTATGGTCCCTTCCTTTCACTTATAGATGTTTGAAAGACGGCCAGGAAGTTTATCTGAATGGGGAGGAATGTACAGAAACTCCAGATCACTCGTTAATGTGTAGGCACATACAATTACACGGCTCTTGCAACCCGGACCAACCTAACTTAGCCTGTGTTTTGAAAGGGACTCCTGTGCCGGCAATCACCCCGACTTTTACCTTACTGAGGAACGGTAGTTATTTACTTTTAAATAATGAAGATTGTTGCGGGTTAATTAAAGGTGTAGCTTATGTGGTAACTGTAACTGAGCGTGTCGTTTGCTGCAGAAATGTCCTGTACCTACCCACACATGAAAATAGGGAGGTTTCCATTTGGCCACGCATCCCAACCTTGAAAGCAGATTTCAGAGGTATGAACAGAATAAGGGCTTTATTGTCCCAGAAAGAAGTGGCCTTGAGTTCGGCTAGGGAGACATTCGTTCTTCACATAGCTAATACCCGGACTGAGGTCCAGGCCCTTTTAAATACTGATTTACCGTTGCATTTCAGTGAGATGATACATTCTATCTTTAACGCGTCCTCCACAACTGGGCTGGCACATTTTTTTAAATGTGTTAGCAGTGGTCTTGTAACTTCATTTGAAAAAATCTTTGGAGTCGTCCCTGCTTTCTTCCATTCCATTTTTTCGAGTTTGTTTGGTGGATTCCCGGTTATACTGGCACTAGCGGCAGCCGTTTTAGTGGTTGTTTGCTTCCTTAAATATGGATGCCCCACATGTGGAAGGAGCCGCCCAGCACCTCCTGGCGTTGTTTCGCAACCAGATGCTTGAATATTATGGCACGCTGCCGCTTGCGATTTTAAGCACGGCTTATGGATTATCGTTTTGATTTTCCTACTTCACCTGTGCCCAGCCTGTGTTTCATTGCCTAAGCTGTAATTTTCACTGGGCCAATGATTTGTGTCTCTGCGGACCGGTTTCTCCTGAAGTCGACTTTAATCAGCTGATGAGTCCCATCGTTACTCACGAGTTGGTTTGTACTGGCGACAGGATTATGGCCTTAGCAGCGATGCATGGACTTATGGGTCCTTGGAACATTCTTACAGCAGCGCAAGATTTCTTGGCACTGAGCTTTCTTGAAAACCCACCGAGTTGTCCTCTGATGGTAATAGAGGATCCTGTACTGGGAGAACACGTTTGTTCTTTTCCCCTCTTGACTTGGATGGCTGAACTGTTTTCGGATGAAGACGGTGATTTCCTGTTGGAGGCTGTTGCTGCATATTTTGCATATTCGGTCTTACCTTGATGAACCTTGACGGTTTATGATGATGCCTCATTTTTTTTTTGCATTTTTTTACCTCCCAGTCCTATTTGCTTGAGTGCTGTTGAATTATGAAATTGACATTTTTATATTTTTGATTTGATTACTGTAGTTTTTATGTTATAAGGTTGTTCATAGTTCTTGAACTCTGCTTTCATGAAGTTGCCCTTATCTTATCTTATCTTATCCGTCCTCGGATCATGGGGGGGGTGTCATATAGCTACTGTATATCTTTATAATGCGTTAAGTTAGCATAGGCTCATTACATGTTTAAACGCCATTTTTTCCTTTTGCTGCTTCTGCACACGACACTTAATTGTTGATTTAGCTTTCAACCTAGTAGTTCGTTGTGGTTTACATGAGAATAATATGTTATTTCTCTGATATCAGCTTTGCTTAATAAAATATGTCTGTAGAGAGAGTGCTGAAGCCTCAGGAATAACAAGATACAGAATTGTTATGTGGTCTGATCTTCGCGCCTCCATAGACATAACATAAGTGCAGCTTCTGCCAACTTTGGGCTTTAGGCGGGTTTTATATGGCTTTGCTTGAAGCACACAAACACACTTGATGCTGTTCGCATGCAGAGAGAGCTGGTTTATGCTGATGTGATTCCTTTGTTCTAGGATCCTGAGGTATGGGCCCGCCCTAATTCAACCCAAAGAGACATTCTTAGCTATTAATATAATATGCAAGTTAGGGAGGGTGAGAAATAAGTGTTGTTAACCCTTATTCATTACAGCATGTTAGTATGCTGTCACCATTCACTTTCTATGGACTAGTAACTATGCTGATAACTTTGCTTTTGATAATATGTCTCCTTGTATTATCTAAGATACTGCGCCTGAGAAGACGGCATTAGTAAATAAATATTTCAATTATGCACGTGTCCTCATTTACTCCAAGTTCTGATTTGAAATGATTGTATAACGAAAGAGTGTTCATGTGTTCCACGTAACCTGAGGTTTGTGAGTTCATGTTCTGGTTTGTCTAAACATTGGGAGTTGGTTATGACCAATGAGACACTGTAGCTAGCTCGGTAAGGGGTTTGTTGGGTACTAAGGTGAGTTTTGGGTCACCCTAATTCGCTGAGGTTCCAATCCTCTGTGCACAGTTCTGTGGGAGAACAGAAACCCTGCTACACTACTGTTACGCGGACTGGTGTTGGAATATAAAATTATAAAAATCCTAAATCCGCGCCCTCCAACGCAAGTCGTGGTAACGACTTGCGTTGTAGCGGCCGCGTGGTAAAGGTATGCGTTGTTACAACCTGCGTTGTAACAACGTACATCCGTGGATAGGAGGTACCTAACCCCAGAAATATAAAGCAAAATGAACAGTTGTAGGCTGGGCCACCAAAAAGGCTGATATTTTAGAACTTTCATAGATGTGGCAAATAGCTTCAGAAGTTATTGTCCAAAACAGTGACCTGGAGAAAATACATTCCAATGGGGAGCATAGGAGCAGGAACACAACTTGTAAGCCTCACTAACAAAATGCTGTGATTTGCTACATGGGCAAATTAGAAGAGCCTGCCATAGCAGTGCCTTCTAAATCTATATATATTAATCTCTTATATTTGATACAAAAGTCACAAACAGCTGCACCATTCCTGCTTAAAAAAAAAAACCTTATCATAAGTTCACACGTATAGTCACATAACATGAACAATTGTTCAGCTGTATCTGAAGTCTAACATAGATGAGTTGAATTGACCATGCATGGTCCTCCATCACCCATCCCGACTCAAATATTCACATTTTGCAAACAGAGAAAGGCAGGCAACAACTATACAATTGGGGGAATAGGGAGAACCAAGTTGGAGGGCCTTTTTCACCAGGAGCATTACAGGACTGGCAGTGAAACGTGTAGCTACCGAGTTTCAGGACATTTTTGTATCCATCTTTAAACTGATTAGTTTTCAAGCAAACATGGCTTTTAAACTCTAGTAGATTAATAAGTTATGTTATGTTATGTTATGTTAGTTTATACTATGTTATTATATTGTTTTTAATGTTATAATTTCAATCAGCAGCAACTTGGGGCATGAAGGGAGGACCATCTGAGGAGCCACTTTCTTCAGTTTGTGCAGACATATGGGACTCTGTAATCGAAATTGACATTCAATCTAGAGATACTTGTGCCCTCAAACTAACCCAAATTTCTGACCAAAGGCTCTTTGTGATTAGCAAATGCCATTGGTGTCCTTTTGGATAGGTTAGAGAGCTCCTGGATATGTTGTCTTGTATGCCAGGGGCTTTAACACAGCATAACATTTGAGGTGTCTCATTATAAAAATGGAGAGTAACAGCTCTAGAATTTATCATGAGAGGCACTTTTATTACGTCTGCATAGTTATGGAAGCTTTGTTGGGAGTGCTAATTCTCTGTACATTTCCCTCCGTAGGCTTCCTCAGGTGCAAGGTGTAGTTCAAGCAGTTAGATTTACATAGAAGTAGGATACAGGAAATAACCAAACCTGAGCAAGACAGTCTGCCTTTCTCCCACAGAATGCTCCGAAATAAAATCAAGCACTCTATCACATAAATTCAACACATTCAAGATGAATCTATGATCAGTTATCATGGGGGTCTCAACTGCACTTAGGAAACGCCACACAACTCCAACAGAACACATAAGACGGAACATGTTTCACAAACTCAACACAGACAAGATATGTAATTTAGCTGGCCAGCACGTGAGTTACAGTAGCCCTACTGATTACGAAACTCACAGAGTTCCACAACATATTAAATAGAACACCACCCACATATTCAGCATGCCACACACTGCAGGCATGCAGTATGATGGCTATCACAGTAGCTCCTCCAACAGAAAACATTAGCATACATTGAACACAGATTCAGATACACTATACAACCAAAAGCACCAACATTACAAACACTACACACACAGCACATACACAGAAGCACATGCACACCTATACTTAGCTATTTGGAGAATGTATGCGCTGTTGGTGAACACATACAGCCTTAAACCTTAACTATCCCGTTCACCCAAAAGTTGACCAGCCCACAATACCAATACCACATCTTTACCCCATAAAGCAAAGCAGAGGCTGATCTGCTTTGTTAACACTTGCATCACGTGGAAAGCCACCAGATTGCGGACAGCACCATAGGACAAAGCCAAAGGCAAAATGTGCACTATGCAAATGCTCGAAATATAGTTTAACATGCAGATAAACTAAGCTGTCGCTGATACATTTGAATAAATATGAAATATGAGACAACCTATAGAGCAATGATGCAAAATACCAAACATTTAGCTTTGTATCTCAATTTAGGTTTTGAGTTTAGAAAATGTTGATACATGAAATGTATGATGGGAAGCTTTTAAGTAGATCCTTGGAGTTGATTATCAATATTTATTAGAAGTGAGCAAATAATTCCACCATTATTTTGCTATATCATTTGGTCCCCTTTCCACATAAATGTTTTCACCTTTTAGGCCTCGCCCCATTTTTTTGGTACCTACTGGTGGTGGGTCAGGTTAAGCGGATATATTTTGTCAAGTGACCTGGTGTTTACTTCTTAGACAGGACCTACTGTCCCCCCACCTGACCTAATCATTGCTTTCTTCTTAATGAAATACTTGTCATTTGTCAACCTGGATATACAGGGCCCTCGGGGAGCCACACCTACCTGCACATTGTCTAATGCTGCTTTATCTCACTGCATCTGTTACCCCTTACACTACTTAACTTCTGTTCTGACAATTTTGACTTGACCCTGCAGTTTAAGCAAGTGCTGTTCCTGAAGGCCCAGATAAAGGGCGTTTCCATAGTCCAGTCTGGCCAATGCTAAAGTTGTTACCACTGTTTTTACTGCAGGTGGGGAATACAAGGTTTCACCTTCTGAATTAGTTTTAGATTTAAATGTACCTGAGCGGCGACCTTGGTTTGATGTTGGAAGGTGAGACGGTCATCGAAGATGAAGCCTAGATTTTTAGCTTTACGCACTGGGGTCGGAAGTATTCCATAGCTGGGGGCCACCATTTCTGAGACCAAATGGTGGAGTCTGAGCCCAGCAGAAGCACCTCTGTTTTACTTCCATTAAGCTTGAGGCACTTTACCCGCATCCAGTGATCCATGCAGGTCATACACTGATTACAGCTGGCCGCCGTTTCTTCCAGATTGCCTGAGATGGATACTACAATCTGGGTATAAACGGCATAGGACACTAGCGAGAAGCCAAACTGCCTGATGACGTCAGCTAGGGGGTTGACATACTGATTGAACAGCTTAGGGCTTAAAGATGAGCCCTGAGGTACCCCACAAGGAAGTGAAAAAATGTTTTGAACAAGAATCATCAATCTGAACCTACTGTCACCTATTGTTAAGGTAGGATTTGATTAAGCTTAGTGCTAAGCTTGACACTCCCAACTTCTGAAGCCTTAGAATGAGGATGTCATGGTTCACGGTGTCAAAGGCCGCTGAAAGATCCAAAAGGATCAAGGTGGCCTTTGCACCGGAAACCAGCATAGAGCGAAGCTCCTCTGCTGCCATGACCAAGGCCGTCTCCGTTCCATGCCCTTGCCGGAAGCTGTATCGTGAAGAGTCCAGCAGATTTTCTGAGGAAACAAAGGCCGTAAGTTGAAGATTTATAATTTTTTCCAAAACTTTAGCTGGGAACAGAATCCGTGCTATGGGTCGATAATTATTGTGATCGCTGGTGTCTAGGTTTTTTCAGCAGGGGGAGGATGGAGACCTTCTTCCAAGCCTCTGGGAAAATGCTGGACATAAGGATCTCGTTGAAAATCAGACATAGTTGCTCGCTGATCTCATCAGCTGCCTGTTGGAATATTTTAGGGGGGCAGGGGTCGGATGGAGCCACTGCTTTCACCAATCTGACTATCTGCGAAACCTGTTCTACATTTGGGGGGATAAAAGCATTCAAGCCATGGCCAGGATGTCGCGTAGGTGAAGAGGGTTGATTCACTTGATGCTCATTGCCTTTTCCACTGAAGAAATCATAGATAGAAAGCACCTTGTCCCTAAAGGAATCTGCGAGTTGATTGCAGACAGTAACATTGCTATTCAGTGCTAGTGGGGTGGGAAGTGTCACTAATTCCTTTAAAGTTGAGAAAAGTAATTTACTTGAGTTGCCCGCCTGCTCAATTTATCAGAGAAATAGCTGCTTTTTTTCTCCAGAATCATCTTTTTATATTCGGTCAGTGACTGTGTATAAACCATTTTTTTGGCTTTCGTATAAGTTTTTCTCCAGCGCCTTTCAGCTTGTCTGCATAGTTGCTACTGGATGCGCAGTGAGTCACAGAACAAGGTTCTGATTTCTTCAACCATTTGCTAGTAAATGTTTTTTCGGGAGCTAAAATATTTACTGCGGTTGCTATCCAATTAGTAAAAATATTGGTGGATGTATTTACTTCGGGCATTAGTGTCGGTTTAGAGGCAGCTAATGTTAATTGCAGCTGCTGTGGGCTGATTTTCTTCCAATTTCTCCCTTTAAAAGTCCTAAGTGCAGAATGAGGACGAGTAAGATGATGGGATGAAGTAAGTACCAACCGAATGGCCTTATGATCAGAACATGGGATTGGCAACCTCTCCTGCACTTTCAATTGAGGATTAGATATGAATATTCCATCTAGGGTGTGTCCATCCTCGTGGGTAGGATGCTTGATCAGTTGTTCCATCAAGACACTGGCCATCAGCTCTAGAAACGAGATTGTATATTGGTCATTTATATTTTCTAAATGGTAGTTGAAGTCGCCTAAGATCGAAAATTCCTGAAAGTCAAAACTAGACTCGATGATATCACCTTTTGTCTCTACAAACTTGTTCTTAGCCCCTGGTGGTCTATACAGCAGTATGCCGTTAAATATATAGTTTTCACTGATGGTGATTCCAAATGAAAGCAGTTCACAATCAGGACCGCTTCCTGAAGTAGAGCTTTTCATCGACAAGGTGTCCTTGATAATAATCGCTATTTCCCCTCCCCACTTTTCCTGTCTGTCATTCCTGATTAATAAGTATCCTTCAGGAATGGCTAATGATAGCTCCGGATCAGATGCTCCATCTGCCCACGTCTCCATGAAAAATGCCATATCTATATTGTGAGCTTCCAGCAGCTCGGCGAATTCAATGTTGTGTTTAATTAAAGAGCGTGTATTCAGGAGTAGGCCCTGGAGGGACTTTTGCAAAACTGTTTGCGGGTAAAGGACTTGATGCGAGTTAAAGCTGCATTTTGTTTTGGTGAAGAGGAACTTCATGTCACACAGAGGGCACACCTTAGGCTCTTTCAATGGATCGAGTTGCGGACAGGAATCCTTCATCTGGGGGTTAAGACTTACAAGAGTATCTCTTGTATATTTTAAACTTGGGCCCAAGATCAGTAGGGAACGGACAGGGGGGGTGGCCCTGGGCCCGATCTAGATGCGGATGGGCGCAGGCGGGCTTGCCTTTGGCGTGCCAGCGGCGCGCCCTCTGTGCATCCACTCTGGCATGCTGCTTAAATAGCCGTGAGTCAGGCGTCTCGCGCACACATCAGTTGTTTCCAACCCAGAAGTACTAGTCAGGCATGTCCGGTCCCTTAGCCCTCCGCAACAAACGGCACAAGCCACGGCAGAACAGGGGCGGGGAGGGAAGATCACAACAGCTGTCACCCTGATTAGCAAGCTAAAACAAAGTGCCGGTAAGCATGTGGAATGAGGTACAAAAACCAATTACGATCCCAGCAGGTGGAGTAAAAGTCTAAAATACAGTTTTTAAAAATAGCAGCAGGGCAAATGATAGGTGACAAGACCTACTGCTGGTGTTCTCGCGTCCGCGCGGGCATGCTGCTTAAATAGCAGTGAGTCAGGTGTCTCGCGCACACATCAGCTGTTCCCATCCCACAAGTGCTAGTCAGGTATGTCCGGTCTTTTAGCCCTCCGCAACAAACGGCAAAAGCAACGGTGGAACGGGGCGGGGACGGAAGATCACAACAGCTGTCACCCTGATTAGCAAGCTAAAACGAAGCGCCTGTAAGTTTTGTGGAATGAGGTACAAAAACCAATTATGATCCTAACAGTTGGAGTAAAAGTCTAAAATGAACACAATGTGTCAATCTCAATGTGGCAAGACCTACCGCTGAATTTCAGATATAATCAATCTGTAAGAAAATAACATGAAACATAATTTGCACAAGCACCAATGCATCTTGGACAATTTCATGCAAATTTTGCTGCAAGTTAAAAATATCTTGTGAAACTTTTTTCTAAACTTCTAAAAAATGTCAAGTAACCTCTGTTTGGGCATTATTTGTACATGTGTCTGTTTCTCTGGGTTGTCATTACAGTTCGACTGATGGAATCTATCCGGCGCATGGACATAAACATCCTTATGGCTTTTTTGAATACATCTGCTTCTGCAAATTCAAATGAGAACATCTTGTTATGTTGTAAAATCCTGGAACATCGAAAAAAGGTAACTGTGATTCTGCATTGCTTTACCGGGCATTCTAGAGAATAAGAGGCAATGTGCTGCATTTAAACATGTGGTTGTCTCATGGTATGATATATTATTTATGTGAGAATTTCAGAGTATTATATGATATGGCAGTAGAAGCCTTATCGTGGAATACAGTCACAAAAACTGTCTTTGGTCCAGTGAAACTTGTTTGTATCACCTTTGTTCAACCCTGGGTATCTGGGGCTTCGAGCAGCAAAGCTTGACAAAGAAACTTAGTGTAAATCATTTAAGAGCACCAAACAATGGAATAAGAAAGTCACACAAGAGATACAACAATACTTTATGAAAATAGAACATATTTTTATACATTTTTTGAATCCATGTTCATCAAATTTCATTGGAGGTTCCAGAGATATGTATTTTGAAAACAATAAAAAAACTTTCAATACAACCACAAAACAGAACTGGTCAACAAAAGTTTGTAAATTTGTTTAATGTTTAAAACAGTTAGTTTGTCAACTTCAGCCTGACTTAATGTCACTTTGGGAAATGACCTGGCCACCAGACCCTTTTCAGTTCAGTTCCAGCCTTTAGAAAACAACCAACATAGAGAACAATGAAGTGGTTCCTAAGCTGGGGATGAAGGCAGAAAAGATGTTCAAAAATCATCCTGGAGCTGTGCAGTCGACAAGGGTGAGCTGTGGGTGATTCCTTGGTGCATGGGTGAGGTGGGACAACTTTGGCCACTGCATGTGAGGTCCCATGGCATTCTCTTTGTGACAGTCGAAGGCAAGCAGCGGCTGGGCTACTGTGCTCCTGACACAGCAATCACTGCTAATATCCTTGGTAGAGGCTAGTGTCCCTCTAAGGCAAGAAATCCTTTGATAGCAGTTCTGGGTCCAGCAGACTCGAGTGCAACTTTTGGCTACATCGGAGATGTCTCTAGGAGCACCCAACAGCAGTCAGTGGTGATTCCTCTGAAGAGGATACTGCTTTGCCGGTTTCGGCTTTCTCAACTTTGGTATCCATGGTGCTCTTCCAGGGGGCCAACCAACTAACCCTTGGAGTCACTGCTTCAATCTGGCTCTGGGATCAATGTTTTCCCAAGCCGGGAGCCGCAGGCACAGTCCAAATTTTACTAGTTCAAAGTGCAGCAGGTGCAGTCCTTCCAACAGTGAATCCTCTCTTTGTGCTATTCCAAGGGCAGGAGAACAGTCTTTGTTGGGTTATTTTTCCAAATCCAATGTGTACTGAGGTTTAGCATGCATGGGGTACCTATTTTATCCTGGGAAAGTGCCTGGGGGGACAACGTGGTCACTATCCAATGGGCTTGTAGGCCCACTCCTTTTTTGAGACAAAGTTCAAGTTATGTGTGGCATTTCGCAATCCCAGTGTGCAGTATTTTTGCTACTGTCAAGCCCACAGGAAAACTGGTTTGAGGACAGTGTTTTCTTCTCCGTCCCTGCCTCCAACTTGTCTGCAGGAACAAAAGTCATCCTGCTCGGGTGTGTTGTCACCCTTTAAAGGGGGCATTTCCTTTGAGCCTGCCTTTTGGGCTAACACCTCAGTTGGCCTTTCTGGGAGAGGAGGTGACACCTCAGTCTGCGGCAACTGCCTTTGTGCTTAAGCCTTGGAGTTGTTCACATGTCTCCCCAGGTGGGCAGAAAGCTGTCTGTTGGCCCGGGCCTGCACAAAGCCACTGGACTATCTAGGGCACAGAGTGTCAACTTTTTAAAAGCTGTCTAACTTTAACAGTGACATTAATTTCGATTTGGTCATCAAGTTGAATTTGATGTAAGGTAGTCCCATTCAGAAGTTAGCCGGACTAACTTTCCTCATCAAAACAACAACTTTAAGGGTTTTGCTGCTAAGGCTATATAAATGTATATGTCTTGCTTAACAATATACAGCTCCCTGCCATAGGGGTCTATATGGCATCCTTAGGGGTGAATTACATATATCATTAAGGGAACGGGTGGCTTTGCCATTAATGGCAATGCCATAGTCAAACTAGCATTGTGAACACTACCCTTCTAGTCTGCAGTGGGAGGCTGGTAGCCTTCTTGTCTTTTGTCACACTCTGCACCATATACTAGGGACTCACAAGTAAGTTAGTGCTTGCAAATTGGGGTCATCCAATTCAAGAAATCTTTTATAATGGGTCAGTACACTGGCACTGGGGTCAGGTTAACAGGCCTAAGTGCACTGAGTCGGAAAAACAGCAACTAGTACTCAAATAGGGTCAAGAACTGAGATGGGAACATGCAAAAAGCCCGTTTCCTGACAGTGTAGGGTTGTAGTGTGATGTTTTTGGGCCCTAGGGTACTGCAAAGGACTATGTGGTGTGAAGTAGAGTTGTATAAGGTTAGGTTGTCTTGGCTTGTAGTCCAATGCTTTGCTATAGTGTACAGAATAAGTAAGTTAGTGTGGTGTTGCAATGTTATATCATATTTTTGTGCAGTGTACTATAGTCTTGTGTAGTTTGTCAGTGTAATGCTGTGCTGTAGTGCAGCTATGTGTGTTTTGTGGTGTTATGTTGTAGTATGATGCAGAGATGTATTGTAATGCATTACATCGCTGTGTTGTGTTGCAAGTGCCTGGAATGACAGATTTTCATCTAAAGCATCCATTAAGTATACATATTGATATCGTACTTCATGGATGAGTCATTAGACAAAACAGTATTGTAACCTTTGTTTGAACATTTCAACTCTGTTCGGTCAGAGACTGTGGGAGAAAATGGCAGACACTAACCTCTCACCGAACCATGTAATGGCAAATTCTTTCTTGGAGTGAAGAAAGAACAGTTACACTGCTAGTTTGCTGTAAAAATACTTTAGATCTTGGGGTCTACAACCTAGAACCAGAAAGACTGGATCCTGCCAGGTATTCAAGATATCCCTGTAAAACAAATGTACATAACCTCATCAAAATGAAGATCATTTAAACACTCTGGTTAATCCAGAAATGTAACCAGAATCTTGCTTTGAGGGACTTATTGTGAAATACCCTGATCCTTATTACAGCAAATCTGTGAATGGAAAGCTCTCATGTCAGCTACTTTTGTCCTTACAATATTATGTTGAGTGTCATCTAAAGGAGCCGTTTGTGAGACGTAAGAATGCATGGCTAGTTTCTACTCTGAATAGGGATAATTGAGGAACATGTGGCACAAGGAAAAGGTAAATAAATACAGGTCAAAAAAGACTATCATCCCTATTCACAAAAGTAGAAATACCGGCAATCGTGCACATTTACTCTTAGACTTTGTAGTAACTTTACTGCTTTTGGCTATTCACCGTTTTCACATGTAAAGTTACAACACAGTGGAAATGTTCATATCCTCGATCCCTGAAACTAGAGGGTGGAGGCAAATTTATAAGTGACTAGTTGCCACTGGTAACCTTTCACACTTATTTCACCAGGGCAGAGTTCTCCTTATGGTATAGTATTGGGGATTTTTATTCTTTAAAATAAGTTAATGAAAATATTTTAATGTATTTTTTTTTTAAACCTAAAAGAAATTGAAAATAAATTCTACAGCAATACTATCTTGAAAGTATGTTAAAATATTTCCTGTAAATATAATAAGCTAATACAAAATTATTTATTTAAATATTTATTTAAAAAATCAACCAGAAAGTAAAATGTATATTTTTATTTAATCTGAATTAAAAATTACTAATTGTTTGTTGTTAAATGTATTTAAATTATAATAACTGTGTAATTCGTTTATATATATATATATATATATTACCTACTGGCGGTCGCCAGTAGGTATATATAGTTAGGATTTTTTCCCTATGGGATTTTTGAAAATTCTATGTCTAATAACTTTGGCGTTTGTGGACGGAATTGGCTGAAATTTTCTGGAAAATGGAACATTTCGTTTCTGAGCAGCCACTGGAAATTTGGGGGGAGTTGGTCCAGGGGGGGCCGAGAAAAAAGGGGGGTCCCAAAACGTGTTTTTAACATTGAGTTTTCCATAGGGCGGTTAGCCTCACTTTTAGCCCGAACGGCTGAATGGATTTGCACGAAACTTGGCAAAATATTAGGGACTGATAGCCCGATGTGCCTTTTGTAGGTCTCAATATATGTGCTCCAGTGGATTTTGAGAAATTAACGTTTAAAAAAAGATATATATCTGTAAGCGCGCTCTGGGCAGCGCTCCGGTCCGCGGAACTTCGCGTAGCTAAGCTGATTGGCTCTCCGGTGTCTGTCAACATTCTAAACAGTCCGGAGCGGCCGCCATCTTGTCTCTCGGTAGGATTGAGAGACAAGAGGAGGCCAAAACAAAGGGGGAAATAACTATAAGGGGGCATAGTAGATCCTCCCTGACCCCCTAGGTTTGATGTGGAGGCTTTAAAGGGGCCCCGCGAAGCAAAAAAAAATAATTTTTTTTTGTTTTTTTTCGTGGTTAGCGCCCGGTACGCGAACCGGGAAGCGTTCTGGGGAGCGTATCACAATGAAAAATGAATGATAGACTTTTCAAATGCTGTATGTTAATTGATTGTTGGTTTTGTTGATTATTTTTTTTTTTTAAGTTTTTTTTATTGTGTTTCATAATTTAATAAACTTTCTAACATTTCATTGTCAGAAATTTCATAATCATGGAATATAGATTGTAGTCTCTGAGGTTGTAAAATGTCCTCATTTGCAAGGAGGTTATCTACTGCTTGTACACATTGCAGTAGTTCTTGGTCCCAAGATTCATCCATAAATTCAATCTCATTTGGATCAATGATTTCTGTGTTGGACTCTGGAAGGACAATTTCAAATGAAATGTTTTGTTCACTTTCCATTTTTCCTGAAATTTGCATAAAAAAAATATATATTAGTAGAGGTAGGGCACTGTTGGGATTAATTTTAGATAGGCAGTTTTTAACAGAGAATTTATCTTTGGGCAGTGTATAGTATCAGAGTGGAAGTAGGAATATAAAAAAGTGTATCTAAATTTATAAGTACTACAGAGGGATAGTATATAACTAACAGAAAAAGTTTGCCATATTAACTTAAAGTGCTCAATATACTTCAGTTTTAAAAATAACAACTTACCTTTAAAAAGAAGTTGAAGTTATTAATGAAAATTCTAATAGAAATGTACACCAGGAAGTAGTAGTCAAAATGGCTGTGTTTCCTTCTCTTCCTTTATATATATTCGGGTACATAACCAATCAAATGTCAGGTAAAAAAAGTAGAAAATGAAAGTAACATTTTAATTGGTTGTCAATTCCAACACTTCAGATGTGTTTTGTGAAGTAATTTACCTCACGGTATTTAGTGAGTTCTATAGGCTAAACGGCTAAATGGAATTCCAATCAAATTTGTGAAAATGGTAGGGATTGGTATGTAGTATGAGCTAATCTATATTTGGTGAAATTGTCTCCACTGGCTTTTCTGTGAACTACTTTCCCACCTTTTTTGATGGTGCGCTTCCCAGGAAGCGACCCGGTACGCGAACCGGTGAGCGCCCTGGTACGCGGTCCATGGTCTCTCATGTAAGCTGAAACAGATTTGTTTACATGCTTCCTCGACTTCTCAATTTGTGGACAAAATTGGTTTGACCACCTCCATTTCTGTCTTTGGCATATATTTGAATATACCAAGGCAGTCTGAGGAAAAAGTGCCATCAATTGCTCAAAGGTGTCCTTTAAAAGCATTTCCAGACCTACACCAGTCAAAGTGCCCAAGTCATTACCTCCACAGTGCACAATTAACAGGTCAGGTTTGGGCAAATGCATAAAGGTTTTCACCAATGGTATCAATTGGTGACATTTTAATCCTCTGTGGCCAAACCACTTAATTTCCACATCTTGTAAATTGAGGTTAGGTAAATTCCTGCTTTCAACGTACCTTTGAGCCCAGTGAATATAACTATGACCAACAATCCAGACAGAAAACATGGTGAGAGAAGGTTCTCCTGCAGTCAGATGAAGTGTGGCAATGAAATGGCAGTTGAAAAAATGTGAGTTTGAAATGAAAAAAACTGTGGAGTTTCTGTGTTCATGAAGTAGTAACAGTGATTGGTGGATTTTGATTGATGAAAACAGAAAGTTAGGGTGTAGAGATGTGTTCTTTGAAAGATGTATTTTGAGTGGTCAATAAAAAATCATTAAATGAAAGAAAGCACTGGATATGCAGGTGCACTGAGAGTTCAGAGTTCAATTGCAACATTGTTGTGTGAATTTGCAAACACCAGAGTTTCTCCAAGAGGTGGTTGCTATGGAAAATAGGCAGAAAGGGCAGAGGGGGAAGGGTTTTCATTTGAAAAAAAGTGAGGGAAGAGTTTTGATTGGGTGACATGAGAAATATGTGTGAAGAATTACACCATTTCTGTGCTTTTGATAGCTGCAGACTCTGGAGTGCATACCTTTTGCTCTGCTGAAGACAAATTGGTGTGTTTCTGAGACTGTTTTCAAACTCAAAGTATTTGCTAAGGTGAGAAAATATTTCTTTACTTTAGATAGAGAATAGTGTGCTTTAAGGAGAAAATTATGATTTATGTGGCGCAAATTGCTTGTAAATATGCTCTCACATGTGCATGGAAAATTTAGATTTTGAATGTTTTTGTTATATAGCCATGTTAAAAGTGACGCAACCATGCTGGAAAGCCAATCAAAAAATGATTTCATGTGTTTTAATGACATTTTAAGTCATTTTCTGATGTGCAGTGTTTAGAAATTATGATTTGAAAATCGTTTTTGTGGAAAAGGAATTGTTTTTAAATTCATGACAAGGATATAATGGTGTATGGTTATTTATAAGGCAATTGACTGTCCTTGATGTTATTTTTCTCATTTTAGTGTAAGACCTTTCTCTGTGGCGCAAATTGCTTGTAAATATGCTCTTACATGTGCATGAAAATTTTAATTATCAATGTTTGTGTTACATAGCCATGATAAAAGTGAACCAACCATGCAGGAAAGCCAAAAAAAAAACGCTTTCATGTGTTTCAATGACATTTTAAGTCATTTTCTCATGTGCAGTTTTTTGAAATTATGATCTGAAAATCGTTTTTGGGAAAAAGGAATTGTTTTTAAATTCATGAGAAGGACATAATGGTGTATGGTTCTTTATAAGGCAATTGACTGTCCCTGATGTTATTTTTCCCATTTTAATGTCAGACCTTTCTTTGTGGCGCAAATTGCTTGTAAATATGCTCCCACCTGTACATTGAAAATTTTGATTTTGAATGTTTATGTTACATAGCCATGTTAAAAGTGACCCTACCATGCAGGAAAGCCAATCAAAAAACGCTTTTATGTGTCTTAAGGACAATTTAAGTAATTTTCCCATGTGTAGTGTTTTGAAGTTATGATTTGAAAATCGTTTTTGAGGTAAAGGAATGTTGTTAAAATTTATGTTCGCCATATGCCCCCAAATTTCTTTTTCAGGGTTGCAGCAGGGTGTTCTTGAGACACCCCTGCACTTTTGGAATAAATTCCTAATTTGTGATGAGCAAATTGTTAATCGCAAATTGCACCTTCATTTATATGAGCCTCCTAGCCCATGGAAATGAATGGGTAATTTGCAATTAGCAATTTTGTCAAACAAATTTGGAATGGTAAAGAATCGCTATTTATTCCTTAAAATTCGCTTTTTTGGAAATGCAAAATAGTTATATGATACATATGGCGGTTGATGTCTAACAAGATAAGAAGCTTATGGATACATTTATGATGACTGGTGCAATGAAGTAGAAATCACTTACTTCATTGGTAGGCCTTTACAATAAATTATCTCCTCTGTATTCTTCATCAAGCATAACTTTAATCTGCAATCCTGAGTAGGCCTCACCTTAAACAAACCTCTGGATAGGCCACATCTTATTGTCATCCTGATTTAATCATTTATAATGCTAGGGACAGATTTATGATATGTGTATACCTCTTTTGTGCCACTTAGAAAACATTGTCCATGGGGAAATGACTTAAAATGTCATTAAGACACATGAATGTTTTTTTTTAAAACGTTTGCAATTTTTTTGGGTCACTTTCAACATGGCTATGTGTCTGAAACAGTCAAAATCTAAATTTGCAATGCACTGGTGGGAGCATATTTACAAGGAATGTGCTTCATGGGGAAAGGTCTTATAATGTAATATGGGAAAAATGACATTAGAGATACTGAAATGCCTTATAGAGAAGCATACACCATTATGTCCTTGTCATAAATTTGCAAACCATTACTTTTCCCCAAAAACGATTTTCAAATTATATTTAGAAAACAGTGCACATGTGGAAATTACTTAAAATGTCAATAATTCAAAATTTGTGATTCCTTAAATGCAATGTATCAAAAAAAAATATGTAAAAAATGATATTAAGGATTTGGAAACTACCACCAACTTCTAGTTTGTGGTAATTTGCGAATTCTTTTCAAAAAGCATTTTTATTTTTTAAAAAAAAAAGGTCCCATATGACGCCCATACATGCCATTAGGGCATGTAGATGTAACATGTGCTCCCAAATTTCTTTTTCAGGGGTGCAGCAGGGTGTTCTTGAGATACCCCTGCACGCTTGAAAAAAATCCTATTTTGTGATGAGCTAATTGCTAATCACAACTTGCAACATTAATTCCTATGAGCCTCCTAGCCTATGGAAATGAATGGGTAATTTGCAATTAGCAATTTGCTCATTGCAAATTAGGAATAGTAAAGAATCGCTATTTATTCCTTAAAATTTGCTATTTATAATATGTAAAATATTTTGATGATACATATGGCAGTTCATCTGTAACAAGATAAGAAGCTTAGGGATAGATTTATGATGAGTGGCGCATCCCCAGGGATGTGACAGTCATCCTGCGCCACTGTTCCGCCACCCATGGTGTGCTGCATTTACAATGCGGCGCAGCATGGGGCAAAAAAGGCACAGATGCGTGACGCATCTGTGCTGTAAAGGTGGCACATTGCTGGAGTTGTATCGTAAGTGCGATGCAGCTCCAGCAAGGATCAGGGGTGCCCCATCTATACAATGCTGCGTCAAGACCTATGCCAGCTTCAAGCAGGCGCAGGGTTTTGAAGCAGCTTTCTCCTATCTGATTGTAAATGCGGCACACCATGGGTGGTAAAGCAGTGGTGCACATTAACTGGTGCATGCCTGGGGATGTGCCATTTAATATAAATCTGCACTTTAACATTTGAGTATGTGCAGGGGACACAGAGTCGTTGAGGCTTATCCAAGGTTAAGAACAGATGAGTCCTGTTCAGTGAAAAATTAGACATAGGCTTCACCTGCTCAGCATCGCTGGACATGGCTAAATAATAGCTGCAAAATGTTACTCTTGTTAAATAATTTTACTATTATAATCTGTGAGATTTGTCTCTTACTCTGCAACATCTCATTGTTGTTGTCTTTCTTTAAAGATAAAGACAACCTCAACATGAGCGACAATCTGCAATCAGTTGATTTTGACCTCATCATTGAACTTGTAATTGAAACATCAGTGGATGTTGATCCATTGGATGATTTAAATCCTGAGGATGAAGAAGAGCGTGATGAGGATGCAGATTTGTCCGAATTATATGATATAGGATGGGAAGCTGACCTGCTTGAGCCTTTGGAATTATAAACATTTATTTTTAAAATTTATAATCAATAAAAAGTAAAAAGGTAAACCGTTTAATTTAAAAATAAAGACACCTTCAAAAACAGGTTATGTGTAGTGTCTTCAATAAAATATTAAAATATGCTCATAAAATTAGATCAGATTCACATATAAAATAGCATAGGTAACATAAATATAAATCTCATTTCTTTTCTGCTATTTCTGTATTGTAAATTTGCAAGGACTAAAAAATCTTCTATTTAAAATGTCAAGTAGTGTGTTATGTTTTTGATCACTATTACTGATTTACTGTTTGATAATAATGTTTAATAACATTTTTATTATATTTTTCCTCAGATTCAACTATGCCTACAAAAATAAGAGAGATGAAGGCTGCAAAACGTCAAAGACAGCAGGAGAAAAAAAAAATGCAGCAGTCCTCTAACAAAAAGATTTCTCAAGCGATGAAGAAAGCACCGGGTAAGAGCTCTAAATATTTCATAAGAAATATTTATAATAAAAAAAATATTAGTACAGAAAATGTTTCAATCCATAACAACACAAGTAAATCAAATGGAAAGAAAAGGACAAATGAAAATGTTACTGCTAGAGCAAGAGATAAATCTGTGCATGATAGTAGAAGGAAACAACAGTTTACGGAGATTCGTAAACGAATGTTCCGTAACAGGATAATTGGCAATTTGTTAAAAAATATTAAGAAAGGTCAACAGAAATTAGTTTTTTATAGGAGAAAAAAAAAAGTTGAGAAAGTTATTGATCAGGCTTTTGAAATTAAACGTAAGTTATTTATTTTGATAATCAATAGAATTAGGAAGCTAAACAAGGCAATTTTTGATTTCAAAAGAAATAGTAGATGGAAGAGAATAGTTAATCGTAGTAATTTTTGTGAAGTTTTTTCTGGAGAATGGATACATAGTTCAAGCTGTGAGGCATTTTTTAATGAAGAGAGTTATTTCCAGGATAATGATTTGGTGCATGCAGTTGACATCAGTGGTCGTGCTTATGAAGTGAAAGATGGTTGTCCAGTTGAAAAAGAAAAACTTGTGACAACAGAGGCAGAAGAGTTGTTAGGTAATGAGGTTTTAGGAAGACGTGGTAAGGGTCCTGTGTACACCTGGAAGTGTAGTAGTATTTGCAGTGTGCGACAGGATTCCATCAATTTGCTTTGTGATTTTGTACGGTCATTTAACAAGAAAAGTTTGAAGCAGAAAATAAGGTTGTTGCAAGAATTAGATCCTTGCAGAGTGAGAGAAGTGACAGGTTTGCATGGTCATTCACTGGCTTGTCTTTCCAGGAGAGTATGCCAGAGTGTTTTTCATCATTTCAGGATGCTAGCAGTGCATCATAACAAAGTGAGGAAGTTAGTTAGACTGTTGTATTATGCTAAGAGTCCAGCAATTATGCTGAAACAATTATGCGCTGCTCTTTTGCATGGTTCTGAAATAGATGTGAAGAATATATGTGAAGAAATTGAGTTTTGTTACTTTGGAAGTAAAGAGGAGAATGTTGAAATTGAGCAAGAAGTAGAGGGTCATTTGGAAGATAGTGTACAGGTTTCCAGTACAGATAATTTCCAGAGGGAAATTGCGACGTTTGACATGAAATCAAGTGAGAGGCCTAATTTCACTTGTGTGTGTTGTAGACGCACTTATTATAAGAATCAGACTAAGTTAGTGGATTTATATTAAGCATGGGCGTAAAATCCGTTACGCTCGCGGATTTTTCGTATTTTCGGGGAATCCGCAATCCGCGAACTCTCGCGGATGCGGCGAGAATACGCAAAATCCGCGCGAAGCGGATTTTTTGTTTGTGTTCGCACTGCTCGCGCTGCTCGCGGTCCGCGGCGCGGGCAGGAACAATCTCGCACTAGCGAAAGTACAAAAATTACTTAGTAAAGGAAGTGGCCCAGTCTCCAACTTCCTGTTCCTGTCCAGCAAGCTCCTCCCATAGGGGTGGGGTGAAGGAAGTGCCCCAGTCTCCAACTTCCTGTTCCTGTCCAGCAAGCTCCTCCATTTCCTGGCCACTTTTCGATCATTCTTGACTGGGAAGGATTACTTTTTGTGGTTGCTGCTGGATATTTGGATTTGAGGCTTTTTGGATTAATTTTGGATTCGAATTTTGATTTCACAAAGAAGTAAGTTGATGTTGTTTGTTTGTGGTGATTTTTGTGTGTGTTTTTTTTTTCGACTTTTTGGGGGGAAAATCTGCAAGTTCGCGAGCTGAGGATGTTTTTGCTTGTGTTCGCACTGCTCGTGTCCCGCGCAGCAACAATCTCGCACTCGCGAAATTGTAAAAATTACAATTCTGCTGCACATGAATTGAAAACCACCAGGCTTATTTATGGGTGCATGGATGATACAACTGTTTTGTTGAAATTATTTTTGTTAACATGATTCTGTGCTCTGATGTCATCCATTATGCCCAGGGGGGCCCAGAATCGGTCTGTTCGCGGATTTTGTGGGTTTTTGCCACGTTCGCGCCGTGAAGCAACAATCTCGCACTCGCGAAATTGTAAAAAATGCAATTTTGCACCGGAAAACCACCAGCAGGCAGCATAAGCCTTCTGAAAATGGATGGATGGCATTGGATTGTGGTGATTTGATTTGTGTTGTGTGTTTTCACTTTTTGGAGTAGGGGTTGGGTGCTGGCTATGTTGGTGGTGGCCATTTTGAGGCATGGTCCTGGCCATGTGGATGGGGGGGTCAAGCGGCCATTTTGAAGGCAGGCAGTGAGCTATGAGACATAGGCCTACACCCATTGTGCCTTGCTTTCACCCATGGTGCCCAGGCGGAGTCAGGGGTACATGAAAGCACAACCCTCTGTGTGTGTGCTCTCTTGGATCATTGTTAAATTCCTGTTTCCCAAAAATTTAGCAAATCCTAATTATGAAAATTCCATATTGTGTGGTGTGCACGTGTGTATTCATAAATGCCTACTTGCTAACTGTTTATTCAAGCGCTAGATATGCAACATTTATATTTACTGATGTTCCTCTGTCTTCATTTGCGTTTAGGTGCACAAAACTACGCATCATCATTGAGCATCAGTGCCAGGAAGAAGTGCTGCTGCGGCCTGTTGTTAAGACATCTGAAGAAGATGGCTCCAAAAAGAGGTGCCCGTAGGTCCTCTTCCAAGAAAGATGTCTCTACTAAGGAGAAGAAGAAGCAAGTGGCACCACTTACCAAGGCGACTGGTTGCTCAACCAAGACATTTTTTGGGCAACAACAACCAAAAAAACAAAGGCCCACCATGAGTGCTGCACAGGTAGCCTGTTTAGTTGTTGAATCACCAACGACCAGTGATGTTGGATCATCGCAAGAAAGTAGCAGCACGCCATCAACACAGGTTTTAACTCATCTCACAAGTACTATTCAACAACCAAAGCCGCAACAACAACTGCATGGGCTACTAGTACAAGCAGAAGTACATGCGCAAGGAGCTGTCCGAGAAGGAGCTGTCCGAGAAGGAGCTGTCCGAGAAGGAGCTGTCCGAGAAGGAGAAGGCCGAGAAGGAGAAGGCCGAGAAGGAGAAGGCCGAGAAGGAGAAGGCCGAGAAGGAGAAGGCCGAGAAGGAGAAGGCCGAGAAGGAGAAGGCCGAGAAGGAGAGGTCCATGGAGACTTGCAAGTAGAGGTCAGTGAAGATGGCCATGGAGCGGTGCAAGTTCCCACAATGGTTGTTCTTCCAGAAGTAGGGGCACAGGAGGAAATTGACTTTGGAGCCGGGGTATCATGTCAGGAAGACGAAGCCACTCCTCCTGATGATTCATTTTCTCCCAGCTCCCCAGCAAGGAAAAGATCAAGGAGGATGTGTAGAAGTTCCTCTTCAAGCCCCGCTCCATCAGACGATGATCTGGATCTGGATTGGCAACCATCTCCGATGTCTGAGAGGGAGGCACACCATGAGCTGCGAAAGGTATCAAATGTTAAAAGGAAGGGCCCCGGAAAGCTTATACTTATGGATCCGAACGTCGGACTTGATGAAGTGGTGCATTCTGATGTTGTTGAAGAGGATGACAGCAATGACCTAGTCATCACACATGTCAGTCCAGCCACACCGGCCATGCAGCAGACAGACATTTACACCCTATCCCGACGTCATGCTGAGCGTGACCCTGGCGACGTGCCACTGGTAGCACCACCAACGCAGTCAAGTAGTACCACAAGTTCAACAAAACCTACAGCTCCCATATTTTCTCCCCGGAGGGGGACTCCATCCCGCTCGACTCCCTCAAGTAAGGTTGCTGCAATAATTGCACAACCCAGTAGATGTCTGCAAGGCTCATCCACCACTGCTTCATCTGGCATTGGCAGCAGTATCACCTCGTGCGGCAAAACCAGAAGTTTCCAGTCCCCAGTTTGGAACTTTTTTAGTGTCCATGAAAAATATGATAACATAGCCGTTTGTTGCATTTGTAAGACTAGAGTTAGCCGTGGTAAGACTGGTACCAACTATGGAACCGGAGGCCAGATAGGTCATCTTGAAAGAAAGCACGCTGTCGAATGGTTTCCGCACCTAGCAAAAGTCAAGGGAAAGCGATCCCAAAGGGCAAGTGGCCAAAATATACCCATAGTAGGTGTTTCATCTGAAGATGATGGGGAGGTAGAAGAAGCGTCAGACATGTGTCCGGTTGCACCCAGTACCCCTTGCAGCATCACACCCTCCGTAACACATAGCAGGCACACTGAGAGTCTGGGAGACACACCAATGCGGAAAATGTCAACACTGATCAGAAGTGGGTCGAAGAAGGCATCCGCATCATCCCGTAAATTTGTCCAGCGCACCATTTCAGGCATGTTCTCCTCAGATGCGCAATTTCAACGCAACCACCCAACTGTACGCCTCTATAACACTAAGCTGGCAAAAATGCTAGCGGTGGACCTTCTCCCTTTTTCGTTTGTCGAATGTGTGGGTTTCCTTGAACTCGTGGCAACATTGGCCCCTAAATGGAAGGTTCCTAGCCGGTACTATTTTGCCAGGGTTGCTGTTCCAGCACTACACAAAGAGGTGCTTGAGTTGGTGGGGGCAGCTTTGCAGAAGAGTGCTGTTCACACTATACACCTGACAACAGACATGTGGACCAGTTGCCAAGCCCTTGATTACATGTGCATCACTGCACACTGGGTCTCTTTTTCAGGGGTTATTAAACAGATAAATGCAGGTGGTGATTTGGTCGAGATTTTTAAGGGTGCTCGTAAACATGCAACATTAGCCATGTTTGGCATGGAGAAAAGTCATACTGCAGTCAACATTTTGGCTGACTTTAACAAAAAGGTCTTGAAATGGCTGCGCCCAAGAAATTGCAAGGTTGGTTATGTTTCTACAGATAATGGCAGGAATGTAGTTAAGGCCATGGAGGACGGTTTCTATATCAGAGTGCCGTGTTTGGCGCACTGTATCAACCTTGTTGTGCAAAATTTTTTGAAAAAAGAACTTGCAGTCGACAAAACACTGACCATCTGCAGAAGAATATGCACACATTTCAACCATTCTTTTAAGGCCCGGAAGGAGCTGAGGCGCAAGCAAAATGAACGTAGAATGCCAGTGAAAGCACTTATCCAGGAGGTAGCAACACGTTGGAACTCAACCTTCTACATGCTTGAGCGTCTGCATGAGCTGTTTCCAGTAGTCAATGAGTATTTCTACAACCTGGGTGGTGATACGACAGGAATGATGCTAGCGGTGGAGCAATGGCAGCTAGTTAAAAGCCTGACAGACATGCTTCGGCCTTTTGAGGTCTTCACGCGTGACGTGAGCAGGGAGGACTGTTCTTTGAGCAAAGCTATCCCACTGTTGCTGAAGCTCGAGCACCAAGTCAAGGTGGTGTCTTCACAATTAAAGGACGTTGGAAAGAACGAAGCACATGAGTTGGCGCAGAGATTATTACAACGCCTAGTTAGCAATGAACGGCTTGTAAATATCAAGAAACAACAGCACTACATTTGTGCTACTATTCTGGATCCACGTTACAAAAAGCCATTGTTTGGCAAAGTAATAATTCCTTTTGAAACATCGGATGTTACAGAGTACAAAGGTTGGCTAGCTCAGTCAGCCATTCGTTTTGAAATAGAACGGAAGGAAACTGTAGGAGAAGACAGTACTACTAGTCAATCAGCAGGCGATCAGGCGTCCCAAAAAAGCACTTCACCATCTGTGCCTGTGGCAGAAGTGAGTGACTTTCCCTCTGAGCCGTTAACCACACCAGCAACCGTATCATCTGCACCAGGCACATGCGATATGTCTGAAGCGAGTTGGCTAACTCAGCTAGGGTTTCCTGGTCCTAGAAAGGACACAGAAGTGCAAAGTACAGGAATCCGGGAGGACATTCTTTCAATGGTGCAGGCCTATCTGGATGACTCAACAGAGGTCAATATTACTGAGGACCCATTGGCGTATTGGCATGGGAAAAGAAAAATATGGCGAGAGCTCACCAACCTGGCTATCAATTACTTGTCTTGCCCACTCGCAAGCGTGTCTTCAGAACGTGTTTTTAGTTCTGCTGGTGGCATTGTGACTTCCAAAAGGTCCCGCCTCTTGCCCGCAAATGTGGAGCGGCTCACCTTGATAAAGATGAACCAGCACTTCATACCACCAGATTACAGAGTACGAGAATGCACGCAGGAAGAAGAGGACACCGCCCTACCCGAGGAAAGTTCTCCTCAGTTACCAGAAGTAACCCCGACTGATGATTTAGCAGAGTATGAGGACGAGTTCTGCTTCCCTGACAGCGAGTTCTGAAAATGACTCAATCAATCATTCATTAATTGTAAATAGTCCTCCTTATTCACTTTTATTCCTGTATGTCTGTCTTTCTTTAGCAAGTGCTTCATCACATTCCCAACAAAACTGTAATCACCCAATCAAACAACAAGCACATCAGCAGAACTGTCTTGATTTTGATGCAGCAGCATTCCACCGGTTCACAACAGTTAGTTGACAAGAACTCAGTCCTGGTCGTCTATCCTGAGTCCTCCTCCTCCAGACTCACCCTATCCATTACCCATAATGCTGATGCCTGGATTCTGCACAATGAAGAAATGAAGAAATGAAGGAGCCAGCCCTCAAACACAAATTACATGTAAGATAAGCTTTTGGATGGGAGGTAGTATAAAGGAGTATTCGGAGAGGCGAGAGAGTGACAGTGGTACTAGCAGCAAAGTCCTAGGGCTCTTGAATTAACAAAGTCTGTGACAGGCATTTACTTAGGAAAAAATGTGGCCTATTGCACGTGAACGTGTAGGCGTTCTATTGCTCGCTTGCCTGTCTCAGGGGTGCTGTCTCTGGGGTTTCTAGGTTTTAGGGTTGTGTCAGCACCGCTACCACATTTCTAATGTTGATTGCTTTTGATTTGCAGAAAATCCACGCCGGGAAACTCCAGTTGTGGCCCTGCTGCAGAACGCGTTAGGACTCTGTGAATTCCAGGTGGAGCCAGCCCTCAAACACAAATTACAGGTAAGATAAGCTTTTGGATGGGAGGTAGTATAAAGGAGTATTCGGAGAGGCGAGAGAGTGACAGTGGTACTAGCAGCAAAGTCCTAGGGCTCTTGAATTAACAAAGTCTGTGACAGGCATTTACTTAGGAAAAAATGTGGCCTATTGCACGTGAACGTGTAGGCGTTCTATTGCTCGCTTGCCTGTCTCAGGGGTGCTGTCTCTGGGGTTTCTAGGTTTTAGGGTTGTGTCAGCACCGCTACCACATTTCTAATGTTGATTGCTTTTGATTTGCAGAAAATCCACGCCGGGAAACTCCAGTTGTGGCCCTGCTGCAGAACGCGTTAGGACTCTGTGAATTCCAGGTGGAGCCAGCCCTCAAACACAAATTACAGGTAAGATAAGCTTTTGGATGGGAGGTAGTATAATGGAGTATTCGGAGAGGCGAGAGAGTGACAGTGGTACTAGCAGCAAAGTCCTAGGGCTCTTGAATTGACAAAGTCTGTGACAGGCATTTACTTAGGAAAACATTTGGCCTATTGCACGTGAACCAACACGATGACAGTGTTCTGTTAAATGAAATTACTGCAAAACCACCACCCACCCAGCTCAAAAGTAGTAAAAAAACAGGTATGCTCAGATAAAGTTTGAAAAAGTATATTTATATCCCTAACAAAATAATCTCCCGCAAGACCCTCCCTAACCCCAACAAATAGTCCTCAAAAGTCCCCAAAAAACCCAACTCCCAATTCCCACCCCCCAAAAGTCTCAAAAAAAGGGGCAAGGGACACTCTATGGATGCAAGCTGGTAAGTTTGGCCTCCAGGGCATCATGCTTTAGGGCCAGGGCATCATATTTTTCCTGGAGGATGGCTTGCTCTAGGCGGAGGCCCTCCACCACATTTTGAAATTTGTGCCATTTCTGGACCTCCGCCTCTAGGTCTGACACTCTGCGGAGTGCACGGCGCAAGCGACCTTTAACAGTGCTGCGAGGTGCAGCTTTTGCTGCTCGGCGGTGGCGTCTTCCGGCACGGCTCCGGTTCGCTGGAGCACTGTGCTTACCGGCAGAACGTGGGGTAACAGAGGAGGATGTAGACGATGTTAAGTTGGATGCACTGGAGTGCGTGTCATCCCCCTCGAGTTCCACCAGTCGCCGATATTCCGCAACAGTTGCTTCCAGCCTCCGTTGCCGGGCCAGTACAGCCAGCATACTCCTCGTTGGTTTGGAGGTTTTAGTATTGCCAACTATATGAAGAAAGAAAGACATAATCTGTAAGCAATGCTCTTTAGGAATATGATTAACACAAAATGATTCAGCAGGAAGTTGTGTCACAGTACAACTAGCAACTAGCCAGGGCAGTACAAAACTATTCAGGCCAGTATCATGGGCGTCCGCAGGGAGGGGCGCTTGAATCACCATTTCCCTTCCCACAACTCTCTTGTATCCTTGGTTTGGTGCTCTTTCATATGAAAGAGATCTGGCAGAAGTGAGTGATTTTTCCTCTGAGCCGTTAACCACACCAGCAACCGTATCATCTGCACCAGGCCCAGGCGATATGTCTGTTTCCCTCCCTCTCTCTCTCTCTCTCTTTCTCTCTCTCTCTCTGTCTCACTCTTTCTGTCTCCCTTTGTCTCCCTCTACCTCGCTGTCTCTCTCTCTCTGTCTCCCTCCCTCACCCTCCCTCTGGCTCCCTCCCTCTCTATCTCTCCTTCTGTCTTCCTCTCTCTCTGTCTCTGCCTCTATCTGTCTTTCGGTCCCAGCCTGCTGTAATTACCATATTGTAATTTGTCACTGGGCCACCACTGGATACACATCATATCCTATCTAAGAGTCAGATAGTACCATGATCCAGCTTACCTGTACTCGCCACCGCCACTGTCTCCTGCCTCACAGTCTGTACTTGTTCTTGGTCCGACTCCTCCCCAGATTGACCCTCGGACTCCGAGTCAATGATGACCACATCCGAGCTGGCCCCGCCACCAGATGTTCCACCTACAAAATAGATTTAAGAATGTTAGATTACACCACTCCACTAGTATTTGGACTATGAATGAAAAAATGTGAAAACAACTGAAAAAGTAATTGACTGTCTACTGTAGTCTAAAGTAAATGTCCCTCCTTCCAGGGAAAGCTGTTGTCTTGCTTAATTTTTTTGTCACAATTGTTGAATGCTTGCTTAATTTTTTAACACACATTATTTTTCTCTGAACAGACAGAAACTGGACTTCTAATGACAAGAGAGGAACATCAACTTGAAACCAGGTGAAAGCTCGGCTCGACCACAAGAAATGTGTACCATTCCAGAACTCATCAAATCAGCACCAAGCACTTTTCCATTTCCAACTAACTTTATTTTAATATATGTGTTTACTTAAACTTTTAATAAAGCTTTTAAACTTGAATTGACTCTGTAGTTTTTCCTCTAGAGAGTCCGGACTAGAGTGACTGAGCGAAAAGTTTTGCAATTTTTGGAAGGAGGAATCTGTGCTGCTGACACTACCAGGTTTATTTATACAGTGTGCCAAACACGCCCCTCTGAAATATTATTACTCTGGTCTTTGGTGTCCATAGTTCGGTTTGTGGAGAATTGTCCCTGCAACAGTAGGATTATTGATTTTGCTCCTATCTAAACACTATTTCAAAACAATTAAATTAGGAATGCTTGGACAACAATAGGTCCTCTATATTTAAAAGAAAACTTACTGGGGCCAGCAAAGGAGCACTCGCCGCCCTGGCCTGCATCCTCCTCCTTTGGAGCCACTGCTGCAGCAGATTTGCCCCTGGGCGGACCTAACGTACAACATGAAAGAAATAACAGAAAACATTGATGATTGCTGCTTGCCGATGTCCTTGTCAACCAAATCAAACATTTAGAAAGAACAAGAACCTACTATTTCATCCAAAAAGAGGGCTACAAAGGAAGGACTGCACCTGAGCCTCTACTCTAGGGGCAGATTTACAAGCCCCTTGCAGCTCTTCTGCTCCATTCTTGCGTCAATTTTGTGACGCAGCGCCACAAGAGAGGCGCCATGGTGTGGCGTATATTAACACCCACCCCCCACTCCCCCCCTGCGTGGGAACGCACCCATTGAGGCGCAGGCCCAGGCATTCACGTGGCGCATCTCATTAGATGCATCACGTTGTGCATGACTCGCAGGGATGCGCCACGTTTACGTCGCTGTGCATCAGGTAAGGCAGTGTAAACGTGGAACAAGGGGCTTGTAAATCTGCCCCTTTGTGTCTAGCATTACGCAGTTCTGTAACATACACTCATACTCAGCCCAATTAAATGAACACAAAATAGATAACAAATAAGCAGTGGCACCGGCACAGAGAAGGAGAACAGTGCACATGAAATGCACAGAAGATTTTGAAATATTAATGAAAAAATTGCTACTACTACTCACCAAGACCGGGGACCTCCACTCCCAGCACGTCTAGCAGGTCACGCTCTCGGTCAAGGATGTCGGTCCAGCGGTGGGTGACCTGATTGTAGGTGCGCTGGACCCCCGTGATCTTAAAAAGGGCCCGGCACACCTGCGCCCACCGCTTCCGTCGCTCCTGGCTGTTGGTGTAACCAGCAGCAATCCTGCCGCCTGCCGCGATGGTCCTGGGGAGACGGCGCTGCACGTAAAAAACAAGTGCGCCCACCTCCTCAGGGCTGAAAATCTCCCGAGGCACCACCATTTCCGCCCTCAATCGACCACACGGGAGCCGGGCACGGGCTGCGGTGCCCGTCTTGGGCAGCTTCACAGCTGTCTTGACCATGTTCTTGTTCTGGGCAGGTGTGAGCAGTAAAGAAGAGACAAAATGAAAAAAAATAAGAGTAGGGAAGAAGGAAAGTAAAAGTTTAAAAAAGTAGTTCAAAAGTAAACAAAAATAGCCTAAAACACAAAAATATAGATCTAGAAAAATACAGGGATAGAAAATAAGTTAAATAGATCAAAAAAATAGTAAAACAAGCAAAGGATGGCAGAGATATAGAGAGGATAGAAACACCATACCCAGACACATAGGAATGAATGAAAAACAAGATGGCGGCCCGATCACGCGCGAGTAAGTAAGTTCGCACGCGATTTCTCTCGCGAACTCGTGCGAACTTGTATTCGCAAGGCGCGAGTCGGGCGAGATTACACTTAGCGGGCGGAAACGGAAATACGTCACGCAAACAAAATGGCGGCGCCCATACTCAACCTTGAGGTAACTCGCACGAGTTCGCGGCTTCCACGGGCGAGTTCGCACTACGACGCGCCCCGCGAATAGGGCGAAATTACCGAAAAACGAGTTTTGCAAAAGCAAAACGAACGAGCAGGTGCAAAAGTTCGAGCTATTCATTTGTAACCATTTACCTGTAGTGCTTCCTGAAGGGGCCCTCCAGAATCCGGTTGCCTACTTGCAACTATTGTGTGACCCTGCTCTATCAGTCACAGAATAGTTACAAGTATGCCATTGCATCCTGTTAAAAAAAATTATTTACTTTGCATTTGCAACAAAAAGGAAAGGGAGCAGACAAGCAGGTGCCAGCCTTCATTAATGTCAGTTGGGGCAGGGCAGGTGTTGTTGTTTGCAAAACTTAAGGCACTTAGCAGGTGTTTGTTCACTCAGTGGTCAATCAGAGGGTGTTGTGATGACACTGAGGGTGGCATGGGTGTGCCAGCCAGAGGGTGGCATGGGTGAACCAGAGTGCCAGTGTTGACAGAGGATGGCAGTGCTTTGCTTTGCCCCAATAATGTACACTGGTGAACTAGAGGGTGATGTGATGACACAGAGGGTGACATGGGTGAGCCAGAGGGTGGCATGGGTGACCAAAGAGAGTGCCAGTGGTGACAGAGAGTGGCAGTGATGAAGAAAGCTTAGCAAACAGACTGGGCACGTACAAACAACAAGTTCGCTAAACTGGCGACCCGACAAGTAAGTTCGCAATTTGCGAAATAGTACAAAACCCTCGCGAACTTGCAGAAACCCGTGCGAACACACACACCCCCAAAAAATCCGCTAATCCGCGAGAATTCGCGGATTTCGCGTATTTTCGCAATCCGCGAATACGCAAATCCGCAAATTCGCGGATCGCGAATCCGCAAAATCCGCCCATGCTTAATTTATATGCAAAAAGTGAAAGGGAAAATAATAGTGAATGGAAGGATTTTGCAACATACTTGATGGTAGAAAATTGTTTTGATTTGGGATTGGATCAACGTGTGTGTACTTATTGTTGTAACAAATTAAAACAAAACCAGATGCCTGCTAGAGCAGTTCATAATAATCTGGAATTGGTTGAGATTCCTTCTGAATTGAAGGATTTAAATACTTATGAATCTATTTTGATTCAAAGTATCCATCCCTTTCAGGCTATTGTAAGAATGGAGCCAAAGACAGGGAAATTGCCTCCATCAGATTTACAGAGAGGATTAAAGGGAAGAGTTGTTTATTTGCCTCTAGATTTGAAGAAAAACATTAACACAATTGGAGTAGAAAAAGTGGAAGAGGAACCTCTGGTTATCTTAGTTAATGGGGTTCCGACAAAGAATAAGAAAATATGGCAAGATTTAGTAGATGTTAGGAAAGTTAAAAAGGCAACATTGTATTTGAAAAAAAATAATAAATACTATAAGAATGTATATGTTGCAGAAGAGGAAGTAAGTGAGGAAGAGGATAGCGATTTGTGTGCTGGTCAAATTGAGAAAGTAGAACCCTCTACTAGTGAGGAAATATATGAACATTATAGTGTTCATCCTTTGCATTCAAAGGAAGTCATGGGGAATGCTATTGAGTTGTTTCAAATGAAACAAGCCAAAGGGAGTCCCATTAGTGTTTGGGAGGAAAGTTTGGAAGCTCGGTGTTTCCCACAGCTTTTTCCAACAGGTCAGGGAGGAAGATATGATGAGCGACCTCATCAAATTCCTGCTTCTGAATACCGGACTTTGCGATTGTATGCAGGAGATGCTAGGTTTCGACAATGCATTCCTTATTTGTTTCATCTCCTGTTTGAAAGCGATCTGTCTGGACTGTCATATGCAGTGAACCACATCTTGAAAAGTGGTATACACATGCAAAACATCTCGGCAAGTGATTTTATGGATAAAGTGAATGTCCAAGATAGTATTTTGGAATCTCACCTGATTAATCTCATGGCGTGTCAGCGTGGTACTAATGAGTACTGGTACCGTCGTCATGGTGATTTAAAATGTATGCTGAGGAACTTAGGTACTCCCACATGGTTCCTCACTCTGAGTTGTGCCGAGTATGGCTGGGAAGACTTACTTCAATTTCTACGAGAGGCAAATGCTAACGTAGAAAACATCGAATTCAAGACACCCGGAGAACTGTGCTCTTTGGATCCAGTCAATGTATGTAGGTACTTCAATCATAGATTTGAAGCTATGATGTCTTTCATCATGAATAAGAAGAATCCACCTCTTGGAGAGGTGTTGGATTTCTTCTGGAGAAAGGAGTACCAAGCAAGAGGAGCTCCTCATATACATATGTTGCTGTGGATCAAGGATGCACCTAAATTTGGAACGGATCCAGAAGACTCAGTGATGAGTTTCATCCAACAGTATTCTACGTGTGCTGTTCCAAACGCAAAGGAGAAGAAAAGCCTAAGAGAAAAAGTTCTGCGTTTCCAAAGCCATCGATGTGGAAAGTACTGCCGTCGTAAATTCCGAAACAAAGACAAGTTCTACACCAAATGTCGTTTCGGCTTCCCACGACCGGTGATTTCTAAAGGAAGAGTAAACAGTTTGATGTCTTCGCTGCGACATAATGTGATGAAGAAATCACCTAAAAACACTTACAATTTGAAGAGGAACGAAGAGTCCAAGTATATCAACGACTACAACCCGGTGATTTTGTCCATGTGGAATGCTAACATGGATATACAGTTTGTGGCTGATAACTGTATGGCTGTGGCTCGGTATGTGACGTCGTATATCACCAAAAAAGAGAAGACAGAATTGAAGGATATGTGGGAGGACATTTCCCATGAAAAGAGCCTCAGCAAGAAGTTGTACAGTTTCAGTCTGAAGATGTTGTCGCATCGAGAAATCGGAGCGTACGAATGTTCTGACCGGTTGTCTTCAGCAAGTCTCTATGCCAAGTCCAGGAGTATCGTTTGGGCGAGTCTTGGTCTTGCTGCAACGCGTAATCGAGTTCTCAAACCTGTGCGGGAAATTGAGTATTTGGCGGAAAAGGAGCCAAACAGTACCGACATTTTGAAGACAAACATGTTGGATACATATTATCCAAATCGAAGCAGTCACCTAGAGAATGTTTGTCTGTATGAGGTTCTGCAAAATTACATGTTCAAGAGGAACATCAAAGAAGATACTGAGAAAGGAGTGTATGCTGTAATAGGAAGTGAGGGATGTCTGGTCAAGCAAAGAAAATGCCACTTGATAAACCATCGAAAATTGAGTGGCGAATCTCCTGAAAAAAAGGAGTTTTTCTATTTAGCACTTTTGCAACTTTTCAAGCCTTGGCGTGCAGAAGAGGAACTGCTTGGAGATTTCCTCTGTTACGAAGACTCTTTCAATGCCGCCAAGGAGACCATAGAATGTCCTGCTTTTCCCAAATATGTAGAAATGTTGAATGCGGAAATTGAGCAGGAAGCAACGATTGCAGCCGAGATTGCCAGAGACAGTTCTCAGGACAGTCAGAGTTCTGCTTCATTGAGTCAGGATCCACTAGGAGGACCTCTTATTGAAAATGAAGCTGCCACTGCTATGAATGAGGTGGAAAAAGCCATGGCACATGCTCAAGAGGATGCGGTTAACTTAGAAGAGTTGGAAAGGCAACTCAACGTTGAGCAGAGGAAAATATATGACGAAGTTACCATGCAAATTGATCATGGATTAAGTCATGATAAGAAAGAATGCTCATGTACGTCGTTGAAGCCTGTCCGACTGTACGTGAGTGGAGAAGCGGGAACTGGAAAAAGTTTCCTCATTAAAGCAATTTCATGCTATTTGCAGGAAAGGACAGAGTCATCACTGTCTTGTGTTGTCACTGCTCCAACTGGACTGGCAGCACATAATATTAAAGGGATTACTTTACATCGTTTACTGATGCTGCCAGTGGAGCATGACAACAAATTAGAATATCACAAGCTATCTGGAGATGCTTGTTTTGAAGTTTCAAGAATCTTGAGGAAAATGAAACTTCTTATCATTGACGAAGTAAGCATGGTTTCCAATGTCATGCTTGCCTTTGTGCATTTGAGGATGCAAGAAGTTCTCAAAACAGAGTATGATGTGTTATTCGGTGGCAAACACATCATTGTTTTTGGAGATCTTCTGCAGCTGACACCAGTGAAAGGGCAACCTGTGTTCAAAATGCTCACGCATGAAGATACCAGGAAGTGCCTAGGCAGCATTGGCAACGTCAATATATGGTTAAACTTCAATTATGCTGAACTGCATGAAAATATGCGTCAGGCAAAGGATGAAGTTTACAAGACTATTCTACAAGATGTTAGAATTGGAAAAGTGACCGAGCATGGGAAAGAAGCTTTACATGCACGATTACTGTCAAATTTATATCCAGAACAAGATGTTGTGCCTGAGAATATTTTTCAGAAAATTACTGATAAGAAATCTGGAATATGTTTGATGCCAACTCTTGCAGAATGTGCAAAATTTAACAACAAAATGTTGCATTTAGAAAAGCAAGAGATTGTGAAAGTGGAAGCTATTGATAGAGTAGAGCATATGGGATCAACAATTATTTTGTCTGAGAATCTGAAAACAAAATTGGATTCATTAGAGAAGAGTATATCTAAAACTGCAGGTTTTGAAAAGACTCTGAATGTGTGCTTGAACTGCCGTATAATTTTAAGAAGGAATTTACATGTTGAAAGAGGTCTGGTAAATGGATCAATGGGTAATGTTGTTGATTTTGTGAAATACAGAAATAGAGATGGAATTGAATTTTTAAAAATTAAATTTGATGGCATTGAGGAAGTACAGCTAATTGCTCGTTGTTCTGCTAGATTTTTGCTTGTAAAAGACTTATATGTTCGCCGTAAGCAGTTCCCTGTTTGCTTGGCATATGCGGTGACAATTCATAAATCGCAAGGTTTAAGTGTAGACACTGCATTGGTGAATATTGGCAGTTCTGTGTTCAAGGAGGGTATGGCATATGTGGCATTGTCACGAGTTAGAACTTTATCGGGATTGTACTTGATTGACTGTGATGTCAGAAACATTTGTGCAGATCTAGATTGTGTTAAGGAATACAATACGTTAAGAAGAGAGTATGCGCCACATTTGCCTCAGTTTCCTTTGTTTGAGAAACGTCTGGTAGGCCGGAAACGAAGAAATGAGAACAATACTGGGCAGGTTGTAGCAAAAAGAAAAAAAGTGAATGAACCTAAAATTACAAGCAGAAACAAAGAGGATTCTGTTGAAGATGTTGTTGGTTTTCAGTTTGAAAACAGTTCTGGTGTCAACTGCTATGCTAATGTAGTAATGAATGTTTTGTTTTCTCTAAAAAATGTAAAAGAAGAGATTGTGGTCAATTCTGATCAAAGATTTTGCAGTTTGTTAAATTCTGTGTTAGAGAAATGTACCACTGATAGAAGAAACATAGAAAGTGTGTCTGAAATTAGAAATCTGTTAGATAGATGTTCAGGCCAAACACAATTCTCTCAAAATATTCAGCAAGATTGTCAGGAGTTTTTAATGTATATGCTTCATGTATTACATGCTGAAGGTGTAGATGTAGATCAGCTGTTTGGGCTTTCTTATCAATGGCAGCATGACTGCGAGAACTGTATGGTATCAAGTACTACTAGTGTAGACTCAGAAAGATTTGTATATTTAACTTTGCCAGACAGTAAATCAGTCTCCTTTAATAAGCTAGTAAAAGCTGCTAATCACAACATGGAGTGTAGCCAATGTAAATCTGAAATGATGTCCACATTATTTATACGAACATATGGCCAGTACATCATTTTAATGTTCCAACGATGTAGGCCTGATGGAACAAAATTGACAACTTTAATAAAAATTTTTGTAGCTTCGCAGTTGTCAATATCAGGAAGGACTTTTGTAACTACAGCAATTATATATCATGACGGCCCTTCAATATCATCAGGACATTACACAGCTTATTTAAAGTCTAGAAATGGCTGGTCATTCTGTAATGATTCTGTTGTAATTTTCAAAAAAAAATTGCCGTATGACCTTAAAAACTCTTACCTGGTGTTTTTAAAACCAAAATTTTAGGAAAATAATCTCGGGATATGATCTGTGGAATTTCAAGAAGTTCTAATGGCTCCTACACAATTTGGCCTTGAGGATAAGTGTAGTTCAGAGACATAACTTCTAATCATAGGATTGGACATCATGGACATGTATGTGCAGTTTAAATGAATTCAGAAAAACTGTTTCTTTTCATAAGCTAATTAAAGCAGCCAATCAAAACATGGAGTAGAGGGAATGTAAGTCTGCAATGCTGTCTACTGTTTTACATTACTTTGTGATTAAAAGTGATGTAGAGAATTAAATAATTGTAGTACTCATAGAGGTAGTGTAAGTCTGCTTCATATTAAGCAGTATCAGTGTCATACGAAATGTAGAACATGACTGAGCAAGAAGGGGAAGATATTACTATTCCAGGATTGTGAAAATGATCTTCAACATTTTAATTCTGAAAGTTGCGGGAATGCCAAATGATGGGATTGGTTAACAAGAAATCCAAGAGTTATACATGGCTCTGACAAAATTTGGCCTTGTGGAATCTTGTGGTAGAGAGCAAGAAGTCATTTATTGTATGTAACATGTTTTTAAAAACGATGGAGATTTTCTTTCAGAAACTGGTGGGCTGAAAGTAATAACAGCACAAAAGAGTATAAGCTATTCATAGGACATCCTTGGACGTCATGGAAAGTAAGTTAACTTTAAGGAGTTCTGATTTTTGATTTCTGATCTTGTATGGGTTTTTTAAACACAATCATTTTGATTGTGTTTTTTTTTCCCCGCTGTTACATGATGAATACCTTCAAGTCACTGTTTTTAGTGAATTTTGATACATTCTGAGAACAGCAAAAATAAACCATTTAACATGTATAATTAATTCTGTAATGTTTCCATTTATGATGTATATGTAGAACTGTGTAGAAGGCATGGAGAAGGTGAGGCTTCTGTAAGTGTCAAAGTTGTTGCATGCAGTGCTGCACTTCTGCGTATTCTTTGATATGCTAGACTACATCTGCACAATGAGATACCTAAGCAAAGGAAACAGAAGTGATGTGATTGTGAAATGAGCAAAATAAATTGCATGTATTTCAATTACATCACCTGTGTTTCCTATCATTACGAATCACATTGTGCAGATCAAGTTTAGGTCTGTCCAGGGAAACATAGGAGGTTTGGACTTTGTTGAAGATTGCAGTGGACATGACTCACTTCATTGGTAGACCTTCACATGTATTATGTCTTCTATTCTCTTCAACAACTTGAAATTTCATCTGCAACCCTGAGTAGGCCTCACCTGAAACAAAACTCTGGATAGTAGACATCTTATTGGCATCCTGAAGCAATTATTTTAAATTTTAGTGTCTTGCGACACTTTTCTGAGAGAACAGCAATGCAAAAGATGCACTATGTTTTAAGATAGGCCTCACTTCATCTGCATCAAGATAGTGTTACTTTAAAATGTATATCTTTAGGACTGTGTAGCTTCTGTAAGTGTCAAAGTTATTGAAAAACTGTTTGTCCTTCAATCTTTGCCCTTGTCTTTTGTAATTTTTCAATACATGTTTTTATATTTTTCAAATGTTTGTTCTCTCTTTCACAGATTGAAAGTATAAAAATAAAAAGTGAGGAATTTAACGACAATTATAAGGTAAGTATTTTGTACTCTTTTCGTTACATTTCTATCACATTGAACTACTATTAGTTCCACTGCTTCATTTCTTTAATCCTCAGTTTCCTGCCTTTGCTACTTCCCTCATTCCTTTCTCTATTACCTACTTACTCAACTCCTTCCATTTTTTTTCTCAGTCCCTCTCTTTTCATAGTTCCTCACTCTTGTTCACTCACTCCGTCTCTATTACTCTTAGTGTCTTTGACTGATCACTGTATCACTATTTGTTCATAATGCTTTCTCTGTGTAGTTGAAGCACACTAAGGGGCATATTATGAATGCAGCCAATAAAATTATTGCTCTTTTTATTGGCAGAAAACTGGTGCAAAAGCGGCTTTAGCGGCAGTTTTCTGCCGCAAAAGCAGCTTTAGCGACACATTTCTGCCTATAAAAGCTGCAAAACTTTTATTGCCTATGTTGATAATATGCCCCTATGTTATTTACATTAGGGCTATATTGTCCAGTATAACAATCAAAATTGCTCTCCAAAGACACCAGGCAAAGCAGACGCTCCCTCAAACAGATCACCAAGCGCAATTTACCCTACTTACAATCTAGCCTGTTCTCTGTCGAGACTTTAGCAATCTTTAGAGCACAAGATAAGATTTTTTTACATGGAAGAGCCATACGTATTGCAATTCTACTTAAGAAACAAGCATTGGCATAGACAATAGGTCTCGCCTTTGGGACCTTATACGTGTTTAGCCATGCAACAGTTGATGTTGCTGCACCAAGGATATTATGCTGCATAACTAAAGACTTAGAAGGTCCAAAAGTCGATACCTATTGGCTATGCCAATGCTTGTTTTTCTTTCACTTCGTTATCTATTTTGTTTTTCACAATTATACCATCTTCTGTCTGTTTTTTGGTAAATAGATCTATTAAATAGTATCTCTTCTTTACTACCTATAGCTGTCTTTCTTGAAACATCACTCTCTGTTTACTTTCCTTATACTTACTCTTTTTTTTTTAAAAGTTTTTTTTTTGGTTAGCTCCCGGTACGCGTACCGGGAAGCTAAACCGGAAGCGAACCAAAAGAAATAGAGCTTGCCAGAGTGCTAAACATTCTAGCAATTTTTTTGGAAAGGGAAGGTAGTTCTGAAAAGAACTTTTTTTTTTATATTTTTGTTGTTTTATATTTTTTTTGTATTTTTTGAACATTTTTTGTTTTTTTTGTATTTTTTGAACGATTTTATATTTTTTTGGGTTTTTTTGGGGGGGGGGGGAACAACAAAAAACAGGCGTTGAAAAGGGCTCAACAGGAGCAAAAAAAAATTACTGGGGGCGGTTAGGGCAATTATGATTGTCATAAGCCAGGTTGATGGCATTAATACTCATGTTACCACATGATATCAACGCACCACAGTGCATACAAGTATGTTTCATGTGCCCAAAATTCTCTTGGATGTTTGGCACAGTTTCCCGTGCCTCTGCTGGTGTCAATGATATTGACGATGTTGACCTGGCCACAGGAGTTGCTGTTGGGTTTTGTTCCATATCCCGTATTTCCGCCCGGCTGTAATTAAGTGGATGCTTCCTGGTCATGTGCCGATGCATGGTATAGTTCCCATAGCTATACTTTTTATCAGTCCCTCTTGATAATTTCTCTTTGCAGATGAGGCAGGTCACATACCTCGCATTCACTTTCTTTTGCCCTGGAGGGATTGAATAAAACTGCCAGATGAAACTGGCTTTCCTATGGGAAACCCGGGGCACCTCTTCCAAGAACTGTGGTTCTTCTCCCTCCTCTTCCTCCATTTCTTCCTCTTCCTCCTCAGTGTTGGTGATGACCTGGGGAGGTGGTCCTCTCTTCCCATGAGGAGGTGGAGGTGGTGGTGGGGGTGCACCAGCTGAAGCAAGTACTGAAGCCATTGCTCTACTATGAATAAAGGTCTTCCTCTCACAATGATGAAAGTCAGAGTGAGGAAAGAAGGAGGGGTTTTCATCATTTGGGAAAAACAATAGTTCTCAACCAATGAAAAGTGTTATTTTTAGGTCACCTGACCTAGCCTTCCATAATTATGAAACTAAAAGTGAAATGAACCAATGAAAAGCTTTATTAACAAGTCACATGACTCTAACTTTCATGTTACGCGCTGCGGAACGCTCCCCGGTTAGCTTCCGGTTCGCTGCGCTTCGCGCCTCGGTCCGCGCCCGGGGACACTTCCGGGTGCGCTAACGCAGTACGTCACAAGACGCATTTCGCGGCAACGCGATACGTCGCGCTTTCGCGCCGCGGATCGCTTCCGGGGAGTTGCGTTTCGCGCCTCGGTCCGCGCCCCGGGGCACTTCCGGGTGCGCTAACGCAGTACGTCATAAGACGCATTACGCGGCAACGCGATACCGTAACTATGTTGATTTGTTACCGGTTCGCGGACCGGATTGCGGAATCGAATTGAGCTAACGGGAAGCTTCCTGGTTCGCGGACCGGGAGCGAAACAAAAAAAATATTAAAAAAAAATTATTAATAAACATATAAAATATATTTTTGGATTTAAAGAAGAATACATTTTACAGCTGTAGATATTAGCTTTTAAAAAACCAATGAAATTCACTGAAAAAACCATAGGTTATAGACCATATATAGTTAGGAATTAGCATTTACAAAACCTTGAAAATTCACTGAAAAAACCATAGGTTATAGACCATATATAGTTAGGAATTAGCATTTAAAAAACCTTATTTTACTCACACAAAACCATTGAAATTCCATATATAGTTAGTTGCACTAACTATATATCGCGCACCCGCAATCCACTGCTGATCATGTCACATATTACATCATTCATGACATGGTCAGTGACATCACTGATGACATCACTGATGACATCTCAAATGACATCACTGATGACATCACTGATGACATCTCAAATGACATCACTGATTACATCACTGATGACATCTCATTTGACATTACTGATCACATCACTGATGACATCATTCATGTGATAATACGATGAACCTCTTCAGACTCTAATATAACCTTAGATACACTCAGTGTAAACAGACACTCATAGACTGTCACTCATCCATGAAGTTACACACACACCTAGTCAGTCATGCAAACAATCAATCACACCTCCATTTCCTTAACTATACAGTTAAACACACCTTACTTATTCAAACATATACTAAAACATATTTACTCACTTATACAATCCTGGATACAAGTTCACAATGATCCATACAGCCACTCACACATTCACTGGCTCTTATGCACAGTTATTTATATATGTCAACTCTCACATGTACTGTATTTTACATATGTACTTACTTTGACATGTAGCACTGAGATATCTATTCACTCACCAATACAGTCATGCACACAGTCAACCGCCCATACAGCTGTTTCCACATGCACTTTTGAACCCATACATCTATGCAGAGAGTCATACACCTCCCAGCCACCCATACACACTCTCAGTCTCCCATACAAATACTTGGGCAACCAATCAATAACCCATATAGTTAATCATATAGCTACTGATCAACACATGCAGCAGTTTACAGAACAACAGACATAATGATGCACAAATTAAGACAGTTTAGTCACTAACCCATGCACTCAGTGAGACACATTTAATCACTCACTCATACAGTCAGTCACGCACCTACTAAATCCTTTGTTCAGACACTTCTACATCCAGTCATTCTTCAATATGTAAGACATATTTTAACTTTACAGAAACATACAGTCACTGGATGTTGTCATCAGTGATGTCATCAGTGATGTCATTTGAGATGTCATCAGTGATGTCATCAGTGATGTCATTTGAGATGTCATCAGTGATGTCATCAGTGATGTCACTGACCATGTCATGAATGATGTAATATGTGACATGATCAGCAGTGGATTGCGGGTGCGCGATATATAGTTAGTGCAACTAACTATATATGGAATTTCAATGGTTTTGTGTGAGTAAAATAAGGTTTTTTAAATGCTAATTCCTAACTATATATGGTCTATAACCTATGGTTTTTTCAGTGATATATATATATATAAACATACACGTTTCCCACCAGTTCCTCTGAGCTCACAACTGGTGCCTCCAATTAGCGGGGTGTGACCCATTTCATTCAACAACCAAAAAAGCAACTCGAACACTCCCGGGGCTTTCAACATAACTTTATTGGCCACATACGCATTTCAGCAATCAGCCTTCATCAGTGTGGCAAAAGTAGATGTTCGACATAGGCAGAACCATGAGAATGTAAGCAATTTAATGTCACAATTGACTATTTTCTATCCAATCAGTAGACAGTAGTTGAGCCAGTAGGCAGATGGTGAACCAACATCTCCGTTTCTTATTTTAAGGACTGTGTGACTTGTATGCCCAATGGAAAATTAGAGATGTCAACAGTGATGTCACTGAGCATGTCACAAGTGATATAATATGTGACGTCATCAGCAGTGCATTGCATGGGCACGAGTTAAAGTTAGGTCTACTGACTATTTCTATGGTTTTGTACGAGTGGAATCTCCAACTAACTATAACGTCCTGAAACCTATGTTTTTTTCAGTGTGGGGTCCAACTAGCCCACTCAGTACATCCAGTAAGTGCCACAGTGGAGCTTGCCTCTGATTGGCTGCCAACACTTGTAACCAGGAAGTGTTGACAGCCACCTTGTCACTTGGTATGAGGAGAAAGAAAACCGATTAAAAAAGAAGAAAAGGTGGCAGGGAAAAAGCACCCTGACCACATAGGCCTGATCAGAGGGTCCCGCAGGGCCAAAAGAGCATTTTTTTGGGGGCTGTATTTTCACACCCAGCGTGACTCCGGACGAAAATATTTTAGAAAATGAAGCGCGGGAGCCTCATGTATGTGGCGCTCCAGAAGGTGGCAGATCAAAGGGTCATTAAGGGAACCATTGACTCCCATGCGTGCCACAGGATTAGGATATAAGAGCATGACCAAGGAGATGAGCGCGGTAGGGATTCCCAGTTTGATCAGAGCTTCTTTCAAGAAGGGCCACTCCAAGGGGTCAAACGTCTTTTCGGCATCCAATAGGGTAACTAAAGCAGGTGTTTGGCAGGAGATTCTGTTGACCACTGCAAAGAGATGTGGGTGACATGTTGTTTGAAAGCTTTATGGAAAGCTCTCATAAGGCCATCAAGGCCAGGGCCATTGGACCTGTCTAAAGAGTCGATCACCTGGGTGACCTCCTCGCAAAATATCATCTTGCTAAAAAATTGTCATTGGCCATCAGTGGGCCAGACCTATGGCGATCTCCACCAAGTATGATGGGATCTCTGGTGCATTGTCAGGAGTGCAGGATGTACAAAGTAGTTCATAATAGCAATGGGACTCTGCCAGAACATCTTCGCCAGCAAAAACAGAGAACTCAGAGACGGCGCGCAATTCATCGACATAACTACCTAGGTGATTTGGGTGGATTATCCGCACAAGAGTGCGGTCGGGTGCGCCCCCTCACCATAGCACGGAGCCCTAGTGTGTTTCCCTAGATATGCGATTTCCCTATCAGCCAGATCGCGAAATTCAGTCAACAATACTAAACGTCAATGGAGTTGGAGGCCGCCACCTTAGGAGGCACTTAAGTCTATACCTTGGAGGTTTAAAAGCATTGCGGTTGGGAGTGGATATCTCATAGGATACTCAGATGCTTGGATATGCACACCCCATGGATATATGCTTTAAAGGCCTTCCAAAGGGTTGCCTGTGTGGAGACCGTACCCGAGTTCATTGCGAAGTAGTGGACGATGGAATGAAGGAGTTCGCTACAGAACACAGGATCATGTATAGCCTAGTGATGGATACTCAAGGTGCGCTCTGACCTACATCCATAGGGGACCTGTAGGGTTAAGAGAACAGGCTATGATCTGATAGAGTTTGCGGCAGAAGTTTTACCTTTGTAGTCCAGAGTGAAACATTAGCAGACAAGAACCAATAATTTAGCCATGTCAAAATATCATGTGGGGCAGAGTAAAAGGTATAACCAGGTGTGGATGGCTGTTAAGCACATCAGATATCCTGTAGAGCATAAGCGTCTGCAATATAAGGTGGAGTGCTTCCCATGATTGGGGATAACCATTCAGCTGGGTACTAGAGTCAATGCTAGAGTATGTACCATGTTGAAATCCCCACTCAGAAGAGCAAAGTTGGCATCTGCATGTCCCATATGGGCATAAAACTCCTGAAAGAATTGTGGATACTCAGTGTTCGGGGCGTATATGTTGACTAATAGTACTCGTTTGTCAGTGAAGCTGCCTTGTAGGATTAAATAGCATCCATTTGGGTCCGAGTGACATTTATGGAGGGAATAGGGGCTGCTTTTATGCATGAGGGGGCAGAATCCAAAGGAATAGGAGCCATGAGAGGAGAAATAGCAGGGTGGGGGCCCCAAGTAGTCGCATATGATTGGGCGCCATTAAGTAGGAGAAGTGTTTCCTGAAGGAAGGCTATGTCGCGACAGATATGAGAGGACTTGTTTGCCTTTACGTGGATTACTGATGCCACATATCTTTCATGTAAGGGAAGTAATGTCTATCACCTCTACAGGCCCTTTCTGAGATGGCATAGAGTAAACAGGTGTTAAAAGAACAGCGCCATGTCATACGCTGGCATATAGTGTACCTGTTGTGCAAAGGGTAACAAACAAATACAAAACTGAAGAGAAAGCAGAAAGGGCCCACACCTATCCCCCCCCCCACCCCCACTATATAGGAAAACATCCAATAAAGCCCCGAAAAGGAGAAACAAAGAACTAAACAATCCCAATGAGGCTACTGCAGTGTTCTCCATGGGGGAGAGTTGACGTGTTTGCTTGGTGTGGCCCGTTCCTAGAGGAATGGCTGAAGCAGAAAGGAAGAATCAACCACATATAAACAGCATTTGTATGGAAAAAGTAATATGAAAGGAAATGATGAGCAAAGCACACTGTCTGGGGCAGTCCACATGTGTTATGCAGAAGTAGTCCCTATTTTGAGGGAGAATCCAAATACTGCAGGCCATGTCAGCTCTAAGGGGACTAAGGAGCAGGAGTCGGTGATCCAGTACTTTGTAGCGTGTTCTGTCTAGAAGAGGAGGACTTGAAAGCAAAGTGTTTGCAAAAGTCGTTTGCCTCTGCTGGGTTGTCAAGGAGCGAGGCCTCCCATTGACCTCAACTCATAGACAGGCAGGGTAGAGCATATCATATTGAAAGCCCAACTTGCGGAGAGAGTTCTTCACATCGCTGAATTTCCACCAGTTTCAAAACCTTCAAGGTGGGGAGTCATACCCTGGGTAAGGTCCCAGCTTTCTCTTACCTGCTGGTGCTATTTGATGCTAATATGAGTTTCAAACCCCTAGTTGAGGGTAAGACTTGTGATTTGGTCAAGACCACGGGGACTGTAGCTAGCGTTGCACAGAGGTTGGCCTCATGGTGACTGGACCCTCTAGTTAAGTATTTTAAGTCCAAGTGCTTCTCCAAGGAGCTATATGACAGTGATGTATGGGGTTACATGACGTCGATAAAATTGAACTCACAGAAAATACATTTTAAGGTGTATTCTGCGGGTCAACAAAGTACCCCAGCTTTTTTTGTTCGTCAGGAACTTTGTTTTAGATACATTGGTGACCTTGTTGCTCTCAGACCCTTGCTGTGCTGGATCAAGATATAGACTGTAGAGGGATGCAAAATAAATAGACTGATTTTGTCTGATTGTCTGACCCTTGACAACATGCATCAAATCCCTTGGATTGCTTATATGAAGGCAGCTTTTACCAGCATGGGTTGGGTGAACATATACTGCAGTTATTAGTCCCCGTACCCCCTGGAACTCAAAAGAGGGAGAGACTTGTTTCTCAAAAGTCCCTTATTACAACATGAACACATAGAGCTTGTGAAACCCATTGTATAGGGGCATTTATTTTTAAAAACTGTTCAGGGTATGGAGCTTTCCTTTCACTCCTGTCTAATGAAAGGTATAGATTTTTGTTGGTACGATTCAAGGTTAATGTTAGACCTGTCAGGCTTAGGGTGGTCTTCCCTATTTTTTTTCGCCTTGGCCTCATTTTTCCCACCTACTTTTTGTTGGCCATAGGTCTCTGGGCACCTTCCCATTGTTTCCCAATGTTAAGGTGCAGGTGCTCTCTTCCCCTAAGATGGCTGCCACTGACCCCTGCTACGGCAGCGTGGTCTTTTTAGGTGCACTCTAGTAGCCAGGAGCTTACTGGAACCCTAAACAATGTACCAATGCCAGCCTTCCAGCCTGCCCATAGCTAGAATGAGGGAAGCTCCTGGAACCTTCTAGAACAGGGGAGGTGACACCAACTGCCACTGCCAACTGCCAACTGTCGCTATATAAGGAAAGGGAGGGTAACTTTCCAGTCAGAGCAGAGTAGAGAGTTGGGGCATCACTGACCTGGGGGACCCACGCAGGAGATTTAGCACTGGGAGTGACAGGGCTTAGGTGCTGCCTTCCAAGTAGAGTGAGGAACCCTGACCTAGCCCACTGATCTGGCCCGGCGGGAGGGGAACCCAGGGACCACCTGAAGTGACCTGCTGTAAAGCCTTCAACTCTACCCCCCCTCAAGAAACCAAGGAACTACAAACAAAGGGCGTCAGAACCAACACGCGCCAAGAAGAAGCTTTCCCGCGCTAATCAGGAATCTTGGGGATCAACCAGGTACTGATCTGCCTGCCAAGCGCTCTCCCCTCTCTGCGCCAACCCCCCCTGACTGAACTGCGAGCCTAAACCTGAAGTGACTTGGGCCACCTGAGAAGCGCTCTTCCCCCCCCTCAGCGCTAGAATGCTGACCTGCCTGATAGCTGCAACGGCTATTTTGCATGTATTATCTATCCAGCGCTCGTCAACTGTGCCCCCACTGGGAAGCGCTGTGAGGCCAGAGCCCCTGTCTTTCACGAAGCGCTGTGAGTCCAGAGCCCCTTTATTTCACGAAGCACTGTGAGGCCAGAGCCCCTTTCTGTCACGAAGCGCTAGAGTTGAGACTGCCCCCTCAGCGCTGCGGAACTCACCGTCCCAGCCTGGCACTCCCTGGGCCGGTGCTGCCTTCATCACCCCCTCAGTGGCCCCCGGGACCAGGAGAGGGCCGCCGCCACATTCCACAAGGCCGCTCCGGGCCCGAAGCCATTGCCTCCCCTGTCACATGGTGAGGGGACGCCTGCCGCGTCACCAGCTGCGCCCCCTCCATCACTTCCTGCTGTCGAGCGTGAGGCCTACACGCCCCCGCAGGCTGCTCTGCAACCGGCATCTGCGGGCGCGCCTCCTCCCTGTCTCCTACGATTGGTCCTGGGCCCAGTGAGACTCGGTAGGTCTGGGACCCGGGGCAGATCCCGCAGCAGCGCTCGACGAGAGCAAGAGATCCTCTCCTGCTTGCTGCACCCGCGGGGCCTCGTGAAGCCCGGCTGCACCTCGCGACTGCCCCTCACAGTGCCAGACCACCGGAGAGCTCCCGAAGGAGCCCGAGCCCTCCTACACCAGTTGACCCACCGCAAGGGCCCCGGAGGGCCTAAGATAGAATGTCACCCCCAGGGGAGGAGGGCGGAATTCGCCCCTCCCCCGGGGAACATCGTGGTTGGGCCCTGTTGGCCTTAGATGACTCTGGGTGGTGGAGAAGTTCTTGCGAGACTGCCAGGTCTCTGAACTGGGCCAAGACATTGGTTAACCCCTGCCTGGGGTCCAGACGAATGCCAGCTGGTGTAGGCCCTGATGCTTGGGTAATGGTGGTATAAGGAAGTGCTTTTGCTGAATACAGGGGTATCTGTGCCTTAATGAATGCCCAGTTCTCTCACCTAATGAGCTGATGCCCAATCTTCACTGTGATGTCCATTAATACAGAATGAAATGTTTTACTCCTACTTAATGGACGGTTTACTCTTGTCTAAGGCAAAATTTCCTGGATGCTTTTAGTCACTAAATGAGATGGTTGCTTACATGAAGAAATGGTTATTGATGCTTGATGCAATGTTATTTGAATGTCTTTATAAAGGTTGCCTTGCAGGTGCTGATTAGGAACAAGGTTGTTGCCAAGCCCACGGTTATCTAATATTTAATATTTATTCATTTAAGTATTTATTGCTGAGTGATGAGACACATGTGCTTTTAAGGGAAACTAATAAGTTATTGCTACTGTGAATTTTTGATTGCCCTGATTCTAATCTTATATAAAAGCTTAAAAATTTGAATCAAAGGTAACTGGTGTAGTCTATGTCCTTGCCTGCACTTATTGTCTCAGTGGATGCGTGTGCTGTGTAGTCACTTAACACCTGAGCTTTCAGGTGCCTAGCTGCTCATGCCAGGCTACCCCCGGGGAACTGGTGACCTCAGTTCCTACATTTGGTGGCGAGCGGTGGGATCCAGGACCTGTGACTATACAGCACCCTCCAGTGGGACAGAGTGCGCTGCAATTAGACTGGACACCTATCGTGCCTACAACCTTTCTCAATTAACCCCCCCACTGTCTAGCCTGTAGAGTGCGTAGAGACCTGTGCTGACCCAGTATTGTACCCACGTCCTAATATATTTCCTTGATTTTATCTGGGTCCCCACCTGGCAAAATGGAGTTCCAGCTAGCCGATCTGGAGGAGTACACAGTGGTGCAGCTTAGGGAATTTTGTCAGGGGATGGGGGGCCGGTTGGGTGGAGAGCCGCAAAGGAAGAACTCCGTACCGCCTTGAGGGCATGGGTAAGGGTCCACCCAGAGGAGAGAGGGGATGGGGAACAGGAGGGACAGGTCACTCAAGGGGAGGCGGGCACTCCAGAAGACCCAGGCCTGCTCAACATTGATATGTCCGACAATGTGTTGCCAAGAAGACGTTCCGGGGCAGGGAGTATCTGGGGGGAGTGCGTCATCCCAGGAGTATGAGGACAGGAGGGAGGAGAGGCGATTGAAGTGGGAGCTTGCCAAACTAGAGCACGAGAGGGAAAGAGAAAGGGAAGATAAGAAGCTTGCTTTGGAGGAAAGAAAGATAGCTATGGAAGAAAGGAAGTTGGCGCACAAGCTCCAGCTTAAAGAAATGGAGCTGCGAGCATTGCAATTGGGTGCACCAGGAAGTCCCAATGGTGGCAGCGTACAAGGGGTTCAACAGGAGCCCAGATTTTGGTTACCCAAGGAGGTGATCGCGAGCTACACACAGGGGGATGACATTGCTAGGTGGTTGGAGGCGTATGAAGTGGCCTTGACCACCCATGGGGTGCCTGAGAAACACTGGGGAGGTGGCCTGTATTGTTATATACCTCCCAACATCAGGGACACCCTCCTGTACTTGGATAAGGCAGACCAGTTCAGGTATTCCCCCATGAAGGAGGCGCTCATTAAAAAGTTCGGCCTCAACCCTGAAAGGTATCTCCAAAAGTTCCGTGGCAGCCATAAGCTGTCCACTGAGAATTGGGTGGATTTCTTTGACTATGCCCGTAAGGCTCTGGATTGTTGGGTGCGTGGCAGCGAGGTGCATAATTATGAGGGCCTGTACAATCTTTTTTTGAGAGAGAACCTCTTGGATAAATGTTTTCCGGAGCTGTGCCAAAATCTGGTGGACCGCAAGCTGACTGATCCCCGTGAGCTTGCGGAGGAGGCGGATACTTGGGTCAGCACCCGGGTGTCACACAAGGCCCCCGGGGGAGATGGCCCAAAAGGCGGACAGGGCGGCCCCCAGAAGAAAGAGGGGGGAGATAAAAAGAAGGAGTTCTCACGAGGCCCACAAACTAGACAGTTTGGGAGAGGAGTAGGTGCCCCACCTCAGTCCAGTTCCCCAAAGCCCACTTACCTTGACAAGAGTCAGCAGCCAAAAGTTGTCCGGTGCTATGAATGCGGGGATGTTGGACACTACAAGGGAGATGCCCAGTGTCACAAACGACCACCAGCCCCCACAGGTGGCAAGAGTCCTGGGGTGGCTAGTTTAGCGCTTGGGATGGAGCTGCCCCTAGATAGGGAGGGGGAGTAGACAGGCCTGACCCTGGTTTCACTTGGGGATAGAGAGATGGTCCCAGTGACGCCCTTACCATGGAATACTGCTAAGTACCAGCAGAGGGTGAAGGTCAATGGGGAGGAGGTGGACGCTCTGAGGGACACAGGTGCCAGCATGACCACCGTAGTGAGGCCGCTGGTGTCCCCTGAGCAAGTACTACCTGATGTGTTCCATCCAGCTGTGTTGGCTGACGGCAGTCTGAGCTACTATCCCGTGGCTCAGGTTCCCTTTGAGTGGGGAGGAGTTCAAGGCCCGTTGAGAGTTGCGATAAGCCCTGCCTTGCCTGTGGACTGTCTGCTAGGAAACGACCTGGAACATACCGCCTGGAAGGAAGTGGAGTTTAAGGCCCACACTGAGATGCTGGGGTCACCAGAGTGGACTTGTGTGGTCACGCGGTCCATGGTTGCCCATCAAGAAACTCAACTCGGGTTGGAGCCTGAGACAATGGCCCAACCCAATGCTGGTCCTGAAGGGGAGAATGGAGTGGAGAACACACCCCGTGTGATAGATGGGGAGCCTGTGGAGGTACCCCCGGAGTCCGTGGAGGTGGATGTTGTTCCCGTGGGGGACTAGCCGACCCTTGCCGAGTGGCATGTGGAAGGAGGGCCTACCCGGGAGGAATTCTGTTGGGCGCACAAGGAGTGCCCCACGCTTGAAGGCATGCGGCGACAGGCCGAAGCCCAAGTGATTCAACAGGAGACCGGCAGTTTTCACGTGTACTGGGAGAATGGCCTCCTTTACAGTGAGCCTAAGGTTCCGGTGCATGGATCCTCGAGGGCCTTAGTGGTCCCCCAATGCTACCGGGCCTTCTTATTGGAATTGGCGCATGAGATTCCTTTAGCTGGACACCTGGGCCAGGACAAGACCTTTGCGAGGCTAGTCCCACATTTTAATTGGCCCAGGATGAGAGTTGTCTCTGACACCTACTACAAGACCTGCAAGACTTGCCAGGCAAGTGGCAAGATGGGGACCAAAATGAAGGCCCCTTTGGAACCGCTCCCGGTGGTCGGGACCCCTTTTGAGCGGGCCGGTATCGACATCGTTGGGCCGATAGACCCTCCGACCTCTGCGGGACACCGGTTCATCTTGGTGTTAGTGGACCATGCCACTCGGTACCCAGAGGCTATTCCTCTGAGGACCATCACTGCACCTGTGGTGGCGCGGGCCCTGATGGGGATATTTACCAGAGTGGGATTCCCCAAGGTCGTGGTGTCAGACAGGGGCACAAACTTCATGTTGGCCTACATGCAGGCCATGTGGAAGGAGTGCAGAGTGACCTATCGGTTCTCCACTCCTTACCACCCCCAGACTAACGGGCTCGTAGAGTGCTTCAACAAGACCTTGAAGGGTATGATCCGGAGCCTGCCAGAGGAATTGAGGTGAAATGGGACATCCTCCTCCCTCCTTGCCTGCTGTTTTCATACCGCGAGATACCACAGAAGGGAGTCGGGTTCAGCCCCTTCGAACTGCTCTATGGCCATCCCGTTCGGGGGCCCCTCAGCCTTGTTAAGGAGGGGTGGGAGAAGACTTCGAAGAAGCTTCCCCGTGATGTTGTCAGCTACATGCTGGCATTCCGCAGCCAGATGGCCAAGCTGTGGAAGGAAGCATCAGACAACTTGGAGGCTAGCCAAGCCGTCATGAAGGAGTGGTATGACCGCAACACTCGGACGGTGGAGTTGGACGCTGGACAGAAGGTGTGGGTCATGGAGCCTGGGGAGCTTAGTGCCCTCCAGGACCGGTGGACTGGTCCGTACGAGATTGTTGAGCGTCGAGGCCAGACCACCTACGCCGTGGATTTGAAGACCCCCCGTCAGCCCCATCGGGTGCTCCACGTCAACCGCCTGAAGCATCACCATGAGCGATCAGAGCATGCTCTCCTCATGGTGACGGATGGGAGCGAGGAGGAGGAGAGTGAGCCTCTTCCTGACCGTCTGGCGGCCCAGGAGAAGGATGGTTCAGTGGAGGGAGTTGTCCTCTCCCCATCCTTGACCCCAGAGCAACAGAGGGACTGCCACCAGGTATTGGCGCAGCACGCCTCGTTGTTCTCCCTCATTTACACATCTGTGTACCCATGATGTGGACACAGGGGATAGTCCGCCAGTAAAAACCAAGTCTTACCGGCTGTCCGAGAAAGTGAAGAACAGCATCCAGGGTGAGGTGGCCCAAATGCTGGAGCTGGGGGTGATCGAACCCTCCAGCAGCCCGTGGGCTAGTCCGGTTGTGTTGGTGCCGAAAGCGGCCCTACCGGGCACCACACCAGTACTTCGGTTCTGTGTGGACTATCGGGGAATGAACTTTGTCCCCAAGACAGATGCTCACCCGATCCCACGGGCGGATGAGCTGATTGACCGGCTGGGAGCAGCTAAGTACCTCAGCACCATCGACTTGACATCAGGGTACTGGCAGATTGCCATGGCCGATGGAGCGAAGGAGAAGACAGCGTTCTCCACCCCCGAGGGCCACTTCCAATTCAGAGTGATGCCCTTCGGGCTCAAGAATGCTCCGGCCACCTTCCAGCGGTTGGTGAACCAGGTGGTGTCTGGCCTGGAGTCCTTCTCAGCGGCGTACCTGGATGACATAGCTGTCTACAGTAGCACCTGGGAAGACCATCTGCAGCATCTCCAGGAGGTGCTGCAGGCTCTGTAACGCGCTGGCCTCACCATCAAGGCTAGCAAGTGCCAGATTGGACAGGGATCTGTCGTGTACCTGGGACACCTGGTGGGCGGGGGTAAGGTGCAACCCCTCCAGGCCAAAATTGAGACCATCATGGCCTGGGAGCCCCCCAAAACCCAAACTGAGGTCCGAGCTTTCCTCGGCATCACGGGATACTACCGCAGGTTCGTCAAGGGATATGGTACCATCGTAGCCCCCTTGACTGAGCTAAAGTCCAAGAAGCAGCCCCGCAAGGTGATCTGGACGGCTGCTTGCCAGGAGGCATTCGAAACACTGAAGCGCGCGATGTGCACAGCTCCGTGCTGGCCACTCCTGACTTCCAGAAAGAATTCATCGTGCAGACGGATGCCTCAGAGCATCTGTGGCCAAATCAAAAAAAAAATAAACAAGTACAGTCTCCTGTGCTTGTTTTCTTTAATTCCCTGGGCGGGTAAGGTCCCATGTTTTTGTTTTTTTTACAGAGTTTTGTATAGCGCGAACTTGACCCGAATCGGGTATCAAAGCGCTTTACATAGCACCAGTTGTATTACTTGAGGGCACATGAATTTTTGTATATGCATATAGGTCAGAGGTGTACGTGGCCCACTTCCCAAGGATGAGCCAACCCTGATGTCCCCATTTCCCGGGGACCTGCTTTATAAAATATTGAGAGGGCAGCTCATAGGCCCCTTACCGTTTTCAGCCTTGGACTCCATCTTCTGGGGTACAGATAAAGGTAAGAAGGGTGAGGAGGCACGCAGACCCCCTCCCCGGGCTGATTCAAGCCCTAGGGACCCCGTTCCCAATGGTCTGGCACTGTTACTAATGGGGAGTAACTATACCTTGTGCCCTAAGGCAACTATAACTCACAAGGTCACCATGCACCTCACATTTTACTTCAATCGTGACATCTTCTCTGATATTATTGATAATATCAGTGCAACTTTTGCTGTCAAATTGTTCATGAGATAACAGTTCATGGCGGGGTTGAGTTATAATTACCTTAGGCACAAGTTATAGTTACTTGAGATAACTCTAGCTATAACTGCTGAATTTCTATGGTTTTGAGTGTGGAAAATCTGAACCTAACTGTAACCTCCCTATAACCTTTGGTTTTTAATGAATATATATACCCTAACTACCTTTACCTAAAGCTCTCCCATTTAGTAATAACTATTACCTGTTTTCCAGCCACTCACTCCCATCCCTCCCACGGGTAGTACAAAATTATAGTTGTATGTGTAGGGCAAAGATCTCGTAGTAAAGATAAGAGAGGTGGAGGCAGAGGTCTTCAGACAAAGGTTTTGGGATAAGCATTTTGCAGTATGTTGCAGTTTGTGAATAAGTTCCTGATTGACTCTGTTAATCACATGTATGAAATGTACTTTTTCTTCCAGTTAACACTCATGCAGGAACTAGCCATTGTACATTCTATGTATACTACCATCACTCAAAGGGAGGTGACAATGAGCAACATGTTGGTGACTGCTGACACTCTGGATAGCATCTTGACGGACTCGGTAAGTAACAGGTTCTCACCGACAGATGGTGATCATTCATTCAGTCTTGGAAAACCTCAGAACCTTCAGGGCAAAGCAGAATTACTTCTGATCCTTCAGTCAGAACTTTGGTATTCCAGATAGTTCCATCATGGTCTGCAGCCGGTATGGAAACTAGCAGTGTTGCGATTGAATGGTTAACAGGGTTATACAGATGGCTCTCTCAAAGTATCTGAAAAATTTTGCACAGGATGATTAACTTGTCGCCACAATGGATGTGAGTAGAGAGCCTGGCAGAAGTAGTGCATGGGAGACGCAATGGGGCACAAAAAAACCAAGATATTACTGACATGAAAAAGTCTAATCAGTTACCCAAAGGAAATAGAAGGGATTTTGTTGGAATTGGGGATATCATGGGAATTACAAGAAATATAGCAGCTCTTATAATGAGAACACTGTCTTAGTTTTACAGTGGGTGGGAATGTAGAAATCAACAGAACTATATATCAGAATATTACATATAGAATATCATTTGACAGAGGCAAGATGGCGGCCCCCAGCTCAGTCCTGTGAGCTGGTAGCTCCTGTCCTCCTACACCCGTGAAGAAGATGTACTGTGGATAGTGAGAGGATGAGAGGGTGAAAGTGGGTCTGAGCACTTACCGAGGTGTGCGAAGCTCAGTCCTGGTACTATTGGCATGTTCAGGTTATCTCGGCAAAATCCGATTTAGATATATTGTAGCCACAAGGGGCCGGGCGTAGACGCCGAGCCGAGAAGCAGCAACTGTTGCAGGCAAAACTACTGGAGAGTCGAGAACAGGATATCGCAGAACACCGATAATGCCGCCTAAAGGAGCTAGAGGGAAAGCCCAGGCCCTGGCTGATGGTGCTACTGCTGCTGCTACAGTGGCAGCTGTTGGAACTGTCTCCGGAACGGTAGGAAAAACCGCGGAGCCGCTGAGCCGTGGGAAAGCCTCTAATCTCAATGGTAAAACAAATAAAGGCGAGAGCTGTGCCCGTGGTAACTCTACGGGCATGGTCAGTCCCGCAAAATGCACTATCCCGCAAATTTTCTCACAAGGCAAAGGTGGGAAGAGTGGGAAAACGGGGATCCAGGGTGTTCCGAATCCCCAAACAAACAAGCTCCTAGGAACATTGAGTGTTGAAGCTGTTGTTGGTTCCCCCGGTCATCATGAAGGAGAGTTCAGGTGCTCAGCAGATTTCTCTGTATGACGCTGTTGCCTTGGACAATTTAATATCTGGCAGCAATATGGATCTGGCTAATGGCGCTGGTAAAAAGGATGGGCGCAATCCTGCAGGAGTGAACAACAGTGGGGTGAACCCCTGGAACTGGGTTGCCAAGATACTGAACCAGTTGTACCACAGAAGCTTTGTAATGATAATAACATTGTGGTTAGAAGTGAAAATGGCTCGGTTGGCTTGGCTGGGGCTCTTAATAGGACAGAGTCACTCAGTCTAGATTCACTAACGAAGGAGGCGGAGTTGGTGGATCTTGTGGATAAGTTCTTGTCATTATCAGATCATTCGGATATATCCAATGAGGAGATGATGAGAAATGGGAAAACGCATATGGCACAACATTGGGATGAACTGAGTGAGCATAGTACTACACCCCCTGAGGATACGGAAAGGGATTCATCGGAGGGGAGCCCCCAGACAATGCAGAATAAAAGGGCTTTGACAGAGGAGTCTTGCTACTTTGCCAATTCCTCTTTACCGGTGCCAAAGTCAATGGTTAGAACCCCGGATAAATCTGACCCCTCTGTGGTGCGAAGAACACTAGAGCCATCAGAAGAGGTATCCTTGAGTCTTATATATCGAACAGTGATTACTCACAGGGAGGAAACGCGATTAGAAAGCCAAAGGACACAGAATGTCTGTCGTAAATTACAAAATTCAGTACGGCGTATCGCCAAGACTTGCTCAGAGTTTACTGCAAGAATTACCGAGGCAGAAGCCTGTATTTCGTATTTGGAGGATAAACTAGCTTCACAAAAGACGATGAATGAGACTTTACGTGCAGTGAAGGATGATATGCTATGGAAACTTATTGATTTGGAGAACAGAGCTCGGCGGAACAATCTGCGAGTCTTTCAAATTCCTGAGGGGGTTGAAGGACAGGATCCTTGTAAATTTATTATTGAATTGTTTACTGAGGCGTTTCCAGAATGAACTCAATGGGACTGGCAGACAGAGGATTCAGAGGGCTCACCGTTTTCCCTTTTCTGTCCGGGCCCGGCCAGGTCAGTCGGCAGAAGTGGCTAAACCAAGGGCCATACTGATTTAATTTAACAACTTTTTTGGCATGAGAAGCAGTTTCCGATCTGGCCTGTCCCGATAGGAAAAGAGTTGGCAAGGGGGTTGAATTTTTTGTTTGGCCAGATTACGGCCATCAGACGGTAGAGAAACGCTGACAATTACCTCAGTTTATTCTACCATTTCAAACTAAGGGGACCCAAGCTTTCTTACTACAGCCAGCCAAACTTAAAATCATCCATAAAGGGAATACTAGGTTTTTCACCTCTGAAATTTTGGCGAAAGAGTTTCTGCAAACCCTCAAAGAAGGATAAGGAGGGATTAGGCTTATAGAATTATTATCAGATTTGCAGCTTCCTTTTGTGCTCTTATGCCTAATTATTTGCATAACTCTTGTTTATGAAGTTGTATACCCCCCAGCTGTTGATCTGTAGGTTAATGTTTTTTTTGTTAGGTTCAATTGTTGGGGGACTTCACGGGTGTGGGAGGGACTTTTAGGTATAGGGAGCATGTCACCGCTAGGACTAACAGTCCTAAAGCCTCAAGGTAGTGGGGCTGTGGGGTGTGCTGTAGGGGTGGTATTGGGGGGAGGGTGGTGGAGAGGGTAAAGAGGAGGGCAAAAGTAAAAGAAAAAGGAAGATTCAAAGCAGCAAAGAAAAGTACAGAGGGTTAAAAAGATTTGCGTATAGGCCTGTAGGTATGGCAACCTTGAATTTATGGCAAATTTAGGCCTTCGAATATGGACACTGAATGTGTGAGGGTTAAATAATTATAATAAAAGGCAGAGGGTCTCCAGAGAGCTTCGGGTGATTCAGCCCGATGTGGTGTATCCACATCGGGATGATTTTGGGCCATTGTGGAATGTAGGACAGGGGGGGGGTATATTTACCCTCTGTACAATATACGGTTCTAACCTTGATGAAGCCCCAATATTGGAATATTTGAATGGGGAGCTTGCTACATGGCCCATTCTGTTATTCTTGTGTGGGGATCTTAATATAAATTTGACCTCTGACGCTTTTCAAAATTGGAGGCGAAACTATAAAGGTAGGAAACCCCGGATCATCAAGGCTCTATTTCAATTACTAACTGATCATGGGCTATTGGATGTGTTGAACTGCTTGCATAGGCAAGACCCAGGATATACATTTTATTCACAGCCCCACAACAGGCTTGTACATCTTGATTATTGTTTTGTACCTACATCAGTGTTTACTGGGCTGAAAATCTGTGTATACCCAAGGGTGACCTTGGACCATGCACTTGTGGTAGTTGAAATCCCGGCACTTGCTCGGTGTGTAGCCCCGAGAACGTTTACATTTGACAGGAAGCATTTGATGGATAAAAAATGTATTGACCACATGACGGTGTGGATAAAGGAATTTTTGCAAATTAATAGACACTCCGCGTCCTGAGGGACTGTATGGGATACATCCAAAGCTGGATTTAGAGGGGAAACACAGAGCCTTGGGTATTTAAAATTTAAATTAGTGAAACAGGCATTGCAGGTTTTTTATGATGAGCTTAAGATTGCCGAAGAGGAATTAGTTAACGGGTTAGCTGCAGGATATAACACCACACCACTTCAGAATAATCTAGCGAGATGTAAGGCCAAAATTAATCTAGAATGGAGCAAGGAGAGCACCATAAAATATCAAAAATATAGAAAAGAGTGTCACGAGTATGGCGAGGCCACGGGCCGATGTTTAGCCTAGAAATTGCAAATATAAGAGGACGAATAAAGAATGGATGGGGTTATTGTGTCTGATCCCTAGGAAATTCTTATAGTGTTTCATGATTTTTATACAGAATTATATACAGAGAACGATACTGGGGGCCTTTCTCTGACAGATATGGGACTTCCAGCCACTTTATGGGGCCAATTGGCTCAAACGGATGTTGAACCTATTAGGATGGGGGAATTAGAGCAGGCCATAAATTCTCTTGCAGTAGGGAAAGCTGCGGGACCAGACAGACTCCCCTTGGAAGTATTTAAGATCTTTTTTCAGGAGATAAAAAATGATATGCTTAAAGTTTATCAAACTTCACAAAAAGGGGAGATTCCACGAACCTGGTCCGAGGCCAATATTTGTGTGTTGAAGAAAAAGTGGAAACCATCTGAATTACCGGGGTCTTATCATCCAATCTCTCTTCTTAATGCCGACGGTAAAATCTATGCAAAAATCTTGGCCACCAGGTTGGCAAAAATTATACCATCAATAGTATTGTTAAAACAACACAGCTTTATACCTGGGAGAGGGACCGTAGACCATGTGCGTAGAGTAATTACTCTCCAAGATATCGTACAGGTAGAATCTCGAGAACTTGGCCTGATTTTACTCAATGCCGAAAAGGCGCTTGACCGGGTTTTGTGGCATTTCCTCTCATGGGGACTGCAACACATGGGTTTCAGGCAGGGCTATATACGTGCTTTAAACGCCCTTTATCATCTCCCCTCAGTGAAAATTTGCTCAATGGGATATTACTCAGAGACCATCGCGATTTCTAGAGGCACACGACAAGGCTGTCCTTGTTCACCACTTTTATCTGCGCTGTATATTAACCCTTTTATTCTTAGGCTAGAACAAAGTAGAAAGATTTTGCCCTGTAAAGTACAACAAGAACAGTATTCTGTAATGGTTTATGCCAATGATATAGCGATTGTTACTTGTAATCCCTGTCTCGCTATACCTGAAATAGAATCCCTGGCGCAGACTTTTGGGGCACTTTCTGGGTATAAACTTAATACTGCTAAAACACAAATTTTATGTACAAGTCAAGCAATGGATGGGGATGCTAGGTGTGTTAAGGAAGCTATCTATCTGGGTATTAAGATCCGTACCTCTGTTAAAGAGATCATTGAGGTTAATTGGGGCGATATTATTTGGGGAGTAAAATGCTCACTTGAAAGGTAGGAGAATCTCCATCTGTCATTAGTGGCAGAGCTAACGTTCTGAAAATGAATGTCTTACCGCAAGTTATGTATTTTTTTAGGGCTGTGCCCCTGGAGGTATCCTATAAGCAAATTCAATATTTACATATTTACAATCTCTCTGTACTAAGTTTATGTGGGCCCCTTGGAAACCTCGTAGGGCTGCTTGATATATGACTCCTTCTTGAGAAAGAGGAGGATGGTCTATCCCTGACTTTGCTTTGTATTACTATTCCTGTATTTTGGTTAATGCACGTATTTTACGTACTGGAGAAGAGATTAGTAATCTGGCCAAAGCCCACTCAATTTATCGGATGATTCTAGGGTCAAAGGTCAAGCATTGCCTATTCAAAAGAGTGGACAGCAGTTATTTTAAAAGAACGCACTTCAAGGTATTAAATGCTGTGTTTAAAGTCTGGAAGACTGTACGGAAAAGCTTCGAGATTCCAGTACTTTCCATGTATACCCCCACTAATGCCACAGGAGTGCTGCCCCCGATCTTCTGGGACCAGGTGGCCTTAGGCTTGAGAAGGAAGGGGATTACTTGACTTGGCGACTTATATCATGATGATGGGAGATTACACTTATTTGCGGAGTTGGCGGATAAATTCCATCTACCCACAACTCAATTTTTTAAATACTTACAAGTAAGGGACTTTCTGGGAAAACACCCTATTTGCATTATGAAGTTTAAAATTGTAGAATCTATTAGACAGCAGGGAAACATCGAGCTAATTTATAAAACACTGTTAGAGGGCAGAACGGATGATCTAGAAAAATATAATATGAGATAGAGAACATGGTTGGGGAACCCTGAAATCTCATTGGAAAAATCCATTGATTTGACAGGGAGGATCTTTCCTGCAGCCAGCCTTAAAAGTCCTCATTATAAAATGTTATTAAATTTGTATCATACCCCTCTTAAAATGATGAAGTGGGGGGGGTCAGCATGGTGGGAAGTGTTGCCTCTGTGGAAAGGATAGTGCAGACATTGTGCACGTGTTTTTTGCATGTGCGGTATTGGACACTCTGAAAGAATCTATAGAGAGGTTTTTGTCAGAAATAACCGGGGACTGTGTTAAAATTTCTCAGTCTATGATGTTGCTTGGTATTGGGGAAGATTTCCGCCAGGGGCAGCTACTATATGAACACCGTTATCCTATTTTTATGGCCACGGTGGTTGCTCAGTTGGCAATTGCCTCACTTTAGCTACAGCAAGAGGCTCCGCCCTTTGAGATGTGGCGGGCCAAGTTTCTCAATGAGTACCACATGGAATACAGTTTATATCCTGTTAAAGGATATAGAAAAAGGAGATTAGGGTTAATGATTTGGGGGGTGGTGAGGGAGGGGGAACATGCTTTACGACACGGACGTTACCCCGCAGTACCGTTACAACGCGTATTTCAGAACGCAAGTCGTAACCACGACTTGTGCTGGAGGGCGCTAAAGGACAAGGAATAGTAGATTTACTAGTCCAACACCTTCCCTACTGTACATAGGCTGGTGTTGGAATAGTAAATTAAACTATTCCTAAGTCCGCACCCCTACAGCGCAAGTCGTGGTAACGACTTGCGTTGTAAAAGACGCGTTGTAACGGTACGCGTGGTAATACCACACGTCGTAACACGTACATCCGTGAGGGAGTATATGACGAGGTAATTAAGTCTATTATCTATCATATAGTTTGTACCTCATGTTAACTTGATGTCGAGGGCATTGGTTAGGATTGGGGCTTAAAATGGGCAATGGTGGAAGTCTTGATGTATGTGTTCAGTTATGTATTATTTACTTTGCTGCTATGTAATTCTAATAAAATTTAAAAATAGTCGATCATTTGACATAAAAATCATGTCCTAAATGTGGCAATAATGTTTATGAACAATGTTTAGTACAGAGTATTATGTCAGTCAATATTCTGACCATGCTATTCAGGTACAACACCTTCAATAGAATTTGACAAAGGATGACAGATTTAATAAATTAAGGGCTGTCAGCTGCAACTGTGTCATAACATTATGTCAGATGGACCTATATGATAGATTAGGTGCTAGTTCAGCTGTGTCTGCAGCAAGAAGTTATATTTGATTTCACAGAGTTTGAAATTCAGCCATAGTATTTCTATTTCAATTAAACTGCAAACACTTAACGTAACACTGTATCCATACACATTATTTTTACAATGGTCTTATTAACTAAGTAAGTTTAAGTAAGTCCGTTTTATTTGTAAAGTGCATAGTTAATTAAAACCATTGTACAGATAAAAAAGTAATTAACTATAAAATATGGCATGTTAAAACAGTTTTGTTATGTACACACCGGTTTCTCATGTATTTCCATTAAGAATTCTTTAGGAAGGAGTAAAATGCAATGTGCTGATCTTTTTAACTACCATCTCTGATACTATTGTGGGTGCAATATTCAATTATTCCCTTTTAAAAGTTTTAGTAAGGAGCTTCTCTGCTGTTAGCACTCAAAAGACAACAGTTAATTTTTTGTTATCTAGTGTTTGAATGTTATGTTTTTTATCATTCCAGGTCCTTTAGTTTGGTGTAGTAGTACTTTAGAGTTGATAGTGATGAATTATTATATTGATATTAGGGTGTGTCCTGAGGAAGAAAGAAATAGTGTGCCTTAAATGGTCTGCCTGTAGAAAATGAGTGTACTGAACATCATTATGCAATGCACATTAGGGTAAGCATGACACTCTCATACTTTTGTAGGGAAATCTGACACCACCAGCTAAACTATAACCTGCATCTACACTGCACTTCCATACCACACCTTCACTACCTACATCGTACATGAAACCTACATCCCAATGTTTGCTGTTCTACACTCCTGCATCACAAAAGACATCAGTTTCAACTAGCTAGCATATACTTCTTTCCCTATCACATGCAGCCTAGAGGTCAATTACACTCTTTAAATCAGGAGTCTCAAACCTTCCCTGAGCTACTGTCTAATATAGGAATTTTATAAATGCACACAGAGACCAAATAACTTAAACACTGCCCCTAGAGTACCCTTAAGTTCTTCATTCCAGATACAGGGAGCATAAAGTATTAATAGAACAGGAGCTGTAATGCAAAGGTTTACAATTGGGGTCCCTGAGGATCAGTGTTGTCCCTTTGCTCTTGAAACACCTAAATAGAGAGAAAGAGAGATGAGTATAAAAGAGGAAGATAAATAAAACAAAAAGAAAGAATGACAAAATAAAGAAAGAAATCAGGAAAGAAAAACAGAAAGAAAGAAAGAAAGAAAGAAAGAAAGAAAGAAAGAAAGAAAGAAAGAAAGAAAGAAAGAAAGAAAGAAAGAAAGAAAGAAAGAAAGAGAAATATAGGAAAACAAATAACAAAATAAAGGAAAAAAACAACGAGGACAAAATACCCAGAGAAAAGAGTCAAATGCAGGAAATGAAGGAAGAAAGCAATTAAGAAGACATGAAAGACGAAGAAACAAACTAGGAAAGGAATGAATGAAAATACAGGAAGAAAGAAGGCATGGTAAAAAAGAAGTACGCGAAAGAATGAAGAGCACAACAGAGAAAGAATAAAGGAAGAAGGTGAGAGAAAGAAAAAGACAGCGAGAAAACAATGGAAGGAAAGAAAGAAAAAAAATAAGAGAAAAAAGTAGAAGACAAAAGAAGGGAGAAGATCAGGTCAGAGGTGGAATTAAGAAAAGATCCTTGTGGATGAAGAAAGGAGCAAAAGAAAGAAACAGAACAATAAGTAAAAACACCAAAAGGAGAAATACAGAAAAAGAATAACAGAGGAGGGAAGATGAAGGCAGAGAAAACAGATAAGACTGAAAAAAAGAAGGGAGAGAAGGAAACAACCAGAGAAAGAAAAACATTTAGAAAGATGGAGATAGGACAAAAGAAAAGAAGGAGAGGGAGGAAAATTAAGTAAGAGTAGAAGAAAGAATAATAAACGAAGAAAAGAGAAAACCAGAAATTGGAGAAAAAAGAAAAAATGAAAGAAGAAAGGAAAGAATTACTGAGAGACACAAGATTGAAAAAGAGAAGAAAGAAATAGTAAGAAAGATACAAAGAACTGGAAAATGGAGCAAAAATTGAAAAAAAGGTAAAATGAGAAAAAAAGAAAGAAAAATATCTATTAGAATATTAAGCCAAAAAGAAAAAAAGAAAGAGAACTGAAAAAGAATGCACAACAAAGGAGGGAAGGAAAGAGATAGTGTAAACAAATAGGGGGGAAGCGGGAAAGAGGGAAAAATAACGAAAGAGGACAGCAAGAAAGAGAGAGTAAAATACATTGAGAAATGAAAGAGAGACATAAAAGCAAGGAAAACAGAAAGACATGTAAAAAGAGGCTAGAAAGAAGTAGAAAAAGAAGAAATTATTTTCAGAAAAGGGTAGTCTGCATCCTCAAGCACTGTCAGCGTTTGAGTAAATCATAGGAACGGGAGCTGTGTTTTAAATAGCTGTGTTACCAGGTGGGCACCTGTATATTCTCAAGCTTGTTGACAGGCAATTATCATATGTGAGCTACTCAATGGCAGAGTGCGAGCTACTAGTAACATGTGATTGATTTGTTAGAGACCATTGCTTTTAATCCACCAATAGGAAACACGCCACTTCCTACTCTTTAAGTCTCTCTTACTTCTGTACCTACATTCCTCCTCCTTCGGTGCCCTACATTAACACCTGCACCAGACATCCTATAAGTTTTTTATTTTTTTTGAAAACATATTTTATTAGGTTTTCATGCAATGCACAAACAATTCACCGATACATGCAACTTCATTACCTTAGTCTCGCAACACTTGACCAATAATTGTGTCCCCATCCAGATTTTGCCTCGCCCCGCCAAGTCTGTGTTAGTCCATCCATTTGTTTCACATATAGAGTGAGGCCTTTCTAATAGCAAGAGTTATATCCCAGTGAACCCGAGACACAGTTCTACAGGGCTAAATTGTGTTGCTCTTAGCCTATTCAGGCACTTTCAGCCTCCATGTTTCAGCATGTATAAAAACGAACAAAATCCCCCCTTCAACTCAAACTCCCCCCCCTCTAACCCCCCGAACCCTACCACCTACCTCCCCTCAGACATGTCGCTTTCCCTAGCCGCGCATGTAATGCTCATAATGTGTTCTGCATACTCCACCCTAGTCCTATGTCAGTAGCCCACATCTCGGCCGGAGGGACACTCCCACTTCCACGCTCGGTCCTCCCATTCTCTCAACTCACTACCTGTTGTTGCAGTCTCATATAATAAAGAGGGCACCAATAGCCGGCGAGGTCAGTCATCATCCTCAGTTGGATTCTTTTGCAAATCCACCAACGCCACACAGGCTCTCGCCGACTCCCAGAATTTGTTGTTGTCAGTCCTCCGAGCTAATTGGAGGCGGAGCGTCCCCTCGCAATCCTCCCACTTAGTAAAGTCCCTTAGCCAGCGCGCAACGCTAGGGGCCGTGGTCGCCTTCCAATGGCTAGTGATTTCACGCTTGGCTAGAACTAACCCCAGGTCTAGGAACTTACTGGTGGTTTTGTTGCGGGAAGTGTGGGGAAACCAGTGCAACAGGCACACCCCTAGAGTATTCTGCAGGTCCCTCTCCGTCACCTCCGTCAGTTTGGCCAGTACCTCTCCCCAGAATCCACGAAGCAGCGGACAATCCCAGAACATGTGTATGCATACCGCACCCTCCAGTCTGCATCGTGGGCAGGTAGCGTGGGAGCCAAAAAACTCATTAATTTTGTGAGGTGTAAGATATGCCCGATGAAACACATAAAATTGAATAAGTTTAAATCTCGCGTTTCGGGAACATTTCCAGGCCCGTTCCATTAACAATTCACAAGGTTTCTCCTCTATAGGCGTTCCCAGGTCAGTTTCCCACTTAATACGCAGTCCCTCCAGAGGTGTCTTCAAGCCCTGCGTCAACCTCCGATACAAGCACGTCACCGCCTTGATCCTACCTACAGAGGTGACCACATATTGGCAGGGAAGTAAGGCCCGTGGTTTCTCTAACCCTTTTTTCCAGTGCTTGCGCAGAGCAGCGGTTAATCCCGCGTGCAAGAGAAAGTCCTGAGCAGAAAGTTCGTGCCTCTGCATGAGGTCTTGAAATGGTAAAAGTGCACCATCTTTATACAGATCTCCAATGGAGGAGATCCCCGATTCCTCCCAGTCATGTAGCCGCTGTCAATCTCCTCCATGGGTGAGCTCCTCACAGAACCACACCGGGATCTCAGGGGTATATGCCGGGCTCCCTTTATTGCGTCATATAGCCCTATACCAACATTGCCTCAGGACCCATAGATCCCTGGATACCTCGCGTTCCCGCATCGGGAACGGTAGCAAAATCCGACTCAAGTGACGAAGCTCTAGGTCCCTTCTTCTCTGGTTTGTCTCCATTCCCAGCTTCCCTGCCAGCCGTTGTGTGAGCCATTGGAAATGGGCTGCATTGTAGTAACCCTCAAATCCGGCACTGCAAAGCCTCCCTCCCAACGCGGGAGCATCATGGTCGGCAGAGACACTCTTCTTCGTCCCGTTCCCCACAGGAAGCTCGAAACCATGGAGTTGCATTGGGCAAAGCACTTTCCAGGTATCCAAATCGGCAGGGTAACAAAGTAATAGAGTAAACGGGGGAGGGTTATAATTTTTAATAATGCCACACGCCCCGCAACCGACAAAGGCATGGAGGCCCAGAATTCAAGGTTACTCCTGGTTGAGCGCAGTGCCCTCCCTATGTTACCCTCAAATAAATCAACTGCCTTGTTGTAAATTCTAACCCCCAGACCATACATCCTATAATTTATACCTACATACTGACCAACAACTCCTGCACCACCACTGTCACTCTCAATACCCGCCAAATCATAAGTCTCACAAACTTTACTCTATACAGCTTATCTCAAACATAAACACAACATCCCACACCGATACCCATAAAAAATGCAACAATAAAACTGTTCTGCTTTATCTCTGATTCTATTGCAAAATAATGGTATACTTGGTTGTGATTTTTGTAACTATTAAATACATTTTTTGCATATTGTGTTCAGAGGTTTTGAATTACGAATACATCTAACACACCTTAAACAATAGAAAAACATTAATCTGGTCAAATGGAAAAAGTCATAACATCTCAAATGTTATCCACTCTATTTTTTCTGCACATTGACAGTAAAAGAAAGAGAGGTTTATTTTACAACTAACGACAACAGAAAGCTGTAAATACATAGATCAATTAAAAAGTAAATGAGCATTCATCAAAGTAAATATTTCTTTGTAACAATATGATGCTCAATATATATCTAGGAGAGAAACCGGTGGATTTCAACGCCGGTCTATGATTGTTTCACCTCTTTATATATTTTGCAGAGCCTTTAATAAGACTATAACAAACATTAGGCCCCTGATTTAGAGGTTGGCGTACAGGTTATACCGTTGCAAATATGACAGAGTACCCTGCCCTCCAAGCTTTTGTCCACCTGCCTTATTTACAGGTGGGCAGACTACAACTTTCCAATCAGTGGATTTCTTGATGGCTCAGTCGACCAAAGCCTAGAATCATTTTCTTTTGCCAATCACTGCAAAAAAACTTGTCTATGAGGGACAGGAAAAAAACAATAATGATCTCCACACCTTGGGAGAAAACTCCCAGAGTGTGGAAGTCATGAATCTTTTGTTTTTCAGAAACTGCCACTTCATGGGTTTCTGAAAAAAAAAGTTAAATAGTTGGTGAACTGCTGTCAAACCGAGGATGGCCATCCACCAAACCTTTTGTACCTTGATGGAAACAGCTGTGACAGTGGTTCCTTTCAAAGTACAGAGATGATCGCTGGGCAAGAGGTCAGCTTGAAACATAACAACTCAAATACCATTGGGGTGGCGGACGCAATGTCCTCTGACACCCTGGAGGACACTGCTTTGCCTGTAAAATACAAAATCAGGCCCCAAATTCCATATTTTCACTCCTAAAGAACTTCTGAAATATCTTAGCAAAGGTAGCAATATTGTAACACCGAGAATCAGATTCTTCTTTACATTCCACAGGTAGGCAAGGGCTGAGAACACAAAATAGAGTCAATCCATATATAACAAACTAATAGATTCAAAGGTAAAGCTCTTGATTTGTATTTTGTAGAATGAATTGCCTATTTTAGTACCAGATTTGCACACAGAAATGTGTGTGCAAGTCTGTACTGGTTTGTGTGTGTAGTTGTTTATGTGTGTGAGAAACTGAGAGAAGAGAGAGTAAGAAAGGGGATGAGAGTTCGGGGCTGCACTCATTTAAAATCATGGACTACATTGGCAAAAACCACAGGAGTTAGGTGGTGTTTGTTTTGCAGCAGATTCTGCCAAGGCATGTGCTGGGCCTTTTGTAACAAGCATTGTACTTGCACCCATTTCACCCCCCACACTGTGTCAAGACGCATTACACCATTTGCTAGGAGGCTAGGGCCCATACAAATGAGGGAACACTTTTGTCCAGGTCTTTCTGTCAAATTACTAAGCACTGGCAAAGGCAAACTGGATCGCAGAAGATGTCTAACTCTAAGGGAAGCGGTGGAAAGGTAGCACGCCTACCGAGGCACACTTTGGGAGGTGCTACGGAGAGTCTCAGAAACCCAGTCATCCCCGTGAAAATGAAGTTAAGTAATATACCCACCTCCAAATGTGTTTAGATATGCTGGCAGTACAAAACAGAACAGCAGCTTGGAAGTGCCACACATCTTTCACTGTTGCACCCTCTCTGGCCTCTGAGACTTCAGGACTTCACTAGCAAGGTCATGTTTTTATCAAGATACACAAGGAGATGAAACAACTGTAGACCTATTTCGTAACACACCACATTGTTATTAGCATGTAGTTAATGTATTATACCATTACAGTACTGTTGATTTATTGACATTGTGCTTTATCATGTATTTCCATGTATTTTTATCTAAGACAGTCCATCCTAATAAGAGTGTTTAAAATACATTTGTGTTAGACTTAAAATAGGTAAAATATTTGTAAATATAATCATTCAGTGTTTTTAAAGCCAGTTTACCTTTTGTTCCGCTCAAAAAGATATTGCAGTCTCTAAGGCCAGTATTGTGTTGAAAAGAGGTTAAATATTTCACAAACTCATACCCCTAGTACAGATATTTTATAAGTATAAAACACTAAGGTAATCCAGGTCTAGAGAATAGTAAAATAGAATTAATTATTTCTGATGATATATGCCCCATGCCAATACAGAAAGCGACTGGGTTGAATAGCTCGCACCTCTCAGCCTGTACCAAGCAATACACTTGGTGCACATCCTAAATGGTATCAGTCACTTTTGGATACCTCTGCAGTGCAGAAAGACATTCATTTATAAAAAAAGAAAAGCCTTTTTGATGTGAAATTAAGAAAAGACAAGAATTTCTGATATTTTGATGGACTTATGTATTCATTCATTGGGGGTACCAATATATTTATAATTTTATTATGACCCATTTTTATCCTGTAAACTTTCTTGCTGCTAGGGGTCAAGAAATCTCAGACTACAGCCTTATCTGTTTTGGTAACTGCTGGTTCTACTTTGTCTATTTCAAGGAGTGATTACATTGTTGTTATTTGCTCCGCTTCTATCTTATTGATAATTGAGTCTTAGGGCCTGATTAGGAGTTTGGAGGACAGGTTTACTCCATAACAAACGTGAGGGATATCCCGACCTCCGTATTACAATTCCATTATATCCTATAGTTGGAACATGTAATATGGCGGACGGGATATCCGTCACGTTTGTGACGGCGTATCCCATCCACCAAACTCATAATCAAGCCGTTATTGATTTGTTCAAGCATCTCCTGTATTCACAATGTTCACTCTATACCTGATCCATGGTACTTAATACTTGTTTTGGATTTGTTTTTCTCCTCTTGTTCGTCACAAATGTTTCAAATTACCAATATTTCCTATTTCTGCATATTTAGGAGAATTCGCCTGAAGTTGAAAGGATGGCTTTAATGTGTCAAATTTCTCTTACCAAGTGGATACCACAGTCAATATCTTCTAAGATTGTAAATCTGTTTACGGTGCCTTCTATTCCAGAGGAGATTGTTTTTTGGGCCATTCATCAAATGACAATTCAATACGGTAATTTGAAAAAATGCTATGTTGTTATCAAACACTGTGCTCTGTGGCAGTCTACCGGATTCTACATTCATTTTAGGTCTGTCTGCAAATAGTTTTATCTGTCTATGGCTCATGTCATCACAACACTAAAATACACAGAGTGGGCTCTGAAGCATGTGGCAACATGTTCTTTCAGTTCCCTTACTCCATTGTTCTTTCAGTTCCCTTACTCCATTGCTTGTTTAAAGTATTTCTACATTTTGTACAAAACCCATAACAGTATGGTGAATTTATGCATTTTACAGTGGTGATTGAGAATGGATCAATCACTAGCATTGCATATACAATACAAATTGAAAGTGGAAAGAAGCCACAGGGTATATTTAAATTATTTTCTACATATATTTCAAACTGATTGTGGCATTCAGAATAGAGTCCCATGCCCATGCCTTTGCCATTTCAGCCCGCATAGTTAAAACAATTAATTTTTTAAGGAAGTGACAATTAATTGGAAGGAAATACAACAGCACCACTATGTGTTGCAACCCCATGTCATAATGGTAATTCAAATAAGCTCCAAAACGATTACTTTCTGTACAGTGCTAATTAAAGAAACAAGCATCTCCGTGCTAATGCCATCAGAAGGCTTCAAAATATGGAACTCCAGCAAGAGGCCTTAGAAGTGAATGGTTGCATCTTAAATACAGGTCCACTGACAGCCACTTTTGAAAGATGCAAATGTATTGCTGCTATTTTGGTTATTATGTTCAAATGATACATATTGTTTTAGATTTGTTGAAATTTAGTAATTTCACATTTTAGCACCACATACCAGTACCAGATGTCCCTTACAGGTTTTGTTTCATTATGTCTCTTGAGGAAAAACTGTTAAAAACAGAAACAGCTCTACACCAACCAGCTACTTAACTATTAAGCCTTTATTTGTACAAGGATTTAGAATTTCTGTAAATGCAGCAACTCTGCTATAATGCCGAACTCCTTCATCACCGTCATAAAAAGGTGCAAATGAATCCTGGGAAAAGACAATTTGAAACGTTCTTTTCCGCTTATTGCATTACGTTTTATGTTCTGCTGGGTGGAAAATATACAAAGCCATGCATCAAGATTTTTTTACAATATGTTTCATGACCAACACCACCTTTGCAGCACACTCATCATCTTAAGTTGGTATTAGTGTTTAGTTTAATTAATATTGTTTATCCTATTTTCTCTTACAGGACCGGAAATGGAACCATCTCTAGATCTGATTCTCAGAACGCTCTTTCCTGTAATGAAGACTGCTTCTACAATCAACCAGAAATATTGGTTTAGTCTTGGTGTGCACCTGCGCTGGTGGAGCGGTCGCGTTCGGTTTGATGGTTGGGAGAGTGTTGGGAGAGGACACCATTATTAAGTTCACTTTTGTAACATTTCCTGAGAGCACCCTTCATGCAAAGAGATGCAATTTCGTATGTCTGATTGGTGCAGAGAATAACAGTCCCTATTCATCCCATTGTTTTCAACAACTGATTACTTATCTGCACTAAACTTTCATTTGTGGCACAAATCAGAACTCAACTGCAACAATGGTCTGCATAATGTGTAACTCCACTACTTTCTAGTACATTTGCCAATTGAACTGGCATGCTGAGCTGCTGTGTCAAGTTTGCCATGTAATGACTGGAACACATCTCTAGTCTGTATAGTGCACCTCCGGGAAAAACCCTATTCTTTTCAGTAATAAAAAACGAAGGGCTTGATTTAGAGTTTGGTGGACAAGTTGTATCCTATTGTATGTGTAATAAGAGGGCCGGGCTATCCCATCACGTTTGTGATGGGATACCCATCTGCCACAGCCTGAATCAGGCCTTATGTTGTGAACTTACCTCCCTAGGAAGTGAAGCATTAAAACCTGTAGAAATTGTACATCATTTCCCAGAGGTAATTGTTCACTTCAATGGCACAGACATCTTGTTGCAACCTAGAGCTCGCACAATTGCAAACTAGTCACCGTGTTAAGTAAAGATTTAGACTGGTGCAAATCATGGAGTAAACATATTTTTACCATTTTTGCCTCTTGAAAAATAAAGAATGCAGGAAGAAAGATTTGCTCCCAACTAAACATTTTCAATATTAGGACAGAAAAAGGGGCAATGTGATTTCACACGTTTTGCTATGCTTAATATAGGAAATTGAATGAATCAGTGTTTATTTAGATGTGAGATTAAAACCAGTGTAGTGTCTTCCTGCCTGATTAGCAGAATAGTGCAAAATCATTACACCACTTTTTACTCTGGTGATATCTGAACCAGCACTTCTTTGTTAACCACATGAAATGATTCACAAAATTACTGATAAGGAATGCTCGGATGCATCATCTTTTATATTTTTACATAGTTTTTTTTATTTTGCCAAGAGGGCAAATATCGTCATACAGTAATAAGTTGTGCAAAATCCGATTTCTCCACTCTTATTTCATAAACAACAAAACTGTACAAACTAAATGCTTTGTTGCTAATTGAATGTAAAAAGTACTCTGGTGACACATATTCTGCCTTTCCTTCATTTTAGTTCAATACAATGAGATGCAGTAATGTGGAATTATTACCATATATTGTCTAGAATGCTTCAAAAGTGCAATAGGATGCATGATCGAAATGTATACCATTACAGTATCTATGAGAGTCAGAGAATACCTATGTGAATTGAGTCTAATACCTGCTAAAAAATAATTTCCTATCAGCAGAAACATTGCACTGTTTTTCCTCAGTATGTCCTATGCACTACCAGACAAGGTGGTACATGTGTAGATTAATGCAACACTTAAGCCTTTGAACTTAACTGTAATTTTTTTATTTTTGTGCAGTCATTGAGATGTTATCAGGCCAGTTTGCTTCCAGTGTAGACACTCCTCTAGTCACACTTTTCTTTGAAGCCTACTCAACCTGTAAGGTATTTCTTCTTGAAACCATCCCCAGTCTGCAGGAGGTGAGTTGGTAAAGTGGGGAAGGAACAGAGTGCAGTGGATGAAGGTTTAGAGCTGTTACGTTTTGTGAGATAACTGATGCATACACATTGACTACCTCTGCCTTTGCATATATACTTCATTTGATGAAATACAAAACAATATGAAATTAATTCTCTTGACCCAGACTTGTGATCTCTATTTATGTAGCTGAATAAAATGTGTAAAAACCTTTATTGTACCCGACCAAGTATCAAATTCCTATCAGGTCAGATATATAAAATAAAATCCAAGCTAAACCATGCTATAATACTTAAGTATTAGGGAACAGTAAGTGTAATAAGTATTTTTGAAAAAGAAAGTGACAGAATTAGATTCTAGGGCAATTTAATAAAATCGCAGCTGCAGTAGTGTATTTTCTATGTCTACCACAACCTGTCCATATATAGGAGGCAGGGGAAATATATTTTTTTTAAAGAGCTGGGCAGAGGGAGAAAATAGAGAGAGTGGGTGGGTAACCCTCATCCAAATAAGACAAGAGCGAAACAAATTCATGGATAACATTTCTATTTTAGAGAATCAGTTTTGTCTATTGGAATATTCTGCCAGTGAAACAAACCACCGCCTTTGCATGACAGAATCACTTCCTAGTGAACAGATGTCAAGTGCAGCTGCCTCTCCGGGGAACCCTCTACTTCCACATGTGGCTCATCTTTTCTTAGTAGTTAATGTCTAGTGTGTGGAACTGAAAACCTGGTGTAATTTATCTTAACAGGTCTGGGGGCAGGTCATCACCACTCTGGGAAATTTGGCCTCTGTTCTGCCAGAGGAGCAACTAGATAAGGAGCTTCCTTGGTTGGTCAATGAAGTTGAAAGGCTCCAGCCCAAGCTGCCTGCTGATATGGCATTTTGTTTGCTCACGGTGAGTGTGACCTTTATTTGCTGTCCATGCTTGCCACTTCAACCAATCCCAAATGATCCACTCATGAGGAACACTGTATCCTATAATGAGAGATTAGCTGCAATGAAACACTACATTATTGAGAAATGAGGGTTGAATACAGAACTACAGGATTCCATTGGTGAGTTAGTTACACCACAGGTGGAGTTGTGAGATGGTTCAGGCCTCCATCATGTGTACATTGGGCCAACATATTGGCATTCCACTCCCAACAGTACCAATGTTGTGGGTATCAGACATTTTGGGATGTAGGAAAAATGTATGATTCCAAGTTTGCCCCTTAGATACCCCTGGGAAATAGAACCACCACACCAATTTGGACAGTAATTCCCAACTATTTGACACATTCACGCCTGGTAATTATTTCAGTTTTGAGCTGGTGTATTGTTTTGGATTACAGGGACTATAGTTTTCCAACATTAATTCCAAATACTGAACCAGCTCAATTGTGATTAGTACACAATCCATGAAGGCAGCCAGAGAAGCAAAATGCACATTTGTATTTGTTACATATGAAATCGGGATTAATAAAGGAGAAATGTGTACCGAAGCAATTGTGCTAGAATTTAAATAAACATCAACAGTGCTGAAATGTGCTTCACCTGTTGTTGTGATACTGGGTAAGTAAAATTGGTTATAGAAGTGAAATTGAGCATACTGTTGCTCTATCTTGATGTGTTAATCATAACAAAACAGCAGATCGTCAGTCACTAGAGCCCTGACATAGGTCCCAAGCAGTAATTGGGCTTACTAAAGCCCTAGTGACCTCTTATAACAAACAGTGTGCCATTGCATTTTCTCTAGTCTGAGAGGCTGCTTACACCCTGTGAAATACAAGTAAATTTACAAATGACCTTCACTAAGGAGCCCAATGACTTTGCATTGCACTCCTGGTGACCGAACATACAGGTAAAACAGTGAAGTCTTGAGAGGAGCACTGGAAATTTATCATGTTGGTAATCAATAATGTGTTGGAATTATAGAATACTACTTTTAGTTGCTATAAAAACAAATATTAGCAAAGGAAAGAGTCCGTAGTTAGAGACGTGCGAACTGTATTAGCTGAAAAGGCAAGAGTGACGTAGACCTTGGTGGACACACTATTAGAATCATTACGTCTCCAATCTGCCAATTTTCATTTCCACAGAACTATTATTTTTAAGGCTTGAGAATTGTAGATTAATGTTGAGGCCCAAAGTGGAACAGTTTCTGCTAGGTCTGAGCACTTACAGTTAAAAGGACAGGATGTTCAAATTTCCTTACAAGTCCTTCTTTGGACAGTCTCCACTTGTAATAAAAATTTGAATACCAGCTACAAACATAAAAACATGACCGAATTTTGTTGTATGGCATATTGAACATATACGTCATTTGAGGTTGTTCCCCCAATGAGTCTTACGAGCCTTAATTGCAGGTGATCATTCTCCTCATTAGCATCTGTGTAGCTAAATGTGTTCCTAAAACTGCTTTTAGTCGTCACCCATCTTCTGTGTTGCAGCTCCTGCCTCCACGTTGCCTTTGATTCTCATAAGCAAACACTATCCTTTTAGGCTCCTCTGTACTCCCATGGTTCACAGTGTGCAGGGGTGCAAGAGGGACATTGAGCAATCCTGGTCCACAACTGTTAATAGTGAAACAGATGTAGCGGCGCATACATGGATCCAGGTTTTAGAGGAGCACCCCAATTATGTCTGTATTTTACTATCTAACAGGAAAAAAGGGGAAAATGTATTTCCAATAGTGTTCATCCACCCATGCTACATCTAAGTGTGCCCTTTGGCTTGAGGGTGTATTTTGCTGACTTTGGATGAGACTACATTAGTGGAGTGTGGATCACTTGGAGAAGCAGGAAGATAACTAGAGGACCTGTAGGATGAACAGGGAGAAACAGGAGGGTGAAAGGGAGGTCAAACAGAAGAGGAGGACAAGGGAACAAGACTCTCCAAAAAGTTCAGTACAACTGAATGGAGGAGCAGGAGGAGGACCAAGATCACTAGCAGGATTAGGAACACAAGGAACTGGATTTCCAAGATAATGACGAGAAAGCAATAGCAGGAGGACCATGGGAAAAACCTGGAGGATCAGGCAGCCAAAAACCACAGTCGACCAGGATGACTGAGACCCCAAGGACATAAGGCCCAGCATGCCCAAGACAAAGAGGAGGATCAGTAAAACCAGGAGAATAAGTAGAATGAAGTAGACCAGAAGGACCAGAACCAGGAGGCCAAAGAGGAGAAGATGTACAAGTAGCCACTTTATTAAGCGCCATAGAAGCCAGAAACTAGCTGACTCCAAACCCTTTCGGTGATATAACAATGAATTTATGCAAGCAAGAATTGCCCTTGGCAATGCTATCAGGGTTGGGGAAATGGGTACTGTCCGTACTGCAAGATATGAATACATAAAAGCTATCCATAAAGCCAAGTGCCTATGGGATGAGCTTAGATGGCAGGACCTAAAAGAATCTAGTTTGCAAAATAATACCAAATTATTCTGGAATATCATTAAGTGAGGCAGAGGGGGTCAACCTGATCATCCCCTAAGTCATGTCTCTCATGAAGGATGGGTTAATTACTTTAGGCCCCAATATGCGCGTAACCCTTTAGATGATCAAATGGAAGAAGTTAGTTATGTTTTTTATACTGATGAGGCTTTTAATGACAAAGAAGTTTTAGCAGCTCTTAGTGCAGTTGCTGGAGGTAGAGCGCCAGGACCCGATGGTGTCCCTGCGGATGTGTTCCTCTACGACAAAATACGATGGGGTAGATACATCTTGTTGATGGCAAATGCAACAGCCCAGGGTGCCCGATCCCGGTTTCCTGGAAAGGGGCCGTGATAATTCCAGTATATACAAAAGGAGATAAAACTCAAACGGGGAATTACAGACCTATCAGCTTGATAGATACGATTCAGAAGGTAGTTGGGAGGTTGATCCTGAACAATATCTTAGACTGGATTGAAGAGAATTGTATATTGTCCCCTTTCCAAGAGGGTTTCCGTAAATACACTAGCACCATTGATCAAGTCATTCATTTTATTCTTTTATAGTGGAAGACTGTGACATTGGGCAAGGGCAGCCTTTACGCTTCCTTTGTTGATCTACGTTCAGCTTTTGACCTTGTCCCCCGTTCCCGGTTATGGGTGACGTTGAGGGAATTAGGACTTTCGGACAACATCCTAACCTTCGTAATGAGGCTACACGTGAGCAATCATGCTAGAATCCGCTGGGGTGGGCAGGGTAGGGTCACCACCAAGTTCTGGTTGAACGAGGGGTACGGCAAGGCTGTGCCATGGCACCAACGTTATTCTCTTTGTATATTAATGGAATAGTGGACCGTTTGTTGCCAGTGAATACAGATGCCCCTTCTCTAGCAGGTGTAAAAATTCCGATTTTAATGTTTGCAGATGACACATTAATTATTTCCAAGACTCCTAATGGCCTCCAGCGAGCTCTATCAATTTTTGAAGATTTTTGTGCTGCTCGAGGCCTGGAAGTGAATGTGTCAAAAATGAAATTAATGGCTTTTAATCTGCATCGAAGTTTTAAGGGGAGGGTTTTTATGAATAAACAAACACTTGAACTGGTCAGGGCTTTTACCTATTTGGGTATACAGTTAAAGAAGAACCTTAAGTGGGACTGCCATATAGATAGCAGCCCTGAAACATCGACAAGTTACGGGAGCTTTAAGTCTGGAGCATAAAAGGTCTCTAACAAAACCAATTAGGCCAGTCCTCCAAGTTAATGAATCTAAAGCTGTTAGCTCCGCGCTTTATGGTGCCAAATTATGGGGGTTTGAGAAAGCAGCTCCTTTAACTCTTTCTGAAAATAAGTTCCTCCGTAGCATTACCAATCTCCCACAAAGCACCCCTCTTAAGCCACTTAGATATGATTTGGGTAGGAAAGCTATTATTGATGTCCCCAAGTTGCGTCCGATTTTATATTGGTGCAGGTTGTGAACGACATCTGAACTCTCATCATAAATCTGATGCCTTCCACAAAATCGGTTGGTTAAGAGGTGTTAGGAATAGCCTGATTGGCCTGGCAATGAGAATGCTATGGGAGAACCCATTAGAGGCTTCTTTTCCCTCTGAAAACATTCTAAAAGAAAAGCATTGGGAGTGGGCTGCTTTTAATGCTTGGAGTAACTCTGACTCATCTTCTATGGTGGGAATCTTCTTAGAAACAAAACTCACACCCAGATTAGAATCCTATTGGGATAATATCACCAGGCCGAGAGATAGGAAGCTTTACTTCCAACTCAGGGCAGGCTCCTTACCTTTAAAGTCCCTTATGTCCAGGTGGACTCCCACAAGTGATAACATCTGTCCTGACTGTGGGAGTCATAGCGAAACAGTTGCCCACGTGCTTTTTGCCTGTCCCGCCTATGCACTCCCTAGGCGAGTTTGGCTGGCTCCAGTGTGCAACCTACTTTGCACATTTAGGAGTGCTGAAGCGTAAAGGCTTATGCGCACCAACACTTTACCATTTATCACAATAGCGGTAGCCAAATACCTAGGATGGGCGTGGGCTATAAGGCTGAAACCTAAATCTGGGTAATTCTTTAGTGAGCATTAATTTGAACTTCCCTAGCCTGGCCACTGCATGTGATTGATTATTTTAACTGGGTGTAACTTTTATCTCGTCCATTTGCTCTGAGATCTAAGTTTTATCAAACATTTTTAACTATCCAGCCAAGGCATTTTTAACTGTATCTAAATGTTGTTTGTTTTGTGCTTTTATGAGTATACTTCGAATAAAGCTACTTTGGAATGGAATGGAATGGAGAAGAAGGATGTGCAAGTGGAAAGGGAGGGTCATCAGGAGGACCAGTACCACCAGAACAAGAAGGAAGAAGATGGGCAGGTCAACATGGAGAACCTACACCACTGTGAAGACCCTACACAGAATGAGGAGGAGGAAGATGGCCATGAGGATGAGTAGAATGGGAGGTGAGGGTCCAGGACAGCCAAGAAGTTTAGAAACTCCAGGACCACCAGAGGATTTGGAAAACTTAAACCAACAGGGGACCAATACCATGTCCAAGAACTAGGAAAACCAAGAGGATCAAGACCAGGAAGAATAGGAAAAGGATTTCTAAGAGGACTAGGAAAATAAGGAGGAAAACCAGGAGGAGGGAGACCAGTAAGAGGAAGAAGACCATGAAGAGAAAGCGGAGGCTAGGAGGTCCAGAACAGCAGCCACCACCATGACCACCATGAAAAACCTGAAGGCCAACACCAGGATTGCTAGGAGTAACAGCACCAGAGGATCCAGAGGACCTTGGAAGAGGATGACCAAGATTAGCTGGACCATGAACATAAGGACAATGAAGATCATGAGGGCCAGCAGGACTGGGACCAGAAGAATAAAAAGATTGGAGAACACCAGGGCAAGAGCACCAGAAGAACAACTAGGAGGGACACAGCAATAAGCACCATGGTAAAGATAATCCTTTTAACAGAAGTAGGATCTCAGGAGGATAAGGGCTACTTATGGCCTATGACCAATACCTAGAGACCAGGACCAAGAATATGTAGATGAAGCCTAGTAGGATGATTTTGAGGAAAATATGAGTTGACAGAAGGGAAAGAAGAATAAGAGGATGATCAGGAGGAAGAGACCTAGAAAAAGGAGAACATGAAAATCAATACGAAGATTAGGAGAACTATGAAAAGGAAGACCTTTTAAACCAGGAGCATGAAGAGGAAAATCTATAGGTGGAAAACCAGGAAGAGGAGAATGACCAAGAGGAGTAGAGGGACCAGGGCAACCAGGAAGATCAGGAACACTAGGATTACCAAGTCCACCAAGAGGATACAACTATCAAGGGAATCACAACGGGACACGCATCAGGAGAACTAGGGACAGGAAAAACAAATGCAGAATGATGATTTGAAAAGGAAAGAGAGATCAACAAAACTGATGGGTACCATTAAGACCAAGACCAGCAGGAAGACCAGGAGCAGGAAGACCAAGGCCATGAAGGAAGGGACTAAGATGGCCAAGAGGATCTAGACAGTGCCATAAGAAGAAGGAGTAGCAGACAACCAAGAGAACTAGAACCACCAAGAGAACGAGGACAACCATGGCAAGGGCCATCATCAACAGTGGCTAAGAACACAGGGCCTACGATGGCAAGTGAGTCTAGGCTACATGTGTTAGGTCATGCCCCGGTTAAATGCTGAACATGTTCTCTTCTGGTTCCTTGATGGACTAAAATCCAACATCTGACTCCAACAGATAACCTCTACAGAAATCACTACGTGAATCTGAGAGATCTTAAGGCACTGTGAGTCAAGAAAACAGAACAACCAGGAAAGAAAAAATTAGACATAAGCACGGTCATCTGTCAAAATCTACTTGTGGTCATATGTATTTAGAATTAGTACACAAAAGAGCTCATTCGCACACCAACCCACTCTTGCATTCAGACAGAATTTACACTTTGAAGTTTGTAATTCACCACTGACCATCATCATTTGCACAAACTGCCCTTTGGCCTCATCTCAATTTTCTTATCTCCTTGCAGACCCTTGAGTTATGCATCAAGGCAGCTGTTACTAAGAGTTGCAGAGCGCTGAATGGAACTGTGCCAACCGTGCTTGCCGTCTTGCATCACCTGGTAAGTATATACATGAGGACAAACAAAGTATTTCAGTGGGAGGCAACAGATATTTCCTGTGTAACATATTGTAACAAATAAAGTTTCTACCTTAATCCAATTTATAGTAGGAGTGTTTTTAAAGGGCAACATTTGGGAACTCTCTTGCATAAAATATTAAATTATAATCCATAAAAATCCTATATGAACCAATTTGCTTCTAGGATGCAAAGAAAGAAGACAAGGGATATAAATCTGTCAGTGTTGAGAGTTCCTCTGCAAGAACCACCCATAAGTCTGCCTCTCGGCAGCTCTGGCTCTGATAATAGGTAACAGAGGAACAGAGTGACAGGGAAAGGGAAGGGATGGGACCCAGGGGGAACACCAAGGATGGAGACCTGAAAGAAAAAGCTGTACCCAATAACAATGGTTTACAACAGAGACATAATACTAACAAAGCTTATCTCGGAGGTTCAATTGTCCAGTTAGACTTTACCATATAACATATACTGGACTCTTCATGAGTTTCCCAACAACAGTACACCCAATCTTAAATCTATATATTTAATAATAATATGTCTATATCATATACATTTGATTAATGCCATGAATCAAAGGAAAATCAGTATTTTCCCGCTAAGGTTCCTAAAGTCAATATGTGCAGAAACTACCCCACAATTTAGTTCAAATAATCCAAATACACAACATTTCTGGAATATCCTTACAATCCAAACTTGAAGCATTCAAGACTCCAGTCCACAAATAAGAAGGCCCTCTGAAAACAGGTGCACAACTTGACGGCCATAAGCATGAAATTCCAAATAGCAATGCTGGCACGTGGAATCTGGAATGAATGGGAAACAAGCATCTCTGATGAGGACCAAAGTATGAGAACTGAATGCCGGTAAAGAAAAAAAATTAATTGGTACAGCAGAAACAGCAAGTGGCGGTGAGAACAGAAAAAGACCCTAATGAAGCCACCGACAGAAACACTCGCTCCCCACTCTGCTGACTAGAGACCTGGGACGTAAAATGGGCAAAAAATGAAGCAAAAAAGGCCTGCTCTGAAAAGCATGCAACCCACTATGCTGGCCAGACACCGTAGGACGCAAAAGGGGAACAGCTTTACCGTCCCCAGAGATAAACCAAGATGAAGTGTAACAACAGCCTTCGTCTTGATTACGTTGAATAGCCGCCACTAGTGCCAGCTTTGTTAAAAGCATTAAGTACCACTACCTTCGGCAATCTCGCCAGACTTCTGAGTCTACAAACTATCCAAAAACCATAGGAAACTAAGGCATCCATCTTAGAGTGGTAACTGAGAATTTGCACTTCCACCAATATCGGGCACCCTGAATATGCTGTATTCCACACAATTAATTTTTCTGTAGCGTGGTATGGATCATGGTCCCACAAGTCCTGACAAACTCCTATGCTGTCATTCCCCCACTGGAAGTTATTTGCTGTCTGGATGTATGGGATTGGCTTTCAGATAGCCTAGCTTCTATTATTATTTATTATGGCTTTGTTATTGGCAGATCTGCACACCCTCAAGTGGGGTTTCCGATGAAACAGAAGAGCCACTCAAGTTGTCCACGGCTATTATCCTGTCACTGGGTGAGTTGGTCATAAATGTATGTATGTATATATTTGTGATAATGCAAGTATATATTGGCCTTTACTAGGGATCAGGTCCTCTGTAACATTAATTTCTGTACACTGCCCTGCACGTAACTTGATTGTCTTAAAAGCTACTATTGCTTCAGTATTTATCTCCCCCCCAGTACATTGGTTGGCGTGCTACTGGAATATGGTGCCCAGTTTACTATATACAGCTATAGTAGTCACATGAGTACCATGTGCTCGTAAGATCATCATTAAATGTTGCAGACCATTGATAACATACCTCCTGGACATGCGTTGAAGAATGGCCTTGATGGGCTGCTCCCCAGCGTTGAGTTCCTTCTTGCATAATTTTATGTTGTGTAATTTTTCAATTATGTCTATTTTTTCTTTTCACTTTACTCTTTCAGCCCATTCTCACTCTAGTGAGGTCCATAAATATTTTGAAAGTAGCTTGATGCAGATAGGTGCAGAGTCCCGTGCCACAACATTACAGCTGCTCTGCAAGCTCCTTTCGGAAACTGGTAAGACTGTCAGTGGGTGGGTGGCAGTGTGTAATTTAGGCAGGGAAAATAGTTAAAGGGATATAATGCTTGTCATAGAATCCGGAGCCCTAAGTTGTATTCCCAACTTACTCCCTTACTTGTCCAACATGGTGCAGCTATAAGCAAAATACTTCAATTTTATATTCTTCAGCTACATTAACTGCCAACTTTTCCTGGTAGAGCACTGCAATTTATGAATAAAGCCTTGCTTACATCAACTTCAATTATGTGAATCATGGTGAAGAAATAAAGGAGTGCCACTGTTTTCTTTTCGGTTAATTGTTCCCATTGTGAGCCATTAATGGGACAGGGACACTGTGAAAACCGATCCTGACATAGACACTGGACAGGAGCAAAAAGGGAAATAAAATATGGAGCAGGTCGACACAGACACGCTCAGTGGTACATGATGACACAGACATGCACAGCAAAACAGGAAGGCATTGATAGCCCCATGTGGCTCACAGTAAGAGACTCACAAACCAAAACTGAAAGAGAAGACCCTCAGGGTGGTAATCACAGTTGATAGTGGAAACTTTACTACTTATGTATTAATCTTGATCTTACTAGACAAAGTCAATATATATGTGTTATGAACATTTGGTGTATGGCTTTATTTAATAGATTCAGAAGGAGCCTTTTATCTGGATGCTGTCCGTCACGTACTTGAGGATGACAATCGCAAGGTACCATCAAGCTATTATACGTGTGTTAAAGCACTTTCATAATTAGCAACTCAATCTAATTAAGTTATGCAGTTTTTGCATAGTGCAGTAGTCCTACTTACATGGACTCAGAGCTGTGGTTTGCACACCACAATCTGTTGACTTTCTCCAAGGCAAGTCTTCAGTGGAGGTGTTGGGTCATGCAACCTCCAGCCATTTCTGTCAGTTCAGTGTGTCTTGTGTTCCATTGTCTCCCTGTCCAAGTGGACATATCCCAGTTTTCCTGCCCTAGTCTGTGTCAATGCATTATTTTCAGACCCAATCCCAGAGGTTGCTGATCCCTAATTGTTTAATAAGTGTGTGTTAAAAGAAAGTTTGTGTATGCTGTTAACATATTTAGTCTGTATTTCACATTGAGTTGATCTGTAATACCCCTCACTGAGGAGGAGAATGTTGATGATCAAATAAGGGGTTTTGAAGTTCAGAATATTAATATCTCCTCAAATCTTTAACAACCGTGGTGTAGGGTATTTGAAATGTTTCTACCAAGAATAATATTTGGGCTATGTCTCAGCGAAATCTCACCAAACGTGGATCGATAATACAGGATAATATTCAATGTGCACGTTTGAAAAGTCTGATTGTGTTATAAAAGATGTATTTTATGTAGAAATTGGAATATATGTGACTTTCTTGATGCCATGTATGTCCATAATGTGCCTGACTTCAGTGCCATGGAGAAAGCAAGTAACTCCGTATCAGAATCACCATGTTAGCAAGCACAGGACATAGGCACAAAGGAAAATCAACAAAGCTGTTTTCTTTTGATAACGAACAAAAGGCTGTATTGCCATAACTTTGTCTCTAATGGATTCTCTTTGAGAGGTGTATTGGGTTTGTCATTTTTAACCTCAGGGCACGATATAAACCAAGTTATCCTTAGATATTTTTCAGATTAAACCAGGAACATCAGAGACAGGACTCTGCTAGGAATGTTAGAATCACAGAAATCAAGCATGGATGTATCCTTTGGCAGTTGAAGCCATTGTGGCCAGATTGTGCAAATATACCGCGTGCAGAACCATGTTAGGGATGTGAATTTTAACTACTATAGCTGGATACAGGAGACTGTGACTATTTACGGTCTTGAGCCAAAACGACTTCTTGAAAGTGATATGGATCAACCAAACAACAAGGTGTGGGACAATGAACTCTAAGTACTGCAACCCATATGTTATCTGCTGTCCATGTTGTGATGTCTGCTCAATCTTACAGGTGGAGTTAGACAGCGGCCATCATTCTTCCCACAGATGACTCTAGTTTTTTTTTAATTCCCTCAGCAGTGGGATCCACAGCCTATTGAATTCTCATTTGCATTTGTGTAATCAATATCAGGTCCTGAGAGCTTTTTTGTTGGATGTAACCTACCTAGGCATATTTTGCAATGTTTTTTTTAATCTTTTATCAGATCTCAGGCACCTATAGAAGGTGTAGCCCACCTGGAATATTTGAATATTCCCTCAATCACACTTCAGTCAGACACTCTGTAAAAACAGTTTAATTAAATTGACTCTAGTTTCATTCTCAGAGTGTCATAATAGCCCTTTTTGCAACATACTTTAAAAGGTTGTATCCAGGTACTGGCTTTCCACACATAACAATGTATATCTGTCTATTCTGTGGACAAAAGGAAGGAGAGAATGCATGTTTTTCTCACACTCCCTTGCTACTTTCTCACTAGAATGTGTGATTTTCTCCTATTCATACACCTAAAGGGTTTCTCACTAACCATGCTTACCTTTTTTCTCAATTACAGGTTATTCTTGCAACTTTAAGTTTAATGTCCAGTTTAACAGCCAAAGGTTTTTATGATGTGAATGGAAGAGCTGTGATGGATTATGTGCTTAAAAAAAACAGCCTCCTTATCAAAGAGCAGGTAAGTGGCAGATGTACATATTTGGGTAGTTGAATGTGTTAGGGAACAGCAACAGTAGTCAGCACACAAGAAATAAGTGGACCTTTTAGCCCCCTTGTGCCCCAATGTAGTTACTTTGCCATATAATATACATCGGCAGTGTCACATATTTGCCCCTGGTGGTGGAATATAGACCTCATGTCCCTCTCATTAGTTCCCATAGTCTCACCTTGACATTCTATGTTCTTCATTTGAGCTTGATGTTCCCTACTTGCACTCCAGTGCGTCTTTCTCCCTCCGTTACTTTTATAGGTGTCCCTTATCCATTTGTCTGCTTACATTTGCACCTGAAATTCAGCAGCTGCCCATCAGTGCCAACACTGTACATGCCTTTTCTTCATGTCTTGTTATTCCAGGGTGCCTATGATGTGAACCAAACCACTCAAGTGAATTTACTTATAGCTTTCACTTCAAGAGTCATTCTTCCAGTACACCCAATCTATGGTTTTTCCATTATTGTGAAAAGTTTAACCTAGTGTACCCTTACTATTGTGGGGTCTGAGTTAGTGATGTCAAATGCAAGTGGAGTCGTTGTCCCGAAGTTTAACTATTGCAGCTGGTTTGATTCAGACTGTGGCACTTCTGGCAATTTTATAACTTTTATCCTGCTCTTATGTTGTGCAAAATCATCCACTGTTGTGAACAACGAGTTTCAGAAAGTGGTCTGATAATATCCTTCAGTTATTCTCTTTCTCCTTCATTGCCCTCCTCTTCCACAGGCCTCATGTATGATTTTGTATTGGGCACTTCTTCTATTTCTTCGCTTTTCTTGGACCATCTCAAGTCCTTTGGGCACTTACAATTTGATCCTATCTCTCGTAGCTGGAGGAAACACCTGTCATCTGACTAGGGGCCAGGAATGGGTGTTGGATAAGTGCTCTTCACTGGTGCTTGTGGGGCTGCAGGTGATATGTGGCAGCATGGGCAATGGCAGGTGGCATGGTGTCTGAAAACTGCAGTATTCTTGGCTTTGTCAGTGTCTCTGGGAGAGTAGGCCACAGTGGTTTATGGTCTCACCAATTCCTCCATAACAGCAGGGGTGCCATGACCTTCTTGATCACTGTGAACCAGGTAGGACTTCCTCATGCTTGGCCAATGCATCCATGTTACAGAGTAGTTGTACCAAGATGCACAACTCAAGTCCATGCTCAGTAATATGTGTGAGGATTGGGCACCACTGATGACGTCTGGTATCCATCTCCTTGGGGCCTGACCATAATCCAGAGTGTCTGCAGTCCATGCTTAGTCTTACTCTTGGGTTCCCATTAAGCTCAACTAATAGATGAGCCAGACACTGTTCATAGTTTTTTTTACCACAGGCCAGAGGCCTGTCCTTATGTTGCATCGCATTGTAACAATGGTGCTTGAATACCTAGATCCCATCTTAGTAACCAGATGCACATGTTGACTGGCATGAGTGCAAAGAAATAAGATGCTCAGACACTGTGAGAATGGGACTCGCTCCATACACGTCTCAACAGCAGTGCTCCCATGCAGTACATAGGCCTACCACACAATCCAGCCTATGTGAGACAACTGGCCTTTAGACTTTGCCGGGGCTAACTGGGAAATTTCTTGGGTGATTGGGCAACAAGGCACATGGGCATTCAGCGAATGCACTGATAAGCTGTGTTTTTCAATGATAACACATTATCAAGTGGGCTCCTTTCTGTTACATACCCCGCTTTATCGTTGAAATGCCTAACAGGGCAAACTACCAAATCCTACACAAAGTAGCACAAACATACTTCAAATCAGTATTTCATATCAACACTGCCTCCCAAAAATGCAGTTCCTGGTTTTGTCTTATTGAGTGTAAGAAGTACCATAATGTAGCACATACTTCCCCATCAAGCAGCAAGGGGAGGGCTCATGGGGCATCACAATCTTTGTAGTGAGCAAGAGAGACTACCTTGTGGTGCCAGAGGTGCAATGTATCAGATGTAGTGCCCAGTGCATCAGAACCTTACATATTATAAGTGAGTCCACCGGAATTTTGACTGTATATGAATGCTATACACTTCTCCGCCAAATGACCATGTACGTTTATTCTCTGTAGAGCGGAGCATGGGTGCATAACCTCATTTATACATTTTTATTTACATGTTTGTGGCTAGTGGTTTTAATTTCACATTTGAATTTAAGCCAAGAGGTTCTCGCTGTGCTTACAACCTTGATTTGAAAATTGTGATGTTTTCACTCTCAAATCTCTTGAACCTCCATGAGGAGAGAAAACACAGTGAAAATGTTGTGAAAATATATGTTACTTTACTTCTCTTGCTTTTCCACATTTTCACAGGGCACTAGTCACATGGATCCTGAATCTGGTGTTGAAGAAGATACCATCCACATCCAAATCTCTCAGCTCCTCAAGAAAATTGCATTACGCTATAAAAATACTGACGAGGTAAGTGAGAAGGATGTGAAATAAGGTGGGTCAATAAACCAGAAGTGTACAAAATATAAATTGCAGAATGTCCAAAGACTCCTCAATTCCCAGGTTATCTTCATTATCCTCTATCCTCTAACTCACATAATAGCATGTTTTAGTAAAGCTCTCTCTGCTGCAGGTTTGTATGTGGGAAATATGCACATAGTAATCTGAACCATGAATTCATGTTTAAAATGCATTCCTTTTCCACCCAAGTCGTTACCATGATTTGCCTTCGGGAAAGCACTGGAATTTGGAATAGTATTTACTATTCCAACTCCAGTCTGAGCAACTGTAGGGAAAGAGTTGGACTTAAAGTACAACATTAGTCCAACAACGCTTTCCTTCTGGGAAGTGGTTGTATTGGCTTGCTTGATAAAGGAATGCATTGAAAAGACACATTAGGGCACGTACAGCAATTACGAGTCTTGCAGGGCAATGTGTTGGGATCTTAAATACCTTAAAAACATCTTGTCTTCCTGCCAGAAGCTGCCAGAAAGACAGTGGTCAAGTCTTTAATCATGAAGAGAACGTATTACTGCATTGTTCTGTATCTCGGAGTGTCACAGACATGATGAAGAAGACGACAGTGGGTGCAGAATATGGCAGCTTGGCTGCTATTTCATCTGCCTAGACACTCACCATCAGCCCCAGCTCTACCAATGGTGCTCTGGCTTCCGTTAAGGCATTGGGTATATTTCAAAGCCATGTGCTATTGTCGCAAGATTCTCAATCATAAAGGCCCGAAATATCTTCACCTCTGATCACACCTTATCTTCCTAAAAGAAATCTGAGATCAGCTGATGCCTCTCTTGCATCTATCCCCAGAATCAAAAGTGCTCACATTGGAGGCCATTTCTTCAACTACTGGCAGGCAAGATGTGGAACTCCCTACCACTTTGGCTTAGGCAAGAAAAATCTGAAATACGATATCGCAAGAATTTAAAAACATGTTTTTTCACGCTAACTTAGATTAGGGGAATTCATATTCTTACTCTGTATAATAGGACTGATACCCCAGTGCTGGGACACGCATCTGACGCAGCTATGTGCTTTATAAATCTCATTATTATTATCATTATTAGTGGTTTGGACCAAGTTTTTAAGGCACAGCGTGATTTGAGACGCGATGTAAAGTCTGTTTCCTCTGCTGCAGGGATAGAGGTCTGCTGTCCCATGCAGTCCTAATTCCCAGCATTTCCAGCATTCATAGAAGATTGTCGAATCCTACCTCATTTTTTTTAATGAGGCAGGAGGTTTTCCAAATTATTCTAAATAGCCACTTTGAAACGAGATTGAATGGCACATCAGTCACATTGCAAAAGATAGCTACTCAATCTGCATCTCCTATTTGCTACTTGCCCGATTATAAATCAAGAACCAATATTTCATATCAACAGGGTCGTTCATTCCCAGCCATAGCTTTACACACTCTGGCACATTTATAAAGATAGTTCTCTCTTGTGATTGTTATGAGGATAACAGCAGATAATGAGATAATTTACAAAGCAGCTCACTCACAGGGTTTTTGGAGAATAAATGTTGCACTCATTCTCTGCAAATAATTGCTTGGATATAGAATCACGGATTGTAGCATTGAACAGGGTTGGTGCTACATCAGTGTAATACCAGCAATCTGTCTTGGACCCCATCATCAAGGAATGGTATCAGGAAGGGAATAATTCAAATATAGCCCCATCGCCAGAAGACCCACCAGAAACCCTCCCACCGGCTAGGACTGTTTATCTGTGGGAATGCAGCCTTATTAAATGCTAATGATACTAATAACACATTCGCTGCTCTTTCTTGCAGGGATTGGAAAGAGATTTTGAGCTACATGCTGGAAGATGACTATACTTCATCTGTGCCAGCACTGTGCCAGATGCTACTTGTTGTAGATAAGAAAGCAAGCATCAACTTTCATGAATGTGGTGAGTCTTAAGCATCCTACTCATTGACACAGTGGGATCTACCATTGAAGGTGGTTAATGCTTCCTCCTCCACTCCCCAGATCCCCTCTTACTTTGTCATGATCAGGCATGAGTTTAAGAACCAGTCCATTAGCTCAGGATGTGATGGTTGAGTTACTATAGAACGTGGGTGTCGATATTTCAAATACCATTTATTGCTCTCCTTTTAGAGATATATGTGTCTGTGCTGATGTTGCTGCTCGCTGTGAGCCTTATTCATAAGGAATTAACTAATTGCTGTGCCTCAAGCCATTTGGCTGTGCCACGCTGCGTTAATTCCGAAGCACTGGGATGCTTCATATCTACAAGGATATAATGGATCCCTTTGCTCTCCCAGTGCTGGTGCCTAATTAGCTGCCATGCACCTATGAAGGTACCCTTGTACCATGGTGCAAGGGTGGCTGCATCACAGGGATGGTTGTTTTTGTGAAGTAAGGCATATCTTTATTTTTATGCAGTTAGGCATACCTTTGTGCACAAAAACAATCACAATAGGTAATTTCCTCTTCCTAAATGTGCTGCAGTATGCAGTATGCGTAGAAAGAGGTAAACAACGAGGCGAAATAAAAATATTTGTTCTTGTTGCACCTCCCTATACCTCCCCCTGGGGAGGTGTAGCATTCTGACACATTTCCAGGTGTACTATTTCTTGTAAATCTGGAAATGCGGCAGAAGCCTTGGGTGTTGCGCAGGAAATCTCACAGCAAAACCCATGGCACAACTGTTCCACACAAAGTGTTGAGTGTAAAGGGGCCATATTTACAAGGGCAATAAAAGCCACGCAGGGTGGCTTTACCTGTCCTTGTAAATATGGAGCAGCAGGTTGCACTGCTGGTGTGTCTCAAAAAGTGATGCACAGGTGGCACAAGGGGCTTGTAAATAGTCCCTATATACTTTTTGTAGTTTGCCAGACATAAAGTGGCTTTCCTGTTTGTTTCAGCTCTTAGTCTGGTTAATGCAATGTACTAACTGTCCCAGGTTTCCACACACCATGAGGCTACTCAGGGCTCTAATGCTCCTCTTCAATCCTTGGAGTATTCTTGCTCTGCATGATGTTACTTCAGTCTAGTATGTTGATCATGCCCTGCTGGGCATGGTACCTATTTATGTGTTGTTACTTTTGCCGACCGCAACAGGGATGTATTTTATTTCTCCATGGAGTTACTTTTAGTTATGATGTTTGTCTCTGCAATGTTTCTGGTTCAACATTTTGGACTTCAACTCCATACTAAAATGCTAGTTATTGGCCCTCACTTGTAAGCAGGGATGCATGCTCAATGATGGTAAGTGAAAATAAATATTTTGACTGACTCCAAGGTTACGAAGGAGATTCGCATCTGGTGGTGAATACCTGTAATTGCTGTAATTCCAGGGAACCAATTAGCTATCCCCACTCAACTTTCCAGTGGATGTGTTGATAAAGTGCAAGTGACCTGGTCAGATGGTATCATAGTCTATTTATTTGTCACTCATGTTAGGAGTCCTGAGCAGAATCGAACAGGCAAAATATGTGCTCGTTCTTGCTTGCCCCAGGTCGTTAACCTTATTAGAAAATAGATATGCAAGAACATGTTCAGGAGTCCTCTTTTCTTCTGGGGTATCCGCTGTCAGAAAATGGCTCCCATTTTTCCATGGTCCTTCAGGATGTAAAGCACGTCCACGGCTCATGACGCATCCTCTCTTATCCCACTGGAGTCTTCTATCCCTCAATGAAAGCTGTAGCAGGAATCTGTGCATGGCAGCTTAGGTAGCTCCTCCTCCAGCTTTCATTCCTTGACCTCAACCACTAAGGGAGGGAGGAAGAGAATTGCAGCATAGGCTGTCAAGGTACTGTACACCCCTGGGCACTCCTTAGTGGTAAGGGTGCCTTTGCCAGTATTTGCAGGAATTTCAAAGAATCCTCATGACCGCTAGAGGCTCATTGAAATGCCACCCATCATCTTGTTTACAGGTACTACTGGGTGTCTTAAGTGTGTGTGTCAGCCATATGTCTTCCTTTGGCAAGTATTGCTCAGTAATTTATGGATTGAGTATGACATGTCTTCGTTCTTTTGTACCTAAACAGCTAAAGAAATTCCGATACACAGACTCTTCATAAGATTGCTGGTGAGTATCACATTCTACCCCCATCATATTCCACCAGATCCCTCTTCCCAAGTTGTTTGCTGCCATTTCTATGCAACCTACTAATAGAGATCTTAAATTCAATTCAGCTTTTATCCTTTTGAATTTGATGGTTTTATTTCCAGTAAATTGGTTATCAGTACCAATGTGGTTGGTACTAAGTACTGCATAGAGAACAAGGTAGCAATTCCAGAAGTTTCAAAGGCTAGAGAATAGGAACTCATGAAAGAATCACTTTCTGAATTCTTTGTTGTGGGTTTTCAGGTAATTTCTTCATATCCTCGCTGGGATGTCGAAAGGGGAACTTCAGTCTTGGCTCTTCTCAAGCACCTGATTCCTGCAAATTACCCATTTCTAGCAAAACTCCTCAGAAGGAAGATCCCCCCGCTGATAACATATTTAGAAGGTGAGACTCCAAAGCATGAACCAGTGAGCACACAATTTAACAAGTATTAATGGCATTTCAAACAACCATTGACCAATGACAAAGCCATTAAGTCTGGTGTTGGCTGCTAGCTTTTAGACCTTGTCCACTCATGTTTTTTTCACGATTTTTATAAACTTGTATTGTGGGAGGTGATGCCAGGTACATACCAAGGTAAAAAATACTGTTTTGGTCTCAAAAGGTCACATTCTTATTGTTGTCCCTGGAACTAAATGAAAATAATTTGTGTGTGGATGTGCTCCTTGTGAAAAAGCAGAACGCCATTGTTCACAGTAAAGTTAGCCAAAGTCAGAATTGGCCCATGATGTATGCTGTGGAGGACAGAAGAGAATGTGAATGATAGGACACGTTAGACCTGCAGATGAGGAGGTCTGGGTGAAGGCTTGTATAAGTAAGCAAAAAAAGAAATAGTCACAGTCTTTCTTTGTAGCTGGCCGATGCCGTACTCCAAACCGAATGAGGCAATAACAGAAACGGAGTCAGGTATCTTCTTGCAAGTTCTGGGTTACTTCCGCGTATAACAGAAAGGCAGTTGACACATTGGTTTGCCGAAAAAATCAGTTTAATGCAAAGCTTCTGCCATGAAGCGCTTCATCTGTCAGACTCAGCCTTGATCACATAAGAATGCGGCATCTTGATTCAGTTTTTTAAAGTACATATGTGCCAAAAAATTCCATAAACATAGAAAAAAATATTTCTTCAGTATATCCAAGGTCAACATTATTTTAGAGCACTACCTGTTTTGGCACCTTTTCTTTTATTTCAATTGTGACTTATTGTAACAACTCAGTAGCACCAACTCTTCTAATGACTAAACTTGAAACAAATATCCCTGTTGGCCTCAATATAGAAGAGATTTTGCACACACATTTATAAACACCAAACGCTCTCTCTGCGTTTGTATTGGAAGTAGGTATTAGTCAGGGTATATGGTAGGTTAGATTAGTCTACACGGGCATAACATTGTTTGTGTGATGACTAAGGATGAACAGGGTATTTCACAGCAATTAATATGAAAGAAAATGTTAGAACTCTGGTTCAACCATATGTTGCAGTTAAAAGTAATGTTTAAAATGTTGCATAATTGAATCCTACTATGTGAGAAGTTCACATGGAGGAACATTTAGATAAGTTGGTGATATTATGTTGTTAATAAATTGATTGATACATATTTCTGTAAGGTTAGACACCCTTGTTTTCTGAAAAACAAGATTTGTATTTCAGCCTGTGTAGCAGATATCATGCGGAAGTGTTTTATTGTGTTTTTAAGGTAGAATTAATTGCAAATTATAATGTCACTTATGTGAATTAGTCGGGTAGTTCCTACAAATCTATAAAGGATCTCTACGTTTTAGACAACATAAACTAAGGGATTGGTGTCCAGACTGATTCCAGACACCCCCAAAGGATATGTTAGTATGTAGACCAGCTAGCTCACAGTGCCACTAAAAGCCCCACAACCTTACCAAGGAGAGAATAGTTTCTGGCAACTATCGAACATGAGAACCCTGACCCTCAGGGATCATGGAAACAGTACAATACTTTTTTCTTGGTCACTTGTGCTCACTTTATCTCAGAGAGATACACAGACTAAATGGTGGGGGCGTTTTCAATAAGTATTTATTGAACCAGAGTCATTCTAGCATAAAATACATGTGCTGCAACAACCACGAGACAGAAACAGATATAGACGATTACAAGCACCAATAGAGTAAATAAAAAGTAGAAATCTACCATGGTGCTAAAATAGTGAATATATGCAGACACTTAAATACATGAAGTTAATAGTGCGTACTCCTACGATGCATACCCTAACTAGATGTACCTAAGTGTACCTAGCATGTATGTTGGTGTATAGCCAAGAACCTCCTAGGAAAGAGCAAACCCCAATACCTGATGTGAGAAAGCAAAGGACCCCATCTTGGTCTTGAGTGGACAACCCACAAGTAATGTCAGACGACTGCTAACTGGAGTGTCTGCATGCAGGGACTTCAGCGTCTCGTGTCAGCATGTCAGCATAGAATCTTTTTCTCCTCCGGCTTGCCCAGCAAAGATGTTCTACTTATATACCTGAAAGGTACCATCAGGGGTTCTACCTAGATGTGCCATGGTACTGTGGGCATGTCAGCCAAGGATGACGATAGTGGTGACCCTTATACAGAGTTATTATGCACAAGATTGTAATCCTGCTGTGATACTAAGAATCCTCATGCATAATAAATTAGGCCAGTTTTTTAAAAAAACTACACAACATTTATGCAGCACCTAACTAGGTAAACGGTCAGGGCCAGAACTGTTATGAAGAGCAAGGTAGGACAAATGTCGGTAAAAGCTTGTGCGACTACCTAGGACTATATTGGGGTACATTTGGGTATTATAGCAAATTAAGAAGTGTTATAAAATATTTTGGTCTTTGATATAATAAAGGAATATTTTTCTATGTGTATGTAATTTTAGAGCGCATGTGCTCTTTTTTACTCTGAACCACAACGGCGATCCCCTATGTGATCAAGGCTTCATCTGACGGCTGAAATGCTTATTGGCAGTAGCTCTGTAATGAACTGTTTTTTTGCAAACAAGTGGTGTGGTGACCTTTCTGTTATATAAGAAAGGAAACCAGAATATATAAACCTAAAATTACAACCAGATATAAGGAGCTAAGAGTGACATCAAGGGCACATGAACAACTAATGACCTTGAACTCAATTCCCCAGGACAGGCTGAGCCAACAAACACATTTTGCACACTTTGAATTGTGTGAATCTACTTCTGCTAGTGCTTGGTATGTAAGCACATTGCCTTTGAAATGTTGCTTGCTATTCACTTTTACTTACATATATTTCTTTTTTACCAACTACTATTTCAGCTTCCACGGAAAGAAACTTTGACTTGGCAAAGTGGAAATGCACGCTTGTTTCAGTAAGGATGAATTGCTAATGAATGTCACACATGACGCTTGTCTCTTTGTTTTCCAAAGCCACTCATTCAGCGTGAATATATACAGATATTAAATTCACCCCATCATAGTGCTGTTCTGCTATGAGGTTGCAATATTCTCACCATATCCCTATTATTTCTATGGATTATGATCGTTACTATGATGTTGATTATGATTGGGCACAGAGGGGGAGCAGCTGTACTCGGTACATAACATTTCCCTAATATGCAATATTTACCAGAAGCATTAAAAACCTTATGTGCCCAAGTTGACATTCATAAAACTGGAAATTGCATGCTTACGACACCTAGTCCTACATGTATCAGAGTTTATCTGCATGTTTTACCCAGGTAAATTAGAGGCTCTACAGTGATCATTGCATTACTCATAAATCTGACTGGTGCAGTGAGCTAAAAAACGGTGATGGATCAAGCCCTGATCTGTTGACTGGGTAGGAGTGTTCTGATTAACTCAGATACTCTGTCCATCACCACCCTCTTTTTGAAATTGTTGTTGCACAGGGCTACAAATGTAGCCCCTTACTGGTAATTGTTTCCTCGGACTCTTTTTTATCCCCCAGGATAGTCCCAATAGCACAACGTTCTTCTTTCCCTGGACTGTCACACTATCACTCTTCCCACTGCATTCCACATTATCAGTAAATTCATATTCTGCAATCGGACTGGCACATGATCCATGCTCCCTATCTTCATTTGAATTGTCACTCTGTCACTGTATGTTTTGCCAGGCCATCACACTCCACTGAGCTTCTATTGTGCTCCTGAGATGCAATTGTATGTTCCTTGTGTTCAGTCTTCACCCTTGTTAACACGAAATTTACAGTCTGCCCCCTTGCTGGATACCCAAAATGTTTTTGCATTCTGCTTCTAAGTATGTGATATTGTTGCATAGTCCCAATGTGTTTTCTGTCTGGATGGCTGCACTGTTGCTCTTTTCACAATAATTTGTGGGCAGCATGGTTTTGTTGCATGTGTTTCTGTGTAAATCAACGCCACTGTCAAGGCCTCCTGTTTCTTCTGAGCACTGATATCACACCACACTATTTAAGCATTGCTATTTGTGTTCTCTGGTTCTCTGTCCAAATATAATTTCGTCATTACAGAGGTTGTTAGCTGAAGTTTGTATACCCTTATCTTCTCAAAATCACTGCAGACGTCACCCGTGGATACTGCATTTACGTTTCTATTACTGCATTAAAGTCTCTCACTGTTTTCCTTTCAGTTCCTGGGGACTATCCTAAAACAAGCCCCATACAGAGAATGGCATGTCTCTTTCATGGAAGAACTCACCGAACAGATTGACAGTTTTGCCCATCATGTGAATGAGGAGGTTAGTGCTCTCAAGGTTCAGTGTTGAACCATTGGGGAAGTCAATTTAACACAAAGTCGGAGAAGGGTAGAACTGTGTATCCCATTAGTAAAGGTAATTTTTATAATATGGGTACACAGCATTGGGCTTAGCCTGTTGGGAAAATCAGGTGTGGTTCTCCCACTCCCTGGAAGGACTGACCTACTAAGAAGCAGATGGAGATGAACTCCCTGAGGTAATCCCCTCCACTTGAATCAATAAAAGCCACAACATTTCAGGGCTATACTCATTTCCCTAATGGATCTCCTTTAGCCAATAGGTAGTCTTCATGTTAGAGCCAATCCCCATTCAGGGGATGTGAGGCCATATTCATGCAAAAAGCAGTGGAGATATTGTTCCCATCAAAAAAGCAAAGAAGAAAGGAAGGCGGGCAAAGAAGGGGGAGTCTTAAGGATTATTTCTTGGTGCCCTCACACATCACTGAGGATGTAATGCTTCATAGTGGGCTTGCTTCTCATAGGTCCAGCGCTATAATGCCCTACGGGCCCCACGAAGGGTCACTTTAGGGGAAATCTTTTTATGTTTGCTGTCTGATGAGAAGTGCTTGTGTAAGGGCATTTTGAATGTGAGGGGTGGAGTAAATGTGTACAGTGAAGTAAAGGGATACTAAAACTATCTAAGAGATACCGAACTGAACTGTAATGTGATGGTTCCCTTGGTAGGATTGAAAAAATATATTTGGTGGGGCTAAAACAGGGGCGTGATGTACCCAAGTAGACTAAATCTGTGAGTGTGGTCAGGTTTCGATGGCCTAAAAAGGTTCCACAATGATTCGTCAGGACCAAAAATATGGGGGATAGTCCAAACCCACACCTAAGACATGATATGCTGCTAAGGTATTCCTGTAGAAGAAAATACCTGGTTCAAAATGTTTAGAATTGATCATCTAACCTAGAAAATAAATGAAAAAATAAAGAATACACTCAGTAAACAAATGTTTTGTATGTTTGGTTCAATGTGTCACCAGAATCGATTTTCTAACTCACTGTATCATAGTGTCTCTAAAGGTAGACATGCACATGCTATTTTTGGCGCTGACCAGTCACCACAAGTGAAAGAAGTGAAAAACACACAATTACATATAATATGACAGAATAGGCAAGTGAACATACATGGAACAGACAAAATAAACCAATCTGTGTTTGTGTTACTCAACGTATCATAACTGATTGGTTGTCCTCCATTGTGAGTGACGGGTCTTACCCTTTGGATCAATTAATTATGCCCTATAGGTCAAAAGCAGAGGGTAGTGCTCAGCTGCTGACAGTGGAAAGAGCTATGATGGTCAGTAAACAGAAACAGTAAATCAAGGGGACCCAAATGACTTAGTGTTAAAAGAAAAAGAAAAAGTTTTCAAGAGAAGCAACCATACTCACATGGTTTCTGCACGGAGAGCACAAGAGACCTACCCTCCTTTGCTCGCCTGGCTCGAGACTGAGCAGAGGAGAAGACCTGTCATTGAAGGTACGGGCAATTGGTGCGATTGTCCTCAGGTGTGGTGTGGGCAGAAGCTGGAAGGAGTGATGACCTAGTGGACAATGAGGAGAGGAGAGGAGGGGAGGGGCGAGCTTGAGCCAAAAGGAGTGAGCTTCTCACGTGCTGATGTAACAGAGGTATCATGCCTCAGTGGCGCCTACCTCAGAGTGTGCAGTGGTTAAAAGCTGGGCATCCCGAAGTCATCCATGGTTTTTGTAAGGTGGCCTCTAAGTAGTAAACTAAGACAGTTGAATGTTTTGTTAATCAAGGGAAATGGTAAGAGAAAAGTATAGTAAACCTAAGTACTCTTGCATATACAGTGATGGAGAGCAAATCAGGTGCACATAACTCCTATCGATCCCTCATGGTGGAATCTAGGCATATTGGTATCTGTGTTCATGTTGTAAATCTAGGCCACCTCATGTAATAAGTAACACGAGGCGGCCAAGTGGTCTATTCCCAATGGATTAGGATGCTTGGTGAACACTATTGGGAAATGTCAAATGAGGAGAAGAGGAAAGAGAAGAGGTAGGCTGGAGCCAATAGGAGCAAACCCCTCATGTGCTTGTGTAGCAAAAGTATCATCCCTCCGTGGTGGACATCTTGGAGTGTGTAGCGGTCAAATGCAGGCTGACCAAAGTTGTCAATGGTATTAGTAAGGCGGCTTCTGATGGATACAACTGCCAGTGGATTCCTCACCTTCTGAATATCCCCCTGCGTCAGCAACGTTCGGAAAATTCTTTGTAGCTCGCCGGCGTGGACGATGTTACAGGAACGCACGACATCGCAGGCGGCTCCGCTGACGTCACCGACTCCATAAGAGGACTACGCCGGCATGATGACATCAGTTCCCTTTTTTCCACGTCGTCGGCGCAAACGGTTTCGGGGAACCTCTGTAGCTGTTAGTAACTTTGTTACTGTTTTTCTCTGTTTGGGGTCTTCTTGCTTCTTTGTTTCTCGCTGAAGATGTCGTCTAAGAAGACCGGGTTCGAGCCATGTGGGGAGTGCGGCAAGATGATGTCGATTACGGACCCGCGCGAGGATTGTATCTGGTGCCTGAGTTCGGACCACGATGTCAAAGGCTGTTCTTCGTGTAAGAAGATGAACCCGAAGGCTCTTCGAGAGAGGTAAGCAAAACTTCTGGTGGCGAAGTTGAAAGGTAGAAAGGAGAAGAAGACTTCGAGATCGCGTTCGAGTAGGGCGAGGTCGAAGTCGAGGTCGAGGTCGAGGTCCCGCACGGCGTCGCCTTCGAGGTAGTCATCTGGTCATGCTTCGAGGTCAATGAAGAAGAAGCATAAGAAGCGAAGGCATGAATCTCGACATCACTCCGGTAAGGACTCAGTCTCCTTCACCTGGTGTTCCAGAAGGTGAGGCTTTGCCCTTGGAGTCGCCAGTGCGTTCTCCGGCATCGGATCCCTCTCCGCGCCGTCCCCGGCTCAAGAGGAAGAAGAGGCTCCATTACCTGAGGGCTCTATGACTCCAGTCCATCCGCCTGTGGAAGAGGAGGCGAATCTGGAACCTCCGAGAGAGCATCCTGTGGGTCCTTACCCACCCTTCCCAGCTCCAGGTCAAGACCCTACTTCGTTTTTAAACGCAATGTATGGAGCCTACTCGAGAGCTTTGTACCCCTCTGGTGCACCTTCGGGTCCCATGGGTCCATTGGCATATAATTTAGTAGTTCCCCACTCCTATGCTCCAGCTCCTTCTGCCATTTATGCCGGTGCCGGCTCCGCCTTGGCATTTCTCTGCGCCTCCGAGGTCGTCAACGCTGATTCCATCGTCGCCGGCTCCGACTCGACCTTGTGAGCAGCGACCTGGGCTTCCGGATCCGATCTTGACGCCGTCACCGGCTCCGTCGGAGTCGGTCACGGATCCGACGGCGCAACTCTTGAAGGAGAGATCGAGGTGAGAAGCTCAGCGCCTTATAGAGGAGCAAAGATTTAGAGAGGCTGAGGCTGAGGTGGAAGAAGGTGAGCTTCAGGAGGACTATTTTGATGATTTGAGGGATGCTACTGGTTTGGAGCTTTCCCCTGAATGAGAGCTGTCCTCTGTATCTGATGCCCCTTCAAAGGACATTGCACCATACCATGTGGTCATCAAAAAAGCTGCAGAATTTTTAAATTTGACTTTGCCTACAGCTGAATACAAGTCTAATGTTGTGACTTAGGTCCTCCATTCCCCATCTTCAGTTGTGGAACCATTGCTTCCTTTTAATGAGGCTTTGACTGAGCCTATATTGGAGGTTTGGAACAGGCCTCTTACAGCTCCTGCCGTGGCTAAGGGTGTTGCAAGGAGGTATAGGGTAGCACCTGGTGATCCTGAGTTTCTATCCTCGCATCCTTTGCCTGAAAGTCTGGTTATACAGGCAGCCTGTTCGAAGAAGACTGTTGGTGCTTTCCCTCAAGTGCCTGGGGATAAGGAGTCCAAGAAACAGGATCAGACTGCGAAGAAGATTTTCTCTTCAGCAAGTATGGCTCTAAAATCGACCAATGCCACATGTCTCTTGGGGAGCTATACACATGCCCTGATGGACTCTGTATGGCAGTTGGCTCCTAAAATTCCTGAGGACAGCAGGAAGGATTTTAATGAGGTGTTTGCCGATACACAGGCGGCTGCATGTCAAGTGATTCAAAGTGGTCTTGACACTGCTGATTCAGTTGCTCACAATATGGGAACTTCTGTTGCCTTGTTGGATTTGCCATTTGATGGTGCTGGACTATTTGGCAAAAAATCTGATGCAGCTTTGGAAAGATTTAAGGACAGTAGGGCTACTGCCAGATCTTTGGGGCTGCAGTCCAGAGGCTCTGCGACTAAGAGATATAGAGGTTTTGGACGTTTGTCCTTTCGTCCCTACCGTCAAACTCAACAGCAGCAGCAACAGCAAAATCCTACAGGGGCAAACAAAGAGCTCGTCCTCGAGGACGTCAAGCCTCCGCCTCCTCTTCCCAACCCCGTTCACCATCAGCAAAGCACCCCTAGATCCGCCATTCCGGATCATGCGGGTCCTGTAGGGGGTCGGCTTACCCATTTTCTATGGGATTGGGAATCGGTTACATCAGATCTTTGGGTTCTCAATCTTGTAGAGAATGGGTATGCTCTTCCCTTTCGGGAATTTCCTCCAGATTACCCTCCTTGTCAAGGATTTTGCTCAGAGGACCACCTACTTCTCCTGCAGGAGGAAGTCCTGTCACTATTACGAAAGGGTGCGATAGAGGTGGTTTCCGGAGCAGGAAAGGGGTCAGGGATGCTACTCCCGGTATTTCCTGATTCCCAAGAAGGGTGGCAGACTTCGTCCAATCTTGGATCTTAGGATATTGAACCTTTACCTGAAAAAGGAGAAGTTCAAGATGCTCACCCTTGCTCACGTTCTTCAGGCACTGCTGGAAGAGGACTGAATGGTGTCGATCGACTTGCAGGATGCTTATTTCCATATTCCTATCCTGAAGTCACACAGAAAGTATCTCCTTTTCACGGTGGGATCGCAACATTACCAGTTTGCGGTCCTTCCGTTTGGTCTTACTACTGCACCTCGAGTTTTCACCAAGGTGATGGCTGTGGTGGCAGCACATCTGAGAAGGTCGGGGAAACCTGTATTCCCGTATCTGGACGATTGGTTGATCAAAGCAGAATCTCCAGAGACAATGCTCCATCATCTGCAAGTCACAACTCAGTTGTTGTACAGGTTGGGTTTTTTATAAATGTACCCAAATCTTACCTGGTGCCCTCCCAGCGCTACCTGTTCATAGGTGCGGTACTGGACACAACTGTATATCGAGCATTCCCTCCACCTCAAAGGATTCTCGACATACAGGGAATGACTCCTTTATTTCACAATGGAGCGGTCGTTCCAGTCCTGAAGGTCCTTTGCCTGCTCGGTCTGATGCCTTCCTGCATTCTGTTGGTCAACCATGCACGCTGGCACATGAGGGCACTCCAGTGGTGTCTCCGCAGGCAGTGGTATCAGCACAACGGAGATCTCAGGGAGTCTGTGAGGATCTCCAGAGAAGCTGCAATGGATGTATTTTGGTGGAGCATGGAAGGCAATCTGTCTCAAGGAAAGCCTTTCCATCTACCTCCATCGGTTGCCACGGTGATAACGGATACATCCACTCTAGGGTGGGGTGCTCATCTGGCGGATCTGGAGATCAAGGGTCATTGGTCTCCAGAGGAAAGGTTGCTTTACATCAACCTTCTAGAGTTGCGGGCGATACGTCTAGCACTCAAGGCCTTTCTCCCTTCCCTTCGCGGGTGGTCGGTTCAAGTCCTGACGGACAACACCACCGCGATGTGGTATGAAAACAAACAGGGAGGAGTGGGGTCGCAGTGCCTCTGCAGAGAGGCTCTGCATCTCTGGTCCTGGGGTCAGGACCATCAGATTTGTCTGATGGCAATTCATCTGGCCAGAGTTCTGAACGTGCGTGTAGACAGTCTCAGTCGGCAGTTCTCGGCGACAATGAGTGGAGGCTTCATCCAGAGGAAGTTTGTCACGTCTTTCGGATGTGGGGAACTCCTCAGGTGGACCTGTTCGCCACTCACGAGAATGCTCACTGCCCATCATTCAGCAGTCTCCAGTATCCGATGCAGGGAGCTTTGGGGGACGTGTTTCAATTGAGTTGGAGCTCACAACTCCTTTACGCGTTTCCTCTCCTACCCTTGATTCCTCGGGTACTGAGAAAGATTCGCCAAGACCGGGCCCTAGTCATATTGATCACCTCGGATTGGCCAAGAAGGGTGTGGTACACAGATCTTTTCCACCTCTCCTCGTGCCCGCCGCTCCGTCTCCCTCTCAGGGTAGATCTCCTCTCTCAGATGGAGGGGCAGGTTCTACACCCCTACCTCCAGACCTTACACATTCATGCCTGGAGATTGAACGGGGCAACCTGAATTCCTTTTCTCTCCCACATGATGTGGCGGATGTCATTCTATCGGCCAGACGTGACTCCACCAAGTCTATCTATTCTTATAGGTGGTCTCGGTTTGTTTCCTGGTGTGGGGAGAAATCCATCGATCCTTTGAGGGCTCGTTTATCAGCTATACTTCAATTTGCTCTTTCTTTAGCGCAGCAAGGGTTTGCTGTTGCTACAGTCAAAGGTTATCTTTCGGCTTTGTCGGCATTTCTCTGCCTGCCGGATCAGCCGTCCTTATTTAAGTCTCCTGTTGTTTTAAGATTTCTAAAGGGCCTTACGAATAAATGTCCTCCTACTCCCTTTATTGTACTTCAATGGGACTTGAATCTGGTGCTTACTGCTTACAGGGTTCTCCTTTCGAACCTTTGCACAAGTGTCCCTTGAGACTTTTGTCTTTTAAGACCGTCTTCCTGGTTGCTATTACCTCGGCAAGGAGGGTAAGTGAGCTTCAATCTCATAGTTTGAAGCCCCCATTCTTGACTATCCATGCTGAACGAATGGTTCTTAGGATCAGAGCTGCTTTTCTGCCTAAGGTGGTAACTCCCTTCCATCTAGGACAGTCTATTACCCTTCCTACCTTCTATCCTCCCCCTCACCCTTCCAAGGAGGAGGAACGGCTTCACCGCCTGGACCCTAAGAGGGCGGTGAGCTTTTATCTTGATAAGACAAAGGACTATCGAGTGGATGACCAGTTGTTTGTTGGATTTGCTGGCTGTAGAAAAGGAAGAGCTGTGCACAAGCGCACATTTTCGAGATGGATTATTCTATGCTTCAAGATCTGCTACGCCCTGGCTGGTAAGGAACCTCCAGAGGGCATAAGAGCTCACTCTACTAGAGCAAAGTCATCAACATCTGCTTTGTCTAGGGGTGTTCCTGTAGAGGACATTTGTAGAGAGGCAACTTGGGCCTCCCTGCACACTTTCGCAAAGCATTACTGCTTGGATACCGAAGTGAGGAGGGACGGCTACTTTGCGCTTTCTGTCCTTCAGGACTTTCTGGTATAGAGGAGTGGACACCCTCCTCCGGGAGTGGGGACTGCTGTGGGAATCTATTCACAAGGTGAGGAATCCACTGGCAGATGTATCCATCAGAAGAACAAGTTACTTACCTTCGGTAACGCTATTTCTGGTGAATACAGCATCTGCCTTTGGATTCCTCACATGCCCACCCGCCTCCCCGTTGTCCACTCTTCTATACCTGAATTTCTGGTACTGTTTTTTTAATGTATACATGTTATCCTCAAAGGAAGTGTGTTCTTGTACATGATTTACTATGTTATATTCACACTTGACTAGTTTGTACTGTGTATACTGTGTATATATCTATTGTTGTTGGTTCGTCCGTGTGCCTCGAAGGCACGGAAAAAAGGGCGGAACTGATGTCATCACGCCAGCGTAGGCCTATTATGGAGTCGGTGATGTCAGCGGAGCCACGCGTGATGTCGTGCGTTCCTGTGACGCCGTCCACGCCGGCAAGCTACAAAGAATGTTCCGAACGTTGCTGACGCAGGGGGATATTCACAAGGTGAGGAATCCACAGGCAGATACTGTATCCTCCAGAAAAAGCGTTACCGAAGGTAAGTAACTTGTTCATCTCAAACAGTAGACTAAGACAGTTAAATGGTTTCTTATTGGAGGGTACCACCTCATTGGTATCAACAGAATCATTTGTGTTACTGAAGAAGAGACCAATGCCAAGTCGCAAAATGCTTATCATAACCACTGCTTAGTGTGGTGTCTGGGACTCCATAGCCGGGCATTCCATATGTGACATGGTGTCAATGGTGATATGGTATATCAGGTCCCATGTATGAAGAAAATGTCAATCCAGCCATAGTAAGAGAGTATCTGATTTCACAGGGGACTGAATTACACCTCGCACTAGAGGATTTCATCTTTCAAACCTTTGCTGTTGGTGGAGAGGCATAAAATCCACCCTTGCTCCATTCTGAAAAGATTTAAAGGGCTCCATGAATTAATAGCTTCCAAAATTATCTGCCGGAGGTCATCTGGAGAGTGGTTGGAGTTGGAAAACTGATGGCACATTTTTGTAGTGCTGTGTCTGCAGCATATGTTGCTCCAGTGCTCCATTATTCTTGGTTCGATAGCGCTTGAGGTCATTCCCCCGTAATGAAGGCCACAAAGGCAGGTGATCAGGTAAACACAGTTTTTTGTACTGCAGTTACTGTGACTTTTCTGTTTCCAGGCGAATTGGGGACCCAACCTGACCTCTTAGGAATGTTTAGTCAGTGGGCATACCCCGTAGGACCCACAGGGATAGTGCCCTGTGACAGGTGGTAAGGTCCGAAAGGTGTTCTGCATGTGGGACTGTTGAATATGAGGTCTGGTGTTTACCAGGAGGTCCTTCAGTTTCTGGCTACACTTAAAAGCAAATCATGGCTCTGGAATCTCAAGGGGCCCAGTGCGTCATCACTCCTTCCCACGGTCGCATGCACCCCACCCAAGGACAATCACTACAATTACCTGCACCTTAAAAGACGGGTCTTCTCCCCTGCTCAGTCTCAATCCAGATGAACAGAGGATGGTAGGTCTCCTGCGCTCTCTGCACAGAAACCACATGAGTATGGTTGCATCTCTTGAAAACTCTCTGTTTTTCTTTTTTTTCGCACCCTAAGGCATTTTGGTCCCCTTGACTTGCTGTTTCTTTATGTTGACTATCATTGTTCTTTCCACAGTTAGCAGCTGAGTGCTACACTCTGCTTTTGACCTATGGGTCACTGATCCAAAGGGTAAGACCCTTCACTCACTCCTGAGGACAACTTGTGATACACTGTGTCACATCAACACAGATTGGTTTTATGTTGTCTGTTACCTGTATGTCCACTTGCCTGTTCTGTTATATTGCATGTTCTAGTGTGTTTTTTACTTCCTTCCCATTGTGGCGACTGATCAGCCATAAAAATAGCATGCACATACAGTGTCCCGGAAAAGCGATCCTGGAGACACATTGGCCCATACATGCAAAACATTTGTTTAATGTGTGTTTTCTTCATTTTCTCAATTTTTTTCTAAGTTGGACGATCAATTTTAAACTTTTTGAACAAAGGTATTTTCTTTTAGGGGATTACCTACACTTTATATCACATCTTAGATATGGGGTAGGGTTAGCTCTCCCTTTTTTAGGTCCTGAAGAAGTGGTACAGATACTTTTTGGGCCAACAGGCAAGAAACATGTTGACCTGACCACATTCACAGATTTAGGCTACTTGGATACATTACCTCCCTGTAGTCGCCCGTACCTAATTATGTTTTTTTAAACCTGCCAAGGAAACCATCAGTTTAAAGTCCAGTTGAATACCTCTTTTTAGTCTCTCTTCATTTCACTATACACATTCACTCAACCTCACACATTCAAAACGCCCTCACACTGGCACTTTCATCAGATGGAAAAAATAAAAAGATCTCTGCTAAAGCGACCCTTCGTGGGGCCCATAGGGCATTGCATTGCCAGCCCTATGAAGAACACCCTTGATGATGAGACATTGCATGCTCATGGATTTGTGAAGGCACCAAGAAAAAATCCTTAGGATTCCCCTTTCTTTGTCCACCTTTCTTTCTACTTTGCTTTCTGAAAGGAGCAGTATTTCCACTGGTTTCTGCATTAGCACTTTCAGGGCCTAGGTACTGTACCTTCATTGGCTCACATTACCCCTCACTTCCTTGTTTTGAGTCATATTCAGGGCCATACACAAATCTCTACAATGTCCAGAAAATATAACTATACTATACATAAGATAACAAACATTTCACTCAACTTATTAGGTGCTATTTGAAAGTGGGAGACAAATATGTGTGTAGAGTGAATCAAAGATGAATACTCCAATATAAGTAAGACTTTCATAGAGTGAGCAGGAGATGCTGTTTATTCTTAACTCAGACTGTCTTTAATTCACTCCCATATTAGGGTTTTATTTTCCAGTGCCTTGGTAAGTGCATGGCCAGCTGTGATGATACTGCACTGATCTTACCCTTCCTTCGAAGCATGTTCGAATCTACTTGGTTCATCGCTACGCCTTACCATGCAGTAAGTATCAAGTGCATTTCTTACAATTATCATAGCTTTATTTCCCTAGGGTATTTCACCCTGTACGACCACAACAAAAACAAGTTGAGAAGGTAGTCATATGGGGCTGTGGAGCCTCTGGATGTACATTGTGTAGGTTTGTAACTTCATTCATAGAGCTTGATGGTAAATTATTGATCACTGGTGAAACATTCCTCACTCAGTACTTCCTCTCACCCAAAAGTGTGATGTTGTACTCCGTGCATAGCCAAATTATAGTATAGTGAAACCCCTCTACAGAGTAGATGAGGACTAAGTTAGCAGAAACTAAATGTAGAGCTCCTTTTTTCAGGTGACTAATAATGCATTTCATCAGGGATAGTTAGGAGCCTCTTTAGGTGATCTCTCTTGATAGAAGCCAGTGTTTGAACAAGATAAATCAAGTTTAATCAATGTAGCAGATAAAGCGGTGAAAGACATAAAGCTATGTGAAGGCTTTGAAATTACTCTCTCAGAAAGGCCTTCAAAATAGACAACAGTAGACATGAGGAAGAAAGGATAAGCATCCCTTCTAAAGAAATCACACTCCTTTGTTGTAAAGAAGGCTTGTGTATTGAACTGTCCTTGCAGTTCCTTTATGTGAAACACCAGAGAGAACAAAGTGACAGAAAACAAATAGTGACGAAACTCTCATCTTATTGTCCAAAGATGCTTTTTAAGTAGCATGGTAAAGGCCCTCCAGCATAGCTGTATAAAGGTATCCTTAAATCATGCTTTCAGGCCACTGAATATATTTGCTTTACTAGTTGACAATCATTCACCAATACCAGCTGTAAACACTGAATGTGAAATCAAGAACCAGCTTTATCCTTTCTTTTTAACATGAAATCTCTTGTACTAAATGTCTGTGTTTGGTTAATGTCTATTGTCTCCCTGAGGCTGTGAGTTGTCTTTCCTTATTTACAGGGCATAGTAATCGGTTTCCAAACATGTGCCAAGGTTCATCCTTTCGCATGCCGGCAGGTACTTGAAGCGTACAAGTGTTGTCTTTCTGATATTGAGCTGGTAAGAACCATGCATCTCTTTCTGTCTCATATTTCAAACTTTCCTCAGCAGCGGCGGTTCACATTTATTAAATGTATTTTACAATTAGATAAAAGTTTACGAGAAAGAAAAGCTAAAATATGTCTAAAGACGTAATTCTGAAAACAAAACGGTATCAAATAAATGGCCAGTGCAGCTTCCATTCCTCATGTGTATATAACATTTGTTGAAGAAATTTAGAAATTTGTTTAGAAAATTTATTTTGAAGGGGCTTATGATACCAAATGCAACAATCTATTAAATTTACCATAAAACAAGTCATTCAACCTTTACTTTCTCCTTTGAGTTACTCATGACTTCAGAAGTAATAGAGCACCAACGGAAATGCCAACCTCCAAGACAACTTACATTTAGGAATGTGGGTGTACAATACAAGACCGGGTCTAAGACCAGGCCCTGGACTCAAGGGTGGAGTGGTACTCGCTATCCAACAACTGGCCTGGGTAAAGGCTGGGCTCTGTATCTACAGAATACAGTTACATTGAGGAAAGGTATGCGGCTGAGTCCATATTCTATAGCACACAGCATTACTGTGTTCTAAACTCCTACTGAAATAGTGACTGGCCCGGGCCAGGAGGCAACCGGCACCAGCACTGGTGAGTTGTGTTACAGGACTACCTCTCCTGTCTGAGGATGGGCCTTCATGAGGCCAACGTGAGCAACCCACCCTGACACATGGGTAAGGCAGTGTGATTGCGTTGTAGGGGCACAGAACCACACATATCCCCTATGCCTAGGACAAGGCCAGGGAGGATCATTGTATTTGGGGGCTGGGTGACACTGAGGCCAGGGTTGATTTAGGCAGCCAGGTAAGGCAATATTCTCTGGATCATTGGTTTTGCAGGGCATTTTCTTCATGGCGTTCCTGCCGCCTTTGAGGTTGTGTGTGTGTGTGTGAATAAGAGTTAGGGTAAGGGCAATGGTACACATTAAAGTTAGGTGTAGAGTTAATGTAAGCATAAAGGATAGAGATTGACTTCAGGTTGTGTATATTGTGCCAGTTAAGGAACAGTTCTTGTTTAATGTTAGTCTTAGGGATAACTTTATGGCTAGAGATGAAGTATGGGCATGATACAGGGTTAGGGTAAAGAATTTTGTTCAGCATACTTAGCTGGAATGAACTAGGTTCAGGTCTATGAAAAGTGGTGGGTATATTATCCTCCTAGTGTTAGGGGGTTTGGGTTTCGGTTATAGTACATAATAGTAATAGGCAAGTGATAGTGATAGCATTATGGTTAGGCATAGGATTTTGGATTTGTGTACCTTACAATAAGAATAAAATCCTATAAAATCATTTTCAGATACTTATACAGCATTAACATTTGAAATATTAGTTTCTCACTTTTCTTTTTGTATTTTTTTCCTCAATATTTAATTTCTAAATTTTAACCTAAATACCACTGGCAGGGGACAAGTGTCTTTTGAGCAGACAGGTGCATGAGGTAGTGCTGCCCAAAAGTTCTTTGACACCATAATTAAACTTGAAGTGAATTATTTATGTCGCCTGCGCCATCACAATTGTCTAGCACAGAAAAAGAATGGTGTTTAAACTTTATCATAACCAACAGCCATTAGACATCCCTCACTTATTTCACAGTACATTGCGTACCAGGGCAAGTGGAAGCTGCACTCAAATAAATGCGCCAATAGCTATGACAAAAAATGTGTTTGCTAAGGCATGAAACCTATGAGCTGCACCCTTTAAATGAAATAAAAATAAGCTGTATAAGTTTATAAATGATATTAAGTGTGATGGATCGATATCTGAAATGTAGGTTTTCGTTTGAAGTTTAGCAGTGCCCAGAAGCTGCATGAAGTCGTCACTAGATGGATGAAATTACTTTTTCCGACAGGTTAAAGATCCGCTTTCTGGCAAAGCTCTTAACTTACAAAAGTGGTTACTTCATAGGTCTTTGCTCTAGACAGCGCGTGTGCGCTGCTCTAACCAGCCTGCCCATAGGCTTCCCTTTAGCTGCCCCAATCGTCACTCCATTCGTCCGTGGCATGAATACATCATGCCTCTTCCTGTATTGAACCTCTGAAAGCACCAGCCAATTACTTATGTGTTAACACAGTGGCCATTTTAGGTACTCATTTTGGGAATACTTTTTCCATTGGTTAGAACTACTGTGCACGGTGGTTACAGGTGCACTCTCTCGTTGATCTTGGAAATGGTTGTTTTTTTATTGTTATTTTGTGCTTTTATCTCAACACATTATTGGCTCAGGTTTGTTTTCCGTTTGTGGTGTTTCCGTTGTTCAGCAGGTGCCCCTTTATGGCCGCTGCTTCATTGATCTAAGGGGTATCGCAAAGAAATTGGAATTTCAACAGCACAATGCCTGTCGTGTAAAAAGCTGTTTTTCTGTAGTGAGAGCATAATTCTGACAATGCCCAATGCTGTGTTGGCTAAAACAGCGCTTCTAAGTTGTGAAAATCAAATAGGAGCGCTCAGTCAGATCACATTGGAAGCAAGCCTGCCTATAGGACCTGTCAGTAAGATCATAGATGGGACCAAGGAAGATGTGAAAACATGGGGTACTCGCTGCATAGGGCTGCAGTCTTCTCTGCAGGTTTCGTTTTCACCCAGCAGAAACATTCAGTTTACTCGTATACTTTCTTTCTGCTCTCCTCCTTCTGACTCTGCGCACATGTTCATGTTTAACAGCCTGAACACCGTAATATTAATAATGTATGTTTTCATTTATAGCTCATGTAACTGCATTTTTGTAGTTTCATAGCATTGCCGCACGTCTTGCAGATAATGTTTTTAACAACCCAGGCACAAATAGATATCACATAGGCCGAGGACTTTAAGTGGGCTGGGTCTTGCTGGTCCACCAGCAGTTCTAAAAAGCAAGTGCTGGGACGGGTCCTTAACGGGGTCTCCATTTTTGCCCGCTCCCTCCAGGCAGAAACCTCAGTTTTGTCTGATTCCTCTTTTTTGCTGGAATGTCTGCTCCGATCCCGCTGCTTAAGGAAAGTTCCTTGCTACAGGGAAGCATGGGTCTTTTACTGATTGATTGAAAAAGCTTTATTCGAGTTATACACTCATAAAAGCACAAACATACAATTTAAAATTCATACATTTTAAAATACATAATAATTAAAATTCATGTTTCAGACACATGAGATACATTTTAAACAATTGTGCAAGCTTTGACACAAAGAGTTTTTAAAATAAATATAAAATTTAGTGCATATTGAAAGATAGAGCCCTCCTCCTAATGGACCATGCCCACCCCAAGTATTTTGCTGTTCCCAGCACTATAGGCATTTCGGTGGAGGTACAAATGATTCTCAACCCCTCAACACCACTTAATACCCCACGTTTTCTGCAAACTGGGGCTAGCCATACTCTCCTAGAGTTTGCATAGGCCTCACACAGAAATAAGAAGTGTATAATGCTTTCATTTAGGGCACCACATACCGGGCAACACAAGCTATTAGTACTCCTCCATCTGCCCGTCAATGACCTCAATGGGAGAGAACCTGACCTTAGCTGAAAAAATAACTTCCTATCTATCGGGACAGTTATACTGTCCCAATACTGTTCTAGTACAGGTCTCGTTTTTATTTCCATAAATCTACCCCCCATTGTTTCTGCATGTGTACTCCTCCAGAGCTTTTGTTCTATATAATCCCAATATATGGCCTTAATGATGTTTTTGCTTGGGAATACTTCCCCATCCGGATTTTCCCAAAGGTTAGAGAGACCGAGCTCAGCAAGAACCACCCTGAGCGTCTTCAACCATGATATTTTGTGGAATATATCCGATTTAACTAGGGCTAAAAACCCATCAGCATAGTGTTGGATCTCTGGGGTCGTCCACAGTCGTCTCCAATAAAGGATAGGCCTTAATCGGGCGCGGTCACTAACCAGTCTCCTCCCTAGATCCAAGCCAAGTGGTATTAATGGTGTGCTCTGGGGGAGACTCGTTATTCCCCTCAAGAACCTATTCTCTGATATTTGTAGGGCGGGGAGCCTCTCGAAACCCCATACTTCTGCCCCATACAGGGCTGCACCCAGGGCTTTAGCATCATAGACCCTGAGGACCGGTTTTACAGGCCAAATTTTTGATTTCACTTGTTCTGCCCGGAGCGCCCCTGAAATCTGCTGGTGTCTCAGTACCGCCTTCTCAATATGTCGTGACCAACCTGGCTTGCTTGAAATCTCTACCCCTAAGTAAGTAAAAACATTTACTACCTCAAGCTCGATATTATTCAGAGATACCCTTGGTTGGGATCGGCGCCTTTGACCAAAAACCATCAACTTTGTTTTGCTAGCATTAACTTCGAGACCATGTTCCCCGCAAAACATATCAAATATATTCAGGGCGCGCTGGAGTCCTGAAGGGGTCTTGGATACAATAAGGGTATCGTCAGCGAACATCAGGATAGGGACCCTGATGCCCGCTAGCGATGGTGCATCCACACTTGCATCCAACATCCTATCCACAATACCATTGATGAACAGGGAGAAGAGCAGGGGTGCCTTTGCACATCCCTGCCGTACACCCCGCCCAACAGGAAAATTAACGGTACATTCCCCATTACTCCCCCACTGGACTTTGGCGAAGTTGCTTTCGTGAAGACGCATTATAAGAGTAAGCAACTCGAGTGGGACCCCTATTTTTTTCAGGACTGCCCAAAGCTTACTCCTTGGCACCAGGTCGAAGGCAGCCCTCAAGTCTACAAATGCGACATAAAGGCTGCCCTCGGCCAGGAGTACAGTCCCCCACCGCAACATGGTAAATCGAAATATTTGGTCAACCGTGCTGGTTGCCCGCCTAAAGCCTGCCTGATAGGGGGAGAGGGCATTGTTCTCGTCTACCCAATCCATAAGTTTGTTGACCACCATCTTCCCAACCACTTTTTGGATAGTGGCAATCAAACTTATCGGCCTGTAATTGACCGGGAGTGACCGATCGCCCTTCTTATATATTGGTATAATTATTGCCCCCTTCCATATTTCTGGGATTTCAGCCCCTTTGGCTAGAGCATTCCCCAGTGAGGTCACATACCTAGCCCACCGTACCTTGTCGTGCTTAAAAATATCTGAGGGAATCCCATCTAAGCCTGGTGCTTTCCCCCCTTGTAGGGTTGAAATTACCAGTTCTGCTTCTTTGTTTGAAAACAGGTTTCACTTACAAAATACCACTGAAATCGGTTCTATTGCCACAATATCCCTGTTTTCTGCATACTGGGGTTTAAAATACTCAACCCATGATGCCGCAATAATATTATTATCTGCGCTATTAGGGGTACCACCTCGTCCCCACTTCACAATTTGCCCAAAAAGTCTAGAATTTCTTGACCCAGAGGCTTCGAGCAACTCTTCCCAATATTCCTCCTCCCACTTTTTCTTGGCCTTGCGGATACTAACATTATAGTGTTTCCTAGCTACACTAATCAAACCCTTGTCTCTGCTTTTAAGTGCCCTACCCAATTCCAATCTGGATGACCTGCACTGTTTATTGAATCACCTCGCCATTTTAACTGGGGCTTTTCTATTTACCTTATTTAATCTGGTAAAATGTGGTTTTATAAGAGAAAAGAACGTATCGTGTATAGCTGTTATTAAAGAGGATCCAGGTGTTACAGGATTTATTATCTCCATGGCTGCAATTGCTTTATCCACCTCCAAGTCTATGTAGTCCATGGAAGCCACGTTTGCCAACACATTTGGCCATTTAACTCTTCGTGTATCGTTGGCCATAACCGGTACAACTTCTCTACGCGGCTCTGGATTGTCAGGCGTGACCCTCCACCAGGAATGTGTGACACAAAGGGGATTATGATCACTTTCTAATCTACCCTTAATTTCCATATCACCCACCCCACACCATAAATTAAGGCTACAAATGACATAGTCTATTCTGCTTTTACTATGACCATTGTCAAATGTACAATTGCCTCCCTGGTCGCTCTTTGTCCTTCCATTGAGGGCCCTCAAGCCATATTCCAAACATAACGCATTGAATAGCAAGATATCTTTTGTCCACCGCTTAACTGGTACAAGATTCAGGTTTGGGACACCCCATTGGACGTCTTCTTCCTGCCCTAGTGGATGTTCAGTGTTTTCCAACGGCTCGAAGGTCCTATTAAAGTCGCCAGCCATAACCACTCTATTTCCCAGGGACTGCGATTCTAGGAAGGAGGATAGAGCCTCTATGGTAGGGGAGTTCCCAGTACTCATACCCCTAGCATAGATATTGTATATGTCTATCACACTCCCCTTATCTGATGATATTCTAAGCAGTTGTATATCCTTGCAACCCAGGTCAAGCACTTTTATTTTGACTTGTAGAGTTTGCTTGATCCAAACTGTTAATCCTCCCATAGGTCTGCCCCTTGGGCCTCTACTCGCTGGTATACAAAAATTTAAATAGCCTGGGAGGAAAATTGGGTCGCAAGCCCATGTCTCCTGGAATAAACACATTTCAAACCCGTTGACAAAATCTATCCAATTTTGTGACAGCAATCTAGTACGCAGCCCTGCGATATTCCACGAAAGGAGCCTCCCCATGGTATTGCTATTACAGCTCCCCATATTGATAACTGGCATAGACGCGTGGTTGATCAAGCTCTCGCAGTTGCATTCCTCTTCCATAACAGTGTCCACACAATTACCAACCCTGCCCTCGGTGACACCCGTGTCTAATGAAAACCTTGATTCACCCACCATATTTCCCCTACATATCATGCTATCCCTTCTCACATTTCCATATTCCATATTGGTGGTCGCTCCATTTGGACTTGTTGTTACATCCCTTGTTATTGCCAGTGATTTCTCTGGGTTATTCTCCCTAGCCACAATGCCCACATTTACAATTGGATCTGCCGGTCTCCGTCAACATCCCCACCTCAAATTTCCCAACCCATCATGAGGATTGCATGGTTGTCCATAACAGACATTTAATTGTGGGATAGGAACATGGGAACGGTTCATCTCTGCCAAAGGAAAAAAACGGAATCTCCCTGGCTGGTTATTCCCACCAAGAAGAGCGTCCACTGGTCTTGGATAAAAAAAAGTGAGGTCCACAATACCAATCCCACCACTACTAGTACTCCAACCAGGTCTCGTGATCAGTCCTACCACCCTCGGGTCTTGGAAGTTAATTATGATACATTCACCCCCCAGTTGTTTCAGGGTACTGCCTATCCAGTTAACCCTTCTAACCCCGATGATCACTCCATCCACTTCCCCAGGTAGAGGTCTGTTAACACTTAACCAATGCATGACCTTGTTTTTTAGCTTTTCATAGGTTTCTCTTTGCCCTAGAAGTAGGGGAGGAACATTGGTAAGGATAGCCACATAGGGGTAGGAATCAGGGGTAAGTTGTATCGGGGGTATCCTAGTCGGAAGTTTTGTCGCATAGGGTATTGGTTGGCTTTGTTCCTGGACAACAGGACATGGTGGGGCAACATTCTTTGGTATCATGGGAGCCCTATTCCCCACTAATATATTACTTCCATCACTTGCAAGGCCACCTCTATTTGGCACTTTTGGAGCATGGGACTTATATGTTCCAACACTATTTTTACCTAGATTTTTATCATTGCTTGCCAAAGGACCATGGCTGGATGTCGAAGTACTTTGCAGGGATAAAGTATTAGTAATAACAGGGGTGGCATTCTTTGGCAAATCTTTTCTACCTTTGACTGCAGTGCTCTGGGGCTTGGTTTTCCCACAATTAGTATTAATTAGAGCAGTTGATTGGTCATTGGTAGTCTTACTACTTTGACCTTTTCCCTGGGAGCTACTCGCAATACTCGCAGTAGGAGGTTGTAAGACAAGCGGCGGGGCACCCACATCTCGCTCAACTGATTGTTGGGTGTTCACATTTCCTCCCGTTTTAAGGCAAGACTTAATTAGAGATTTGGTGGAAAAGAAATTATCTAAGCTCGCCTGTTCTAGATGGTCCAATTGTTCCGCCAGCTTTTTAAGTCTATCCTCAAAGGGGTTCAAGAGGGACCTTATTAGTTTCTCCACTTCTAGAAGAAATTGTGGCTTGGGTGTTGGTGTCCCAGGGGATGCTATGACAATGGGATCTCTGGGCCTGATGGTAATGGTACCCCAGGGGATACCATTGTTACGGGATCCAATCCTAATGAAACAACTCCTCCCTCACCCGCCGGTAGCCCAATAAGGTTATCCCCAGTAATATGTCGGCTCAGTTTCATATGTTTTTTGGGGGTTTTTAGAAACTGGCCTTTCTTTGCAATAACACCCCTTTTCCTTTTTGTACAAGGTTTAGGTTTTATAGTATGTGCTAGAACACTGGGTTGAGTTGTAAGATGTTGCCCAGTGGGTGAGTTGGTTGGAACACCGGGGGACTTTGCAGGCAAAGTAGTGGTTACTATTTCTAAAGGGAAGGTATCCGATGGCTCATTTACTGGGAGTGAAAGATTTGAAATGTCGTGTACCGCAGGGAGCAAGATAGATGATAGAGGGTTACCAATGAGGGGAAACTTTGGCTTTTGCATTTTTCAAGAGGGGTTTTCAACAATTCTATGGACAACCTACGCCCTGCAAGTCTTTCTGCCAAGGAGATTTCCCTGTCGATGTCCTGGGGCAGCCGTTTAAAATAGGTATCTAGGGGGCCCATAACAGCTGCTTCCGCTTCACCCACCAACGGCAGCAAAGTGGATGTATTTGTAGAGCAGGCCATGTAGATAACCCCTAGGCACCTCAATATATAACAACAAGTATAATTACTGTCGCAACTATAATAACTTGCTTACAGTACCAGTGCGGCAAATGTCAATGGGATTGCCCAGCCTGGCCTCCCTCGGCCCCGGACGGCCACAGACGGTCCTGCCCTTGTCCCGGGCTTCTCCCGGCGTGCTCCCGCTCGCTCCCGCTTAGCGGGAAATGTAATCAATTTTATACTTGGTGCAGCTAGCCAATTGGTGGAAGGACAGGGGGGTGTGTCCAGTGGGGAGAGCAGCCCAGGTGTGTTCAATGGGCGCGCAGGGGCTCCTGGACACTGGAGTCCCTGCCTACTCGCAGCCCCGCCGACACTCTGCCCTGCCTGCTCCTCCTCAACAGCAACAGCAGACCCACACTGACAGGCGCCTCCAAGCACATGGCGCTGCGGGACCCGCGAAGCGGGTCCGGCGAGGTTCAAAACGCTAGCAGCGCTTGCAGCACTCGGGAACAAGGAATCCTCTGGGATAAGGTCCGAAATCCGATTCCAATGGGGGTCCGAAATGCAGCAACCAACTTGGCTCAGGGTAAGGGTTCCAGAGATTAGATGCTAGTGCCGGCTTTTTCAAACAATCAGGCGGGGGGCGTGTCCAGCGGGGAGAGCAGCCCAGGTGTGTTCAATGGGCGCGCAGGGGCTCCTGGACACTGGAGTCCCAGCCTACTCGCAGCCCCGCCGACACTCTGCCCTGCCTGCTCCTCCTCAACAGCAACAGCAGACCCACACTGACAGGCGCCTCCAAGCACACGGCGCAGCGGGACCCGCGAAGCGGGTCCGGCGAGGTTCAAAACGCTAGCAGCGCTTGCAGCACTCGGGAACAAGGAATCCTCTGGGATAAGGTCCGAAATCCGATTCCAATGGGGGTCCGAAATGCAGCAACCAACTTGGCTCAGGGTAAGGGTTCCAGAGATTAGATGCGAGTGCCGGCTTTTTCAAACAATCAGGCGGGGGGCGTGTCCAGCGGGGAGAGCAGCCCAGGTGTGTTCAATGGGCGCGCAGGGGCTCCTGGACACTGGAGTCCCTGCCTACTCGCAGCCCCGCCGACACTCTGCCCTGCCTGCTCCTCCTCAACAGCAACAGCAGACCCACACTGACAGGCGCCTCCAAGCACACGGCGCTGCGGGACCCGCGAAGCGGGTCCGGCGAGGTTCAAAACGCTAGCAGCGCTTGCAGCACTCGGGAACAAGGAATCCTCTGGGATAAGGTCCGAAATCCGATTCCAATGGGGGTCCGAAATGCAGCAACCAGCTTGGCTCAGGGTAAGGGGTCTTTTACCATTGCAACATACTCTGCAGAACAGCAAAATAATACAGAGTACATTATTACAGTGTTCACTACAAATTACATTAACTGTCATTGTCCTCTACTTGGGAAGGTTTCTGCCCTTCATGTGCTTGTATACTTCTGCAACTAAGGCAACGATTATGCTTACATGATGTTGTTGCACAAAAGGACATATGACTTGCCAGGCCACACAAAGATCAGGTTATGCTTTTTTCTTTCTTTTTTTTCTGGCAGTTTATATAGTGTAAACTTGGCCCTAGGGCACTAAAGGTTTACATGTAAACCATATATTTTTACATGACAACTGTTCTGCAGGAAGAAATGCTTTGAGTGTGTAATCGAGGTATTGAAGCATATCTTTTGTGAAACACCAAGGCTGTTAAAAATAAGTTGTGCAGGAAAAAAAGTTTTGAGAGAAAGGCAAGGGCTTTACTTGGATATCCTGCGTTAAACTCAGGAAAAACAGAAGATGGCATATTTAAACTAACCTTTTCAAATCCTCCCTTTGATAACCAGCCCCCAGTGAGAGAGAAAAGACTTAAAAGGAAACAAATTATCTGAAAACGGCATGGAAATGTTCACCCTCAGATATAGCCAATGGAAATACACACCATTGACAAAGCTGACAACCTGGGCTTGTTGTTTCAGCCTTGTAACTTGCTGTATTATCTATCTGGGTGCAATGACAGCAGCTCCAAACTACTAGTGGGGAGGCACACTATATAGAAGCACATATTATTAGCTTACATGTTTTAAGCCACATCCGTAATCTTCTTGCCATACCCCTTTGAGGGACCCACCAGTTTTTTCATAACACTTAAAGCCCTGCATAGGCCTTTTGTCGTAGGCCAGGGTTTATTTAATGAAGCATGCTACAAACAGTAACTTGCTACATTTTTTTTTTTTCTTTCTGAGCATGATGAGCTGCCAACTGTGGTAGACTTTTATGTTTATGGTAATTCAGCATTAGTCGTATCATGTTGGAAATTTGTATAACACGCCCTGGCAGCCGGGGCTGCCGCAAATTGCTGGAATCTTTGTTTCAATTCTTTTGAGGCTAGTCTTGTTCATTATTCTATGATTCTAACTCCTGTGGCCTTGCACCCCTCACACTGCAGTGGAATTGAAAGTGTGAGCATTTAATTGTCCCTTTCCACCGCCCACCTGGGACCTGCAGGTAGGGCCTTTTCCTGCAAAGTGTGGCCCGCACTGAAGTGGTCTCCCACTCCGTGCACTGCCTGGTCAATAAAACATGAACATTGCCTATTTTTCTCAGAAAGTAAATGTAGGTCAAACGGTTAGTATGTGTATGGAAATGAGTGGCAAACTGTAAGGTACTACACAATAAACATTTTGGTAACTGTCAAAGTCATTTTACACTCATTATCTGATCCAATGAAACCTGTTACATATGTTTCTGTTATTATATTGATTATACCGTAATTGCATGTACATGTGATTTTTCTAGGATTACGTTCGTCGGCATTCTTCCAAGGGCAGGATGACATATTAAACATTTAGTGACACACATATTTTCTGCATCTACAAATCTGTCAACTGCCCCCACACCGTGGTCAAAACACACACAGCCATTTTGTTTGTCGGGAATGCTGCTACCACCAATTCATAAACTACAATGTCTGCTTGCTCATTCAATCTTGCTCTCTGTCTCACTCTGAGAACACAGAAGAGAACACATATGCGCTTGTGCAGGCAAAGTATTGCAGCACTATTTGGTATCTTTCTGATGGTAAACCACGCAGCTGGATAAAGTCATGTTTTTTACACCTCAGCTCTAGACGGAGCATATGGGCTGTCTCAAACCGAGACATGCTGCATCCACTGGATGGGCTTTAGCCTGCCCATGAGCTTCCCATTTGCTGCCACCATCATCACTCTTCAGTTATATCCACATATTCCAGAGCACATCATGCCACATATTTCCTCTACACAGCTTCACACCATGCCATACAATTCCACAACAAACAATTCCAATCTAACACATCACTCACTCCCTTGCACTATCATCAACCCTGTCATCACTTCCCTACACACCCACTGCCACTCTCATCTCTCCCTCAGATTCCCAGTACCCCCTCTCATCTTACAATCCCGCTGATCTCTCCCATCCCTCCCTCACGCTCCCTGTCTTCTCTCTATACTGCCTGCTCACATCCGCTACCTTCCTGTACCTCCTCACGCTCTTCACTGGTCCACCTCTCGCTTTCCCCCCTATTATTGGTGCCCCTTCCACTTGTACCTCTATCTCTCTCTCTCTTACTCTCTCTCACTGCTCTCTCTCGCTCTCTCATGCACTCTTCACGCCTCTCTCATACAGTTCACTTGAGTTCTCAAGCAGAGTTTCCATACCATGCCTTTTCACAAATGTCCCTCAAACCCACACTCTCCTCTTATTCTTTAAGTGTTTTACTTTCCTGCATACATATTTGCCCCCACTTTATGCATCTATGGCCTCCTCTCCCCTTCTTTCTCACATACACTTTCTGCTCCTCTATCTCAAATTTCTGTCCCTCAAACCCACACTCTCCTCTTATTCTTCAGGTGTTTTCCGCATACACATGTGCTCCCTTTTATGCATCTGTGGCCTGCTCTACCCTTCTTTCTCACATACTTTTTCTGCTCTTCTATCTCAACTTCAATCACCATTTCCTGCACAAACTACCTATCCCTCTCTATCATCCATTTCTATCTATTTTGTGCAGCTCTCACCCCTATCTATTCACAATGCACCGCAATTCCACTACACAAATACACCACACACTTCCACCCCACACAATTTCAAAACTAACAACTTGAATACAACCAACATAATTCCACTGGACACCACATACATCCACTACACTCCAAACCAAAAAACATGAGTAAAAGACACTGTCATTTACGTCTATAGCTCTAACCCGTGCAAATTTGAGACCTATTCTAAAATCATGCAAGCTAATATATGTGAAGGTCTCTGCTCATTGGCTGGGGGTATGACAATGGTGATTAAGATGATCAGTGGCTAACAAAAGCACGACAATGAAAGGCTCAGATTAGATGAATAGTTTAGAGGAATGCAACAGCACCAAACAAGGGGGGAGAAAGGTGTCTTAGAATATGTCAGTCACAACAGCAGTCTCAGCTCTAGCTAGTTACTCTAACACTTTACACTGGTATTGCATGTATGTATGCATAGATATTTATATAATCTGAACTGCAGAAATATTGGAGTGTTGATAGATGGGCCAGCCCGTCAAATAATGAACTCCATTTGGGCAGGGCAGTGGAAGCATGTACTCCACTGACCTGGTAGCCATACAGCTCACCATATTGAGGGATTTCTGACAGCCTGAAAATCCCATGATAGGTTGTAGGACTTCAGTCAATGATATAATAATAATATTAAAAGTTGGGGAAAAGTCCAGCTGGCGCAACTGCAGGGTCAGCTTTGACAGCGAAGTGAACAGATTGGTTGAGTTTCATTGCTGCAATTTCACCCTGGTTCAAGAGCAGTTATTGCGCAAGAGGAAATTCTTTTTGAGTTTTCCTGTAGCTGGATAGTAATTTCTTTATTTTTTGAAAATTCTTTTTATTGAGTTTTCAACACATTTAAGATCACACTACTGTATCACTGCATAGCACTCCATCCCATGCCCCCTTGCACAACATCCCATTTAGTTCTGGAATACCATGAAGTAGAAGTCAGTTAAGTCTGCTGCTACCAATCCGGTTCACTATAGATGGATATGTGCCATGGACAACTGTGCACTTTCCACCAAGAACTTCCTATGGGTGGCCAGCTCTGGGTGTTTTGTGCTGTACTTTCCACTGCCTCCAGATTCTATCATACTTTTGTGGTTACCCTCTGGATCTGTACACTGCTTCCGCAGCTAAAGAGCAGTTATACCATCCCTCTTGGCTACTTTGAGATTGTGGGGGGCCTGCATCTCCAATGGCCTGCTTTGTGACGTTTAGCAAAACACAACTGGTCCCAATCATCAGTTTTTGTCCCCTTACCCATCCCATCCCAGAAATACTTCCATGATAGCCAACATGGGATTGTGTTCTATCAGAAATCGGCATACCCTTTGTCGGTTAGGGTATAGCAGGATCCAATACACCTGAATCACCTGGCATTTCCATACCACATGCATGAAGGAGCTTCTGGCCTGTCCATAACGAAAATATTCAGGGCAGCTGTCCCTCCCCATCCTTCATAGCCTCTCAGGGGTTTAATATATTCTTTAACCTGGTCTAACCTCAGGTGAGGCAATATTACCCATTTTCGGCTGCCATTGTTTGCCTTAATCCATTTGTCATCATCCAAGGGATGCAGGTCTGACTCATATCTTTCCTGCAATTTGTTTAGCCGGTCTGGGACATTTAGCACCAGAATTCTGTATAAGCAAGATCTGCCTTTCCTACCAATAGCTAACATCATGAGTCAGATTTCTAATGGACTGTACTCTTGTGAACGCTGTTATGTGGCCCGTGTGCCTAACCAGTGCATGTCCGCACAGTAGGTAAACAAACCACTTTAGCTTCAAGTTGGTCGTAGAACATCATATGGTATGTCTGCCAGATGTCTCCCTATTTACAGATCCCAAACTTATCTCAGTGCCCTGCAGCCCTACCGTTTCCTTTGGGCATGTACCCATGCACAACAGCTTCTTCCTAGTAGGCAACCTCCAGTTAATCAATGGAATGGCTGGAACAGCTAAAATGGCTGGAATAGTGGGCAGGGGAAACTCCCCATACAGCCAAAACCCTGGTGCTTACCCGGTAAAAGGAGTCTGCTTAAGTTTCGTGGCTGGGTCTCCCCGATCCCCCCGGTCCCCAAAGATCCAGTCATTAACCGCCAGCAGCTGAGCTGAGCTGCCCAGTATTATAGTCTGATGTCTACTGCCCCTAGTCCGCCATCACAAAGGATTGAATGCACTCCTTATGAGAGATTCATGGCACCGGTCCTCCCTACTTGTAGCTATTGATGTTGAACTGTAGGGTTGTAAATCAATGGGTAAGGATTTTCTGGAGCTAGTGTGGCAAAACATACAACAGCTGTGGCAATGCCACCATTTTGAAGAGGGCTATACAACCTCATCATGGAAGGAAGCAACAGTGGTCTCAATCTTTAAAGAAAGGTGCAAAACGTGACCCGGCATGCCAAAGGCCCATTTAGTTGATAGATGCCACAGATAAGGTTTTGGGCAGAGTCCTCCTTGCACGCTTGAAAGATTGGGCATCAGAAAATTGGATTCTGTCCAATACTCAATATGGTTTTAGGAGAGGGTGGGGTACAACTGAACAATATCTTAATTCATCTTTAATCATTAATACGCACAGAAGGTCCTTGAAGAGTTCTATCCATCTGGCCTTCATGGACCTATCTGGTGCTTTTGACACTGTCAACCGAGATAAATTATGGGCTATGTTGGAAGGTATGGGTGTGGAAAAAGCGTTAGTAACCCTACTCCCCAGTCATCACTCCGGTACCACAGTCATAGTAAGATATGGCCGTAAAGGGGAAAAAACACATACTTAGATGCCTGTCAGGTTTTAGAACATTACACAGAAAAGGTCAGTAACTTCTCATACTTGGGCAATCTTTTTAGCAAACTGTTGAGATGGGAACCTCTTTTGACCATAAGAGCACAGCAGACAAGTAGCGTGATGGATGCACTATTCCGTCTTGCTTCTAAATTGGGGACAACTTTTTGTCTTTATTGCATTGTCCCTAGGGAGCTGGGGGTCTTGTCCTTTTTCCTGTTTGAAAATTAATAAAAGATTTAAACCATACATTGGGACACAAGCCTGTGAAGGAACTAATTACCCTTTATAGCCAAATGTCTCTCTATTGCCAGGTATGGAGCTGGGGTTTGGGGCTACGCTAAAAACCAACAGTTTGTAGGAATCGAAAATAAATTCATGAAAAGATTACTGATGCTCCCAAAAAGTGTTCCTACCTCTTTTGCCATACAGAACTTAATTAGAATTTATGGAAGACTCTTTACTTCTATAGGCCAAGATAGGGACCTCTGAGGATTTAATATTCTCACGTGATGTTAATAAAGATTCCCAAAAATAAGACAATGTTTTAAAGATTCCATGGTTTTAATATTTAGAGAGGATTTACCATGAGATTGGTCTGGAATACTTTATTGAAAACCCTGAAGGAATTCCCCTAAATGCCAAAGGAGTTTTCAAGGAGGCATACTGTTCCAGGGGCAATAGGCTTATTAGTTACCAACGTGACAATATTGGAGTCCCCTGTTTGCTTCCTGCCCCTGCACAATGTTATCTATTTATTTCTACTAAGTTCCAGTTCTGATTTTATCTAACCAGGTTCTGTTTATGCACTGTGCACTTTGTTGCCGGCATTTCCTCACCAAGGAGGGTGGTCAAACAAGGTTATGCTCTGCCCATGTGATAATGTCTCAGTTTAAAGAACTATGGACTTTGTATTATTTTGCACATTGTATAAATCAGAGAGAACTAGATTTCTGCTCCCATTACTAAGAAATACTCACTCTTGCTCGTATTGATGGTTTTAACTTCTTACCGTCTTTGGCTACGGCTGAAATCTGTATTGCAGTGGCTAACTACATAAGAGACTCCATTGCGATCAGATAGCCTTAGGAGTAAAATCTGTACAGAGATTTCACCTTTTTATGATGAATTGTGTATGTATTGTATTTTAATCATATTAATTTGTAAATCTTTTCATGGTTCTCTGAGCTAAAATAAAGTTATTCTTGACTTGACTGGCTCTATACTCCATCATGATCGGGGGGAGATCTATCTTACCATATTTCCCTTAATTTTGCGTGTCAACGGGGTCATATTCCTATGGGTCTCATGTGTTAGAAATTGGGTTTCTGGTTGCCAAAAGAATGCAGCCTGTCCAAGCAGAAGCGGTAATCCTAGTCAGGGTAAGCTCGATCCACACTAAAAGATAACCTCACCCTCTGGTAGCTTGGCACAGAGCAGTGAGGGTTATATAAAGAGGCAACGTGTAAAGTGTTTGTGCATCACACAAACACACAGCAACAGAAAGAATACCCCAAAAAAGACTCCATACAGGTTTAGAAATACTAACACTATTATAAACCAAACAAGACCAAAATGACAAAAATCCAATGTATAGAAGTTGAGATATTAAATGTTAAAGGAATACATGCAGTGAAGCGCTTAGAAGCAAGTAGCATTAAAAAAGTTACTTTACATCGTGCTGGACCGGGTCAAAGTCAACGTTCAGGCTGACCGCGTGGAAGGGCAGGCCAGCTACAGGACCCATGCAGGACCAAGTGATCAAAGTACCTTTCCTGGTCACAAACAGTGAGATGGGTCGATCTGTCCCACGTAGTGATGACGATGTGTTAGTTTGGAAGATGGGTGCTTGAGTCGAGAGGTGTTGAGTGATGTGCCTCACCAGATTCTGCCACACAGTCGAGGGGATGCCTCGATCTCACCAAACTGATGTGGCGGAGATGCACTGTCCGATGCATTAATCTCTAGAGGCAAAGTGCTGGTTCAAATGTGATGTGGCAATTAAACTCCAGCAACAGTGTTGATCGCCGGTTCTATTACACACAGACAGGAGATGCGCCAAATTCCATGTTGCAAGTATCTGGGCCACTTCCAGTAAGCTTCAAACAACGAAAGAGTGTAAATCAACAAATGTATAGAAGCACAAAAGGAGAGAAGATGAGTATGCAAGTCTTATTAGATTTGTATAGGAAGCCCTCACTCACCACCCTGGTTGGTGACATGCTTCATCATCGGGCCCACCGGGAGAAGCCGAATGCCTCCCCGGTGTGTTACAATGCCAGGATTACTGTGGAGCTGGTTAGTTGTGAAGATTATGTAAATGTGAAAAGGGTTTAAAAATGTCCAGATTGTGTCTCACATAAAAACTTTATTCTGTGGCCAATCTGACATATTAAAAGCAATGGGTTTAGGAAACTACCAAGTTAATTGTTTGGCTATTTCCACTTAAAGTGGGGTCAGCATGTTTCTGCCCTTGATGTGTGATTTACTGGGCATTCGTCAGGACCATGGGGAGTATGGGCACGCTAAGGCCCACCCTGACCAGAGGACGTGAAAGTTAAAAATCAGTGCAAAATGAACAAACCAACAAGTTGTGGGAAAATTACCTCATAATCAGAGGAACCTGTATAGTTTGAAAAATAAAAGATCCACTCCCCATAGGTCTCGGGAGGGTGGTGGAGGCGAAAATGGCACACTGCCCGCAACACCTGGCACCCGTTCGATACCTGCGTGTAGCCTCTAACCGGACCACTTCCAGTAAGTTCAGGCACAGGAGCAGGGGTAAGGACTTTGATATCCCTGAGTCTCAAGCAACAGGAGGCAAGCCACAAGCACCTGGAGATCACTTGGCGGTAAGGCAGAGTCAAGCTCTCCTTCAGCAGAGTCCGAGAGCAGCAGACAGCAGGGCAACGCTAGATAGAAGCAGGCCTTTCAAGCTTGTAGTCTAAAAATGAGTCATTTGAGCACCACAACATTCCTCCTGATAGATTCAGATCAAGATCTATAAGTGTCTGATTTTCGGGGTGGGGGTTAAAGACCCAGTACTTATACCCAAAAGTGCCTTTGATGTGAGGGTGTGACTTCAAATCAGCCCTCTGAAGTGCATAGGTTCTCCTTTCAACTCAGTCCTGTCCATCAGGGATAATCTGTCCTTTTTGTGAGGACAGGACACTGCCTATTCAAGTGACGTGTTAGACCCTCCCTTCCACCCCGCCCAAGCAAGGCCATCAGAATGCAGATATATTTAGATGGGTACACAGATCCATCTATCCTTTATGTGTTGTGGTGGTCTTGCTTGAATGCACAAAGTGTAGCTGTCACCCACCCCAGACGTATATTAGAGACGGGCTGTCACGCACAAAAAGCAGTAAGTGCAATGTCTACTTTCTAATAGTGCTGTAAATAAATAGAGCCTAAAAAGGGCCTGTTTGACTAGGTCCTGTGCAATGGGTCTTGCATGAGACGTTGTTTGTGATCTAACTCAACCTTAAAGTACCCAACTTTTCCCCCAACAACCCTCTAATCAATACTTCTAAAGAGGAAGCATCTGCCGCCCCAAAAACAAGCAACCTGAATAGGAACAACATACAATACAACATAGTATAGTAAAATAAAGTAATCACCATAGTCTTGTGTAGCAGGGAGTGATTTGCCCCAAGACAGACCCTCTTTACAGATGCAATGTGTCTCTTCTTTGTCTGTGAATGAGAATAAACTTGTAGCTCTACATGGAAGAAAGGAAGGAAAGGGACCAAACTCTATACCACTGAATAACATCTCATCATCCACTGGTAGCGTCCCCTCCCCCATGATCACCAGAGCTCTCTGAGGAGGATGCCCTATGTCTGTCCTCCAGTTGTGACCACAGTTGGCCTCCTATCAGTCTGCTGAGTTTCCTCCTAGAGTGGGATGGTTGACCCCCTTCGGCCTCCCAAATTGTCATTGGTTCCTTAGTTGATATGGGCAGGTATTTCCTCTCCGCCGCTCAGTCCCAGAGCTCTTCCGGACTCTTAAACAAAATGATTCTCCACTGATACATTACTTTCAGTTTGGCAGGGTACATCAGCATGTATTGAATGTCCTTAGCCCTAACTTTTCACTTAACCTCTAAGAAAGATGTAAGAAGGGGCTGCACTTTACCTGCATAATCGGGGGAGAGCATAACCATAGAGTTGGTGCAATGGACGTTGTTGTGCCTGCCGCAGGATATAGTCTGTCCATAAGGTACAGTATACTGATGGTAATGCCTCTAGGCGGTCTCCCTGGCTGTGGCCTTAGGGCCAATGCCCTGTGCACCCTTTCCAGAATGAAGTAGGAGGATAGCTCACAATCCATGATGCTGGTTCTGAAGTTTTCTTTGGGGAATTTCTCTCATGTTGCCCACCCCCTCTTTTCTACTCTGGGCCACCAAATCAGCTCGGCTGTCACAAGCCCATGAGCGGGCTTAAAATGAAAGGTGGTCCCTACTACTCCCCTCCCATGTGGCTGTATCCTCTCCCTAGCGAGTCAAGAGTCAATGCAGAGGTAGAGGTAAGTCGCTGCAGTGAGATTGCAGCTCCAGGTGGTGTCTGTTGGCGCTATGTCCATCTCCCGGCAGGTCGTTGTTTGCCTAATAAGTTTCTCTCATCCCCGACTCCCTACATGGGCTTAGGTTGGCCAAAGGGGACAAGTGTAGTGGGCACTACATGGATGTATGCATCCAAGAAAAGGTGGCCCTATAGTTGGCTCAACCAGGCTGCAGTTTCAGTTCTAGCCACGTGTGGTGACCAGTCTATCTCCTCCACTCTAAGGTGCCCATTACATTGTTACAGGCCACCACCTGGAAGTGAAAGCAGCAATGTGCCACACCTCAGCCACGCGCCTGTCTTCTCTCCCTCTCACGCTCCTGGAGTCGATGCAGAGAGGGTTTGCCACTGTGGGTTCACAGCTCCAGGTGGTGTTTGCCTCTGGCAGGCCCATCTACAGGTAGGCCGTATGCACACACAGGCCGTCGATTGCAGAAATTGGCTCTCTCATCCAGGGCTCCCTGGATAGGTTAGGGTGGGCCAAAGGGGGTGATTATAGGGCCACTGCACTGGTGCCTGCAACTGAAAATAGGTCACCTGAAGTTCGGATTCAGCAAGGTTCTAGGAGCTGGCATGTAGCTCGCTCAAAATGCGGCTACCATCTTAGGCTGCTTGGCCGCGTCCCCCAGTAATTTCTTTCTTGATTTCTTTACAATGTAGTGGAGGTGAGTGATCTGTCAATGGTAGGTGAGCCCTTTGGGAGCCAGGATGGTATTTATCAGATAAGGTAGAAACTGTATTGTTTAGAAAGAGCCATACAAGATTTCATAGGTAAAGAGCAGAGTGAGCACTTATGGTAGCAGCACACGTATACACTGCTAAATCACTATTATTCACTGTTACTGCATCTTTGATCCATTACTCACAAAAGCAATATTTCACTCACACATTTGTTCTGCTTTTAGGTGATGAGTACAAGGTGCTAAGGATGTGAAATGCCAAAATAGGAGTGAACATAGTATGCTGTTTCTTGTACATATGTTTTTTATTTGCTTGAGGTGTGCAGCCTTTCATGACTTTCATCTTCAAGACTCATTACAGTCTACATTTGTTTACAACGGTCTTGGTAATGCTGATCTTTTTTTATTATATTTTCAGGATCCAGACAATCTGCTTGAAGAAGTACCACCACCAGAATACAGGGATGACTTCCACATCCCCAACTTTTCACCTGAGAAACATGTGAGTTTTCTTTAAAATACAATACCATCATGTTCATGTGCCTTCTCTCTCAAATTCTGTTTCTTCCATACCATCTTCACAAACAAAGTACATCCACATGATATCACACAAATAACTTCCCATGGAAACTATACTCCATTCTCAGAAACACAAGGAATTCTTTACGTTATTAACAAGGAGTGAATGGTGTAGCAACTCAATCCGTCTCTCATCCACTGGTTCCCTTAGAGAGCTAGAGCTGATTTCTTAACTTCAAAGCTGGTTTTAGTGTACAGTGTAAATGTACAGAGGTGGAATTTATCTCCTGAAGGAAAAAGAGATTATTTAAAACAATGACCCTTCTGACTACCTCTTCTGTGAAACAAAATACACTGGGGTTGATCCAATTTGTGGGCGAGCAAGGATCTATGGGCTAAAAATTCCCTTTCACAATAGGAGCAAATTTAGCTTTTTCTATCCTCACTTCTAGACTAGAAAAAGAATTGGCTGGCCTTGGCTTTAATCAATGGAGAAAAAAGCTCCTATTCCTTGGGGTCAACCACTTACTGGCAATGCCCACAATATGCGTATTTTGAGAAAAATAAGTCAACTGTTATACATGTTGTCATGTCTAAATAGCCTTCTTGTTTCCATTCTCTCTATCTACCAGCTTGAGGACATGATCAAAATGATGAAAAGCACTCTCAGGTTGTGCGAGTTCATACTTTCTAAGTAGGCTGAGGTAAGATTTTGATGCTGTTTTCCTGTCAATGTGAGTGAGAGTGTGAGTACTATCAGACTAAAAGGATCACACAACAAACCATCACTTATCGATGGGGGTCACTGGAATGGAATGTAAATGTAGGGTGGATTTGTAGAGAGCTGCTTGTCACCCATGAGGGTCTCCAGGCACTTCTTCCATACAATAATGGGTTTACTATACTTGCCAAACAATCCACCCTATGCTACATAGTTTACAGTTTTTTTTACAAAATAAATGTTTTGCTAGTTTAGAAGAATCAAAAATTACACATGGTGTTGCTCTGTGGCAAACGTTAACTACTCACCTGAATTTATCACCCATTTGGTATACTGGTACTAGAGAGGCAAAACATTTTGCGAGAACAGCATTAATATTTTATAAAACAGCAAAATAGTATTGTCACAGAATGTACTACATTATGCTGCATAATTTGCACCGTGTTCCATAATTTGGCCTTCCTATGTGTCTCATGAATAACAATATTGTGGGACACTAATGTCATTGATAAAAAAATCAAGAGACAAAATATCAAAAGGTAAGTATGTAAAGATTTTCTGTACCTAATTCAACATATGTGTACCAAAATACATATACATATATCTTTATTTATTTGGAGTTAAGAATGGCAAATGTATATGTCCCTTTGTGCATTTACCCTTCAATATTTTGTCCCTCGATATTTTGTCCACAGTATTACTGTGCCACGATATTCTTGTACTAGACGTTCAAGAGTTCAATCGGCCCTTCTTAGTCTCATAATTCCAGAGCCACTTATAATATAAGGCCTTTGGTTACTGTTTTAAATTACATTACAGTTATGAGGGTTGAAAAGGAACGAAATACATAGGTTTTCAAGAGCCTAGTGAAATATGCAACCAACAATGGAACTAGCGAGACTGAGCGATCACATCCCATTGGTGCTGAAGGAGGAGAGATTTCGGGGTAGGGTTGTCCAAAGCACTCATCATCATAAAAGAAACACCTCTATTTTTGGAAAGATTGGGTGTAAAACCTTTTAGAAGAGAACTACTTTACCAATTCAGAGATTCATCATGTGAGAATAGAGCCACCAAGAGCTTGGCTGTAATTCCTCTATGGATGCTTTGTGATTGCACAGAAGAGCAAAATAATTCTGCAAATTTGGTACAGATGCAAAAGGGGGGGGCCCATGAGTAAGGATCGTTATCTGCCCCCTTGAGTGCGCCCAACACTGTCATGGAAACATGGACCAACTGACCTCTAGTTGGCAGTCCCGACCGCCTAATTATGATGCAACCACACATGGTGCGGTCACATACTTACATTTCCCTATGGGAGCATGTGTTATGGCTATAAATCAGCTGTATCACAAGCTCCCATAGAGAAAAGGGAGGCTGTGTTCCTCCCTGCACCACGTGGCAGGCACCTCAAGGTACCTGCCACACAGTGCTGGGATCAACGTGCCCCATTGGACCCCAACCGGAGGCCACAACAGAAGGGGCCCTACTTGAGGCCCCCAAACACGCTTTCCAACAGGCTTTCCATGTCGGAAGCCGGCCAGGAAAGTCTGCCCCGGAAACCGTGCATCATAATTAGGTCTAACGGTTTTATGGTATTTATTATTTGAACATTTCCATCTGTATTTGTCCATATTTCTTTTTTGGCCAGCTTATTGGTATTTATTCATATTTAATTTGTGTTGTTTAAATAGATGAGGTGATAACTCGTGTATTTCTGCATTTAATTAACAGATAAATTGGACTCATACTTAAATGCCTGTCAGGTTTTAGCACATTACACAGTAAAAAATATAAACATAATAAACCCACATTAAAGAAATAGTGTAATAACACATATACATGTTGAGATATGCAGTAATTTAAGGACATATCATTGAGTTTTGTAGCTCCCCTTGCTGTCATTATGTACAGCTACTGGCCTGAAAGTGATTAATCTCAGCATGATGAATCACTCAAAAGAAGCTAAATTTTCTGTATTTTTCCACTTTCAAAAATAAATACAGACAGGGGAGACAGTGTTTTCTGTCTGTGTTTATCTGCAAAAATCAGACAAAGCGGAAATCAGGGAACCCTAATAATAATATGGACGGTATAAAAATGCGTCCATATGAATTACGGGCCAGACTCCGACAGGCCGACGGGCTCCTTGAGCCTGTTGGAAGCCAGCTGGAATGACTGGCCAGTTTCATTTCCAACAACCGAAATTGTATTTAGGGGGTCAATAGTGAAACCAACCATCTCGGTCGGAAAGCTTCCGTTTCGACCGAGATCGTAATCGACCCCTAGGACTGACATTTATCTGGCCTGTTTCACATTGTTAAAAATAATCTGTATGATTCCAAAACAACAGGGTGTGACACTGGAGAAGACAAGAGGCACCTGCTGGAGTACAATATTGTATGGCAGCACATTTTCATAAACTGCCTTACCTCTTGTCGTATTTGAAGAGTCACAATCTCTTCAGTGCTGACTCCCCCGTCACCTTGGTTAACGTTATTCAAATTATTTGCAAGCCAAAGTTGAACACAGAGCAAAATATATTTTATGAGCTACTGGTGCCTCCATTGCTTGCTGGACTGTGAGGATGGGCAATTGCTTACTTGACCTATCTGACCTTGTACTTTTCAACTTTCAGGTTTCAACCTACTTACCATTTCTTTGGCCTTTGATTCGACCACTGCGACTGATACCACTGACAAAATGTATTGAGGATCCCTAACCATCTCCCTTTCTCATAAACATTCATTGCTGAAACACAATATCCCACCAGAGGACATCCAGAGAACCATTAGAAATCCTTGAACAGTAAAGTTACACCAGCCATAGAGAAACATGAAGATTTGACTTTTGTGATTTGGCGAAGGACGACAACCGCATCTCAGGAGTATGGCTGAGGATCACTTCGAATGATAACGAAGGACTACTTCCCCGTGGTCTGATGCTCCTACATCAAATCATTCGCCAATATCATCCATGACATGTTAGTTCATAATAACTTGAGCAATATTAAGCAGTTGTTCAATAGTCACTGTACAGCCATGGTGAATTTTAAATTGCTTACTATTTGTAATGTAAATCTTACTGTTTAACATGTTTGTATTGCAAATGCTCTTGTGCAAACTCTCGGAATGTGAACATTGTACATTATTTTATGTAATTTAATTTAATTTAAGGGCCCTTGGCAGTAAACAAAAATGTTTTAAAAATTAAATCACTCTTGTCTTTAATGATGACTCTCATACATCCTTGGCTACATGACTGGCATAATCCTTCAAGACAGAGTTTCAAAACTAAGAAGGTGTGGGGCATGTTGCATCACAATGCGTCACTCTTGAAAAATCACTCTCAGCAATGTTTTTCTATGCAGAATTTAGGATTTGGATGGAACATGCTTCTTCAATCACATTCAAAAGTTTGAAACAAAGAAACCCACTGGTCTTTGTCTATTAGTTCGCTTGGCTCAGATCTGTGCAAGGGAAGCAATATGAAAAAAACAATTCTGTTCATTAGACTAATTTGTAGGCCTGGGCGGTAAACTCTGCTACCCTTGAGGAGTTTGTGGACTTTTTCTAACTCTGCACTCCGCATGGACCGCAGAGCTTCTAAAAACTCCGCATATTGGTGTGCAGCAGATTCTTTCCTCTCTCATGGCTCGCCAATATTGAGTTAGCAAGAGCGAGCTAGGAAAATCCAATGCTAGACTATCTCCTGGCGAGATTTCTCATTGCGAAGGGTCGCGGTAGGTCATTACTGCTCATGTTGAGAAACATGCCACTTGGATTGAGGAAGCTGCCACTTGAGTAGAACATCTCAAGTGGCAGAAGGATGCACCCTTTTGAGCTATAAATCAGCAGTGCAACTTACCTCACTCCATCGCTTGCGGAACTCCATGGAGAGTTTTTTGGTCACTCCGTAAACTCTGGCCAGGCCTCCTACTTTGTCCCTTGTTTTGCGAAAACGCTTATGCCAGCCATTAAGAATCTAGGAAACCGCATTTACACAAACCACTATAAAAATAAATTCCATGTTGATCACCTTTAGGAATCTTCTTTGACTATTCTCAACGATCATCGTAATTTGGGGTGTTCAACGGACAAATACAATCTTACTGTTTAAACATACATCTTTCTTAAAGAAATAAATAAAGGACAAAACTAAAAAAAGTGAATCTGTGCACAAGCCCCTAACTTGCATGTGAACTTTACCCCAAATTATTTTTTCTACTCCTGACTCATTCTAAGAAGGAAGATATATATACCTCAGGGTCACATGACTTCTCTGTCACAGGTCAGAGACGAGATAATTAGAAAACAAACCCCTGCCACTGTGTGTCTCAAAATGTCCTTTGTGAGAGAGAATTTGCTTGTTGTTTAGCAAAAGTAGGAGGGATGGGATCAGATAAGCAGGATGAGGGTTTGGTGCTTTTTATGGCAGGCTTAATACTGCAATCTCTGGAGGGATTTCTTTCCTCATGATGCCCCTTATTACTTTGTCTTTACTTGATACATGAAAACTCATGTCATATGGTATAGTGCCTCACCAAAGGCGTTTACCAACTGACTCTTGGGGTACAAGTCTTGAAGGCCTAAGGAGATTTGATTGTGTGAAAATTGTCATAACAATATGATAGTGCTACGTTTATTCACTTAATCTCCCTGTGCATTAAAAAATGAATGTGTCCCTCTGTAATGCAACTGGTGTTCATGTGAGGAGCTCTGATACCTTTGGGTCAAGTGTGCCCTATATAAAACTGAAAAGAAAGTGCTTCACCCAACAACAGGTTGCCTGGCTCACTCACCAAACAATGGGTTTTCATGCTGTTCAAATAGGAAACAGCCATAACCGGGCGAAAGTACAATATAACGCTTTCTCTCCTAAGGAGAGGGAGAAAGGCTTTCTAGAGAACTGGGAGCAGTACTTGTTCAAAGGACATCCCATCTGATGAGGTAGAGGCCATTCTTGGGTCATAAAAAGGAGTGCAGGTGGTTTTACATAGCTTTGCTGATCTGACAACAATGGTAGGCTTGAATTCACTAACAAAATATAATATTTAGTATTTTTATTCTTTTATCCCAAATTTATTGTGACATTGTTAGTACTGATCTTGTTGAGATGACTGTTGTAATACTTAGATAATACTAGAGGATAGGATTTAATAAAAAAACATTATATTAATTATCTATTGCCTGTATAATGAATTGAGTAGACACAATTGGGGTAGGCACATCATGGTTCCTCCAACTACTCTGTTAGGTGTGCTCACAAATGGGCTTTCTTCTAATGTGTATGGTCCTCGGGGACGGGTATGAGATGACTGTGTGCTTTCCCTTACCTGCAGTAACGCACACATATTCCTACAGCTCTGGGAACTAGCAAAACCTAGCCAGGTGTGCCTTTAGAAAGGAGTGATATGAACCAGTTGGACCCTATACTGGCCAGTTCACTGGTTGCTACAAATTAAAAATTTGAGTGACATACTAATGTGTTTGGAAGACCCATGTGTACTTATAAATCTTCCATAGAATCAAGTCCCCTTATCCCTTAGGGCTTTTTAAGTGTAACAGATACAAAAGAAACCTGAGATAAGAACCAGTACCTGAATGTTACTAAATTGTGGCTGATGAAGTAAATATTCCACAGAAAATGCATCCTGTGGTTACTATCTACTTGACAGGGAATAGAGATCCTGCTGACAGAAGAAGAGGTCTCATTCATTATAGGGACATCTTCACTCGTTAAATCTATCATTAATGAGTAGCTGTAGCTGCAGCTGACAGTAATACCTGATGAAAAAAAATCACTTGCTATTACACCTGCCCAAAATCATCCTTACTGAAGCAAAGAGCTTCTCTTAGCATATTCAGAGCTCACAAAGTAATACCAGGGAGGGTTACCACATATCATGGAGCCAGGGTGGGTGAGTCTATTAATGCTAGCAGTCAGCAAGGACCAGCTTTAGTGGAATACACCTCTCACCTAGCAAGAGACCAACAGTAATTAGTGGTCAGCAAGAACATTCTACAAGAGGTTATAAATGTTTACTGACAGCTGAGACCATATGTATTCATGAACTAAGACTGCAGCAGGCCTACTTCACTTGTTACTCCTACCCCGATTAATTCATTGACTATACCGGTTACAGGGTACAATGAGATTTTCTGGAGTCACAAACTCAATTACAAAGAGTACCTGGGGCATCGGCATGCACCAGTTTACAGCTGCACTGCATACAGACAATCAATCGTCTCAGTAGAAAATCCAGTAATCTTATGAGTAATCCTTTTCATCTATTTTTATCTGTGTTCAATTTAAAGTTCAGACAGAAAGAATGTGATTTAAAATCTTTCAATGCTCCAAGAATGCCCATCTGGGCTTTGTCCAACAGCTCCGTGTATCACATTTCAATTTGAGTAACCAGATTTAAAGTCCACCCAATGCATTTTGGGCTACATGCCCTTCGTCAGGGGTAACTGGAAATTTAGAACAACCCATCAGGAACCATGTATAAATTGTTAGACTCTTCAAAATTAATGTAAAATGTTATGCATATTGTACTCAAACATATATTTTATCAAAATATGTGTGCCTATTATCAATTACTTAAAATTGAAAATTAGTGAAAAATTACCCATGCTGTTCATATATGCATATGTGCTTTTACACCGCAAAATGAATAAAGCACCAAAAAGTGAATGAAACAAAAAGTGAATAAACCCTGTGTTAAAATCAAACACTATTTATAAAAAACCTAACCCAAACACCCAGCTCAAGAATTCTATGAACGTTGTTTTTAGTCATCTCTGACTCAGCCTTACAACCTTCAGTGAAGCCGCTTGTTAAATAGTACATGCCTGTAACGCATTGAAAGAATAACCTTTGGGCCACAAGCGCAGAACGAACCACAGTCAACTCTCAAGCTGTGTGAAAAAGGCTGCTTTATTGAAAACAGGTGCATCTTTCAAAAAACATAACCTTGGCCTTTGCCTCCCAAAACTAAACCTCTCTATACATGCTTCATCTACGTATCCCCCTCGACCACCCCTAAGGTTTCCACTCCCTTCTCCTGTCTTTGCAACTATTTAGCAACCCCAACTCAGTCAAGAACGGTTGTCCCTTTAAACCCTGTAACCTCTTCTCCACCTGTCAAAAGATCTACCTAACTAAGTATCTGTATTTTAATACTTTATTCGATAAAAGGTTTATCATAAAAGTAGATACAGTTTCATCATAAAAGAATAAAATTCATATTAATCATATTTCATAATACAGAGAGAAAGAATGTGTTAAAATACAGTATCAGTATATACAATTAAAAGGCCATAGGACATAAAGTGCAGTGATAGTCATTTCTTAAACAGCCAAATTGATTAATCTTAGTTTTCTACTCCATTTTCGATTGCATAAGCTTTGAGCGTATCTGCCAGGCTCTCCCCAGATACTTTGCAACTCCGCAAACGACCATCATAGATGTTGTGTCCGTTCTCAGAATGCGAAGGGCCATCGTGCAGTGCCTCACTCCTAGTTCCCTACATACCGGTTTTAACCATCTTTTCCTGACCCCCCTATAGGCACTGCAGGCAAACAGGAAGTGTGCTAAGGACTCGGTGGGGTTTGCACATCCCGGAAAAGTAGCTTGGTGGGACAAGGGGGATTTCCAGCGCTTAGTAAATTCATTCAGGGGGAGTGTCCCATACCTCAATTTTAGAAAGAGAGTTCTGTCCCTGGGTATTTTAATGAAATCTAAAAAGGGTTCCAGCTTCCTCACCGGTTTGTGCTCTAAGAACTGATCAGTTAAAGTACCCCAACTGGTGTCTTTTAGATCCTTAGCCTGCACCCATTCCCAGTAGATTTTCTTAACCGTTTCTTTCGGGGCGGGGGGGGACTGGGATAGCCACGCTTCACTCAACCCCAGATTGTTAACCAACTGCCTCAATTTGTTCAGCCATACGATCTTCTTTGAACTAATTAAAGTGATAAGTTCGTCAAAGACTGCTGCTTAGCTTGCCAACTCCGGTGTCCTTCTCAGGCGCACCCAATATATTAATGGGCGAAGGCAGACTATGTCTTTGATTGATCGTCGACCCATGTCATGAAGAAGTGGTTTTAAGGGGGTAGAGAATGGGAGACCGACTAGGTCTCTCAAAAACGTATTCTCAGCTTTAACTAGCTCTGCAGTCTTATCAAAACCCCATAATTCTGACTCGTAGACTGTAGCGGCCAATGCCTTCCCATCATAGACGGCTAAAGCAGGGGCGATGGGTCTACTAAAAGAGGCTCGATGATCTCTTGAAATGGCTCCCGACACTCTTTTAAGATTTAAAAGCATTTTGGCCACATGGGTGTCCCATTTCATTCTATAATTGACCCTTACTCCCAAGTAGTCAAAAGCATCCACCTCCTCTAGCATTGATCCATTGAGGGCAACGTTAATCTTCCTGGATTTTTTGGTCTGGGACAATACCATCAGTTTTGTTTTGGTAGTATTGATGATTAGTCCACGTTCTTCACAGAACAGGCTAAACCTGTCTAGAAGTTTCTGAGGACCAGAGGGAGTTTTGGACATCAGGAGGGTATCGTCTGCGAAAAGGAGGGTCGGTATCTTTTCACCCGCCAGGGTGGGGGCATTGGCTGGATCCTCTCTCAAATGGTCTGCCACCCCATTTACAAAGAGGGAGAACAGAGTCGGGGCCATCACTCAGCCCTGACGGACCCCCCTGTTCACTGGTATCCTCTTAATCAGTTCGCCCTGACTCCCCCATCTAATTCTTGCATAGGGGCCCTCATGTAATCTTTTTATCAACTCGAAGAGGTATCGTGGGAGACCCATGTCCTGAAGCACTTGCCAAAGTTTGGCACGGGGCACAAGGTCGAAGGCGGTTTTCAGATCTATGAAGGCTAGATATAGGGAGCCTTTCCCGATGGACACAGTTTTCCAGTATGTCGCAGAAAATCTGAAAACCTGGTCCATCGTACCCACCTTCTGCCTGAACCCCGCTTGTAAATGCGTTAGGATGTTTCCCTCCTCTAGCCAGGACACCATTCTAGTGATGAGAACCCTGCCAACCACCTTCTGTATTACATCAATTAGACTTATAGGTCTGTAGTTGGCAGGGTCCTCTTTGGCCCCCTTCTTGTATATTGTGACCACTTCTGCTCCTTTCCATGACTCAGGGACTCGGTGGCCCTGGGCCAGAAGGTTCATCAGGAGAAGGATAAAATTAGCCCATAGAGTGGGATCATGTAGGAGTAAATCACCTGGCAGGCCATCCGGGCCAGCGGCCTTCCCGGGCGCTATGTTTTTAATGGCCAATTGAACCTCAAGAAGTGTAAAAGGATCTACTGGTTTAATCCAATTCTAGTTCTGATTCGGCATCTAGCAATTGCTCTGAATCAGCCTCACAGCAATAAAGGTTCGAAAAATGGGAGTCCCATTGCTGTTCAGTTATATGATTTGGGACAGACTCTGCTCCCCTTCTAGTGAGTTTGTTTATTAAGTCCCAAAATAAAGTAGAATCTTTTACAGAGGCCGCCCTTTTGAGTTCCTGCCAGTGGTCTTCCTCCCATGCCCCTTTTGCTAGTTCTATGGTACTGGTATATTCCTTTCTGGCCAACCTTACGGCTATAGGATCTTTTTTGGGGAGAGCTAGTGAAATAGCCTTTCTCTTTTTCCTACAATCAGCTGTAAACCATAAATTACCACTTTTAACTAGTTTGTTTTTATACCCTCTAGCAACCTTGACCTTAAAATATGAACCTAAATTTACTATAAGTTCCCCATAGATTCTACTAAGATCTGGTCCGTTTCCTTCATCCCGCACAGCATTGAGCGCGGAGAGTTCCGCACTCTTGATGCAACCAAGACGCCTATGCTAGTCAGGATATTCTCTTGGCATGCCACCTTATCCCATTTTAATCTGCGGTTGGAATTAGATGGAACTACTTCTTTTGTAAATAATGGACCACTTGTTGTCTTCCTCTTGCGGTCCCATCTGAATTCCATGCAGAGGGGGTTGTGGTCACTATCCGGCATCTGCTTGACCTCCATATCAGCCACATTCCCCCATAATCTTGTGTCCAGGAGAATGTAATCAATACGCGAGGGGCGCTAAGTCTATTAAAAGTCATGGCCCCATTTGGATCCGAGGGCGTTCTACCATTTAGTGCACGTAAATTATATTCCAATGTTAGAGCATTGATCTGTAATGCCCTAGCCGACCACCTCTTGATTGGTCTTGGACTCAACGCAGGAATAGAATGTTTCAAGTCTTCTTCATTGGACCCCAATAGGTCTTCCTCACTTAGGGGTTCATACGTGCAGTTCAGTTCACCTCCCACAATTATGTTGGATCGTGGGGGGATACCTGATAGGGCCAATTCTAATAATGAAATTGTAACCGAGTTTTTAGCCCCCGGGGTTCCTCTAGCATATACATTGAACAGCTCTACTCTATTACCGTTCAAGGGTCCTTTAAAGGATAGATGTAAAATATCTTCAGAATTGGAGTTATGAACAATGATATCCCAGTTCAATGATACCTTAACCCAAATATGGAGTCCCCCCGAAGGCTTACCGCAGGAATAAAAAAGGTGGAGTACACTATCTTATAAAGGGAGGTCGTGCTCCAGGTCTCCTGGAACATGCGCACCTCGTAGTTGTCAATAAATTAATTCCATTCTGGAATGGCCAGTTTCTTTTTGAGGCCTGCAATGTTCCAGGAGAGAATCCGGATCACCCCTAGATTACCTTCCCGTCCCATGTATAACTCCCTTCTCTCCTGATTCAATAATTCCCATACAGGCGAGCTAAAAGATGCATTAATTGCACCAGAAGTATTCTCCATAACACCCATATTGGGACTGACTTCCGGAAAAATGCTACAATTATCTTCGGATAGTCAATCTACTCTATTTAGATCTGAGTAGTCATTAACCCCCACTACGGACCAGGAGGGCAGGCATCTGATCTGGATATTAGAATATTTAGGAGGGCAAGTCTGAAACTCAAGGGCCACTAAAATCTCTGCCAGTGCTTCGTTGCATAGTTGGATTTCGATGCAGTCTGTGTGCGAGCTATGCAGGGACAATCTCTTGACGCTAGTCATATCCTCCCTGATGATGGATCTGCATCCCCTCACATGTCAGAGCCAGTTTCATACCCAGAGTTCGTATTTGGTTTTGGGACCCCGGTCATATAAACTATTGCACTAGAGTTTCTTTTGGCATTATCTAGCAGAGAAGTGTTTAGATCAGCCCTAGGCATTCCGTTACTAACGGACCTAGTGTCATTAAAAGATGATGTACTCAGATGGCTTATTTCCAGATACTGTACCCCGTGTTCTCATAATTTTAGCATATGACCTGAAACTAAGACTATGCCGTCCAGCTGAAAAGTCCCTATCATGTGGCATTTGATCCAGGGACCCTTTCTTTAGATGCCCTGCTTCTGACAAAAAACTAGGATTTAGAGGTTCTATTGGGTTGCGTAGTGTCAATACTGTTGCAGGTGTAACAGTTTGCGGGGTTTTTGCCCTATCGGTGTTTCCCTTCTGGGATAACGCCTCCAACATTTTTTTTATGGAGAGCATATCCCTCTCTAAATTCTCTAATTTCTTAAGAAGAACTCTATTAGCAGCAAGCGCCTCGCGCAGCCCCCTGGGAAGTGTAGTCACGGGGGCTGCGAGCGCAGGTGTGGGAGCTCAGAGTCCGGGGCAGAGAGCAAGGCAGCAAGGCAGCCGGGTGGACCCCTGGAGCCGTTCCCCTCACGGCGGCAGCAAAAGCAGGAGGTGAGGCTGGTGCTGGAAAGCGCGTCCCGCGCTGCGGGAGGGCCGGACCGGATTTAAATGCCACCGGCGCCCTCCTGATGATGGTAGCAGCACGCGCCTCACGCAGCCCCCTGGGAAGTGTAGTCACGGGGGCTGCGAGCGCAGGTGCGGGAGCTCAGAGTCCGGGGCAGAGAGCAAGGCAGCAAGGCAGGCGAGTGGACCCCTGGAGCCGTTCCCCTCACGGCAGCAGCAAAAGCAGGAGGTGAGGCTGGTGCTGGAAAGCGCGTCCCCCCTAAGTATCTCCTATCCTACTCTTATTACCTGCTCCTGGAGTAACTTGTTCCCAACTATAAAGTGAACTGTAAAATTGAACAGAACTAGCTTCCAGACGCCATGAACCTGCTTCAAGTGACAACCAATTACAATGCATTTTCACTCCCCCGATGCACCTGTACCCAACAAATTCGGCCATCCATCCCATAATAACCAAAATAACCCCCCCATCTTACCTTCTAAAGGGTCGGTAGGAGGGGATCGGAAACTGTCCCTAACTGCTGGCTGCCATGTCACCTTACAAAATGGTAACACAGCCTCTAAAATTTCCAGCTAAACACCCAAGCACATAGCCCAAGTGCAACCCATAGAGAGACCAATTTCTCGCAGGCTGCACCAATGGCCCAAAAACCCTGGGGGTGCGAGCCTCCCCAAAGCCCCATTGGGCCACCTGCCCCAAATGGACCACAATCAAATTTCAAGATGTGTGAAAAAGTACACTTTATTGAAAACAGGTGCATCTTACAAAAAACATAACCTTGTCCTATGCCTCACAAGACTAAACCCCGCTATAAATCTTTCATCTACATATCCTCCACCCCACCCCTAAAGTTTCCCCGCCCTTCTCCTTTCTTTGCAACTATTTAACAACCCCAACTAAGTCAATAACTGGTGACCCTTTAAATCCTGTAACATCTTCTCTACCTGTCTAAATATCTACCTAACTAAGTATATCCTACCCTTATTATCTGCGCCTGGAGTAACCTGTTCCCAACCATAAAGTGAACAGGAAAACTGTACAGAACCAGCTACTAGACGCCACTCAGAAACAGTCCCTATAACTTTGCTGCCAACCCCCCCCCCCCCATCACCTAGGCTATTCTTGGGTATCTTCGTATGTATAGTGCTTTGTCTAAAACTTCCTTTATTTGTATATCAGGTAAATTTCCATCCCGTAGTGAGACAAATGAACGCCATCAACCCTGAAAAAGTACACTGCAGCATATCTTAGTTCTGGTTGTTCCACTCTACCGAAACCTGACTCACCACAAAAGACCCTCATGTCCCTGTTTATCTTCCTCCTGGCTTTATCAATGGCGGCACCCTCCATTGTCTTCCAGGGATGAATTCAGTCCAAACGACAAAGCATCCCGACCACTGCTTCCTAATCTCCCTCAAGTCCCTTTTCATTTGCTTTAGTAGGGCCAAACCCTTGCAAACCACTAAATCATTCTCCCCAAATTAATTATTAGAACATTTGTGCATCAATTTATTCAAACTGGGATTGAGCTTGTGCCAGGGCAAACCCCCTTTCCCATACCAAATTATTTTAAACAAGGCAGGTTCCAATCCTAAGTTAACACCTTTCCCTTTTTGAAGCTAGTGTCTCTCTGCCAACTTGACGAATAAATGCCCGACTATGCAAATGGCTAGCGCCTCCGACTCTGGCCCTGCTATTGCACCTGAAAAGACACATGTCCATGTTTGTAATACGTACCCCCATCGAACGGGACATATCAAAGCCTCTTCATTGGCCCCTAGTAATACTGTCTTCAACACACCCCTTTGGTCCGTCTTCAAGTGCGTGAGGAGGATCATGACCGCTTCACTCCGTGTACTTCCCTCAATGAAGGTCTGCAATCCATTTCCTCCCCAACAACTCTGATACTCTGAATGCTCTGAAATGCAGCCATTACATTAAGGCAGCAAATAAATCTGCTTCCTGTAAGCTAATGCATATCCTGGGTAGCTCCTCTATCATCCTGCCTAATAATGCTTTTGACACCGGCATCCTGGCCCGCTGTCCTTTCCCTGCTTGCCTGGCCCTACCTTTCAGCATACACTTTCCTAATTCACCTGCCGAAGGGGCATATCCCCACCACAACTTGTCGATGAGTGCTATCCCCGCTAGCTTGGCAGCAACAGTGAAATTCACCAAACCCCTATCAGAGACATAATGAACTGTATGACATCCTCCTCTCCGGCCCAAGTCCCTGTCCTCCTCCTTGCCCCTCCTGTTATAAAGGCCTGCCAGATCCTGGCCATATGCCCGTCTCGTAGAAACTCCTAATGGCCCTACCATCAGATGCAGCATCCAGCGTCTTCTGAAACTCCATCTCCGTGGCCAGTCCATGGAACCTCCCCCACTGTGAACGAGACAAAGCATCTGCAATGTCATTGTCCACTCCCGGGATGTGCTTTGGCCGCAACTGTTTATCACACTTCAGACAACTTAGAATGAATACTCTCATCAACTTCAGGACCTGCTCATCTCTTGCTGACTGCTTGTTGACCACCTGCACCACTGCCATGTTAACCACCCCAAAAATGAACTTTCTATGCGCTAGGCTCTGCATCCACACTGTGATCGCTATGACTAAAGGAAACATCTCCAAGAAAGCAATACTCCTGCCCCCATTCTTCCATTGTTGCGGGTGTACCGCTGGGCACCACCTGCCCTGCCAGTACATCCCAAACAGGCTTGGTTATCTCAAATAGCCTCTGAGAGGGTGCTTTTGCCTTTAAAACATATGGGGTGCAAACATTGTTCATGGGTGAAAGGTGAGATGTGGATCCTCTGGGTTCTTTTTGTGAAGAAGGAGATGATCAGTCTGAGCGCGTCCCCTTAGATGCCGATATGTTAGATCCTTTCGATCAGAGTGTGGTGGCATACGGTGTAGAAGGCTCCTGAGAGGTCGAGGAGGATCAAAGCAGCTGTTTCTCCAAAGTTGAGGAGGGTTCGTATGTCATCAGTGCTTGCGATTGTGCTGTGATTGCTGCGGAAGCCAGATTGGGAGGAGTCGAGTAGCAGGTGTGTCAAGAGTTGATTGTTGATAATCCTTTCCAGTACCTTCACTGGGAATGGGATGGGAGAGATTGTCCAGAGGTTTTTGAGTTTGCTGGGGTCAGCGGAGGGTTTTTTGAGTAGTGGTCTGACATCTGCGTGTTTCCAGGTGTCGGGAAATGTTGCGGAAGTGATAGAGGTATTGAGTAAGATGGTGAGTTCCTGGCTAAACCTTTGGTTTATGAGGTTGATGGTTTGGTGCAGGCATGGGTCTGTAGGAGCTCCTGAGTGGATAGATTTCATGGTGGAGGTGGTGTCATGGGTTGAGAGGATATTCCAGATGGTCAGTGTGTGTCAGTTACGGTGGTGTTGTATCTGTCAAGGAAGTCCGTAGGTGTGGGTTGGGGTTTGAAGTTCCTGTATAAGGTTGCGATCTTGTCAATGAAGAAGTGGTCGAGGTTGTTGCACAACTCCTGTGATGGTGTGAGGTTGTTTTTGCTGGCAGACAGGTAAGAGAATTCCATAATAATGTTGAAAGATTCCTTGGTGTTGTTGATGCTGGTTTCCATGTGTGCGGAAAGAGCTGTCTCCTTTGTTGACCCCAGCAGGTGGTGGTAGAGGTTGAGGGAGGGCTTGAAGGCTGCCCTGTCCGAGGTGTCCTTGAACCATCTTCTCTCCAACTGTTTGCTGTCTTATTTCACTGTCCTGACTTCTTGGATGTACCATCTGGCCATTTTGGAGGATTTTCTCTGGATGTTGCTCTTGAGAGGGATGTTTCTGTCTGTGGAATTTGTGATCCATGCATTAAAGTTTTTCACTCACTGTGCGAGGTTGGTGTCGGTAGTAAGCTTGGAGGTGTTGAGGGCATTTGCACCTCGGGTCTCAGAGATTTTGTTCTACCTCCAGTGGGTGGTGTTGGTCATCTTGGGGGTGATGGTGCGGGGGCTGGAGATGCTGAAGTGGATGATGGAGTGAGCGGTCCATGTGAATTCTATGACGTGGCTGTATTTGATACGGTTGCTGAAGGTGAAAATTGGGTCTAGTGTGTGTCCAGCAGTGTGTGTAGGGTGGTGGACAATCTGGGTCAATCTGAGGCTGCTCATATTTCGGGGGGTGCAGTGTTTTTGTCATTGGAGTCGTGGAAATTTAGGTCGCTGAAGAAGAGGGGTTCATTGTAGTCGGCGATGGTGCTGCAGAAACTGGAGGAAGGGCCATGGGTCAGAATGTGAGGGTACCTCTGATAGTTGTCTTGTCATCCATGTGGAGCATGAAATTGAGATGTTCCATGGGAGTGGTGGTGTTGTCGGTGGTGCTAGTACACTGTATGGTTTTGTTGTGGATAATGGATGCCCAGTGTGAGGGTGGCGATGAGGTCCCATAATTCAAAAGAATGCTTGCATAGTAAGCGTGGGTTGAGAAGGGCACATGCGAGTTGGTGTTTTGTACAGGTGGTGTCTGTGATGTGTTCGGGGTAGGGCTGGTTGGTGTGCTGGTCCTTGTGCCGTGGCTGGTAAAGTAGCAGTGGGTGCACATGAAAAGTCCTAGTTCTAACATAGAAATCTAAACAGTTCATACAATTGAGAGCAAACAAATAATACAAAGTTGTGAAAGCAATAATCGCTGTGTGCTGAGACTCATAGAACTAATCTATGCCGCTCCTCTGAGAAAGGTATAATATAGTTCTAAAATGAAAGTTAGGGCATTAGCCCTCATTGAATAAGTGGTGGGTACAATTCTTATTTGTACTCTTTTAAGTCCATCAATTCGTTCTCAAGTAACTGTGGTAAGGTGGATCGTGGATAGTACCCAATGAAATTCTCCCTGGGTGACATTACATTTCTATCTTTGTTGTTCCTCAGACAGACCAAGGCTGTGAGTGCCAGTAGAACATGAGACCTTATTGAATGTTGTGTTTCCTACCAACCCAACAAGTGAGATCACAGTTGCTCTGCCTCAGCCCAGTTGATGTTGCCTCATACCAAGCCTTCTGCATGTGGTGCACCTGCCGCTTTCTGACGAAGACAGGCAGCACCACCATCAACGATGAGGAGTTTGCACTCTGCTCTCTGGTTGTGTTCCATTGAATTTTCACTGGGGCAATCTTTCTCGGACCCAAACACAACCCAGTCACCCAAACAACCAGCCCACCATATGTCGCAGCAGTGACCAGGAGATAGAGACTGAGGCCACCACTGATTCTGGAGAGTGGTCTGACCTAGTGCTAAGCTGCCTAGGGCACTTTCAGATAAGGCTGTCAAATATGATCACGATTTTCTCAGTCCAATTAATCACAGGCTCTATATCTTCATGGGAGGGATACCACAAAATACATTTGTGGTATCCCTGGGCATGTCTCAGCTACAGGAGATAATTTCCTGGACACAAAGCAGTAATGCTGGGGTCTCGAAACCTCTCCACACAGCCTGAGGTGCAGATACATCTCTGTTTAGCAGCACACAGCTTCAAGCTGTTCCACTCCCAGTTCCTCACAGTTCACTCCTTATAGGTATGATCTTCTTCAGGCAAGAGTATCTCTAGCACTCTTCCTCAGCAGTCATCCAGCTGCATTCTTCAAGGCAGACTCCAGCATCTCTTTTCCTGACAGATCACAGAGCACCAATTTCCATATTTCCACACATGACAAAGGGTAGCTGGCATTCAGCAGCCCCAACCTTCAAGTAAAAAATAATTTTTGGGGTGCGGAAAAGATGTGCATACCCATGCGGCCTGGGTTTCAAGAAAGAGGTCCAATCAGGCGTAAGACTTATGAGCTATCAAGTAATGTGTATAGTCTCTAGCACTGGGGTGGTGGCTCCGCCATACGTCCCTGATCCCACAATCCTCCTACCACTCCCTACCACTCCCTGACATAGATCCTGCCCCCCCAGTCCTCGGGTTAGAGCGGTCCATCCTTGCATCCATGATCAAATTTAAATTGCCACCCACCACAACCAAGGAGTCGGGCGTGTGGAGAACCTCGGCCAGGGCCTCAGTCAGGAACTTCTCCTGATGTTCGTTTGGGAAATAGATTGAGGCTATTGTGAGGTTGTAGGTGCTGATTTGTAGCCTCATGGGAAAGAGGTGCCCCTTAATCTCTGTCATTGAGCCATCTATGGAACTTCTAAAGCGTTTGAAAAACAGGATGGCCACCCCACCCTTCTTACTCTTCCCTGAATACCAGAACTGCAAGGGTAACCCCCTGGATTGCATACGGTGTCTATCTTTGTGAAGCAGGTGGGTTTCTTGAAGTAAAAATATATCCTCCTCCGAATGCTCGAGTAAGGAGAGCACTGCCCTCCGCTTGGTAGGATTGATAAGGCCTCCGACATTATAGCTGACTACCTTAACTTCCATCAGCTTGTAAAGAACCATGGGGATATATGTCTTATGCTATGGAGCCGAGAAAGGGGGACAGACCATGGAAGGGACCACACAGACAGATGTGACTGGATGGACCCTCCCAAAAGGGCCACAAGTAAAAAGCTCACCGGAGAGAGGACCCCCCATCCAATAAAAATATAAACAAACCAGAAAACAATAAACCACCAGCAAAGGCATACACACAAAGTCCATCTCCACTTTGCTGCCACTTGATGATCGGCAGGCTTTGGCAAACAGTTTTTCCTTGTGCTGGCAGGTCACATCCTATATTCAGGGTTGCTATATTTACTTCAGAATATATTAGGTTACTTGATAGGCATCTCGAGTAACACATCACTTTCTTTGCTCACTTATTAACCAGTTCTATTTTGATGGGGCAGTGGCTAGAGAGGCTACCATGTAAGCTGCACCCACCTCTGATAATTCAAGAGAATGCTCTAGAGTGAGCATAGCCAGTAGTGTCATTTTCACTTGGTGTAGAATTCTCTCCTTAGTTTTTGCGATTAGCAGACCTGGATTATTTCAGCTCGAATTTCTTCATCTGTGTGGTCTAGCTCAGGTGTGCTGGCAGGATTGCACAGGCGAGCATAGAATGAGATTATAGTTTTGTCCAGACCTTGCTTAGTTTGACAATGAACCTCTCGCAGTCAGATTTTGACTGTGTGCTGTGCTGCCCATTTATGGCTGCTATTATGCATTATAATTATTCCCCAGCGTTTGTTTGGAAGAGTGAAGAACATTTGTGCATTTCTCCCCCACCAGGTGAAGTGGGATAGGCCTTTTGGTGGTAGAATAGACCTATTGGATAGATCTTTCTCTTTATTAGCCGACAGGTAATTTTTAAAATGAGCTATCGAGATGTTCCAGCAGGAGAGTATGTCAAAAGGCTGGATCATCATATCTGCACTGTTCAACATGATTTCAATTCTGGAGTGCCAATTGTTGGCTGAAGTACGTGAGAAGACAATAGAAATGCTCCCTATTTTGGTCTTGGGTGTCATGACTGAGACTCGTCCCTCGAGAATGTCTCTCAGTGCTTGTTTTACTAGCTTTGAGCAAGTCACATCAGTCATAAAAGAAGCAAAAACTCAAACAGTAGCAAGAAACACAGCCAAAAACAAGTATTAGATTCTCCTTGTTTGTACCTGTTCCCAGTGTTACTTCCGGTTCTATGATTGGAGAACAATTGGCCCAGCTGCAGTCTCACCTAGGGAAAACAGATGTTCATCACATAACAGATAGTGAGATGAGTAGAGGAGAAAAGCCAAGTGTAGCTGAGAATCACCGTGGCATCCAGTACCTCCTCTCCCCTTATAGGGAAAATCAGACATGACTGCTGGTTGTGCCTTGGCACTTCTGATGTGTTAGCCTCATCCCCTTTGCTTTGATTGCTGCTGTTATCATTCACCAATGGCGTTTTCCATCTTCACAGGAAAGCCCGGTCCAGCCATGTAATCTGAGTGGGACTCCCAATCCAAGTACAAAAAATTAGCAAATGGTGGTGTTCTGCGCCTAGAATGAGCGAGCACCCACAAGGTCAATTTGGTATCCTTATCTACAGCTTAGGGTTCTAATACTTTACCATGGTCATGGGTTTCATAGGTTGACAGCATATCACAGCACACGATCACACAGGTTCTTAGTCTAAGCTTGCACATGCAGAATTCCACACATGCCCATAAATTTGTTTTAAACATATGTTGTTGCACAGAGACCATTTTGAGTGGGCTCTTAATGTGCCAGTATCCTTGTAAGTAAGACCCCTCTCAACTGTAGACCTATGTACATAATAGTTGTCCAACAAGGGGCAGACCTCTACAGACCTACGACAAACAGAAGAAGGTGGTACAAGCTCTCTTTTCTTTGGGAGGTATGCAGAGGGATGCCCAGAGGGAAGTTGAGAAGGCAGACAAGATGTCAGGTAGTGGTTTAATAAATCTGATGGACCCCACATTTTGTTTAATAAATTGGAACTGAAAGTGGTCAGATGAGCTGATCCTCTCCCTTCCCTTGTAAGAATGCATTTTCACTGCTAACCGCCACTGACAAGCTCTTACCATACTATGTATGTACACTTGCACGCCCTTTAAAGAGACGTTTCTGATGCTCCATCACCTCAGGAGACTAGTATAGGAAGTGGATTATTATTTGAGGAGGGGAGCTGCCCATTTCAAGGAATAATGACAATAACTGGCTAGGGTAAACCATAAAGTCCCTAAATAAACCTGAACTCAACCTCCTGGTAGTTGTGGCACAGAGCAGGCAGGCATACCTTAGGGTAATGTGTAAAGTACTTATGCAGTGCTAAAACAGGAGAACCAGAAGAGGTCATGAAGCCTCGCTGTGACCACAGACATCGTAAGTCATCCACACTCTGAACCCATAGTAAATGTCAGAGTAAATGGTGACTCGTGAACCTTCTGAATTACAGCAAGATCTTGTCAGGGCAATCAGTTTGGCTACTTGTGGAGAACTTACATGGCACAGGTAGGACGCTTCCAAGACTCCACTCAGAGTACATACACCATAAGCGGCTCTTAAGATACCATGTCGGTCTCTTAGGCAGGACCCATCAACAAAAAGAGTGCGGTCAGATTCGGGAAGAGGTACATCTAGTTTGTCAGGTCTCGGTTTTGTGCAAAAACTTGGTAATGCTAGCACAGTTGTGGTAAAATTTGCCCTCATCATCTCCCTCTGGATTCGGCAAAAGATAAGATGGGTTTAGTGTGTTACATCTCTTGATGGAAACATTTTCTGCTGCCAAAATGATTCTCTCATAGTGAGTTAAGAGGCAATTTGTCAAATGCTATGTGTGGGAATGGGTCATGATGTTCTCGATCGGGGTTCACCGCTACAACCACTATGAGACAACTGTTGTGGAAAATGTGAAATATGAAAACATCGCGAAACAACAAACACCAGCAGAAAGCATTGCACAGTCATACATAGTGAGAGAACAGTGTGGGCCAAAATGTCGTACAGACAAGAGAGAGGCGAAGAGTTTGGGAAACAGCCATAACAACGCATGCCTTACATCACATTCCTTTACAATGCGGTTGTTACAACAACCGCGTTGTTACAACGTGAACCATTACATCGCAAGTTGTTTCAACGACTTGCTGTAGGGGGCGCACTGGTTTTGGATTTAGAATCCAACACCTTCCCTGCTGTTGCACAAACTGAAGTAGGAATAGTAAATAATACAATTCCTAAGTCCAGCCCGCCCCCACAGCAAGTCGTTGAAATGACTAGTGATGTGATAGTTGGTGTGGTAACAACGCGGTTGTTGTAACAACCGCGTTGTAAAGGCATGCGATGTAACGCATGCGAAGTAAAAGAATATATTCGAAGAGTTCACATGAGGACATCATAAAATAAATAACTTGAAAGCGATGCAGTTAAAAGGCAACTCGTGTTTAACAAGCTTAAAGAACTGTATGGCTTTAGCACATTGGTTTATTGGCACTTATTTTGGGTTTCCAAATAGATTGAAGCTTGACTAGACAGTAAGAGCAGGAGATAAAATTACTTAAAAAAAATATACTAAGGTCTTAGGGGCACGATGATAAAGCACACATACCACTAAAATTGTATTTACCACAAATATACATGCATTCAAGAATGAAGACTGGTTAGTTTGTTAAGCATTGTTGGAAACTGCAATAAAGACTGGGTAGAGGATTAGTTTTGAGTTTGAGGTTACGGGGCCACGTGCATTTTAATGCTTTCTACTTTCAATCTGTAACTACTAAGTCAATTATTATTTTCTGGTCTGTAATAAAGTACTTTCTTATTTTGTATATAAGAAGCTGACTGTGAAACAGCAAATTGAGACCGGCTGCCTGCCTGTGTGAGGAGGGCCGATTTCCAGGTCACAACAGTAAAAAGCTGTCTTTACATTGCAAAAGAGGAGTCTGTCTTTTTTAATTTTGTTAAGTTTTAAAGTCACCCTGCAACAGTTAGCAAGCCAGCCTGGAAGTCCCGCTTGCCCTCACCTGACTGCTAAAGCCGTAAGACCACCTACCCTTGCTGCATAGATTATTGCACACCTTTTGATAAGGAAAGCAGCCACTGTGTTCTCTGAATTTCTGGCTGTACATGGGGGAATGGTAGGATCCAGAGATTGCCATCTTTTTAACGTGAGGACAATGCAGACAATGGTCCTTGTTTTTGTATATATTGTATCCATAGTTTCCCTTGGCAATAGTAAACACAGATGTAGATATAGAAGATATAAGGTTATAAGAGACATAAGGGTATTGCATGTAAGATTGTGTACATGTGTTGCACAATGTCAGGAAAGTCGCTACATAACTGGTTACCTTGTTAGTCCCAATATAAAGTCGGAATTGGTCAATATGAGAAATTTGAAATTGGAAGGTGCCAATATGTGTTCCAATGTTTGACATACAGGGACAGATGCAAAGCTGATGTAGCCACACTTTACCTCCAGGTACGATCTGAACACGCAAATTACTGCCCTGGACCTTATGTCCAGAAGTCATTCGAAAGAGAGACATGGTTTGAAAAGATTATCCTCTCTGAGCACAGAGGCAAATGACTTGTGGTTGCCAGGGGTATTTATCGTTAAGAGTACAATAATGCTGATTAACATTTAGAAGTAGTTGAAGTGTTCATATTTCTTATGCTAATGGTGAGTGCGTGTGTGTGTATATAAATAAAATGTGGCCTCAGTATGATGTTGTGTAATGCTGCATAATGTTATTTTCATGTGTATTGCACAATTGATAAAGGCAAAGTTGATGAATGTTCTTGTTTTTTAAAAACGTGTGTAAGTTTTAAAGTAAGAGTAATATTTGATCAGAAAGATAAAAAAAATTACATTGTAGAAGAATTTGATATACGAATAATCATGGAGACTCCCTTAGTGCATATAGAAAAGATATTTCCAAATGATCAGAGAAAATTGCAAAAATATTATTTAGAACGGTTTAAAGCCTCCCAGAAGCATACAAATCCCAGGCCAAAAGAAGGGAGACTTGACGACAAAATACTAGAGCATATTGGTACACATCTCAGAAGTAAATATGCAGGAGCCAAATTACAGAAGTGAGAAGCCACTTTAGCTTTATGGCAAGATTTTTTTGAGAAGCCTAAGAACCCCTCGAAAGTTGATATCCATAGTACCCCGTCTATTCCCCCACCCCTACATGATCCTATGAACACCTCTCCCAAGGTACCTGCTATTTATTCACTGGTACAGCTATAGGAAACCTCAGTGGTATTTGAGAACCCCGACATTGAGACCCCTTTACAATCTCTAAAAGTTACCTCTAATGTTACTCTACAAATGCCAAAGCAAAAACATGCAAGTATATCTAGGCAGCAAGTAAGGGTAGGTGACTACCAGTTTTCAGGACACCTAGAAACACATTTAACATACATTTAGATCCAGTTTCTCCCCAGGAAGACAGAAGCGAACAGCAAAGACCATGAGATAGTGATGACCAGTTACATGTTTCATCAGCAACATTGCTTTTGTTGCACAGAAGAGACACAAAAGGAAGGGCAGTTAGGAAGCAGATGTCCACCCACAGAAAAGAGATGGAGATGATGTTTGATATAGTGACTAGTGTATAGGGCTGTAGGTAAGGTTGAATGGGCAGTATCCCAAGAAAGGAATAGGACTGAAGGTAGTCTACTTACTTGGCAGAAGGGGAACGTAATAGTTTCACCATAAAGTGTTTAAGAATGGATATCACGAAGTGAGAGTAGAAGAGAGGCAAGGGAAGTGAGGATAGAGGGATATCACAATAATATTTCAGGACAGATTCAGGGAAGACTTGGGCGAATAACAAATGGAAGAGTATATACTTAAGCGTGTGGATAGCATGGATGAAATGCTTCAACCACCAAAGGCTAGGCACCTTACCTATGATGTTAATATTCAAGAAAAAAACATTATCGATTTGGATCACACAAAGAGTGCAAGGCCATTGCCTAATCATCTTGATATTAAAAAAGGAGTGCAGAAAATGCTTTCTAGAGTTAGGAAAACTTGAGCAACAGAGCTCGAGCGATTGCAGTTTCAGGGAATACAAGGCCACCCAGACCTCAGGATGGAATCTTGTGAGGCCATTGCAGGATTGACACTACATGATAGACCAGTACAGCAAATTAATTTTCAATCAGTTTTGCACAGCACAGATCTCACCCCTAGTGAGATAGTCGCTGAAGGGGAAGAAAATAGCTGGCACAGTGGTGTTCCATATGGGGATAATTTAGTAGATGGGACTGAAAGGTTAGCCTCACAGATGAATCCATGACCACAGAAGGGAAGGCTTTTTGATCCATATGATATGGCGAATGCTGAGGATTGCATTCTTTTTAGTGAGGGAGATCTAGAATGGGATTATCCCTACATGCTGAAATGTTCCTTTGTATGTCAGAAATATGCTAGACAGCACTATCCCCAGCGTTCTACCACTCCCTTACAGATGCGCCCTGATAAGCAGGGGACCTGGGGCACCTAGTTATGTTCCTTGGACCCAAGAAATGACTACCGCTGATTACAGAGGGGGCAGGGAAATGGATTTGAGCTTTCGAACAGCAAACTGGAGGTATCACCTTGGAAGTAGGGTGCATAAAGTGTCTTCTTAACTCGCTTATAGAAGATGAAACAGACATTGATTTTCTAAAAGCTGAAATGAGAAACGTTGCCCTCACTGACACCAGATATGATTGGTCTCCATTTGATTTGGTTAGAACAGTGGTTTTGGATCAGCTGAGGAAAGTGTATCCTGATAGGCCAGACATTAGATCTCTCATGGCTCAATCAATGTAGCAAAATGAGGATCAAGCGCAGTTCCTTGATAGGATGAAAGAAAAATGGACAAACAAGAGGTGACATAAAAATCAGCAGCTAAATTAGTGCATCAAAAGTTGGCAAAGAAAGGAGCAATAGAAGGAGCTTAAGTGGCAGTCACAACTCAGATGACTGCAATATCTGTGGGATTGGTCCCAGTGACTACTTGACAACAGTACCCTCAACAACAGGATAATGTAAGGATAAAGGGAAGTATTAGAGGAGGACAAGGAGGAATAGGAAGAGGTAGGCTACGGCATCAAAGGATGGATCAAGTAGGTCAATATTGTCAGAGGTATGGACATTTCATTAGAGACTTCAGAACTAAGAGATGGGATGAACAAAATGGAAGAGCAGTAGTTTACAATCAGCCAGGAACCTCAATAGTACAGCCACAGCCAAATCTGCAAACCATATATGTGCCTCAGACGCCATCACAAAATATGCAGCCACCAGTAATGCTTCAAGCACAACAGGTACCGCCTTAGCAAAATTACCAAACACTCCCAATGGTGACTCCACCTCAACGTGAACAAGGAGGTGTCATTATGAGAGGAGGGAATCCTTTCCAGATTAATTCTGTGTGAGGAAATACACAAGGAAGGTAACCACAGAGTATTTATATGTGTCCATTATTGTCAGTGACATACATCCCAGATGGGGAACCCACTGTGACAGTAGCTCTCAATGTCAAAAGGTATGTATTACTCATAGATACAGGAGCAACAAGATCCTGTATTAGAGAGGGAGACCCTCTGATTTCCAACAGCTCATTGGACGCTCAAGAATTCTCTGGGGAAGTATTGAGGGTTCCTTTACTAAACCAGTTGAGGTGGAAGTAGGAGGGAGGTACATTAATGGCTGTTTACTGTTATCGCCAGCTGCCCTAGCCAATTTTTTAGGGAGAAATCTTAAGGCCAAGTTAAATATGACTATTCATTTTGAATCTGATGGTACCATGAATTGTTCTACCCCTGGAGTGCTACCTTCCAGGATCATAAAACAGTAGGGTCCTACTGGTACGTGAGCAATGACAAATGCAACATTTAATTAGCACTTAAGGCGAACACCTATCACTCTTGAAATTGCTAGGGGAGAATGTACATTGATTCTACACCTCCCGCATCACATGGATCGCTTGCACCATTGTGAGGTTGCCCTACATTTCATCGCACTTCTCTCTGTCCTGATGAAGACTGGTATGCTAGGATATAAGTCACCTTGTGCAACAGTCGGGTCTAAACGTTGACTTTTTTAGACTAACAAGCCGGGACTGATTATTGAACAAGGAGAAATAAGAGACCGTACTAAATCCTGTAGACAGGCTACCTTTGTATTATTCCTTTCTTCACCTTCTCCATATCACTGCGCACTTGAGCACCATCTGAAACACATCTTTTCTTTTTGGAGCAACCGTTATACAATAAATTTCATGTATTCCTTTGCTGAATTATAACTAATGAATCTTGACACAAAAACTGAATCCCATTGTTTGACTCTTCATTAAGTGCATTTCATTTATGTTGTTGCCTTTTGTGTTTGAATTTGTTTTGTGCTCAACTAAAGCTCAAATTAAATGTTGTATTTGTCATTGCTCATGTACCAGTAGGACCATACTGTTTTACATACCACATGTTACCCAGGTCCTATGAGTTTTGTATGGGTTAGCCCAGTACCTTTCAGGATCATGGCATTAACAGTAGATTCCTCTACCAAAGGTCAGATCAGAGAATGACCTGTAGATATGGATGCATTTACTATGGCAGTATATACAATCATAGCAGAGACACAAGAGTTACCTAAAGAATTTCTATTTTGGCAACACTGGCAAGACTCTTAGATGCCTAATGCTGAACTAATTCTGCAAATAGAGGCTTTAGAGGTGATACCAACTTATGGCGCTCTAACAGCCAGTGACCATAATCATGTCTTATGGGTATGTGTTATCTTCATTGAAGCAGGAAAAATGGATGACCAACTGTTTTGTGATGATTCCATGAAAACAGTTGTCGTCTTTCAAAATGACATACCATTGAGGACAGTATTAGAAGTAAGGATGCCCACACCAGGTAGAGTTTTTGGTTCTGTTAGGGAAGCAGATCTGTCCCATGTACCAGACACCTTGTGGACTAATAGTCCAGATGATGTAGTCTTATTCGTACTGCTTCACCATTCAGAATTACATTAAAGGAATGTGCTACCTTTCCTAGCGTGAGGAAGTATACTTTTTCTAAGGAGGCAAATAGGGGGCGTGGCCAAGATGGCATTGTGAGCATACGTGCTTTGTAACTGTTCCGCTCCGGCCCTGGATTTTTGCACCTACATCGCTGAATCCCGGGGTCCTGGGGGGGGCCCATCTGCTGCAGCTGCGCACTGAATATTCTCCGCCACATTGGACGGCCCGGAGGGGTTTTTGGAGGCCGTTGCGGGGGCTTGGACGAAGCACCAGCGCTAATGAGCCGGCTCGCCTGGACCTGAGTGAGCGGGTGGCTGCACCCTCCGCTGTGGCTCAGTGGGTTGCGAATGGCGTGGGAATAGGGAGCTGGGGCCCAGCCGACTGAGTGTGAAGCCTCCACGACGTTCAGGCCTGCTAGCTGGCCCCCATCCATATCTCACGCGGCGGCCCGTCGTCGGAACAACCACCTGCATCTGCATTGCCACCGACATTCTCCTGCAGGGCCCAGAGGCGTCAGAGAGGCGGCGGTGCCTGGCCTTCCTTGCTGGTCTTTGAAGGTATGGCGGATCCTCCTGGAGGTAGCGGTCCCCCCCTCTCATTACCGCACATCTGGCAGCTTGGCTCCATGGCCCCCAGGGGTGGCGGCGCTGTGCTCCCTCTAAAGACACTCCCAAGTCCATCAGCAGTGGGAGGCCCGACCGGAGGCCGGCCCCCTCATTCAAGAAGGCTCTTTACCTCGCCGTGACTACACCAGGCGGCCTGGGGGCTATAACAGGACTGTGGCTCCACCCCTCCCCCCTTTGTCTTGGCCCTTACTGCCAGAGAAAGGTGTTAGTTAGTGAATCGTGCTGAGGGCCTGGGGAGGGCTGACTTAGTGGCCTCCAGTATTCAGCGGCAGTGTGTGGCAGGATGGCATGGGGCCGAGCTTGGAAGTGCCCCGGCGGTGGGACCGGACTCTGAGGGGACCTAATGCTTCACTGGCTCCTAACGCCTTATCTGAGGTCCAGGCTGTTGCACCCTCCCACTGCCTGTGGTGACTCAGGGGGTTCTCCCTTTGGGGCTCCCCTTGGAAACAGATGCTTTGCGGATCCCTGCTGGTGAGCTCTGTGCTGGCAATTTCTTCTGGTGCCTCACAGGTCGGAACGCTCCATGCTCCCTTTGGACTAATTACCTGTCCGTTGCCCTTGCGCCCTCGGAGCCCACCTCAGCCTCCAAGATGACCACTGCCTGGGCTAAGAAGGAGCATACGATCAAGGACATGCTTGCTAAACCCCCACCCCAAGAGCGCTCTCTACGAAACCTTCGGCCCCGGAGGGAGGCTTAGATGGGGAATCCCCCATCACTCGCTCCTGTATGGATGCACTTTTCCTGTCGCTGAAGGAGGACCACCAGCAGATCAAGAACGACCTGGCTAAGTACTTGCAAGCCGTCCCGCAGGATGTCTCAGAGATTGGGGACTGAGTGGACTCCTTGGAATCCAACGACACTGATAGGGGTGAAGAAATTGAGTTCTCCGCCAAGAAATAATTTGCCTTTCTGATAGATAGATTGATTTACAGGCACATGCTGAAGACCTGGAGAACAGGTCAGACGCAACAATGTGAGGGTTCAGAATGTGCTGATCTCAGTGGAGGCAGGAAATGTTGAGGAGTTCGTCTAGGCCCTCTACGCACAGATCTTGGAGGATGTACCCGTCTCTGAGATACGCCTTGACGGTGTGCACCGGGTCGGACTCCCCGTGCCTCCAACAGGCCCCCGCCGAACATCCTGGCCTGTGCCCACAGCTTCCCCATGAAGGAACATATTCTACGAACTGTCCGGGGGTCCGATTCCATTAGCTTTCGAGGTCACTCCCTCCAACTGTTTCAAGACCTCTCTGGTGTAACCATACAGAAGCGGCGACAATTCTGCCCAGTGACATTGCATCTTCGCAGCCTTGGCATCCCCTATTCTTGGGGCTACCCTTTCCATCTACTTTTCTACTGAGAACGAAGGTCAGACTTGCCAGAACCTTTCGCACCAAGCCGCATATGCCCTCCTTAAGATCGCACAGCCAGAATCTCAAGCTGGGAGCTTGGATGAGCCAGGGGCGGGAGGTGGGTACTGGGAGACGCAGCGGGGAACACGGAGGGGCAAGAAACTTTCAAAGTCTAGCCCAAGGTCATCATCCAAGAACGCAAGGCAGTCTTGGAGAGCATTACTGGAAGGTCCTTGGTGGGAAGGACAGACTGATCCTACATGGCCCATTTCCAGGGCCTCGGAGGCCTGTTGGTTGCAGTTTGGGCCTCAGGGCAGAGCAGCGTTCGGACTGACTATGGCCATGATCGACCCCATCCGGACCTTTCCTCATTGGTGGTAGGGGACCCCTTTCCAGGGCCTATCCCCCCAGAGGTTCTATTTTTCTTACTGTTTGGTCATGTTTGTGGGGGTTCTTTTTATGTCTTTTGTTTCCACACCAAGTACTTCTGCACCGAGCGCTGATGCTTGACACACCTACGGACACCTCAGGTTACGCTCTGTGGGTTTCAGGGTACTCATGGGGTACCTTTGCTGAGAGGGCAGACTGAGGGCTAGGCCCCTTGACATGGTATACTCTCTATCCCCTAGTATGGCGCCCCGTGGTTGGCTGAAAGTTCTCTCCCTTGACGTAAAGGGCCTAAACAATCCGGGTAAATGGAGGGCCATCCTCCGGTTTCTAGAAAATTCAGGAGCAGATATCTGTCTCTTGCCAAAGACTCACCTCCTGACCGGGGACGCACACTGGCTTAAATCCAGGAAATTCCGGCAACAATTCTTTTCCTCCTCTGGCCATAAGAAGGACGGGGTGGCTATCCTTTTTTCGCACTCCTTTAGGGGTTCCATTGGTCCAAAACTGGCAAAACTCAAGGGTCGCCTTTTGGCATTTGACATTGGGCACCATATATACCCCGAACGAGGAGCAGGAACATTTTATTTGGGACGCTCTGGCTTATTCACTGCTTTCGCATGACCGCCTCATACTAATAGGTGGCGACCTCAATCTGGTCATGGACAACCTCATGGGCCGTTCGCCCCACAGGGAGGGCGGGGCGGGGGCCTTCTGGAACGCAGGCATTTCTTGGTTGAAGGCAGCTGGACTTGTAGACCTCTGAAGGGTTCACCACCCAAACTCTAGGGACTTTACTTTCTTCTCTCATGCACACAGGACCTACACTAGAATTGATTACTGCATGGGCTCTCAGGACTTCCTTAGGCTTTCTACTTCAGTGAAATTGATCCGCACACCCTCTCTGACCACTCCGCGCTTGTTTAGGAGTTCGGACCCCCCTTCCACCAACAGGCTCGAAGACAGTGGCGCTTACAGGAGACCTTGTTAAGCAAACCAGAGACCCAGGGGAAGATCAGGAAACTTATCACTGACTATCTAGCCACTAATGACAACCCAGATGTTCCTCTGGCTGTTGTTTGGGACGTAATTAAGGCTGTTGTCAGGGGAGAATTTATCTCCTTGGCAGCTGCTGACAATAAGGACCGGAAATGGAAACGAGGGTACTCCAATCTAAAGTTAAGGAGTTGGAGAGGATTCATCATCGCACAGGGACCCCTAGAGTGTGGCGCCAATTGGAAGCTGCCAGGAAACAGTTGGCGGGGTTGGACTTAGACAGGGCAGAATTCAGCTTGCTTCGCCTCAAGCATTTGTATTATCTTAGTGGTAACAAAAGTGTAGGCTCTTGGCTGCTAAATAGCATGCCCAATGCTTAGCTAACATAATATGAACGTTACTTACTGAGAGGGGTACTGACCTTACAGAGGACGATTCCATTGCTGAGCACTTTAGACTCTTTTATTCCTCCCTATACATTGCACATACCACCTCATCCAACGATATTACTGACTATCTGCTTACCTCTACTGTTACTAAGCTCACTGATGACTTGGCGTCATCATTCGAATTTCCTATTAGAGAGGGGGAAGCCTTTTCGGCATTAGCCAGACAGAAGCTGCTGAAGTCCCCTAGCCGAAATGGGTTTCCCGACGGGTTTTATAAGACATTCGTCCCTGACCTTGCCCCAATCCTGACCAACTTTTTAAATTTCATAACTGACTCTGGCTCTCTTCCAGCGTCCCTGCTGGATGCTCCCATAACCATTATCCCAAAGCCAGGGAAAGACCCCACACTTTCTGTGAACTATCATCCAATGTTGCTCCTTATCTCTGACTCTAAACTCTTCACAGGAATACTGACATCTTGCCTTAACCTTCTCATGCAGTGCCTCATACACCCCGTCCAAGCTGGGTTTGTTCCACACAGACTCTGCACAGACAACACCAAAATACTTTTACATGCCATCGACAAAGATCACCATCAGTATGTTGCTTACAGTGGATGCGGAAAAGGCCTTTGATCGGGTCCACTGCCCTTTTTTTACTGTACACTGGAGCATTTTGGTTTTGGGTAATGCTTTCGGTCCTTGGTTTTAGTGCTTATAAGGCACCACAGGCGTCTGTGAGAGTCAATGGGTGAGTTCTGAAAAGTTCCTTATTGGTAGAGGCACTAGGCAGGGCTGTCCCCTATCGCGCTTTTTGTTTGCTTTATACATGGAGCCATTTGCCCAGCACATCAGAGACCATAGCCAGATTAAGGGGATGCCCATGGAGGGGGGAGCACCACATTAGCCTATACGCGGACAATGTTATGGTCATGCTGAACTCTAGTCCAAAGAGCTTCTCTGGGTGTCATAACATGTCACAGAATACCCTCTGCATGCAATCTTGACTGCAAACAGTGCACTTACCTGCAAACACATGCCATAACATTCTTACTTTTATGGGCCGGAGGGAGTTCCACTCTTTCGACTGAAGCTCTTCATCTCTTGTGGAGAAATCAGAGCTGGAACATTTGAAATACTGAATATCACAAGTTAAAAACTCTAAGAAAAATGGAAGTTAAGGAAAGAGTTCAAGGGCAGCCAAAAAATGACACTTAATCTCTGCAAAGCACATGAGAAACAATGAGCACACTGCCTATTGCAGAGAACTGATTTGGGTTTATGCCTCTCTGGTGCCTGTTACTATCTTTGCATCTGCGTGACCGAGACCCAGTCCTATCTGTGACCCAGCAGTCACAATATGGGTAAGCCCAGGGAAACTGTGCCCAACAAGGTAGAAGAAATATGAAAGGGGTGGTAATGTGTTACGAGTGTACAGGCATCGATTCTGGCTCATTCTGAGAAAGTAGAAGAGGGGTTGACAAATCCAGTAGTGTTTTTGTTGAGCATCATCCAGCAGTGTCACCACTAATGCCCCCTCTATGGACCCATGCCTTGCTCAGTTGGGTCGGACTAGAGCTGACAATTTATTTATTCTCTTTGACATTGTGTGTACACCTGATATCTCTCCAAGAAGTGTCTCACAGCAAACAAGGAAGACTAGCAGCTCCGCGTGGGAGATAATTAACAATCTTACCATTATTTACCCCCAGCCTGTTTCCTGTATGCGGCAATAATGACTAATGTACCCCCTTTTCCCCAGGTGTAGCTGAGTCATCTAACCAACTATGGTCCTCTATTGGTTACAATCTAAGTGTCTCTTTCCAACAGTGAGGGAGGACCTAATAATTATGACCAGAAGGGTTGGGTGGATTGGACCTAATAGGAAAAGTATTGAGGGGGGCTGTGTTACTATAAATGTTAAAGACCCCCATGTAGCAGGTGAGAATCTATCTAGGTCTCCATGCCTAGTAACAATCCTAATAACATAGCTCTTCTGCTCTGGGGTATTTCTATCACCACATGCATCACTCTTGCAGGATGCCAGCCCCCGCTCCACCTTCCCAATTTCCAGCGGCTGATTGTCAACCTGCGGTTCCTCATCCAAAAGATTTATGGCACTAAGCGAGTTATAGGTAATAGAATGACATAACATCATTGGGGATTCAACCAATCAGGGGGAATGGGGTAACCAGACAGTAGTTAAAACAATTAATTACTAAGGACATTACTATGTGTCATTTATTTAACTAATCTCTGATTTCTCTCCCTATATATCTTTTCTATTCTCACGAGCACAATCCATTTCCACACTCCCCCTGGATCAACCCACTTTTCTCTTTTGGAACGTTCCTGACAGTGATCTGTTATAATAACTGTGAGATTAAACAGTCACTATTGAAGCTATTTAGGGTGCTTGTGTGTCTTTTTGAGGATATGCTTAATTGAATTGAGGAACTACTGGGGTACACTTATGATGTAACTTGAGTTCTATGTGTAACATGTTCATGGAGTTTGACTTAATGAATACCTTCCTAAGGAAATTAGTCTAGCATCCCCACTACCAGCATCAGTGGGACATAAAGGAGTATCTTTTTTACATCATGGAACATATTTGGTTTTAAAAACAAGCTAGATACCCCAGGCTGAGTCTATAGTACCTCCACTTCTCATGTGATTTGTCTTCAGGAAACCTGGGATGTAGTCCCCTACTACGTGGAAGGATTCTCTTCTATTTGTAAGCCCGCTGCTCCATCATTATCAGGTTGGCCAAAAGGTGGTCTTTAAATTCCATTTTCAAATGTGTTACCTGCTGTTATTAGGAGGTCCTTTACTGCCTCACCCTATCACAAGCTTGTTTGACTGTCCTTTTCAGGCAGATCTCACCTGGTTTTAATTAATTTTTATAATAATATTTTTGATTCCACATGTAGTGAGGTTGTTACTTCTTTAGAGGCGGATTTAGATATATTTTTACAAACCAGTTCTTCAAATTGTTTTGTTTTATTAATAGGGGATTTTAATATACAGACATGTATGCTTGCTGCTAAATTGGCGTGTGGTATAACCCGTAAGCAGGTGACGGAGTCCCTCACTTTTCACTTAACTCCTATGGGTACTCTCTTAAATCCCTAATTTTTAAGTACGATTGATTATTACTGGAGAAAATTACAGAGGAAATGAAACGCCGACTCACACGTATACGCTGAATATGTTGCTCTGACCGGTTTGATGCTGATCGTACTTTTAACACATAATTAGGAAAGGCCACACACCTTTATGGCTAAGTCGACATAGTGCAAAATCACGACAACTGGAATTTTCCCTATTTTAGGAATTTGAAAACTACTAATTGGCTTTACGCTATAATCCTACAAGAATTAGACGAAGTCTGTGGTTGTTACCACGAAAGACAAAACACGTGTTGGCTAGGTTTGGAGTTGAAGATCACCATTGAATAAAGATATTAAATGAAGAATATGAGAAGATTGCGACGACTTTGATTTATTTGTAACATTGATTGGTATTGGAATTTAGTTCAGGATATACCTGTTTGTTTTTAAATAAATTACCAGATCCCTTCGTTTATTGGTAGAGGAGCCAGAATGACTTTTGATCATTTTAGTCTTCCATTCAACCAGGAACCTTGTTATCGATCATGGAATAATACCAAGTGCACTAAGTGACTATAAGCCGCTAGTTGTCTCTTGTTATTGTAGACTAAAAAGCAGAGGGTTAGCTCCAAGACTGCTAACATGGATGCCATAAGTAGACGGGGATAGATCCTCCAGCTGTGCTCCAGAAGCTGTTAATTACTAATGAAGCAGAGTTTAAGTATTGCCTGGGTGACAAGGTAGATATGTTACTCATTTTTGCATTTAAAGCTATTACTAGGCCACTTAATGCTTTCTTAACCCAAAAGCCTAGACACCCGGCCCATAGCAAAGCATGATTGGTTTCATCATTCATACATTCAGGATGCTAAAGTGCTACGGACAGCACTGTATAGCTCACCAAGGGAGCAAACTGTCTTCAAAATAATTAGGAAGAACTACAACTCAGCTTCAGGCAATAGTAAGTAGGCTCTCAGGGTAAAGACTTGGGCAAATTTAACCCAGGCAATCGAGGCCAATGATACCACTCTGTTTTGGAATACTGTTAATTCCCCATTGCTGAAAGGTGAAACAGTTCCAGAGCTCACTCTGCATGTCCCCCCCCTATACATGGGTTGAGCATTATTCAGACATTTTTGGTTCTCTAGCGAGTGACACAGAGCCGATCGGCAGCTGAGTTTTTAAGAGTCCTCTAGGAACATCCCTGGAGAAAGTTATTTTGGCCTTCGACCACAGTGCAGGGGTAAATTGCCCGGGACAGATGGTTTTCTGGTTGATGCCTTCAAGGCTCTGGGAGAACTCTGGGCCCTCATTTTCTTGACATAGTTGCAGAGAGTATGATGTCCCCTAGCTGCGCTGACTCTATTATAGTGTCCATCTTTAGGAAGGGGGATAGATCAGATCTGAAGTGCTTCCTCGTTATTTCATTACTGGATTCTCCAGCCAAACTAATCAGCAGGGCTCTCCTACAAAAATTGGAGCAGTGGGCCACCGATAACTCCATCCTGTCAGGAGCCCAGTTTGGTTTTAAGAAAGGGTTGGGGGACCTTAAAACAGTGTGCCAACCTGGACCTTCTTTTCTGGAAATCTACAAAGGTCAAAGCTGGCTCACTATCTTTATTTTTGCTGACCTCAATAGTGCCTTTGATTTGATAGATTTGGCTCAAGCTGGGAATGTACTCACTCCTTTAAAGTCAAGAAGGGAATAAGGAAGGGTTATGTTCTTGCTTGTTTCTTTTTGCCCTTTACATCAATGGGGTTGATGATGCTCTCAGGGCTCTGCAGGCCAACGTGCCTACTGTCGCCCGCCGGTTGGTCCCTGTGGAACTTTCCACCAGTGGCACAGTTTTGATGGCAAGAACACTGTCGACCTGCACAGACTATGGACACCTTTGTCGATTTGATGGAGAGGAGGAAATTGAACGTGTACGAGAACATATGGTAAAAAGACCTAGAGGAGCAGAAGCATCTATATCACAGATTCCCTGATTACAAGGATCAATACATTCAATTATTTGGGTATATCGCTTGCCAGCAATGGCTCATGGGTCAATCACATACAAACTGGTAGGCTAAAAATAAGTGGGGTCTTCAAGGAATCTCAGTAGTCATCCTACTAGAGAAATGATAAATATATATGAAGCCAAAGCACTGGCTGATGGCTTGTATGGTGGAGGCATCTGAGGATATGTTCTGAGTGGCTCTTTACAGACAGAGGAGAATGCCTTCCTCGAGCATCTGCTAAGAATCCCTACCTATGTCTCAACATACATTACCCATAATGAGGTGGGACTTACCTATCTAGAGCATTTACTCTTACTAAAGCAGATCTTGCTTTGGCGGTCAATTTGAGCTAAGCCTGAAATGACCTTTACTAGATCTATCATCATGGACTGTCATACACTTGACCATGTTTTGAACATTCCTTGGCTCTTCTATATTAATGATGTGCTAAAGAAGTTGCATGACTCCCTCATAATTCAATCCCCATCCAGTGTGATGGACCTGCATAAAAGTGATTTTAAAGACCTTTTTTAGGCTCCAGATTTGGAAATAGGGTACTGTTGGAGGGTAGTAAACCTATGGTCAACCTATACATGTCAATTTAATCCGTGGAAGGCTTCCAACTGTATTAGTCTATGGGCTTGCGTTCTTACCAGGCTTCGAAAATCGAATTGTGCACTTTCTAGTCCCCTTTCCAGTAATGAAACAATGACCTAGCGATGTGACCCCCATGCCCATGTGATGGCACTTCAAAGCTGAGAACTAAGCACTTTATTCTTTTTTGATGTTTTATGATGGACTGCAATGATTTTATCTGAAACCACTTTTCATTGCAAATAATGCCAGGTACCACAAAGCTGCACTAAAATTCCTACATGCCTTGACGGACTCTTTTTTATTTTCTAGTATTGCTTCATTTATATGGGCTGAAGTACAAATTAGGAAAAGCATTTATTTTCTAGCTTAATACGGAGCATACTCATTTAACGTATTTTATTATATTTTAGAAGCATATGATGAACTGAAGACACACTGTCAAGAATCGTCCTTCTAGGGACCATTAACTGAAGTTCTGGGGGCCCTCCAAATCTGCTGCCTATCAATCAATCAATTATTTGTATAGCACGGCTAATCCCTCTGGGGGGTATCCAGGTGCTGTGCTGAAGGTATACGGTGAAGACCCAAGTCTTGTGTTCCTTCCTGAAGTGGTTCTGCGAGGGAGAAGTGCGGAGGTGGGGGGTGTTCCAGGCTTTGGCGGAGAGATGGGAGAAGGAGTGCCCTTCAGAGTGGCGGATATGCTGTGTCTGAGTGAGCGCAAGGTGTGTGGGGCGGGGGTTTCTGGGGGTTGGTTGACGATCAGGCGGTGGTTCATGTAGTCTGGTCCTTGGTTGTTGAGGGCTTTGTATGCGTGGGTCAGGAGTTTGAACTGGCATCTCTTCTGGATGGGGAGCCAGTGAAGGTCTTTTGATGCTGGGTGATAAGTGCCGTCTTGAGCAGGTTGAGGAGCAGTCTGGCTGCTGCATTCTGGATTTTCTGGAGTCTTTGTATGAGTTGGGTGGAGGTGCCGGCATAGAGTGTGTTGCTGTAGTCAAACTGGCTGGTGAGGAGGGCCTGCGTCACAGTTTTCCTCATGCTGATGGGGATCCATCTGAAGATTTTGTGGAGCATGCCGTTCATATAGAAGAAGGCCAAGGCCATGGTGTTGACCTGATGTTTCACTGAGAGTTTGCTCTCCATTACAATGCCGAGGTTTCACGCATGGTCTTTCGGTGTAGGGATGGGTCCGAGCTCCGTTGGTCGCCAGGAGTCATTCCAAAAGGGCAGTATGGTTGCCAAAGATCAGAACCTCCTTCTGTCCATGTTGAGTTTCAGACAGTTGCGACAATCTTCATGCAGTTGTGCCAGTTGGTTTTTGTCAAGGTGGGGTTTGTTGAGAGTGAGAGGAGGAGTTGAGTGTCGTTGGCGTAGGAGAGGATGTTGATGTGCAATCTGACAATACCTGCAAGTGGAGTCATAAAGATGTTTAAGAGGGTAGGGCTGAGCTGAGGGATGAGCATTGGGGGACTCCGCAGATGGTGTGCTTGGGTTGCGAGGTGAAGGGAGGGATGTAATGTATGTTGTATGCATCCCCTGTATTGTTCTAATTATTGAGAATTGTAGTAGTATTGAAGTATCCACTGTATTTTATTACCACAAAGCAATGGTCCGGGCATTAGTTAATAGCCTTTTATTAATAATGTTGTAATATTGTTCTTTTATGGTCAACTTGTTTGCCCTAAATAAAGCCTTTAAACAAAACCGAGTCTCCTGGGCATACACAACACCTGCTTCCCCTGGAAAAATGGCCTCCGGGCAGCAATTTGCCTTTAGTGGTACAGGCTACAAAGAAGGCACAGCAAGGGCTCTGGCTGGGCTACGAATATTACAAGTAGCACATCTGTATTAACTGAAACACCTTAAGCCAGGTAACAGGAATAAGTGCTTAACACCTTGCAGGAAAGCAGTAGTTCACACAGTTTGAAAGGTCTTATAATACAGTGTGAGACCTAAACCACAAACTGCACCATAGAAAAGTCAAAAAGAGAGGTTAGAGAAAATGAAGGAATAGATTCTGTGAAGGATTTCCATTGTTTGAAGTCTGTGGTTTAAATGGCAGTTGCAATGTGTGAATTGTAAATGTTTTGCTATAAATGATTAGTAAACAAAAGACAAAAACACAATAAAAGCCTCACTGTCTTGATGTAGAATGAGGTTCCCTAGTACTTGTGTGGTAGAGGAGTAGAATACAGAATGTTTAAATCTCAAACAAAATCGACTTAAAACACTGATTCTATAAAACTATGGGAGCATGAGCTGCACACTATTACTATTCTAATGTATGTACTTGTTTTTTTAAGAGGAATTGTGTGCCATCAAGGGTAGTCTCAAACCAATGGACAACACAAAATGCAGAATTGGAATGGTTAAAAAGAGTTACTTGAAAAAGTGATTCAAACACATTCAAAAGAATGGACAACAGCTTGAGGAATATCTATTCTATTAATGGACATGAAGAAAGATCTAAGCTTGAGTAAATGCTTTTTACCTTTCAGGGTTAACTTACATACAGAATATGAGTATATTCAATTTCCACTGGAACGAACATGCTGTATATGAGGTGTGAAGCAGCAGCAGTTCCCCATTAACAGTGTTAACCATTCTCATCCCTTCAGGTCAATCAACCTTCCCGCTGATTCGTAGGGTATTTTGAGAGAAAGCATCGATATGGCTTAGTGAGCTAACCACCGTTGCTAGCAACTGTTTGAATCCTGGTAAGGCCAACTAAGCCGTTCATACTTCCTAGTTCTAAGAGAAATTCTCCACTCAATGTCAAGTGCGAAAAGGGTTGTACTTGGCCTACTGTCCAGAGCCATAGAAGGATTATCTCTAGGACACCAGTTGCATATGACTTCAACCACCATGGTTGGGGCCCAGTAACTCCTGTCTACCCTGGGGACCTTGAATGGGGACTGACAACCTGACTCAGATACTAATTGTCTTTCATGCACCTCCCCAAGATTTTTCCCGGGAAAGCTTTCTTCACATGGACAGGAAAAAAACTTTCTTGGGCATGTATATTGACCATGATTAGATCTTGCTTCCTTTTGAGAGGATTGGAACTCCCAACCATTAGGTTGTCACTGCACTAGCTTTGCTAGAACTGAAAACTCTACAAGACTCAGTATGAATTTAGTAAATGTAGGCAACATACAGAGGAAATAAAATTATCTTGGAATTCATCGGTATGGCATTGACACCATCACGATCATCATCTTTATTTCGGCTCAAAAGAGCCATCAAAGTACACAATAACACAGCACATACAAAGGAAAAATAATAAAATAAACACATGATAAGAACATACAATTCTAATTTTCTTGGGCATGTATATTGACCATGATTAGATCTTGCTTCCTTTTGAGAGGATTGGAACTCCCAACCATTAGGTTGTCACTGCACTAGCTTTGCTAGAACTGAAAACTCTACGAGACTCCATATGAATTTAGTAAATGTAGGCAACATACAGAGGAAATACAATTATCTTGGAATTCATCGGTATGGTATTGACACCATCACGATCATCATCTTTATTTCGGCTCAAAAGAGCCATAAAAGTACACAATAACACAGCACATACAAAGGAAAAATAATAAAATAAACACATGATAAGAACATACAATTCTCATAAAAAAAGAAACATTCAGCAGCAGCCAACATTCCTGAGCGAAGTTATAAAAACCTTCATAAAAACATAATTAGGATCACAAAGTTTGCAATTAATAAAATGAAACACAGAGATACCCCCTTGTCCTAACAGCATCACAGATTGGCACCCTCCAACAGTAGCCTAAACTAAGCTCTCAGTGGCCCAACTGTGCTATCGGGCAGCTAAAGTAAAAATATGAATTTGGGTTCCCCTCATATCACTAGGTTTTACAAGTGTGTTAAAGTGCACAGTGTAAAAAGGTAGTAAAAGTTTAACCAATATAGTCTAGTATTTACAGGTCACAGCTCTAAAAGGCGCTTGCCCCAACAACTTTTTGTGTAATATATCACATTGAATGGAAAAAGTTGGAATCTGAATATACAACACTGGGCCTAGCATGTGACTAACAGATTCTTAAAGGTAAATGTCAGTCCTCTAAGTGGAAGAGCTGGCAAAGAGCGATGATCCAACGTGTGCGCTGCTTAGCATAAACAATACAAGAGAATAAGACATATTCTTCATTTTCAATATTTGGACATCCCAGAGGGCATAAATTATTGTTGGCCATAGCAGAGATTTTATTCCATGTGCCAGTAAAGACAGCCAGTGGGAGTATTCCAAGTCTGAACTTAATAAACAAAGATCTCACTGAAGAGACACTCAGAAAATCCATAAAATCTTCAAAGTGGGACTCACACTTGGTGGATAAATAAAGATCAGATAAACTACCTGCAGGAACAATGGAAATCCTATTGCAGAAAACGATGTTCCAATAACATGATTTAACAATTTCATGGGCATTCTTGGGCATGGAAGAAGAATTCTGACAGTATGCAGAAAGGCAACGCTTGAACAGCCAGGTTTTGATGTGAGATACCCGGGGATTGTGAGGCCCAGGCGATTGTCGATTATCTCACTGACATAGTCTCTATATAGGGCCACGTCTTCATTTAACCAGAGTATTGTCCATATAAGATAGGTTTCAGACAGACTACATTAGCGAGGTATGTAAGGTTTAAGTCAAACCTCAGAGGAAGTGATAGAGTGCTTTTTGGTAATCTCATAAGAGATTTATTAAAAGTGTTTTTACGAATATCTAATTGATTGAGATTGCAGCCCCGTATAGCACTGCCCTACAAGCTTGGGTCTTATAAATTTCAACCACGAGAAAATTGGATAAGAAGCTGCATTGCTGATGAATCCTAATAGTAGTAAAAGACTTTTGACATTTTACAGCTTGGCATGGCTAGCACTATGCTAATCCTATGCTTAAAAACTTTCTGTAGAAATGGCTAATTACTTTGGCCCTTTCTATCTCAACGTGGATGGCATTGTGCTAATTCTATGCTCAAAAATATTGATAGAAAAGCACACATTTGAGATGAGCAAATTCAGAGTGTCGCTGGTGTTGTAGGGTGCTGTACAGAGGAGCTGCTCAAGACCTAAACTTGGGAACTATTCAGAGTAATCTGCTTATTTTTAGCATAATTTATGAAGCAACCTATCCTTAAAAGGGTATTGTTTTGACTTATATTAAGTACACCCTTGTGTCTGGACAAAGCTAAACCTCGCTGAAGAGCTAGAATGATAGCAAAACAGATGTCAAGGGTTGCTTTTGTTCATTCCAGGTTGCCTTGGATGGTTTTTAACTAATCCATAGCTGTAATACAGGGCCTGGAGTGGCAAAAGGTTTATGTAATTTTACAGTTTGGCATGAATAGCACTGTACTGTGGATGTCCGTGTGCTAATTCTATGCTTAAATACTTTGATAGAAAAGCAAACATATCAGGTGAGCAAATTCAGAGTGTCACTGGTGTTGTAGGGTGCTCTACATAGGATCTGCTCTCCACCTAAACTTTGGAACTAACCAGAGTTCTCTGCTTCTTTTATGCATAATTTATGCTGCACTTTATGCCCCACATATACATACATGCATAAATATACATACATACACATACATATACCTATACAGCTATATATAATTTAACACAATTAATAAAAATATATATTTTTAATTTACTGTTATAAAAAAAGCATACATATAATATATTTTTAAATAAAATATAAATAATATTAGAACACAAGTACAAAAAATGAAAAAAAATATTAAACATATTACAATTGTTTAAAAAATCTATGTATAAACACAAGATATAAAAGTAAACAAACAAACAAATAATACTAATATATTTTAACCCAAAAAGATGGGTCCGGTGGATGGTAAACGGAGTCAAGATGGCGTCCGCACGGCGGACGTTTCTGTGAGCAGCTCCTGGTTACCTCGCTTTTCCCGTCTGTTCCATGGAGGAGGCTGCAAGGCGGTGGCAGAAGCGGCGGTGTTGGCGGGAGTGGATTGGGGCTTCACTCTGAGTGTTTCTGCTGCCCGTATGGAAGGTTTTTTGAAGCCGGGACAGTAAAAAGGAACCGCCGCGCTCCCCGCTGTAAAACTAGCAAAAACGGCAATGGTAGAAGGGGAGTGGCATCCGGACTTCAGCCTCACCTGAGTCGGCTTGCTAACGGCTGCTAATGGAGTCTACTGCTGAGCTCGCAGCCGGGCTTGGAAAATCCTAATATCGAAAGCAGTGAAAGCAGCGGAGTATTTAACCTTTACTGTTGTGGAGAGGCAGCATCTTCTGTTAAATCTGTTGCTATAAAGTTACTTTCTGATAAATTCTGATAAATTCTTGCTACAAAGACATTGATGCCAGGCTGTGAGCAGACTACGGGAGAGCGGCTCAGGTTACAAGGCTCCGGAGAGTTCACGTGTAAAAGCACATTAACTTTTCATTGGATGTTTTTCTGCTGGACTTCATATATTAAAATAAGCAGCTGGACTCTTTGAAATCTATTGTTCTCAGTTTTTCTGGGACACTATAGGTAGTCTGGCATGGCACCTAAAGTTGCGTAAGGTGGGAAAACAAGAGCCACTGGGGAGTCTGCGGTAGGAACACGTGCAGCACTCGCCGCAAAGAGCTCCAAAGAAATGTCTGGTGGGGCTGAGCACCCGGAGAGTACTGTACAGGACAAGGGCATGGTACAAGTGACACCCAAGATACCGCAGATTTTCCAAGTGGCTGCTGGTAAAAAAAGCTGCAACTTCTTTGACAATCACTTCAAAACCCAGTGTTCTTGACGTCCAGCCGAGGGGGGGGGGGTGAACTGACCGGTCTATCTCTTGAGGAGAGTCACTTGTCTTTGGAACATGGTGAGCCACTGCAGGCTGATTTAGACATTGTTAATGAGCCTGTATTAATGGATGATAATGGCATTATCAGTGACAATAGGAATGAACCCACCAGTAGTAAGGAAAGCAAGTTTTATTCACTTTCAGAGCACGCAGAGGAGTCTGATATGGAAGGAGAATTTCAACTGCAGGAAGAAGGGTTTGGAGACATGACCCCTACAACCATGGATGCAAGCCATACCAAGAATTCTTCTTTGGGGGGCGGATGACAGAAACGCCTGATTGGGAGATCTCTAGTGGGGAGCAGTCATTGCAAAACACAGGGACAGCCTTGAAAGGAGATACATTGGAGGAGCAAGATGGCGGCCGAGTGAAAACGGCCGAAGGTGGCTCCCGCAGGGGTGATAATCATTGAAATGAAACAGGTGATAAGGTGATAAAACCCCCAGCCCCCACATTGGGAAATGCAAGTTAATCGGAAGCGGAGAGATCCCCTCATACCAGACATCGTTGAGTGGGTTGCGGCATTGACGGCGGCTGCAGAGGTTTTGATTGCCGGCTGCTCGGCGTTTGAGAGCAGTCTCTCGGAGGTGCTGCGGTGGGACCCAGCACTTTCGAATTGTATCATAATGCCGCCGAAAGGAGCGGCACGGGGTCAGTGCAAGCAGGCCCCCTTGGCTCTCCTAGGGGGGGGGGTGCAAGAGAAGACCCCGGTGGCAGTCCAGGAGAAGAAGCGAAAGCTCCGAACGGAGAATCCTGACAGGAAGGGGAGGGGCCCGGCCTTTCAGCCCTAGCAACAGCGGACTGTCATCGATCTACTCCGGCCATCAGGGAGAACAGAGGAGTAGAAAGGGGCCGGTGGCCAGAGAAGGAAGATTCTGGGTATGCCACCGTCGGGATCAGAAGAAGCGGGGCTTGAGGCTGACCCAATACAGGGGTCAATACCTGAGACTGTGCATACACCTGAAAGAGAGCAATTGGGGGACACGGGACCTTTCAGTGAGCCAGAAGATCAGCGGGGCATAACAACTGGAAATGAAGGGCTCCCTATTAGTGTTGTCAACACACTTACAGTCTTAACCTCCCCAACACTCATTAACATTCAGAACCCTGACAATTTAGTCCTGGCCGCTTCCAATGCAGAAAGAGAGGGGGGAGGCCCCCTCAAGAGCCTGGAGATGAGCCTGATGCATAGAGGGGTTCTATTAGCATGGGGGAGGCTCAAGAGGCTCAAGAGAAACCGAGGGGGGGGCGATTTACTAAAACAAGAACGGATCAGAGTACCCCCAATAGACGTGAATCTAGGGGCGAAGGACCCCAGAAAGGAGCAGTGAAGGATCCCATTGGTCCCAAAAAAATACATAGGATCCCCGGGGAGAAGGATGCAGACTCCGAAGCAAACGACTTCTACTCCATGTCAGATGCTACCTGGTCGGGGGTGGATTCAGAGTCAGGCTCCGAATTTGAATCTAGTGAGGACAGTGGGTCAGACAAAGGCTCCAGTGGCAGGCAAGCCTCTCAGGCCACTCGAAAGCTAAATAACAGAGCCCAAAGAGCCGACAACTCGAAATCAAAGGAATCACAGGAGTTAAGGTGGGATTATTCACTGGGGGATCAACTAGTAGGGGTCGAAAAAGCTCAGAGAAACAACCTAAAATACGGCGACTGCTCTGGTTCCTCCTACTCTGGAATCTATCCTTCAGTGTGTCGTGGCGCACCGGGAAGAAGCCCGAATGGATAGCAAACGCGCACAAAATGTTGCCAGAAAAATGCAGGGGCTGTGAGGAAAATTGGAAGAACCTGCAGCAACATTTGCGATTGGATGTCTGAAGTGGAAACTAGAACAGCAACCCTCGGGGAGGATATCGCAGGATCAAAGGGGGTAGTTATAGCACACGAGGCACAATTGGTAGATATCCAATGGAAGCTTGAGGAGAGCGAGAACCGCCAAAGAAGGAATAACTTATGATTTTTGGGGGTACCGGAAGAAAAGGAAGGGCAAGATATGAGAGCATTCATGGTCCAGATGTTGCAAAAAGCCTTTCCAGATTTAGAAGGGTGGAGGTGGTCCCATGAAGTTCAAAGGGCGCACCGAGCCCCATTTAATATTCGCCAACCAGTCCACCCGGATGCCAAACCTCGGGCAATTTTAGTCTATTTTGGGAACTTTTTATTAAGGCAACTGATTTTCGAGAAGGCTAGACCAGATGCACAACGGGCAGTAGACAGGTTCTCCTTTTTCACAAGGCCTGATTTCTGCCATACCACTGTCGAACGAAGGTGGCGATTGCGTCAAATGATCTCTCAGTTTCAGGAGAAGGGAGCACAAGCCTTCCTATTAAACCCTGCCCGGCTTAAAATTATTTGGAAGGATCGGGTCAGAGACTTCACATCGGAAATCAAGGCTAAAGAGTTCTTAGATGCTGGTTGTAAATTAATTATGATGGGGCTGGTGGGCAGGGGACAAGTGGTGGATAAGGGATAGTAAGACTGATCAGAATTTTTTCCAGAATTTTCTTTTTTGGACTTAAGACTGCTTAATACACTGGCCCTTCGGATCTGATGGGAAACCTCTCTATGTACTCGTCTTGCTTACCTTCCCCTATTACCTTTGAGCTAAAACAATGGTGATCTAATCTGGAAGGGGTAGGTGTAGGTCTAGATCTGACGAGAGAGCCGGGGGAGGGGGTATTGTCTTTTTTTGGGTTTTTGTTATTTTTTCCTTGTATAATGTCACCCTAGCGGGGGATCCGCCGTTAACCATCACCCACAGACCAAAGCAGGTTTGTTGCTTCACGATGCAGGGGGGGGGTCGGTGGGGGGTGGGGTGTGGACGGGTGGGGGGAGGCGAAGGAAGGGACAAAAAACAAAAAATGTTCAGGAAAGTAAATCAGTGCATATTGGATAGCTGGGTGGTTAGAGTCGGGGCTCAATATAGCTGGATGGTATGGTACAGGAAGCAGAGCAGGCGAAGGGGGTACCAAGATAGATTTAGGGATGGGTAAGCTAATTGTCTGTACGATTAACATTGGGGGGCTGAATGACCGAGCTAAGATAGATAGGATGAGTGAAGCACTGCGAGCATTGGGTTTGGATGGCATTTGTCAGCAGGAGACCCACCTTCCGTGGCAGAAGAGAAGTCTCAAATTTGTCCCGGGCTTCACACAAGTAACCTGCTCTTCACAAACCTCAAATACGAGAGGAGTGGCAATACATGTTTCCAACCGACTTCCGCGAAGCAATCACAAACTATCCGATAAATGGGGCCGGTGGGCAATTGCTGTAATTTCCACCCTTGGTACACTCTGCACCATATATGGATCAAATCTAGATGATGCAGATTTATTGATAGAACTAGAGGTAGAACTCGCCTCCTGGCCTACACCACTGATAATATGTGGAGATTTTAATATTCATATGGATTCAGGGGGGCTAGCGAGGGTCGGTATCAAGGCAGGAAACCACGAGTTTTTTATGCAGTACAGGCACTGGCCGCAAACCATGGGCTGGTAGATATTTGGTCTATAACAAAATCTGGGGATCCAGGCTATACATATTATTCGTGTTCACATAGAAAGTATGTTAGGCTGGATTATTTCTACATTTCAAATTCATTAGTAAACAAAGCTCAGATAAGGAAGTTACCCAAGGTTCTTTTCGGACCATAACCCCCTTGTTCTGGAGATTGAGATCTCAGGGTATTTAAAACCCCCAGCAAGGTGGACCTTCTATAGGAAATTGCTGGCTACCAACTGGTTCACCGATCATATTAAACGCTGGACTATACAGTTTTTTTTACAGTAATAGGTATAGTACTTCACGGGAGATGGTGTGGGATGCATATAAATCCGGGCTTAGAAGGGAGGTAATTAGCTTTGTCGGGTTTCATAGGAAAAAACAACTAGAGCTTATCAGATCACTGATGCTAGACCTGAGTAGATATGAGACAGAACATATGGTTATTATTGTCAAAAAACAGACTCAGCGGCAATCAGAGATTGAACTAAAAGTTATTAGTACCAAAGCGAAGATAAATGGGTTGTTTAATCAATCTATAGCTGAAAGATTTCAAACAAGTAGACAGGATCACTATGAATACGGGGAAAAGACAGGGAAACATCTGGCACTGCGGATCAGACAAAAAACAGCGACAAGCAGCATTACGAAGCTAAAAAGGAAGGACGGTACAGTGTCCTCGGATCCTAACGAGATAGTAAATATTTTCCAAGACTTTTATCAAGATCTCTATAAGTCCAGGCATCAAACCATGGTTGATCCTGGGACTAGGTCTCTGCCTGTGATACAAGAACTAGAGGGAGACATCTTAATGGAAGAAGTTAACGAAGTATTGCTATCCATGGCCTCCGGAAAGGCGGCAGGCCCAGATGGCCTACCCATGGAGATCTATAAGATATTGCATAAGGAACTTGCCCCTTTGTTGTGGGATTTGTTCTTAGCAGTCCAGCAGAAAGGCACTCCTCCAAAGTCATGGGAGGAGACTAGTATAGTTATTTTTTTGAAAAAGGGGAAGTCGGCTGACGATCCGGCCTCTTATAGGCCCATTACATTAATAAACACGGACAAGAAGCTTTATTCTAAAATCCTAGCAAGGAGGCTTTCAAAGGTCTTAGATTCCTTAGTAAGTCCGTGGCAACACGGCTTCATACCTGGTCGTAGTACAACAGACCATATTAAAAGGGTAATCTCATTATTTAACATCGCTGAGACCTATGGGCAACAAATGTCATTAATATTATTAGATTGTGGTAAATAAATAATTAATTACCGGATCTATTTTTGACTATAATCAATAAACAGGTAGCTCAATAAATAAGAGTCAAGATTCGAGGTAGCTGGAGTTGACAGGCTTTAATCAAGCATAAAGGACAGGAACAGGACAGCCTGTACGGGAATAGGATGGCAGGGCCCGACAGCTGTCGGGCAGGATCTGGGAATTGGCTAGCAAACTTTAATATCCGTGCACAATATATATAGTTAAACAAAATACATTTCATTCAATACAGTAGGCGTAGCAGTAGGCGGGGTTTGTAGCAGTCGCGAAAGATAAGGACTAAATGATGTAACAAGAAGGCGTGTACAGGGCGTATACATAGACATGTGATGTAAACGTCACAGAATGTGTCAAAAAGGGGCGGAAACATGGAGGGGGCTACCTGAGCAGCTGGGACCTCTAACCTAGTGGTGCGCGCAAACGGGCAATGACGTGTTACCAGGGAGAACTGGGGGCTATGACTTCTGCGCTAGAAGAGGAGACTAAAGTCTGGAGTGTCAGAGCGACATGTACCCAGGCATATCTAGTATCTAGTGTTTAGAGTACATGTTGATAGAATCCAAAAGTTATCAGGACAAAGGCTAATAGACTCTAAGACTGGTGCATGCATAATTCTATATGTAGTGCGTGCGAGGAATATTCTATGAATATTAATACAGTATTTCTCTTACATGGAGACATAAAGGCTAGACCATGACGGAAACTATTGATGCGATTCAGTAGCTTAGGAATGCAGAGAAGGAGGGCTGGACTGATAACTAGAATCATAACATACTCTTGGCAGACTGGGAGGCAGAGCCAGGCCGGGCCGGGCACTGCGAGGCATGAAAGTAAGATAAGGGTCAGGGATACAGGTGGGGGCTGTATCGCTCCTCGGAGAGGGTTCAGGAAACAGGAGGTGAATCTGAGTCCGGGCCCTTTTGAGGCCTAGAAACGGGGACAATTCAATGAATTTAACGTGCACACTGGGAAACGTGGCAACGTAGCTTTACATAGGCCTAATATTCGTTGTATTCACGAGGACTGGAAACTGGCATACTAGAGATGGACACAACTGTAATTGCGTCTTTAATCGATCAGAAAGGAATACATGCATATCGGTCATGCACATATAACATAACATGGGGAACACGTAGGCACATACAACATGGCAAAATTTACTTTTCCACAAGATGCTCAAAAAGCGTTCGATCAAGTGGAATGGGGATACCTCTGGCAGAACTTAAGATCGAATGGCTTTGGACCCCGTATACTTACTGCCCTAAGACCAATGTATGCACAGTCATACGCAAAAATACAACTGATGGGGCAGCATTCTTGACAGGTAAAAATTGCAAGGGGGACAAGGCAGGGCTGCCCATGCTCCCCAATCCTTTTTTCACTATACAGAGATCCGTTAATTAGAGCTATTTTAAACGATCCGACGATTCCTCCGGTGGGGGTCAGGGGTTACTGTACCAAAGTGCTAGCATACGCAGATGACATCACGGTTGTTACCCCGGACCCCAGGTAACAATTAGTAGAATAGAAGATCTTGCCCGGGTATGGGTTAAACGCGGATAAAACTAAAATCATCCGTTCAAGCTCAATTCTGTGGCAGGATCCCAGCAGGAAAGAGGCAGCAACCTGTTTAGGGGTCTCAATAGCAGCCGATGTTAACACCATCTGGAATATTATTGTAGACCCTCTTTTGAGTAGAATAAGTGCAGATCTTAATAGGATGAACAATCTACATTTATCTATCATAGGTAGGGCAAATGTCATAAAAATGACAATGTTCCTGAAAATATTCTACTTACTCCGTTGTATACCATTAGAACCCCCTAACTTCCTGTTTAAAAAAGTTGAAGCGACCTTTTCACAGTTTATCTGGGGATATGGGAAGGCAAGGAGATCCTTGAGATTTATGTCCCTCCCCTAAAACCGAGGGGGGTTGGCAGTGCCAAACATCCTATATTATTACTGGGCTATTATGCTGCAACAAATGACTATATTGTTTAGACCAATCCCAGTAATACACCAGACAGAGACCCCACCATCTATCTTTGAATTAGCTATGGGTAACCAAGCTCCAGGTCTATTATTTAGATAACTGGATAATAGCTATTACAAAATAACCCGCTTTAAATCTCTTAGAGCAGCTTGGAGGGTGTGGCAGAAAACCAGTAAATTGCTGAATATCCCTAAATTACATCGTTACCTTTTATTATGGCGTTCTTCATTTTTCCCAGGTTTTATATTTGATAGGATCGGTAGTAAGTGGGAACAGGCGGGAATTAATTCAGTAGGTGATATTATGAATTTAACTGGCATTATGACATTTGCAGAGATTCAGGACCGATTTGAGATAGATCCTCAAAGCCTATTTGAGTACTTGCAACTAAGGGAATGTACTAAAACAGCTATGACTCACCCTACTTTTCATTTAACTTCCCGCTCTTGGACATTCTGGTCCGGAAACATCCCCAAGTGAAAGAAGTATATGCGATGATGATCGAAGCTAACGAAGGCGATATAGTCAAAGTAGAATGTGCTTGGGCTGCTAAGCTTGGAAACCAGGATGTGGACCTATGTAGGTCCCTTGAATTGTCCAACATGGTCCTTTTATCGGCTAACTTAAAGGCACAACACTTCAAGACTATATATAGTCTATATTTTACACAGGCCAAACGTTGGACCTGGGGGAAGAGGGATTTGAACGAATGCCCAAGATGTGGGAAAGGCCCGGCTAGCATGATCCATATGTTTGCGGAATGTTCAGAATTGGGGCTGGTTAAAGTGGGAATTGAATGCTTCCTTAGTAAGATTATGGGATGTTCTATCATACTAACTCCCACTCTAATAATGTTGGGATGGGACGAATCCCTGCAGCTAGAAATAACGCAGGTTTATTTTTGTTTCATGGTAACAGCAGCCCTCCGTATAATGATTGCTTCCAATTGGAAGGATAAGGACCCCCCCCCCGACATATCAGGCTTGGTATGGCAGACTGCTTCATATATTTAATTTGGAATCTGCGTTATACAAATGCAAGGTGAGCAGAGCGAGGAAAAAAGGGCATCGAATCTGGGGACCCTTACTGGAGCTGCAGACACAGGGTTAGGAAGGGGGGGAGTTGAGGCTAGGAGGCAGGGGGTGAGAGAGTGGATTGTGGGTATAATGAATTGTATATGTTTGTTTTTTTCTCTTCCTCACCCTTTGTCTGGGTTCCAACTCCCTCCCTCTCCGTGCTTTTGCTTCTTCCATTTTTCTGCTCCTTCTTTCTTTTTTTCTCTCTCTCTTTTCCTATTGGGCTCTCTCTTCTTCCACTGTTCCTTTTTGAATTTTGTTGATCCAAAAAATGCTTCATTTATGTATTCTATTGTTATTGTATATGGATCTTTATGAAAGGTTATGTATCTGACGTACCTTTCCTGAAAATATTAAATTAAAAAAAATATTAATAAAAAAAAAGCAAAACACAGTTAGACGGCTGGCAAAAACGTGTAACGATTTTACCGAGAGGATGGCAGAAGTGCAGACTCGCATATCACTCCTAGAAGATCAGTTGGTGGTTCAAAAAGACACTGTTGCAGATATAAAAGCCAGTAAAGACGATGTGCACGATAAGCTAGTGGACTTAGAAAACCGTCTGCGCCGTAACAACCTGCGTATTTTAGGGGTGCCAGAAGGACTTGAGGGGCAAGATGTGCGAAAATTTGTAGCTGAGCTGTTTGAAGAGGCGCTGCCTGAGCTGAAAGAATGGAATTGGCCGCAGGAAATTCAAAGGGGACATAGATTTCTGTTTCGGCAATGGCCAGCAAGGAGTGGACAAGCAGTGCAACAACCGCGGGCTATTTTGATTTCCCTCAATAATTTCTTGGCTAGACAGGCATTGTACGATCTGGCTAGACCAGATAAGAAGAGAATTGGTTAAGGGACCAATTCTTTGTGAGACCCGATTACTGCCACTCCACAGAGGAAAAGAGATGGCAGCTGCGGCAGCTGATTACTCCTTTCCAAGCAAAAGGCATACAGGTGTTTCTACAACAACCAGCTACTTTAAAGACTGTTAATAAGGGACATATACGTTTTTTCACTTCGGTCATTACAGCCAAAGAATATCTTCAATTCTTGGGTTGAGGATAATTATACAGGCTAATGGATCTTGTATGTAGTGATATGACTTCTTTTCTTGACACTTCCTGTGATTTTTTTTCTTCTGTTTTTCCTAAGCTGCACATATAAGGATGCGGGAAAGGCAATCACCAAGTGGGCTATTCACCAAGCATCACAAGGGCGATTGGCCCTAAGGCCTCTTTGATGGGGGAGCGTCACAAGCAGGGGGGTGGGTGGGCTCTTTTGGGTGGTGGTGGTGGGGGGGTGTAGAGGGCCACTTGGGGAGTAAGGGGTTGGGTGGGAATCTACTAAAGGGTAAAAATGTAGTTCATAGCACGTGCGGTAGGAATCTTAGAGTAAATCTCTTGTATATATTGATGGCCATTAGATACTCATATAGTAATGGCAGATAGGAGGCTGCGAATATGTTCATTTAATGTTTGTGGGCTGAACAATGTCCCAAAGAGGAAAAGTGTTATCACTGAACTCCGGCTAACAAACCCTGATATTCTTTGTCTGCAAGAGACGCATGTTCCTTGGTCTAATCGTAGGATACTATCTGAGCTGGGATTTACATTGTTATCAACTTCGAAACAATCCATTATGAATAGGGGGATGGCGATCTTGGTGCGTCATGGCATAATTGGTACGGGAAGATTGAGGGTGGATAATCTCGGGAGGTGGGCTATTACTGAGTGTATTGTAGGGTGTACCAAGATCGCGCTTTGTACTGTATATGGGTCAAGTTTGGATGAGTCTGAGATCTTGGAGTTTTTGAATGTTGAGTTGGCACTTTGGGGGACCCCATTGATAATACTTGGGGATTTTATTATACATGGGGATGCACAGACATGGGATTCTCAGTTTGCTAAGTATAAAGGGCGTAAGCCTAAAGTATTTAGGGCCTTGCAGAAACTTTTACAGAATCACAGACTAGTTGATGGGTGGATAGCTGTGAATCATGGCGATCTGGGTTATACATTCTTTTCGTCCCCACACAACAAGTTTGTTCGGTTAGACTATATCTTCTTACCTCGGTTGTTGATCGTTGGTGCAAAGATGCAGGTGTGGCCCCGTATTACATCGGATCATCGCCCCATGGTTATGGACCTTGCTAGTCTTAGCCTTCCGCAGGAACAGCGGTCCTTTACATTCAATAAAAATTGTTAAGTGATGGGGAGTATATTTGTCATATCCAAATTTGGGCTACGCTGTTCTTGGATAGTAATAGAGGATCGGCAACCCAACCAATGATCTGGGATTCTTTGAAAGCTGGGCTAAGGGGCAAAACACTTACTTATGGCTGGGCTAAGCAGAAACGACAGAAAAAACATATGCAGGCTTTACTCGCGGGGTTAAGGAAAGCTGAGTGTGAACTTATACAAGCGGTTAGAGTTAATGCGGATACAAAAGAAGTGCAAACTAAGAAACCCGGAAGGCCCGGATTAATGGGGTATGGAGTCAAGAAATAGCTGCTCAGTTCAAAATTCCTAAGGAAGAAAGATATGAATATGGGGAAGCAACTGGTAGATGCTTAGCTCAAAGACTGCAGGGCAGACAAACCTCCTTTGTATATATCACTAGGGGCAACCGGCAGGGATGCCTCTGCTCGCCCTTACTTTTTGCCATCTATATCAACCCATTGTGGTTAATATTGGAGACTACTAATGGAATACAATCAATGGTAGTTGGGCAGCATTAGGTACGTGTTCTTATTTACGCTGATGATATAGCGGTAGTAACATCTGACCCAGAGCAAGCATTAAGTGAGATTGAGAACCTGACTCAGCAAAATGGGGAAGCTAAATGTTACCAAAAGCCAGGTTGTTTGTACAGAGGGGCTCTGTCCTGGGGAAGCATGTGTTGCACCAGAAGCACGATATCTGGGCATAAAGATTAGGATGTCACTTGTAGAGATAGTTGAAGTGAATTGGGTAGATATACTAGCTTCAGTACGAAGTCAACTGGAAAGGGTTGAGTGTCTGCACTTATCAATGGTAGGATGAGGCAATGTTTTAAAAATGAGTATACTTCCCCGGGTAATTTTTTTTTTTAGGACGGTACCGTTAGAGCTCATACGAGTACAAATAATGCAGCTTCAGTCTGTTGTAGACAGGTTTATATGGGGCTGGAAGAAAACTCGGAGTGCTCCAAAATATATGACGCTACTATTGACACATGGTGGTTGGGGGGGGTGCCAATTTTAGTTTTTTATTATTTAGTTTGTCTTATGCGGAACATGCAGTATCTGGTGACCGAGGTGAAAGTAAGGTTATTTGAAGCCCCTAATATATATCAGATGTTGTTGGGGACCCAGGCAAGAGAGACTCTGCTCAAGTTCTATGAACCAAGTTATTCTAAAAGAACGAGATTTAAAATTATATTAGCTGCTTACAAGGCGTGGAAGATAATAGGTAACATTGTATCTATAAACTGGATTGGTTATTATATGTCTTTTAACTCCAAGGAAATATTCCCTCTGTTTTTTTGGGATACAAAGATGGATATTTGGAGGGATAAGGGGATACGACGTTTAGGTCATATTTACAGTACGGGAGTACTTGTTTCTTTTTCAGATTTAGTTGAACGATATAAAATATCTAAGAATGATTTCTTTAAATACTTGCAAATTCGTGATTTTATTAATAAACATTGTAGACAATCGCCCATTATAAATAATGATTTAGTAGAGGCTCTGATTAAAAGAGCTAACATTGGGACACTGTACGATATATTGCAGGCAACTCAGCGGGATGATATTGAGATGCACAAAGCAAAGTAGAGGGATAGATGTGGCAATACTGGCTCATATAGTCTGACGGCAAATCTATGCACCCAAAACTATAAAACTTTGTTTAATTTATACTATACACCTGTTAAAATGATGAAGTGGGGCGGGCTTCATGACAGGAAATGTTTTAGGTGTTAGGTGGAGAAAGCTGACATTGTACATATATTTTTAGATGGCATCTCAGAATTTCTATCATAAACTACGGGGGTTGGTGTTGGAGTGGGTGAGGATATTGCACCCATGCAGACTTGTTATCCTTTTCGATATTTCATATTTATGGCTATGGCCGTTACTCGATTATGCGTTGCCTCTATGTGGCTGCAATCAGAGGCGCCATCATATGAAATGTGGTGTGCTAAGTTTTATAATGTGTTTAATCTTGAATTTAGTTTGTATCGCATAAAATCTTTGAGGAAGAAACAATTAGGGATTCAAATTTAGCATCCTATGATACAACATATGGTGATGTCGATTTGAAATTTAGTTGTTTTTGATTGTCATAGCTTTTCCTTCTTTCTGCTGTTTTAATGCTATTCATGTTTTGGTGTTATTTTTGTAACTACATAACATTCCTACATTAATGATTTCAATGATTGATTTGTAAATACTATATGCTATGAATTGAACAATAAAGAAAAAAAAAAAGTGGGCCCGGTGCTGGAAATATACAAGGCACAAGCCAGAGGAGCTGCCCTGTATGGGGTGGAAATTTGGGGCCATCGGCCATCTGAACAACTTGCCAAGATTGAGAACTCCTTCTCCAGACAACTTCTGGGACTTCCCAAAAGTACACCGCTCACCCACTCCGAATGGATCTAGGAGTTAGCCCCATATGGAGCACCCCTGAGCTATCTATGTTTAGAGAGGAATTGAGGGTAGTGGCAAATTTAAATGGAGCAAGCAAAATATCTTGGCTTGCTCATATCAAGATTTCTTTATCATCCATGGGAATGGGAAATTTATGGGCTAGTCCCGAAGACAGCTGTCTGTTAATACCTAGGAAGGTTCTGAAAAAGAACTATAAGGAGTATAATCTTACCATATTGCTGGGGGGTTCCAGGATTGGTACGTTGACAACATCCTTTCAAGAAGTTAAACTGCAATATAGTCTAGAACTTGTCATAGACGATATACAGCTGTCTCTTGCTAAGAAACTATACTTACAGTTCAGGCATGTCACACTTCCCATGCGTGCTCTCACACATAAGTGGGGGAGTGACTCCACAAAAGACTGTCCTACATGTAATAATTGTACAGAGACCGACCTACATGTACTCTTTTTCTGTCCGGCATATAAGGTAGCAAGACATCGCTGACTACGACAGCTGTGTAGGAACCTTGGAACATCCCATTGTTCACAGGCCTTTAGGATCCTTAAATATGATAGCAGTATGCCCATTGCGTATTCAGTATCTCGCTATCTGTTCTCAATGTGGTGCACACGCAGTGTAATTTTAAAGAAAGGGCAACCCCAACTAAATGACCCTACTTCCGAACTGTAACTCGAGGTTTAAAAAAAAAAAATTGATTTTACTCATTAGATGAGATACCTGCACTTTTTTAGAATATTTATTATATGATATAATTCCTATGTATTTCTGATCAAATATTTTAATGTGTTTGTCTTTTAATGTTGGATAAGTTTCACTGATTGTATTGTAGTTTATATGTTTTTTATCTGTGCTTTTATGGCCTTGTTAGGCCGAAATAAAGTATCTCTCGACTCGACTATATTTTAACAATTTAAAATATAAGTATTTAAATAAAAAAATTATATATATACTATTCTCACTCCAGTCTGCAACAGTAGGGAAAGCATTGGCATTCAAATGTGTACATTTTACTATTTCGCATCCAGTCTGTGCAACAGTAGGAAAATTGTTGTATTTCGGAAGGGTTAAATTTACTAATCCCACTCCAGTGTGTGCAACAGTAGGGAAAATGTTGGACTTCGCAGAAGTAAAATTTACTATTCCAACTCCACTCTGTGCAACAGTAGGGAAAGTGTTGGACTTCAAATGGGTTAAATTTACCATTCCCCATCCTAGTCTGGGGCACAGTAGGTAAAGCGTTGAACTTCGGAGAGGAAACATTTACTATTCCACCTCCAGTCAGTGTAAAAGTAGTGAAAGAGTTGGAATTCAAAGGGGTTAAATTCACTATTCCTACTCCAGTCTGCAACAGTAGGGAAAGCGTTGGATTTCAGAGGTGTTAAATTCACTAATCCAACTTCAGTCTGTTCAACAGTAAGGAAAGCCTTGGACTTCAGAAGGCTTCAATTTACTATTCCCACTCCAATCTGTGCAACAGTCGGGAAAGTACTTTAATACAAGCACATAACATTTTTAAATAACTCTATTAGTTGACCAAATATATACAACTCTTAATATGAAAATTATATATCTAAAATTAAATAACAATAAAAAAGTACATGATTATTAAAACTTTTAATAATTTTAAAATATGGAAAAATGTTATAAATGTATTATTCAATTGAGTTCCCTCACTATACTCCCACAAACCTAGCAACCAACACTTAAAATATAACTAAAAGAAAGAAGTATAACAAAATGAACATATGTAATGATCAATTAAACATTTAATAAATAATAATAGCCTAAATAACTTTCCACCCTATCTTCCTACAAACAAAACAGACCTCACCTGATACATAACGTAAAGAAATATAATAATAAACAATTTACATAATTAATTATGATTTAAATAATTAATAATACATTAATAATGAATTGTTAACAAATTATAACTTAATTAATGTCCCACCCTATACCCCATCAAACCCAACAACCCGCATCTTATATTTGCACAATTTACATAATTGACAATCAACTAAATAATCAATAAATGTATAGGGCTCAAGCACGTGGTGCAACTCTCTATGGGGCAGAATTATGGGGGCATTCCTCGGTTTCTACTTTAGTTGTAACTGAGAATAGATTCTTAAGACAAGTAATGGGTCTCCCGGCCAGTACCCCGCTAATTTCTTTGCGCTTAGATTTGGGTATTACACCGATTGAGGACGAGATTGCCCTAAAACCGTTGACGTTCTGGCGAAGAATTTGGGCAACTCCCGAATTAGCACCATACCAGGCAGATACAAATGAGCTTTTATCTTACCCAGGCTTGGTGAAAAGGGTACCTTGGTTTGCTCATGTAAAGCACGAGTGCGAAAAGCTTGGCCAACCTTTTATGTGGAGCACTCCGGGTGATACCTGTCCGTTAGTCCCCCGTGCCCTAGTGCCCAAAACCTACTGTGCCTTAAAGCTTGGAGCACTCCAAGCAAATCATAAATTAGGCTCCCTAACAACACAGTTTCTTAGAGTGAAGAACAACTATAAGCTAGAATTATTTTTGGATGATATCCTTCCCCAGGCTGCAAGAAAGCTGTACGTACAGTTTAGACATGGCACTTTGCCTGTACGTGCGGTCACCAATAAATGGGCCGGACAGAAAGAGGAGGGTTGTCCCGTATGCATTACACAAGAAGAAACAGAAATGCATGTATTATTTTTCTGTCCTGGCTACCAAAATGCAAGGCGCTACTGGCTTGTGCAGCTATGCCGGAATCTGGGGTTTTAGCTTTGTAGGGAGGCCTTTCGGGTTCTAAGATATGATACATCCGAACCCATTGTGTTCGCTGTTTCAAGATATTTAAACACAATGTGGCGCAGGAGGTGGGCTTTTATTCAGAGGGGTAGAAATGTATAAAAAGTGTATCAGCAGTATTTTATAAACGTGATTATTGTATGTACAGTTTTTTCCTTGATATTAATTTTTAGCATTTGATTATTTTGTATATAGAATTGTAAATAGTATTAATTTTTTATATCTTGTCATTTTAAACTATTTATTGAACTATTGCTCCTATTCCCTTTAGCTGATGGTAGATCGCATTACATCAATTGATATAAATTTCTCCCGCAGTGAAATCCTTTGTTCCTCCTTCCCCCACTCTTGGCTTGACGGTAAAAACCCATTGTACTCGCCTCTAAACTGTGAATTGTATTACAAATGGAGTGTTCCTTTTTAACTCTGATAAATATCATTTTAATAATGTGTGCCATTTTGTGCTTCTGTTACTTTTTATAGTCCTGGTGACCGAAATAAACGTTTTTGAAACGAAACAAATAATTAATTAATAATTCATTATTAATAAATTATTACTTAACTTCCCAGCATATAACCCTGCAAATCCAAAAGGCCCACACCTAAAATATAACATTAAAAATATTATATTTACACAATTTGAATAATTGAAAATCAATTAAATAATTATTATTAAAAAAATAATTCATTATTAATCAATTATTACTTAATTAACTTCCCAACACATACCCCTACAAACCCTACGAACCACACCTAAAATATGACAAAAAAATAATTACACAATTTACATGAATAAATATCAGTTACAAATTATTACTAAGTTAAAAATGCATTATTCATTAAATATACTTAATTAACTTCCCACCTTGCACCCTTACAAATCTCGAAACCTTCTAGGACACTATAAATTACTATTAACAATTAAATTTAAAATTATAAATAACCTAAACTTGCAAACTGTTTTTAAAAAGATTGTCAGCAGTTCTACAAACAATATGTAACATATGAAATTGACATTCGAACTAAAACACATAAAGATAATTAAAAATTGGCATTTATATCTGCAATATTATTGAAAACAATATTTAAAAAATTAATATTCTGGAAACTACATTATTCACTTAAAAAAATCAATATTGTTGTCAACGATATATCTGCATCACAATTTTTATGTATGACAATATTAAGAACTGAATATTTGTGTATCTCAATATTTTAAAATTCGATATTGTTTCCCAATACGGGTCCACACCATTCTAGAACTCTCATATGCCATTCATTAATTACTGTTTTGGCATTATGTTGCCTATGGTACTGGAATTATAGTCAAATACATTACCTTCAGGGCGATGATGACTTTATTAATTGACTGACTGTTTGTGATTTTCTTTTTCCTGCCATCTAGTTGCTTTTAGTTCCTGTTCACGTCTTGTACATTTTATGGAGACCTGTTTTAGTGGAAATATGCATAGTAGTATTTGCACTTGTACAGTGCTTCACTCTCCATTGCACATTATTGTCCAGGAAGCACACTACACAGTGAGGAGTGCTTGTTTGGAAGAGTGCTATTCTTTGTGGGAAGCCTACATGAGTTGTGTCTGAGTAACCAGAGTTGTGAGCCTATCATGTGATGGTGTCAGAGACAAAACATGAGATAGGGTTTCTACGCAATATACTTCTCTGCAGTTGGCAAGCTGAGTTTATAGTGATTACTGAGATCTTTCAAAACACCTCCTGCAGTGAATACAGTAATTAGGAGATCCTCTGTGTAGACCTGGTGTATCTAAAGAAGAGACTATGGAGACCCAAACAGATGATCTACAGGGATGCTCATCCCTTAAATTGCAGTTGTTCTCACGGGGTTTGTAGTGCTTTAGAATATACAGGATTTAATCCAGTGGATTCTAAGTGGCTTAGTTTAGGTGCAATAATGGTGTTTTTCTGATAGTACTAGAGTTTCATATGGCATTAAGCTCTGTTCTGGTAGTAGCCAGGTTAGAAGTGCTTTCTCTGGACCACTGAGAGTGCAGAACATTCCTCCAGACTTTGTGAAGTACGTTGGGCAAGATTCTTTTGTGCCGGGGCTATGAAAATTTACTCTATTGTTCCCTACAACTGGAGTGTCTACCAAAATTAAGATGAACATATAGTTTGATGAAAAAGAAACATCTTCATACCTTCTGCACATCTTTTACATATTCTTTCTCCACAGGTGCCAACGAACTCCAGGTTTACAGTTGCTTACCTACTAATTCTGTTACCCGTGGGCGCATTTCTGAAATTGTTTTCGCCCAACATCTTTATCTTGTAGGCTGCACAGCGTACAGCAATAATACTCTGGACAAAAATAAAGAAAAAACAATCGAGGGAGACATAATGGAACAATAACATTGTTAGGGTAATTTGCAAGATTTTTCAGAATTATAATATTTGACAAATGTTAAAATATACATCCATTGTTCGGCAAATGTTTATTGAAGATGTTGGGGTTCAGAATGAATCTTTAAATATACTGGTTGTAAGGTGCTCTTTTTCGGGTTCCAGTTATCATCACTAGTCATCATAATTTAATAGAAAAGAGGATATGAGAACTTGAACTTTTTATCACCATTATATATACCTGTGGATGAAAATGCTGAATGTACCCCTTTCTTGTGCTAATATGTTTACAATAAAGATTTTCTTAGGGGATATTCTCAAGAACGTATGATAACCATCGCAAATTTAGCTTATTGCAACTTTGCATATCGTAGTCTATCGCGGGAAAGCAACGCAGTATTATAGTAGTATTCTCAACCTGGCAGCACCATGTAATAGCCCCACGATAATGCGTCAAATGACTGCGTTAAAATCAATGCGATGTCGCAAAAATGCAAAACACGAACAGGAATAAAGTTGAGATTTGGCCAACCGCACTACAAAAATCTGCTATAACCAGCGACAGGCCTGCAATTCTCAGGCGTAATGCGGGAAAATGCTGAACAAGAAAAACACACCATAAACAAAATAAACTGCGTAGCAACATGGATGCACCCGTAACGAGTGCTCAGGTCAACTTGAACCCCACAAGCCTCACAGGCCACCTGTAAGGAACCTTGGTTTCGGGGAAGGCCAAGGAGAAGAGGAAGAGGAAGACGGGGACAGTCCGCATGACAACAGGATCATCGTCACAGAGGTGACAGAACACTAACAACAACTGTCCGTCACCTCCACCGTGTCATTGGATACACAGATGGAAAAATGGTTTTCCAGAGTGAATGCAGTCGGAGTGTCGAGGAGGCCAAGATGCGCTGGCACAATGTGAAAAGCTAAACCAAGCAGAAACCTGCTGCCAACAGGAAGGCAGCAACGGCGAATGGAGGTTGGGAGTCCTGCCCCATAGCAGGAGCTGGAGAAAATGGTAGCCACAGTCATCAGTGTGGAGACGGTGCAAGGAGTCAGGAGTCCGGACACTGTTCGACATGACCTGACACAACATCAACAGGGTGAGTAACGAACAGGTACTGGGGGACGGGAGGGTGATAGACACAATTGCACATAAGCACAACGAGGCGTAGCACACCGCACACCCACAATAACGCAAAAGACATTGCCTGCTCTTTCGGCAAGGTATGTGAAAAACTAGGGAGGATGACATCCTCGCCCCTCGGAGCGGTTAAAACAAAAGTTGGGGGCCAATCTGCCTCAGCGAACAAGAATTCATAAGAAGAAGTCTGATTTTTCCCCAAAATACCTTTAATAACACGTTGGATGTCAACTTCAATTAAGAATACTATTTCATATAATCTGTGAAGGGGACCCACTCGGGTGTCAGCAGTCTCAACTGTGATGAATGTGTCAGTTGCTGTCACCTTCAAAAATAGACGCAGTGCTTGCCTCACCATGGTAACCACCGCTGTGCTGTCTAGCCACGTTACTGCCCATGTTAGGTTCTGAAGTTGTGTTTTCACCGTCCGTGGCATATCGTGCTGTAAAAGCAGCAAATTTCTTTTTCTGAAACTGAGGGCGCAGATGAGTAAAATCGCTCTTTTCTATACCGTTAGTCTGACGAGGCTGTTCGCGTTCTTGCGGGGCTCCTCGACCTCTGCTGTAAACCTGGCGATCTCCTCCACTGGCGTATGAGCCTGATGTTTCCAGTGAAGAACAAGGAGAACACTGATCAGGGATATTAAACCTGTCAGGAGACCTAATTCTAGCACGGTTGCACAAATCATAAGTGTACTCAGAATACTTGGGTATTGGTGAAGCAGCACGCAACCCTTGTATCTGTTGTTGCTTACCCTGTTTTTTATTTTTCTAATTCTTTTCAGGAAAAATAGGACGGTCGTCCTTATTAGACTGCGCCGTCTGAGTTTGCTGTTGCGCCTGTATTTTAGCAAAAGGCTTAAAACCCAATGGTCTTGTAAGCATCCGCAATAATTTTCGGTAAGTCACCGGGTATCTCATCCTCTGGGACAAGGCGCAAAGCATTAGACACCTGAAAGTTAACCGCATCTCCCTTCACATTTGCTAGTATGAGATCAGCAACCAGGTCAAACACTCCGACAAGCCTCATTCCCAATTCAACCGCCGTCTCGGGGCCATGCTCATCTTGAACACGCTTAATCATGGAGGGCAGTACAGTCATAGAAGGTGTGCCGAAACATTTCGCATACACCATTGCGAATACTTTACCCCAATTCTCACAATCGGCTACATCTGGTATTAAGTCTTTCTGCAAAGTGCAAACTAGTTGTTAGGATCCTGCACAGGAGTGGTATTAGGAAATACTGCTTCTAGCTGGTCAAATTTCTCAGCAAGCCAGTAAGGTAAATCATCCTTATTCTGGGGACGCTTGCCCATAACCGAATTAACCATGATGGGACTAATTGAGATCCGGACCGGGCCAGCTGGTTGTGCCGCAACCCCATGTGCTCCCACCTTGAGATTGCGGGAAACCTATTGGACTAGAGCCCTATGTACCCCAATTAAAGAGGTATGTAAGACACGCAATTCGTCTACAGAGACTGCTACATAACGTAGATGAGATGTGTACCCGGCTAAAACTGGCCAAGTGGCCCCAGGAATCGACAAAGGGCCTAAATGGACTGGAGTCACTGTGTGGGGGAGGGTGCCATTAGACCAAATACAGTGTTGCCATGCCGATATCGGAACTTCGAGTGTCGTATATGGCCGATATACTATAGGTACTTCAGTGGGAGTGTATGTATGGAACAACTTATCATCTCCATTCACAGCCGGAAAGGTTACCCAAGAGTAGGATACCAAAAGGTGGTAATCCGGGTTAGCACCAACTACAAAAATAAGCACAAAAAAATAAGCACAATCCCTCGTCAGGCACTCCATATGCAGCCAAATGAGGATGGAGTGGTGCGCGACTAGGCGCAGCAATATCGATATCAGACATAAGAACAAAGAAAAGTAAAACAACTTTTTTGCGAAGCAGCACAAAAAGGTCAGTAATTTAATAACAAGAACCTTTTTATAATATCAAGCTTGAAAGAACCTATAAAATATCAATATAGGTAGGTTATGCCATCACAACTGTTTACCTGGAAAACAGGAGTGAGGGTATTGTGGACAAGTACAACTACTACCGAAGTGTCTCGAAAATAAGTACCAGACCAAACGTTAGGTGCGCCATGTTGCAGGGATTCTGCTCATGCACAGAACTCGATGTATTGTGGTGTACCAAAAAGCCACCTCAGTGCCTAGAACCCCAGTCCGACTAGCATTAGTGTCTCATTCGTTCTCCGTACTACAGCGAAGCTACCAATGATAAGACAACCTAGAACATGCGACTTAGTAAACCCATCAAGAATAGTGGAAAACAAGAACACTCTTTCACTCTAACACTCCTACTAGTCCACAATGGTATAGTGTAAAATGTTTATTTTAACTAACGTTCTCTAATGTACAGTACACTAGCCAACACTAGCAGCAAAATGCATAAGAATAATACAATCAGCATTGTTACAATTCCATAAAACACAAAAGGGCAAATCATATTATAATGAAAGTGGAAACAGGACTATAGCGCCTTTACCACCCTTCCTGTGCTGGAAGCTAGTTTATTTATTATAATTATAGAATACTTCTAGGCTTTGTCAGGGGGACCCCATACCTCCAAGATCAGATGCAATGGATCACATCCCAGGACAATCACAGGTCATCTCAGTTGGAAAGGTTTTCTCCAAGTGCCCTTTCATGCATATAATGCCATATTGAAAAGCACCCGAGTTTCTTTTGGGCAGCTGTGCCTCGTGTTATGTTTATGTGCGTGGGACTGACTAACATGAATCAACAGCATACATTGTTATTCGACCTTGAACACACTGTGCAGACAGAGAGCACAGTGTAAGTATAGATATGTGAAAATCAGACCCTTCTCATGTGAAGAAGGCAAGCCCTGTATTTACGAGAAGAGAGTCATACAGTGTCGTGTGCAAAAGCAGAAAAATGGTGTCTAAGCATATATTTCACTTATGCTAACTTAACAATGTCTGCAGCTGACCCCATATTCTCACTACAGTGCGGGCTATGTGAAGTATCACCACATAGGAACATGTGAAGAACTGCGTGCATAGTCACTAAAACGAAACTGCATTGCACGCAGCTGTCCTGATGTGTGGGATGAGCGCATACAGGTGTTGCCTGCCATGGTAGAGACCACCCTAAATCCTGCCATGTGCAAATTCATACTGGGGTTTGGGTTGAATGTAAGTGATGCACACCAGAGAATCATGAGCTTCATTGAAAGGAATTTGGTGAAAGGCAGTGCAGCAAGTCACCTTGCTCCGCTGCCCTAGGCCAAAGCTAAATGGCAGGAATGCACCGCCTGTATGCAATATGATGCATTCCTGTCTTTTCTCCCTGCACTTGTGGATTTTTGGCAGGCTAGTGCCAGCACTTGCACCCTTGCACCATAGTGGAAGTGTGCATATTTTGCATGCAGGATCAGATTTTGTCAGGAAGGGGCACCTTCCTGCACAGAAACATTGCTTAGAGGTGTTTTCTTCTTTGTATGTGTGCTGCAGAATGCAACACAAATAGAAAGAGGAAGGAACAAGGAGAAATAAAGAAATTACTACTTGTTAGGCCTCACCTCAGGAGGCATAAGGATTTTGCACTTCCCCAGGTTTTTTGCAATCATGTGTTAATGTGGGGCAGCGTCAAAATCCAAGGGTGCTGTTGGAAACACCCACTGCCAACTCCCATGGAAGATATCCCAACCACAGAGTAAGGCAAGGCACCGATAGGCACTGCTTTGCCTTAATCAACATTTATGAAGACACTCAAAGCCATGCAGGGTAACTTTGCTTAGTTTAGGAAATATGATTTAGAGCCCTGCGCCACGGATGTACCTCTTCACATGGTACAAAGATGATGCAAGGCTCTCAATAATAAGCCCCCATGTGTGTGTGTGTGTTTTTTTTTTAAAGAATAGATGGTGTGTGAGCCCGGTGTGCCCCTGGAGTACATTGAACTGGTACAGTGTTTGAATGGAGAGACATTGCACGGCAAGGAGATTAGAAGTGACATGAGTGCTGCAAGATTGCCTGAGCAAAACACATGCACTGCTGTGTGTGATAGTGTCACACTTGTGTCGCAGCTGTAAATGAATTACAAAGATGAGGTCATTGGTGTTCTACATCCTAAATGTGATGTGGACCTGGGTGAAGATATTGCACGTGTCAGGAGGGTGCTGAAAAAATAAATATCTTACCTTGCTACATATGTCAAAGCAGTAGCATGTGTAAATGGGAATTGTGAAGTGACAGGATGAGCTAGGTTGCCACAACTAGGGGCTGGATTTGTAGATGGTTGGAGGGTGAGGTGTATGGGCCTAGTTGTGTGGCAACCCTGGGTAGGTACATGTCACAGAATATCATGACTACTAGCATGTGGGGTACAGCTTGACCCATAACCCTCAAATATCGGCAGCCTTGTCAGTCAATTAGATATGTTAACTCACTATGTTGGTGTTGAATTTACACGAGAGTCAATGTATGATATGGGTGCCATCAGTGTGTGACAGTAAAGGGAGTCCCAGGGACAAACTGAGGGTTGCCAGGGGAGTTTTGTACATGTACAAGTGAGCAGGTCTCAGTCAAATGATGTTTAATACTCTGCGGATAACCACATTTTGTAATGATGAAATAGGTGGGCGTCAGTGCTAGCAACCTGCCTAGTCTGACTGGGCCTAACACTTCAGAATTCGTACACACTGCATACTGTTCTGAACTATGGAGCAGAGTGTGTTAGTAATTACATCACATGAGTAAACAAACATTGGAAAACCATGGTAAGTGCATGCCCTAACACATCCCTGCAGTATGGCAAGGTTGCTAACTGTGTAGTGAGTTGTGTGCGCGCACTTGAAATATGAGACTTGGGCCACATGTATGCACAATGTACATGCAAGACAGCAGAACAATGCAGAATGCAGTGGTGTAGTGTGTGAAAGGCAGAGTGCAGGATCAAATCAAATACATGACCAAACCCACATCTCTTTCCCTGGAGCTGTGGGCTGAGTAGTGCCTAGAGGAAATGCAGGTACCCGGGAGCCGTGGTGCAATGTGCACAGGGGTGGTGTCAATATGTGAAACCGCATTCAGAATAGCCATCAAGAAAAACAAATACTAATCTAATCAGCAAGGCAGATTTGGATCTCACATCAACATACCAGCACAGACAGGACAGGCCAGCAAGCTGTTTATCTATGTTTCAAAGTCTGGTCTAAAAAGTCACCCTTGTCACACAGTGATAGTGTGACCAAAGCTAAGATCCTGCCATCTGCAAGGCAACTAGAGTGCAACTTGACAATATTTCCTAAGAGTCATACATGTCCTACACATCAATGTAGACATCGAAGTTAATGAGAATAAAGTCTGTATGTCACCCAGATTACTCATGTCAACATTTAGCATAGATCACTATTAACATATTTCTATTTCATTGCAGAGGGAGAAACAACACAACCTGAACAGTTGCCTGTCCTGGATGAGCAGCCTATTGGTGATGACATCCTGCTCCCAATGGACAATTACACCTTTCGGCAACTCTTCTATGCCATTGGAACACCTTCTCTGGTAGCGAGAGGGGATAACAGAGGGTCATGGTATCCAGAGGAACTGCCCACATCTGGACATACCCCATCTGCCAACCCAAGCCAGCCCTGGACTCCAAGGACCCCATTGTTATCTTCTTACAGCAGGCGGTAGGAGTTCAGTAGTAGCTGGTGGATGAGGTGCGAGTGGGTATGGAGACCATCACAGGCAGCCTAGAGGGGGTTTGTGAGTGCCTCAGTCCAGATAAGGACACCCCTGAGGCAATAAGAGGCATCTACCTTCAACTCGACAGATTGGAACAGTCCCTGGCTGACATCGCTGGTGTCATGAGGTAAGAACAACAGATCTGCTGATGTAACACCAGTGGTGTTAGCACCCAGTTGGGGGCTATATGCACCATCCTTGAATCTTTGGAGCAGAAGAAGGACTCCTATATTGTTACAATGGGTGCCTTCCACCGCAGCATTGTTGCTGTGCTGACAAGTCAATAGTCCCTTTTCTGCACTCTACTGCCTTCCTTGCTGGCACAGGTAAATGCTGCAGGAGTCAGGGTAACCACATCTTCTGCCCCTGATGTATGTGTGCCTCAGATGCCTCTAGCACTACAAATACAAGGCTCAGGTGAGGAATCACAAACATCATTGGACAAAGATGGGGACTTCAACCTTCTCCGATGGAGCAATTTCCGCTAACATTTGTCTGTGCCACTTGGCCCATTTCTCATTGGACCCATGTTTAGGATCATGCCACCGCCCTTTTCACCTGGTTCTGTCCCCTTTTTGAATGCCCTCCTGTTGATCAAATCCATTGGTGGACTGCTGATGTGGCCTACCTTTCCTAATGGCAATGTGGACCTCCTCCTCACTGAAACACTCTCTTCTCAGCATGGCACAGGACATGTCTCCCCCTTTAACTCTGTCTGGACATCCCCTGGCTCTCAAACAATGTTGGGGTTGTTGCTGCAAGGAATGGTACTTGCAAATTGCTCAGTTAAACACTTGAATATAAAAGCACTTACATGAACCCATGTGTTGTACTTATTTTGCAGGTACAACTAACTAGACAATGGCGGATGTGTGAATACAAAACACACTTCTCAGCATTTGAAGGAAATTGCACTACAGTCCCTAATACATGGTCTGTTTGGACACAGCCAAGCATCAAGTACCTCCAATGTCATGGCATCAAGTTAAAAGTCTTCTTGAACTACTGAACTTCCTGGCATTACAATAGGCATCAGTACCTAGAAGGACAGTTAATAATTCCAACCAATTATGCATTTGAATACACGCACAAATTGGGTCCTGTGAGGCATATGAGCAACTAATACATTCCCAGACAACCACAGATAACTCGCTCAGTAATCATGACAATATAATAATGCACACATGTCAGCCCATTAAAGATATCACATATTTACTATATTAATACATGCAATGATAACAACAAGATACCAATGGCCAGACTCTTTATCATTTGGTATCATACCTGTGCCACTGAAGGATATGGAACCTCCATATTACCCCCTAGATGTCTTTAAGCATCACCTGCAACTATTAGCAATGTGGTTCCTGTGTTAAATGATGTATTGTGTAGTAAGGCACACTGGCATACACATGGTCAATGTGTTACTCTGTCCCTGAGAGCCCTCACATGCAATGAGTGTGAGTGTAACCACACATGACATACACTTTACTATATACACACACAAAATATTAGGAGCTAGGTCACAGAACCATGGAACAAGCTACACATGCCCAGGGGAAGAGGAATTGTGTGACCAATGTTCATCTAACCTAGAAAGTGGTTGCATAAAATCACAAGCAAGAAGTGCCACACTTAGCAAGTTGTCGATGACAAGTATGATTGGAGTTTCTGGCCAGGTGGGGGCCACTCCAATAGATACTAGTCACCAATAAAAACTGATGTCATAGTAAAATGGTGCAAGGGTGAGTGCGTAAGTGGCAGGCACCAGTGTGTGTCCCAAAATAGCAATCAATGGTAACTATTGGTTGAGAAATTCATCCGTACAATACATGTAGCATAAAGGTACACACACAGTGCAACAGTAGGTGACTACCTGTGTTGGGCAGTGCATCCATTCACACAAAGAGTCCCACTTACAGCGGGCAAAGATTGTTGAAGATCCCTTGAAATGCTGCATTGAAAATTTGATGACTCTTGTACATAGGTATCTCAAAGTTGCACATATGTACAAACACAGCAGGGAATTCCTACATCATGTGCTCAAATTGACATAACCTAATATGACAACTCCTCCGCAGTAAAACACCAAGCATTCGTGGAAGCCGAAACCATTATTTCAAATCAAAGAAATGTAAAGTACCTATGAATAAAAACAGCTACCCTACACTAACTACTGTTAAGTAAACTAAACTAAGCCTTACCTAACTTAAACTATCCTATCCTACACTAACTTAACTCTACCTTAGCATACCTAATCTCATCTTAACCTATGCTACACATATACTACAACAGACATGTTAAGCATCAACTCCCACCCCCTTTAACACACATACACACATTCATGTAGGTAAATTGCACTCGCAAAGGGCCAGATTCTGAGAATCTGGCCCTTTGCGAGTGCGATTTTTGCATTTGGTATTCACAATCCCAAATGCAAAAATCGCTATGTAAGAATTCGCATATTTGCGTGGAATGGCATTTAAGGAATCTCTAATAGAGATTCCTCAAATGCTATTCATGACACAAAACAAAATAGCGATTTTGGACTTTTGGGGCCGCTATTTACCGAGAGGTCAGACCTGTCGGTAAATAGCAGAAACTCAGAAAAATGCTTTTAAAAGCATTTTTCTAAGTTGCATGTTGCACACACACATGTCCTTTGGACATGTGTGCGCGCAACACCTGTTCAAATGTGCATTTTAGGGGTGCTACAGGGCGTCCTTTGGACACCCCTGGCACCCTTAAAATCGCTATCTCATTTGCGAGTAGCAAATTGCTACTCGCAAATGAGGGATACTCCCCATTCATTCCTATGGGCCTCTTGGCCCATAGGAATGAATGGGGAGTATTTGCGAGTAGCAAATTGCTACTCGCAAATAAAGAACATGTAGGAATCGCTATTTAAGTAGCAATTCCTACATGAATGCCGTTTTGCGTGTCCTCAATAGCGAATCGCTATGATTCGCTATTAGGGCCACGCAAAACGGATTGTACATGAATCAGGCTGATAGTCACACATTGCAAAATTCAACTACACTTATAAATAAACTACATACACATCAAATCCTAATCAAAGAAATTTTTGGGGGTATTTCTGTTCTTTCTTTCTTTATTTTTTCTTAAAGCCTAAACATTTTCCCCTAACGACTAAATCCTCATAAAAATGTAAAAACTAAAACCTATTACAAAATATATAAAAATCTAAAAGCTACCTTAAATAAACAAACCCTATCTAAAACCTACCTAAAATACTATGCAAAATACAAAACTGTCAAAAAAAAACAACAAATGTTCACATCAGCTGTGCAAGCTATCTATTCAATAGCCATCTTTAGGTTTGTCAACAGGGTTTCCTGCTGGTGATGCTTCTCAAGGACAGTGCCCACTTTTCTGTTGACTTTTTTTAGTTTCTGGATAATGATGTATTGGAACCCTTAGTCCTGAGAAGGTGGGCTCCTGGCCTATGTGGGCTGACATGGGGCTGCTGGGGAAGTGGGCGGAGCTACACGTAGGGGTGACTGTGTATCAGTGACGTAACAAAACTTGAGGGGACTCCCTGCAAAGTACATGAGGAGGCCCCCCTTGCTCTGGACACAGTCAGGAGCTCTCAGGCCAGGGCCAGACTGGGAAACCAAAGCAGCCCTGGCATAGTTTGTCAGAGCAGTCCCTCTATGCTCTAAGGTACGTAGTAAGCTTTCTTGACTCTTGCAAGTGGGCTTGGGGGTTAGGGGGTGGTTCTCCCCTAATAATGTTTTTTTAAAAGGCAAAAGCGGTGCAAAAGTTGTGTATTATACAACATATTCTTCATTGTATATTCAAATGTATTAACTTTTAAAACATAGTAAATTATGACCTTACAGTGCACCGGGATATCCAGTCATACCCACGTTCTTACAGGGAACATAGAAAATAAACCAGAGAAGCACTACTAAATCTGTATCTCTTTCTTTTGCACGTTTTCCATCAAAGGTCACTGCTTTGTCTGTAATGTTTGGCACCTGAGGGCAGAATGTGGGTGTTAGACAGAAGCCACACGGAAGTCTGGCTCATTTTGGTCTCGAGGTTCTGACCAAGAAGACCCAGAGCAATCAACTGCACGGAGGGTCCGATCTAGCTGCTGTGCCGGAGCTGGTTAAGCCCCTTCACCCAACTGAAAGCAGGATATCAGGAGAAAGGAAACAGACCAGGCTGAGCCGACCTCCCATCAAGCCTCATTTGGAAAGCAGCCTGTGCAACTGGGGGTTGCCAGACACTGTAAACATCCCAATAGAAGGAACGCTTTCCCACCACCTCTCCCTGATAAGAGAAATACAGAACCACGAAAGAGGAAGAATATAAAGAGGTTCTGGGTCTACTCCCTGCTCAGGTGAAAATATGCCTCAGAGGAGCTGGCACTACCCACGAAGTTTGTGGCGATGCAACTCTAAAACTGCTGGATGGTGCCCTTCACCTACGCAAGGGAGCTGGCTGTATAAACCTTCTTGCGCCCACCCCCTTCCCTCTTGTGTCTTAGTGCACTTAAGGAGACCTATATCTGCCTGCAGCACTCTTTAAATCAGCAATGGTATGGCGTATCACAGCCCGGTAACAAAACACAATATAAAAGCATGACAAAATAACACATAGAGAAATGTGGCACACCATACTATTGAACAACATAACATAACATATCATGCAATTTAATTATTCCATAAGCCAAAATACATGACAAAGCAGCTCTTATAAGGTGGTGCAATTCTTACAATGGTGCTCTTGTAGTTTTATGTTTACTATAACCTTTCATTTAAAACAGCAGGATAACAGATTTTTAAAATTTTCAAAAATATTCTTTAGAGTCACACGTTCATCAAACAATCCACTACACTCTGTCTCGTGTTAAAAACACTAATGGTGCAAAATCAAACAGGGCTGGTCTAAGGCATGCACTCAAATAAGGAGTCCTGCCCCTTATAGGGTCATCCAAGAAATCAAGCATCCAAAAGCCCTGCCAAGCTAACTAACACATAAGTCAGCCTCACCCATGCAACCCAGGGCATTACAGTCAGGATTTTGAAAAAACAGCTTTTCTGAAAAATTGTCACTTTTTTTTAATCTAATAAAATGTCAATAAAATTCATTTTACTATTGTGCTTCTTACTATTATGACCTCATTCTCAATAGTTTCAGCCAGTGTAAAACTAGATCATAAATATACCCACCCACACTTTCTGTCAATGACATGGGCAGTACTGGCAATGTGGAGTCAAGGACACACACATGCTGGAGAAGTATCTCTTTCTAATAAATATCACAGTCAATGGTGGCTTGCGTATTTGAACTGACATGTTACTAACTTGGTAGCAAACCATAGTATCCTTAGTCATTTGTTCTCAAAATAGCTACATTGTGTATTTTGTAATCCTTAGCACATTAGCAAGGACAAGAACTACTTCAAGACTGTGTTATGACGGAAAGGCAGACATTGCGTTGTAAAATCTACAGGGACATACAAGGTAGGTCCAGGAGAGCCAGGGCCTTGCCAAATTTTTAGGATTTCCAAATAGAAGACATCAACATAAAATGATTCTAAATTGCATTTGTTTACATAGCGCATGGATAGCAGATTATCTTGCATTGATCCGGTTCTCCTGGACCTATGTTGGACACCCCTGAGAGACTCAACATTTGCATTTCTTTCCGAGGAGGCACAGAAAGAAAAAGTAGCAAGAGTAGCTTTGTATTTCAAGTAGCTGCTGAATTTTAACAAGTGTAGATTTTAGAGCTGACAGTTCTAAAAGCAAATTGCCTACAGTGCTAAATGACCAACCATGGACAGACGCACTGATAACCCAGGCTAAAAAGATCATAGTCATTTGAAAAACCGGTCTGCACCGGGGCAGTGCAGCCCAAGCCGATAAAAAAGTAATTAGTGGAGGTGGCAGCCTACACAAAAGTTAGTGGAAAGTGCTGGGGGTGCTTTTCTGCCTGCAGATGCACTCTTTTTGTGTAATCTAAGTATATTTGTTCATTTCAGAGTCAAAGAGAGGGGGGGAGATCTATCTTGAACAACGTTCCAAAGGTTTTTCATTTTTTTATTTAATCAAAATAATGTCCACAGTTTTGTTAAGAAAATATTGTTCCTGCAGTCTGACGAAGGCAGACAACAATTAGCAAAGGTGCTGAGGGCATGTTGTGTGGACAGGCAGGAGAGCAGAGTCGCAGAAACTTGTCATGGACAGGTAGACTGGCTCACAGGAGTCAGCTCCTTAACACTGAGGAGTCAACACTGGGGTGGCACTTCGTTATAGTGTGGCTGGGTCTCGGATTAAGGCTCATGGTCTCATACTGTACAGAAGAGCTGCAGAAGTGCAGAAGCAGGGGCCTCTACCCCAGGTTCATCCTCCACCTTAGCTATAGAATATACAGTTAGATGATCCAGCCAGTGCCAGATCAGTGAAAAGATGTAGCATACAGGCTCTCACCACTACAAGCATACATCAATGGCTGAAATAGCAAATACATCCAACTCATACAGTGCATGTTGCACTCATTGAGTAGTGGTTTCTTCTGAATCTGTATTCAACTTAATATCATGGCCTATGACACAGTAATGTTGCTCAAAAAGCAAAACATACTAAGACGACTTTCTTCGTACTGCTGCCCTTTGCTGCAAGTCTCTTTTATTATCCTGAGAGGCATGAAGTCTTTATGGAAGAAGCATGCATGCCAACAGCTGCAACAACATAAGACGCCGGCCAACTTTGTGTGGCCTCTGCCAAACAATGATGTACATATTAGCATGTTTAATTAATATTTCAAGGAGGAAATCAGCAGGTGATTAGGCTGCATCTGATTTCTCCCTGGCCTTAAAAGTTTGCTTGTAATGCTTATCCGCTCTAACTCGGTACAGATGCGCGCTAAACTCCTTCATATAAATAACTGTGACTGCTTACATTTTGCTGTTATGATGACACAGGGCCCGGCCGTCCTTGTGCTCAACCTTGCCTTGCAGTGCGTGCCCATTTACTAAGCCCACCGCAAGACCTTCTACTGCGGCAGCCTACTAAACACCTTTCATCCTGCAAATCCAACAAGCGCAATGACCTTTTACAGGGCTAGACTGGCGCTCCGCTCCGCTCCAGGTTGTGCCATGTGCTATCGTGAGTGAGCGCAGAGCGACGTTGTCTTTCTTTTATTTCCGTGATGACTGACTTGGAAATAAAAGAGGGACAATGGCGTTTAGTTTAACCCCAGTGCTGCTACTTCTAAAGCTGGCATTTAGGCCACGCCAAACACCTTTGATGGGTCGGGTGGCCTGATGTAATATAGATCCCCAAAAGGAAAATCGCCCCGTAACAAAACCGGCCCCAGGAAAACCCCAGGTACTGCCAGTCTAGGCCTGTTTCAGGGCAAGGGCCTGCTGCACATGCACAGTGCCAGAGGTGGGCCCCTGGAGCTCGGAGCCTGCCGAGCTGTAGGGGCTATTATAACGCCCCTGCCATTAAGCACAGTGACAGTTAACTGGCACACTCATTTATTCCGCAACCCTCCAGACACCAATTAGATGAGCCAAGGAACTAATACAAGGGAATAGAGTGGGGGAGGGGAGACAAAAATGAACAATCAAGGTAACATAATGAGAGATGTATGGCAGTGCATGAGTTAGAATCATAGTTAGACCAAACACATTCATAAAGAGGAGGCTGCTGTAAGACAGGTGGAGAGAGTGATCGTCATTGACGAGAAACAATACAGGAGGAAAGAGGCAGCAAGAAAATAAGAGCAGTCAAACAGCGATAGACAGCAGGCCATAATGGATGTATAAGAGGAAAGAGAGACTGAAAGAGGATGCAAGATGATACAGTCAGAGAAAGAGAAAGAAAAGGAGATCGAGAAGGACAGTCATAACAAAAAGTGGGTAGAGAGATTCTGAGTAATGGAGGAGAACTCTTAAATAATGTGTATGAGACAGAGTAACTGAAAGAGTTAGGGATGAAGGGAGAGAAAGAATACTTAGAAAGTCAGGAATGTTGGCAAAGAGATAAAGGAATGAGTGCGAGAAACAGGTCAGAGAGCTAAGGGCAGAAAGGAGGGACATTTATGAAAAAGAGAAGAAAACAAGAAAGGAAAAAAACAGAGAAAGAAACAAAAGAGCTAGAAAGAGAATGGGAATATGGAGGGTTAAGAGTGACCATCTCTGAGCATATGTTGACTAGAGAGTAAGATTACCTGAAATGAGGGTCATTCACAGTGCATGAAGGGGACTATATGGAAGAATGAGGAACAGAAGAACAGGACATCATAGTAGAAGCTAGACAGAGGGGAGGAAAGAAAGCAGGATGAAAACTACACGTTAGGAGATAGCGGAGATCAAGTAACCCAAAGAATAAAAAGTGAGGCAACCAACAGGGAAAAAGAGAGATATTGTGTTGGGCGTAGAAATTTGCAAGGTGATGGGAAGACACTAGTAATAAGTACATTGAATGCAGCGTGACTATGGCAGTTTAAATGTTTGCTTTATTCTGAGTAGCAGAGCTGTAAGAGCTTTTACATAAGTTTTCAGTGCTTTCCTACAACTTGAAAAGCAAACATTTTAAGAAAGTGCAGTGCACTCATTTTAATGCCGTTTGAAAAACAGAAAAGCTATCCCTTCTTTTTCACCCAGCTTTCAATATTTATGAAGGAGCAATGCCCACTATTCAGTGGATCATTGGGATAGAGCTGCAGGCCAGGGCTTTGAGCCAAAAGGCCACCTTGCTACAATACCTAGACACTGACAGTCTGAGCTGAGAGCGCCACTGCCAGAGTCACAGGATCCGAACCTGGCTTGATTCTCGTCTCCCTCCCAAAGCAACATGTGCAATCCACATATGTGGTAAATGTTATTCTGCTTGAGGTTGGAAATCCTAATGCAGGTGCATTTACTTGGTCAGATCTCACTTTTGGGGGCGGGGCAGAACCTATCGCTGAAAATCAGACCAAGCAATGCAAGAAGTCACTCATACCCAGATTCCACCCGCTATCAGGCATTGTTAGAACAGTTGCCTTTGTTCAGTACTTGCAGGGGCCCCAGTGGGGTCTTCTGGGGTTTTTGTTAAGTCTGGTGTGACCAGGTGGTGAGGCATAATGATTGCTATGGTATCGGCCCAGTACCCCCAGGGCCTGTCAGTTACTCCATGCCTCCCTTTATTACATCACGGTAGAAAGAAAAGGGCTGTCGGTGGACTCACCTGTTTGGGTGACCCCAGTTAGTCCAGCGCTAGCCTCACTACTTCTTTAACCCCCAGGAATCATAGCCCTTCAGCAGCTGAAGGATGCCAACATGGCCGGGTGAAAGCCTGCTGCTCTGTGCTGCTTGCCACCTCTGTAGTCTGACTCCGATACTGGACTCTTACTGAGGCTGAAGGCTGGATGTGGGAGGGTTCACAAACAATCACTGAATCCTGCTTTAGTCATCCATCCCGGCCTTCTGCAAGAGCCCTCCACCCTCTCCTGCAATTACAAAACCCCGGGCCTGGCTTTCTGTGGAATCAGTGGCTTCCTAAAATGTAACAATAAAGTGTTACTTACATTTCTTCAGGGCAGTGTCAACTTATTGCACTCTGCACAAAGAAAAGAGCAAGTTGCTGTCTGCTGAATATCAGGACAAGCAAGGTGCATGACTGAGGGGTCCCTGGGCCTCCTGCAGGGGAGGGGTGGGCAGGATAAGCCCCTTTGTGGGCACACACATTTACACACAGAGTTCTATCACCTGCCTCTCCCTCTCAGGATTGCTTCTTCATTTGAACTTCCTTCTGACCTTTTTCTTTGCTGCTCTGACCACTGTTTCTTTCTCCACCCCAGTTCTCAGATTCACTGATAAATCCTGGGGTGCCTCTCATTCCAGGCCTCTGTACAGCAGAAAGAAACAAAAGCTATAAATTGCAATTGTTTCTTTTTTGTGTGGAGACCTTTCAGAACACAGCTACCTGCCCAAAGAAAGGCTGAAGCTAAACAGAACTGATGCATTGCTCAGGCCTGTGCTTCAGCACTCTCTTCAGTGTGGGGCTGAGGGGGCCCCGTCAAGTGTAGAGAATCCTGCAGCTGCAAACTGTCTTATTACCTACCGGTAATCTTCATTACCCCGATTTGGGTCCTCCCGTCCCAGTCCTAACAACGTGAGGCAGTCCTGCCTCCACCCAGCCAATCACAACGCCAGTATTTCCATAGTACATAAGCCCCGCCCACCTACCGCCATGCCTGTTATCAACAAGACTCCGACACAAACACAGTGGGAGGGTGGGAGGGAAGAGGACTGGGACGGGGAGGACCCTAATCGGGGTAATGAAGATTACCGGTAAGTAATAAGACATTACCCCCTCACGGGTCCTCCCCGTCCCATTCCTAACAACGTGAGGAACTCACAAGCAGAGAACCAATAAAGAAAACACGCAGGACACCAGGGATCCATGCAGAGTACAAAACTTTAATCAATAAAAGATCAATGAACAACAGCGTTCAAGACGCCAGTAGAAAAACTGTCAGCAGAGGCATGTAAAACATCAAGCCGATAATGTCGCACAAATGTGTGATGAGACTGCCAGGTGGCTGCTCTACAAATCTCCTGGATAGAGACCCCCGCCGCCTCAGCCCAGGAAGCAGACACAGAATGCATCGACCGACCCTGTACATGAGTCGGAGGAGGCAAATCCAAAGACTTGTAAGATTGAGAGACCGCCAAACTGACCCACCGACTGATCCTGGAAGTGGAAACCTTCTTCCTTTTAGCCACACCCCCACAGGAGACAAACAGGGCAGGAGAACTCCGGAACCCCAGGGAACATTGGACGTAAATCTGGAGAGCCCTGCGAACATCCAAAGAATGGGGAACAAGGGAATCCCCCTCAGCAGGCAAATCAGGAAGAATCACCTCCTGCTGCAAATGAAAACTTGAAGAAACCTTAGGCATAAAAGCCGGATCAAGCAGCAAAACGACTCGATCCGGGAGGATCTGTAAATAGGGAAACGAAACGAGCAAGGCACCCAACTCACCCAACCTGCGAGCGGAGGTAATAGCCAACAGGAAAGCCACTTTAGGGGACAGCCACAACAAATCCGCCTCCATCAAAGGCTCAAAAGGGGTCAACTGCAGACCACGAAAAACAGTAGGCAAATCCCAAGAAGGAATGAGAACAGAAGAAACTAGCCGATGAAGACGAAAGCTCCGAAGAAGCCGACTAACCAAAGGGGCAACACCATCCAAGGAGGCCCCAGGACCCCGACAAGCACGAACTGCTGCCCACTGAGCAGACAACGTGGAAGGGGAAAGGCCTTTCAAAAAACCATCCCGGAGAAACTCCAACACAGAAGTAGGAACCCCCAGTACAGGATCCACCCCATGAGAAGAACACCAAAAAACAAATGAACCCCAATGGCGGCCATAGCACTTAAGGGTCGAAGGGCGGCGAGACAACTGGATGTCACGAGCCACCACCGACGAACAACCCAAAGACTCCAAAGTCAACCGCTCAAGCGCCAAGCCATCAGCTGCAAATGACGAAGACAAGGCAGAGACAGGAGTGGAAACTGAAGAGGAGACGGACGCAAAGGAAGCCGGACAAACCGACCCTCCGCCAGCATCAGCAGGAGAGGAAACCAAATGCGGCGAGGCCAGAAAGGAGCAATCAACAGGACCGAAACCTTCTCCCTCCGAATCTTCTGCAGCACCCTCGGGAGAAGGGGAATGGGAAGGAATGCATACAGAAGGCCCGAAGGCCAGGGAATCGAAAGAGCATCCACCGCCCAAGCCTGAGGACACAGCACCTCCGAACAAAACCGGGGCAGGAGAGAGTTGTGAGGGGATGCAAAAAGAATGATCCAAGGAGTCAAGGCAAAGGGACAGGAACAGAGGAAGAGAGAGATGGTACAGAACAGAAGATGGAAGGTCGCGGCTCAAAGCGTCCGCATGAAAATTCAACCGTCCCGGAATTTACACCGCCCTCAAGGCCAACAGATGAGATTCCGCCCACGCACAAATCATGGAGGCCAACATGTTCAGAGACACGCACCTGGTCCCCCCCTGACGGTTCAAGTAACAATGAGCCACCTGGTTGTCGGTACGAACCAACAGATTCGCCCCCAGGAGAGGAACCTGAAAGAACTGCACCGCCTCGCAGACAGCCGCCAACTCCCGCCAGTTCGAGGAACGGGTGCTGTCCCCCTGAGACCACCGACCCTTGACTTCCAAGGAGCCCAAAGTGGCCCCCCAACCCCAGAGACTGGCATCCGTCGTCAACAAAAGGGGAGGAGGAAGACAAAACCGCACCCCTTCTCCAGGTTGGGAGTGCAAAGCCACCAGTCCAAGTCCTGAATCAGAGCAGGAGAGAGAGGAATCAGAGTCTCGTAATCCGCCCGGGAGGGGTCCCACTGAGCTAACAGATGAGTCACCAAGGGCTTGAGATGGAGGCGAGCCCAAGGAACCACAGCAGTGGTCGCAGCCATCAACCCCTGGACCCGCAACCAAACACGAGCTGGGGCAGAGGGACGACTCAACAGATCCCGCCGCAGAGTCTGTAAGGAAAGGATCCGAACAGGAGGGAGAAACACCACCCCCAGAGAGGTGTCGAACTGACCCCCGATGAACTGAAGTCTCTGAACAGGATCCAGATGAGACTTGGCCAAATTCACCTTGAACCCCAGCTCCTGGAACAGGGACAACGTAGCCTCCACCGCCAGAAGAGCCTGAGGGAAAGAGGAAGCAGAGACCAAACAATCATCAATATAGGGAAACACGGAGAAACCCTGATGTTGCAAAACCCCCACAGCAGGAGCCAATACCTTGGTAAAAGTCCTGGGAGCAGTGGAGAGGCCGAGCAGCAGAACCAGAAACTGGAAATGCATCCCCTGGACCACAAACCTCAGGAACCGCTGACTGGCAGGATGGACCGGAACGTGAAAATAGGCGTCCTCCAAGTCTAGGGAAGCCAAAAAATCTCCCTCCTGGATGAGGAGAATGACGGACTGCAATGTGACCATCCGAAAATGATCCAACCGCACCAACTTGTTCAGGGAACCGAGATTCAATATGTGGCGGAAGGAACCATCGGGCTTTGGAACCAGAAACAGACGGGAATAGAACCCCAGGCCTACTTCCTCCACTGGAACCGGCACCACCGCCCCTTTCTGGAACAACATGGTGACGCCGGACAACATGGCAGACCGCCGCACGGGGTCGCTTGACAACGGGGTAACCAGAAGACAAGCCAGAGGGGGAGGGCCTCGGAAGGGAATCGGGTAACCCTACCTGATGATATCCAAGACCCATTGATCGGAGATCAGAGCTGACCAAAGGTCCAGAAACAAATGGAGACGAGCCCCCACAGCGACATAGTCACTTTTGTCCAGCACCCGAGGGAGGCTGCGGCAGCTGCTGCTGCTGTTGCTGCTGAGGCCGGGATTTATAATGGAACGCGGCCCCCCGACCACGGGCCCGATCACAAAAGGGCTGAGAGGACAAAACCCCCTGAAAAAAGACCTATTCTTAGGAGCAGGCTAAAAAGGCTTCAACAACTTCTTCTCCTCCGCAGAGCGCTGCACCATCGAATTCAAGGCATCCCCAAAGAGACGAGGACCCTCAAAAGGCAGTTTATGGACCAAAGACTTCTGCGCAGCATCAAGACGCCATGGCTTTGTCCACAGAGACCTCCTACCAGCCACCGCCGCCCCCAGCAGCCGAGGAGAAAGAAGACAAGGAATCAAAAGTGACATCTGACAGGATTTGCGCCAGAACCTCCATTTGAGCCAACACAGGAGTAGGGTCCCCATGATCCTGAAGACAGTCAAACAGCCTCTCAAAATCCTTGAGCAGGACCTGTGACGCATAGGCCGCATAAGTGCTAGCACGCACCCCAAAGTGAGAAGCGGCGTAAGAACGCTTGAGAGCAGATTCCACCTTACGCTCCACCGGATCAGACAGGGAAGCCTCCTCCGAAGATAAAGAGGAAGAGGAGGAAGCTATAGAAGACAAAAGAGAATTAACCTTCGGATTCGCAGGAAACTGGGAATCAAAGTCCGCCAGGCGATATCGCTTCCCCAGGAATCGCGGAATACCCTGCTTATCCACCTCCAGCCACTCTTTCGTGAGGATATCCTTCAGGACATCATGGAAGTGGAGGTCATCCACCACAGAGGAACTATACTGTGCGGAAAACCCATCTTCAGTCAAGGATTTAGGGTCAAATCCAAGAACCTCTCGAATATGCACCAGCATGTCCGAAAACCCCTTGCCCTGGATGTTCTTTCCCTTAGGGGAATTGTCCAGTTCTTCCTCATCATCCTTAGCCCGCTTAGCCGCAGGCTCCAGCAGCGCAGACTGGACCGCAGAATCAATCAAGTCCCGTAAATCAGCCCTACAAATCTGCAAGACGTCGTCCTCCTGCAGATCCTGAACATTATGCTGCTTGGAAACAGCCTTAGCCGGCACAGGAGAAGAAGCCCCCTCACTGATGGTGAAAAAACCCAGAAGTAACCAAACAGGAAATCAGCACAACAAAGGAAGTGCCCAGCAACCTCCAATAAATACTGCCCCCAATCAACCAATCATGCAAAGGTGTGTAGAACAATGAAATAAAAAGAGGGCAGCCCTGACGTCTCCACCCACAGCCACAGGTCAAAAGAGAATGGCCACGGGGGCCAGACGCTGCGATAGTGCAGCAGCGCCGGAACGACCCGAGGCCAGGACACCATCAAAACTCCCGCCCCAGCCCAGCACATGAGCGGGGAGCGCACCTGACCCCAGAACAGGAGCTCGGCCGACCGGAAAACCGGAGCGGCCGAGCCGTGCATTACAAGAAACACAACAGAATTAATCAAACATACAAGAAAAACTCACGGAACCGCCACCAAAGGAAACTGGATCCAGGGAACGGAACCGGGAGCACCAGCGTTCCGACAGCCGTCGGAGCAGAAAAAAAAACAGGCATGGTGGTAGGAGGTGGGCGGGGCTTATGTACTATGGAAATACTGGCGTTGTGATTGGCTGAGTGGAGGCAGGACTGCCTCACATTGTTAGGACTGGGACGGGGAGGACCCATGAGGGGGTAATGTCTCTGGGCCAAGTTAGCTCTGTGCATGCCTCCTGCCCTCTCTGGGGCCCCCACCCTCATCCTCCTTCCGGCCTGGCTCTGACCGAAGAGAAATATTGTAACTTTACTTTGTTTCTCTTCAGTCAGCGCGAGGAGCTCAGCGAAGGCTCATACTGCAGCTGCTGCTTTAGAGCCGGTCTCTGTCACAGCTCTGCAGATGAGCTGAGGGGGCCCCCTTCATGTACTGGACACTGCCCTCCCCCGCACTGCGGGAGCTGCGGGGTGTTTGTTACGCCCCTGCTATGTATGTCATGGCCCTGGCCTGGCTTGGCCCTAGTCTGGCCTGGTTTGACCATAGTCTGGCATGGCCTGTGACATACTAGGGTTTGACTGTGTGCTGGGTCTGGCAATGTTCCAAGTACCAGAGACTTTAGCACATGTCTACAATTTCTGCATCTTCCGGTATGCTTTGCGGACATTCCCTACATGCTGGTGACTTTCCTTGCACAGCTTGAAGGTGCAGGTCTCATCAGCAGTCATGTTGGCTAGGGAGAAAATATAAATACATTGTTAACATAGTCTAGACATGTACATGATGTCTGACATAATTAGTCTGACATTGTAAGACAATTACTCTGTACCTGACCATAACAACACCAGCAATAGGGATGAAGATATATAAAATATGTTGTCACTACATAGACATCACCAACTAGTACCAGTTAAGTTGAGTCAAGTGCCATCTGTGTATTTGCACAGACTGTAGCAGAACTCACAATGAGATAGAACCCATATCATATGGGCCAGTTGTTCACACTCATGTAGATGTCCAGATCGACAAATTTGACACATGGGCCTGGTTACACTAAATTGGGAGTTGGAGTGGCGGGCAGCATAAGTTTAGATCATTGATCATAAACATAAGTGTACATGGATTAGGTGATACAGTACAGACAATGTGGCTATCTTGGCATACCCCATTCGGGCTTTCACAAGGCTGCACACGTTGCAGCTCTCACTCAGGGGTTTATTGATGAGAGCCCTGCAACACTTTTGCCCCACATAAAGTGGTACATGCATGACACAGAACTCTGAATAAAATTCATGAACCAACACTAATCCATCCTAGGTGCGTTTGAGTGGCCTCATAAATATATACAGACCAAATAGGAATATGTCTCATTACAACTAATGCGTTTTTCACGCATTCCATTCCGTTTCAACGCGAACCAGTACATCGCTAGTCGTTACAGCGACTTGCTGTAGGGGGCGCACTGGACTTAGGAATAGTATTATTTATGTGCTGTATCTTCATTTCTCCTCGTCTTTATCTCTTTCTATGTGCTCTGTATTCTGCAGCACTCATAGAAAGGGGAAAAGGCCTCCTGGGATTGTTGCAGTGCAGGAAGGTACACCTTTCTGCACAGTAACAATTCTGGTGACAGCACAGGCACCTTTGCACCATGGTGCAAGTGTGCTTGCATTTGCACTAGTTTGCTGAAACTGTGCCAGTGGAGGGAGAATGGACAGGAACGCACTGTATTGCATAATACGGTGCATTCACACCCTTTCACATTGGTGTAGGGCAGTGCAGTAAGGTGACTTGCTGTGCTGCGCTAAGCCAATTCCCTGTAACTAAGGGCCTAGGTACATATTTAGAGATGTGTATTTCCTGTGGCCAGCTTACATGTACCTTACTGTAAAAACAGTGGTCTTTGTCTGTGAGAATTTCTAAAGACAGTTTCGCCCAGTGATGCGCTGAATCACTGACAGCTCATTGATGGTAGCTGGGTGTTACCTCCCGCCACATATTGCAATAGCTCATTCCTACATCAATCAGACACATACATCAAAATAGTACCATTTACTATTGACACTTACTGGTAGCATTGGGGTCCTGGAATAATTGCACCTCTCCGCATGAGAATGGAAGATGGCCAACTAAAAGACATGAAAGAGGATATGGCATTGTGAATTTTGCATTTTAGCCTGTCAACATATTTATAAACTATACCATAAGATAACAGTATTGATGAAGTGCACACCTTGGGAAACGCATTTGGCAATATGCCCAGCTCATTGCATGCATCGAGTCCATTTGCACACCAGAACATCAGGGATGCCGGATTTCAGGGGTACTGATGATGACATGCCTGAAGCATGCGTCCAGGATGGGTTAGATTGAGTAATGCTGGCCAGCACAACGGTAGAGTCCAGTGTGCCAAGGCACATGGGTGACGTGATTTACCCTGGAAGTATCTAAGGAGCAAGTTAATGAACACCTTGCACCGCACAAGCATAACCTGTTTAAATGCTCCAGTGGGCCAAATTGATATGTCACATAAATTTGATGTGACGCAAAGCCACTTTGGGTGGGTTAGTATTGCCTAATACATAAGGAGTACGGCAACGCAGGCAAAATCACTCCCTTGCCAGACTCAGCACTAGGTAGGTATTCCATGGGCCTTGTGGGGGCTTTAATCACACAACACCCAGGTCGATTGATGGCTGCCCAGATTTATGACACATTGCTGACCTGAGAATGTGCAAAGACCATATGGCTCCCCAGGGGAGGCAAAAGGAGGAGACATGATTGGAGTTCTCCTCGTTTTCTCATGTATGCATGTATGCTGCATTCTGCAATACATATAGAAAGAGGGGAAAGGGTCTCAGGTTTTACATTTGTGCAAGCAGTTGTGCCTTCCTGCGCAAACACAATCCTTGTAACAACACAGGCACACTTGCACCATTGTGCAAGGGTGCCTGTGTTGGGGCCAGTCTGCCAATACAGCACCAGTGGAGGGTGAAGGAACAGGAATGCACCATGGTCCCTATATTGTTGGAAAAGATAAATGTAGTACTAATCATGTTTCCGTTTAGTGTTCCAGATAAAGGTACATCACTATATACAGGCATGACATACATACATACTGACAGGTCCACCGATCTCCAGCCTCAGGAAGTCTATTAGATCGGTCTCCACAGAGACGATATCAGCTCATACTGCTTTAGCTGGTGTGTAGTAAGGGACTAAGAAAGAGAAGAGAGAGACACCTTCATGCAACCAGGGGAGTAGGGTACTATTGCGAGAGCAAAATCGGAAAAGGGAAGTATAAGAGATCCTCAAAAGATTGCTTTTAAAGGTAGATGAAGGGTAGGACTAACGAGGGTCTGTCATTCAAAAAGGAACTAATGAAGGGTAAAAAGTAATGTGGGACCCTTTTACCCCAACAGATAGAAGTGGAAGAAAATATGTTTTTACTAAAAGGAAGTTAAACCAGGGAACAGACAAAGCGATAAGACTCGACAAAAAGGAGAGGGAAAAAAAGGGTTTCCAACAAGAAGGTGAGAAGGAGAACCTCATATTCAGTCATGCAGTAAGAGCAGCATGAAAGTGTGTTAATTAGGTTACTTATTGTAAATTTAATTACATTCCCCAGAATCGTGTAAACCCCCCAAAAAGAGGAGTATGTCCAATTAAAAAGGAGTGCTAATACAACAGTAAGATGAGATAAGGTAATACATCTATTGTTTGTTGTAAATTAAGCAGAAATGTACACTTTTGATACAAAGCGATGAGGCATGGTGAAAATATCCCCTATAGGCTATGCATAAATCAAAATACATGACTTAGAATACTATACCGGGGTGTTTACCGGAGTTGTAAATGAATCAGATTGTGAGAAGTATTCAACCATAGAGCAGAATTAATCTTTGGACTAAAATGTTGCTAGTCTAAGATGTTAAGTCATTACAGGAATTGAATGATGCTAAATGGAATACAAAATAGAGAATTAATATGATGTATCTCCAACAGGCATAACCCCAGCAGGCAACCAATCAGTGCCTAAAAAAGAGAGACATATCCTGGTCTTGAAAAAGATGGAACAATAAGAGAAAGCCATCGAAACGCGTCGACGCCATTAACAGGCACGATCTTTTTGGGGACTGTGACCAATTCTTAAACACAAGCTAAAGGCATATGCTAAGAGGATTGGTTTGAAAAATTAATGTTACCCTGATGTGTCGTAGGATGACAAATTTAATTGTCTGTGTTTTTGTCTCTTTGTTTATTGTGGTGTGGTTAAAAAGCAGAAGGGGTAATAGTGGGGTGTTCAGTCTACACATTTGAAAAATGTATTTGTATTTCCCTCTTATGTGAATATTGATTTTTATGTAATTTTATGATGAAGTGTTTTTTATGATATATGTAGAGAGCATTATAAATTGTGTTTTTTTCACAAATATATGTTTTTAACTGCAGATTATGCAACACAAAAAAATGTTTAAATAAAGAAATTATTTTATAATATTCTAATTCGGATTTGGATTGTGTATGTTTTGAGGTAACAGGTATAGGGCCATATCCAATACTGTGTAGTAAGGGACACCTTGAAAATATTTTTGTGGTGCCAGCGCACCTGCTCCCATCGGTCATGTTTGTCCTTTGCAGCATAGCCCTTGCTCATCCTGCCACCAGCCTCAAGCATCCTTGAGAGGTAATGTGGTATGAGCCAGACCAGCCATCCCTGCTGTGGCTCACTGAAGTTCCACCCCCTCCCCTCCCAGACATACCCCAACCCTCAACAATCCCCCAAAAATGGTCTACTCTAAATCTAAAACCCCTACCAACTATACCTACCCACAGTACCCCAAAACACAAACACCAACAGTACAATGACAATACAAAATACATAACAATGACACTACACAATATATGACAGCAACAGGGCCCTGGACACAACACACACTCTCAATATCAACTAACACACTTCTCCAACAGATACCCTCAGGCAACCTCCTCCACTATGCACTGACTAACAGAGAAGTGAAGGGGTAAGCAAATTCACATTTCCTAGTTAGCAGGCTGTCACACCCAATGCATCACTTCCTGCCTGTATCCCGCCCTTTTTTACAAATGCATTGGTTTTTTAATGCATTGGTACTGGAATAGACGGTTTTATGTTATGCCAATTTAATTTATGACTCACTCGAATCGCCCCAAGGGGTATCTCGGTGCAACCAAGAGACAGGGCAACAAGAGCAGCTAGATAAGAACAACATTGTCTTAAGTACTTTCCTAAATGGAGAATGATCTGAATAGATCCAAATATGGTGTGACAGTTTGTTCTAATAATAAGGAGCCGGATAGGAATAAGACATGCTGCCCGAACGGGCGCTTTTGACACGTGGAATGAGTAACAATGCTTTATCACTCGGTCTCAAAAATCTCAGCGGGTTGTAGTGCCTACGGTTGGTAGCTATTTAACCAGGACAGTTTCTAGTTAGAGCTTTAGGCGTAAGACAACACATTAAAAAAATTATTCTCTTCCGAACCGGGAGTCAATGCAAGGTCTGCAGATGGGGAGCTGAGGCAGCCCCAGGTGACAAATTGCAAAGGCAATCCACGGTGTTCTGTACCACCTGTAATTTTGATAGCAATGTCTAATTTGCAAAACAAACGTTGCAATAATCCAGGTGGCTAACCACAAGGGCCTGGACCGCCATTTTCCTTGCTATGAGTGGAAGGAAGAGAAACGCTCTTCTCAATAAGTGCCTGATATGGAAACAAGAACCTGAATTTGACATCACCTGCTCTTTCATGGTAAGAGGTTGGTCAAGGTGGACTCCCAAGTTCTTGACCACCCGCTTGGGTGTTGGCACAATCCCAAGTTCTGATGGACACCAGTTAACAGTCCATAGTTGGTGGGCCTTGCCAAACAGTCGTTTTTTCTGCATTCAACTTGAGAATTTTTTCTGTAATCCATGTGCCAATTGATGTCATCTGTCTAAAAAGCTTTGTTTAGTTTTGGCTAAATCTTTCTCAAAGTAAATTACAAGCTGTGTATAGTCTGCATATATTATGATCTCAAAGCCAAAGGCTCTTACAATCTTGGTGAGTGGTGCAAAATATATGTTGAAGAGCAGAGGGTCAAGACAAGAGCCCTGGGGCACCCCCTTGTCCAGCGACATCGTGCGAGATTTAAAAGAGCATCAAATAAGGGTTTGGGTTCTGTTGGACAGCAAACTGCCAAGCCAATTTAGCTCTGTGCCATGAATGCCAATCTATTGTAACCTATAGAGTAATTTGGGATGGGACACTGCATGGAACATGGCGGACAAGTCGAGCAATACTAGCATAGATGGTATATTGCCATCTAGAGAACCTCTGATATGGTCTGTGACCACTACCAAGGCTTTCTCAGTGCTGTAAGACGGTCTGAAACCCGCTGTGATGGGTCTAGGATGTAGGTAACCTCAAGTTACTCTAAAAGTTGTTTGTTAATTAATCCTTCCAAGAGCTCACCTAATTAATGAAGCAATGAGATTGGGAAATAATTAGAGAGATTCAAATGTGTTAAACTAGCCTTTTTTTGGATTGGCCTAACCTAGGCAGCCTTCCATATGGTAGGGATTTTTCCAGTGTTAACCAAAAGATTGAATAACAACGGAGATATTGGCGGGACAAATATCTAAAGGAGATCCGGATTTGTCTGAAGCAAGTGTTACCTGAATTTCATCCAAGGGAAGCTTCTTGAACTTTTCCAAGTTTGATACCCCATGGGCGAGGGGAGGCAAGGAAAAGTCACCTCCAGATAGTAGGGGAATTTCTGATAGATTTTGTTTAGTTTTTCTTCACAGTGATTAGCCAGAGAATCTCAAAGAGGCTGAGATGGCTGGGTGACTAGAGTACATTTTCTAGGGTTTACAGAATAATTTTGAACTCTAAATAACATTTGAATGAGTTTTTTGCCTGTGAAATTTGATCCGAGATGTATAGTTTACGAGATGTATAGTTTCCGAGCAGCATTTGCGGTGGTAGCATGTACGTGCTGCTCTATACAGCTCTCTGTCACAAGTATTATTAGAGCACCTCCACTGTCTTTCTAATTTTTCACAAGATGATTTCTCCATTCTAAGAGCCAACGTATGCCAAGGGGCTTGGGCACCATGTGAAGGAATATGATCCCTTTGAAGAAGGATAATCTTATCAGAGGCACAATTTAGAACATTATGATATTTAGAAAGAGCTTGATCCACATCTGGGGTACTTGCTGTGATGGGATGATTAAATGCTAAAGCAAAGGACTCAGGAATGATTTTGCGCCAATGTCTACTTAGGTTTTTACCTACTTTAGATGATTTATGCATTTCTGTTGTCGTAGGAATCCTAAAATTGATCAAAGAGTGGTCCGTCCAAAGTAAAAATTGTTGATGTTCACAAACCAGAGGAATAGAGATGGTGAAAACTAGATCTAATATATGCCCTGTGACCTGCGTGGACCCGTTTACTCTTTGATGCAGTCTGAGAGAGGCCATGTCAGCAATAAACAGGCTTGCCTCCTCGTTGTCTGGGTCTTCCGGGTAGCAATTAAAATCACCTGATAAAAAAAACAGTTTTGCTGACAGGACATGAGGAGCCATGTATTCAATTAGGTGCTGAATAAACTCCATTTTAGGCCCTGTGATCGATATACTAAGGCACATCTCCAGTGATCCTTGGGAAAAAGTTCCAGTTTGAATATGCAAATCTCTGCCCAATCAACCGTGTCAGCATCTATAATAGACATTTTAATCGTGTTTTTGAAAATATTACTAATACCTCCCCCTATCCTGAGCTCCCTATCCAATCTAAACATGGAGTCATTTAGTGGGAGGGCCGTTGTTTTAGCTGATGAGGAGGCTGGGGTCAACAGGTTTCAGTAAGGAGAGTTGAAACAAGGCATGCTTGACACACGACGCATTAACCGCAATGCCTTTTTCAGCGCATTGGCACCGATGTGTGACTTACGAGCAAAACTACGTTTGCAATGCAATGCACAAAAGGATGAATGTTTGAGTTTTGGCCCCGCACGCAACTGGCCTATTGTCTGCGATACACTGTTTAGTAATTTGTACATTGCAGGTGAACACAGCTTGAGCCTCACTTACCTTTCTCCTCTCATCCCACCTGACAGGCTTGATATCATCAGATGGCTGCATTGTCATTGTAAAAATAGTGCCTATGGGTGGATTTATGTCTTTCTTGTGCTGACATATTGGTTGACAATATGTTTATGTGAGGAACACATCCATGGTGTGATGTGTAGGGACAATACAAACCATTTGCTGTTTTGTGGGTTGCAGTATGTTTGGTGAGATGTGGGTAGCTGCGGAGTAGTCATCTTTTTGCTCTATTATATAGCATTGCTATGCCTATGAAATACAATGTTGTATAAACTATCATGCACCACATCAATATTCATACATTCTGTCTGCATTGCAGACATAGATTTGTTTACGGATGCAATTGATACTAAGGGAGGCACAGAGACTGACTCAGCCCTGCAAAGTACCACGCATCAGGCGTTGGACTAATGCATTATAGTGTGGTGGTCCGCATCACCGCACTAATATGCGTAGTCACACTTTTATAACGGCTCCTGAAGCTGTCAAGCCAAAGCACTATAACTGACCAAAGCAGCGCACAGCCCATTTCGCTGCTCTCACCGAATTTGACTGCTGCAGGAACTGGGGGCTGCCTCAGCTGCGCTCGCTGGCTTCATTCAGCATTGCATTCACATGATAAAGAGTCATGAAAAGTCATTGCAACAATGTGTCCATGTTTATTTTGCCCAGTAATGCCGGCCAGGATGCAAACTATAAATGGTGCAGGCCACACGGGGAGCGGGAGTGGACGCCAGTTATCACATTTCTTTAAGTTAAATTCTGGCTGGAGTCACCTTGCCGGTACCACAGGCAGTAATTGGTGCGTACCTGCTGTCTCTCAAGTGAGTACCGCCTCATGGGCTTCTGGACAGACTGTGGTTGGTGCCTGCAGCCTGTTATGATCTTGTTGTGTGAGTTTGGACCGGACACAGCTGCCAGAGAATATTTGGTGCCTGCGGCCTCTCATAACCCTGGCCCCGACAGTACTCCTTAGATCGCTCTGCCAGAGCAAGACTATCAGAAGTCTCAACAAGGTTATTTAATACTATTATATTAATTTTTGAGCATTAATAATCCCTGTGCTGTGCCTGTTACAGAGCTTACTCCTTAAGGGTTCAGTACAAGAGTGGGGATCCCACATGTAGGATCCTTGGACCTAGCTCTAGTGTAGGTATGTGACTTACTGGATCAGTGTACCCTTCGAGAAAGAACATTTTCTTTCTAGTGTCCCCTCACTCACTGGGGTTGCCCCACGGTGACATGCTTCATCATTGGGGCCATCCCAGTTCTCTACGAAAAGGGGCTTGCTGCGACTCACGAACTTCGCAGGAGCACTTAAGAGTGAAAGACTATGTGTGGTGCAAAGAAATATAGTGGTGGAGTGGGTGTGAGTGAGTTAAAAATACCGTGCTTAGTGGGCCTATCCAATTTATTTAGCTCCTATGCAGGTATGTTAAAAGTGGGGTTAGTGTCACTGTGGGTCAACCAATAATGCGGTTGATTCAGTGAGCGATTTTGGCCGACATGTTTCATGCTACCCCTAGCATTTCTTCGGGACCATGCAGGGACCAGCCCTGCATATGCCACTCCTATGTCCCAAGATATGGGAGCAGTGAATATACAGCAATACAAATAATAATCTTAGCATGCATTCATATTGGAAATAGATACGTTTGTCTTAAGTAGATGGTGCTGAAAACATAAAGCATATCATTAGTAACATACCTTCCCTAGTGGAAGAGACACATAGTGTATTCTCATGCCGCTTGCATTCCGTGCTTAGATTGATGGTTGCACCATATTGGCGCGTGCAGGCTTGCCAATCTCTGTCCATATAGTTTGTGCTGCATGTTCGTGAATTCACACACAGAAACAAGACAGGACTTAATGTGACCAAGACGTTAGACACACATAACATATATTAAGTACACAAAAAATACGAAATGGAAAAGGGTTTCCAATATTTACTTAGTAAAGTGCGAAATGACACTTCATGGTCTCGCTGGGGGGTCAATTTCACTTATGGGACTCACTGCTGTAAAATGATGCACAGATGTGTTACCGGTTAGATCGATAGTCAAATGGTTATAAAGTTCGAACTCGTTTTAGTTTTGCCATATAAAGGACCTGCTTCGTCCGTAATCGGCGCCAACAGTGTACTTACTTCCTGGCTGGTGAAATCGCTCGAAAGTACCTACTCGGACACCTCCCCGGGACCGCATCTTACCCGTCTGCTGCTCGTGTGGTGTTTTTAATCCTCTACGACTTCCGGGAACCTCCTCTGACCGCTAGACTGTGCCGTTGCGACGGCCATCTTGGAAGTATGCAATTAGAGGGTTTAATAAAGTATTGAAAAAGCCCGTGATTATTCGAGGAGTTTGTAAAAGAATATTAACATGTAGCGATTAAAAAGGCAAACGATGGGTCTCATGGGGTCCCTATATTTTTATCCGATCTCTGGTCACTTAATTCTACGGTAAAAATCTGTAAAATAAATAATATCATGTAGACACCATGCGGAAGGTGGTTAGTTTGCTTAGGAATCATTTGTCAACTGATATGGTGGTGGTTAATATTCAAGGCAGTGGAGGGGGGCGTGGCTAGCCGAGCAGCGCGATGGCCGCTCAGTGAGTGAGCTCCGCCGGCTACATTTCTTAATCCTGTAATAATCCTTCTTCGGGCCCTTGTGGACCCCCGTCTCACCTGGGGTTCGCCCACAATCACCCCGCGATCCTGCAGCTGGAATTTGGGGTGCGGAAACCCCCGGACGGCGGAGAAATTACCGTCTTGAAACCGGCTGCCCTGACCGCCGAACACGCCCCGTGGCCGTGGAGCTGGAGCCTGGCTGCGGCGGGCTACTGTGGGACGCGGCTTCGGAGGCCTTGGGAAATTCTGGACGCGAGGTAGCGGGGGCCGGCGGCGGCAAGACCACCTTGGCAGCACACTCTGGCGAGCCCCTGCTGCATCGGGGAGGAGACCGGCGGCCTGCTAAGCGACACAGAGTGGAGACGGGGGGTTCACCCCAATGCTGCCGGGACTGGCTGCGATCCTTACGCAGTGCCGGCCATTTTCCTGTGACTTGTGCGGGATACACGGAGCTGCTCCGATCCGGCAGAAGGCTGGTGCGGACCTCGGACGGCGGTCATCTAAACCTGAGCACGGTGAGGCGGGAACTTTGTAGCGGTGGTGAAGGTCGGCCGCATTTAGATTCGCGCGCTCTGCCCTGCCGGGGGGGGGGTGCATTGAGCCCGCCGACCCGAGACCGGCCAGCCAATTCCACGCATATCAGCTGAAGGGTTCGGGGGAACGGGGGTCACCCGCTGCGACCTCGGCCCCGAATTGTGGACATATCCTGGGTTAGATTTGGCGCTACAAACCGGGACACTGTGATTGGGGCTGCCGCCATTTTGTTGCCGGTATACACTTGGAGCTGCATTCGGCCAGTGGAGAGGGATTGGCGGAGATATATGCCTGTGGCCTGAGGGACTGCATGTTACACTGCACTCTTCGTTGCTGGCGGGTTGCTGGCATGCACTACTAGTGTCCAAGCACTGCCTATTTACAAGAGTTGCCAAAGCGGCTCACTGGATGCCCGGGGACAGCCATCACCATGGGTAAAACTGAGGCCAAGCAGCCCACAATAAGCTTCAATAATAGGAGACCGCCTAAGACCCCTACACCTGAAATGTCTGGAAAAGAGTCGTCGACGCAGGGAGCACCGGCGGAAATAGACTTTGGGGCACTCATCATGGAAGTTAGGTCTAGCTTGAAGAGTATAGACACCAAACTGGATGCCATGTCGGAACAGCTAGAATCAGTCAAGTCCAAGGTGGGCGCGCACGAGACCAGGCTAGACTGCTTGGAGAACAGACAAACTGAATGCTGCGAATTTCAACAGCAGGCCAAGTAACATATCACGAACTTGGAGAAAGAACTGGAAAACCTGCACGCTAAGGCAGATGATTTGGAAGCGCGTTCCCGAAGATCCAACGTGCGCATCACGGGGGTTCCAGAGACGGCAAACACTGGCAAAATGGAGGTATTTGTGACTGACCTGCTCCACGAACTTTTTGACCCAGCACTGTCGCCAGTTTTTACGGTTGAGAGAGCTCACAGGTCGCTTGGGAAGAAGCCGCCGGTGGGTGCGCCACCGCGACCCATATTGGCCAAACTGCTAAATTACCAGGACAGAGATCTCATACTGAGGCTGGCAAGGGAGAAGGGGAAGATAACACACAAAGGAAATAACATCTCCTTTTACCCGGATTTCACCCCCCTGGTGCAAGCGGCTTGCTGCAGGCTGGCGTGCAATACTCCCTGTTATATCCGGCAAAGCTGAAGGTACTACACGACAACGAATCGCACTTCTTCACAGATGCGAAGTCTGCGCTAAAGTTTGCGAAACATATTGCTGGTCCGGGAGCCAGACGGAAATCCCCCAGACTGGAAGAAGCGACTGAACAACTCAGTGACAATGACTAGAGGAGCTGTCCCTGTATACTACACAACACCGCAATCCCTGCTGCCCTCAAGTCCTGGATAGGTGTTCGGTGACATCCCCGCACCTTTTACTGGTACATTTGGCTTGAAAAACATGTGGGGTAAGCCACTGCTCTATTACGGGCTGCCCATTTGGGCTTGCCCGGAACTTGGTCCTTAAAGGGCAGTAACTGCGGTGAGGGTGGTCGACCCCGAGGCGGGGGTGACAATGGGGCCATGGAGAGTTTATACTTGAATGTAGCCACCCCGTTAACGCGGGGGTGTAAGCTGGGTGCACCACGTCCCCATGGGGTGCATCCCACTGTTTCTTGAGTTGGTTTTATATCACGCTATGCGTGTTCTATTAAGGGGTTTGTCACAACCTGATTGGGGGGTTGGTGAGGGAGGGGGGAGGTGGGGGGAGTTGATGGAGTTGTTGTTTGAGGCTTTACATTGGTGCACTGAGAACTGCTTTATAACTACATTTGCACGCATAGGGGCACGAAATGTGCTGCGGGCTGGATCTGAAGAAACCGGGAGGATGGGGCTGTTGGGTACACTGAGGACCTGTTTGAACTTCTGTAATGAGGGGGGTTAGGCTGTGGACCTGGAACATTAGAGGCCTTGGGGACTACAAGAAAGCCCGGTTAATGCACAGTACGCTAGCCCGACATAATGTGGACATTTGTTTTTTGCAGGAGACTCACCTCAATACCGTCCCTTCGCCTAGGCTACGAAATGCTAGATGGTCAATGGTGTATTCTGCTGTATACTCTAATTATGCGAGAGGGGTGGCTATTATTGTGCGCAGAGGGTTGGACTGGCGTGAACACACGTGTGTGCAAGATGATGGTGGGAGGTATGTTATCTTAAAGGGCACCTTGCAGGGGCGCCCGGTGGTGTTGGCTGCCATATATGGTCCGAATGTGGACGATCCAGACTTCTTTCGAAATTTATGGGCCCGTATTGCATTGCTTGATTGCCAGTCGGTGATTATGGGAGGCGATTTTAATGTTGTGCTGAATGATGTTATGGATCGGAGAGGTGTGGGTAGACCTACACATACCAGAGCTAGACAGGCTGTCATGGATATGATGGAGGAGGGGAGGCTGGCGGATGTGTGGAGAATTCGACATCCTGGGGTAGAGGTGGGGACTTGCTTTACGTGTCATCAGTCTGCTTGGTCACGGTTGGATTTCTGGCTGGTGTCACCTGAGGTGGCAACATGGGTGAGCGAATTTGACATCCAGGCTAGATCCCTATCGGACCATGCCCCATGCATGATGGAGCTGTGTATACCTGATGCCATTCATAGGGAGTTCACATGGCGTCTGCCCCCGCATGCTTTAACAGATCCAGTATTCGTTGAGGAGATCAGGGGTGACATAGTTAAATATTTTGCAGAAAATGCGGGATCGGTATCGTCAGTGGCCATTGAATGGGACGCCTTTAAGGCGGTGATAAGGGGACAGTGCATAGCGAGGCAGGCGGGGGTGTTGCGATCTATCCGTGGAACACTGGCCCAGTTAGAACGGGAGCTGAGGGACCTAGATGCGGCTTTTTGCCGTGACCAATCCCTGCAAACTGCAGGCGATTTCAAAGCCAAGCTCCTTGCCTTTAATGAGGAGGCTGATCGTGAGGTTCGATTCCTGGGGAAACAGGCCGAAGCTCGGAGATATGGGGAAGGAGATAGGCCCAGCAGAACCCTAGCGAGATTGATAGCCCCCCGTACACAATCGCATTACATACATACTATCCACGACACTGGGGGATCCCTGGTCCTTGGCCAGGAAGCAGTACTACACGCCTTCACAGACTTCTACGCGTCCCTATACACCGCCAGACAACCCGAGATCCAGGCCTCCCTGGAGAGCTTTTTGGATTCCATCGCCCTAGTTTGGTTCAATAATAATCATAGACAATATATGGACCTCCCAGTGACGGTTCAGGATATAATTCAGGTGATAAAAAGCATGCCGGCCAACAAAGCCCCTGGCCCTGACGGTCTGACAACGACCTTTTATAAAACGTACGCGGAGGAACTGGCGCCGAAATTGCATTCGGTGTTTGTTGAATCCCTTGAATTGAACTCCCTTCCAGACTCCATGCATGAAGCCTTAATTATTACACTCTTAAAACCTGACAAAGATGAACTATTTCTGGATTCCTATAGACCCCTCTCCCTGATCAATGTGGACGCTAAAATCTATGCCAAAATCATTGCGGATAAACTACAGCCAATGTTGCCGATCATCGCACTTCCCGAACAATCCGGGTTCATCCCTGGTCGAGCCACATCCCATAATCTTAGAACCATATTCTCGGTCCTCCATTATTTGCACCCCTCTGTTCATGCAGCAGTGGTGTTCCTTGACGCCACTAAGGCATTTGACTCCTTGGAGTGGCCTTATTTATTCAGGGTCCTGGAACGGATGGGATTCAGTAGTAATTTCATAACCCTAATCAAACTCCTGTATAGCGCGCCTAGGGCTAGAGTGAGTGTAAATGGCCTCGTCTCCAAACCCTTCGCGATCTCTAGAGGGACCAGACAGGGATGCCCACTGTCCCCGCTTCTGTTTGCCATTGCAATGGAGCCGCTTGCGGCCAGGATACGGCAACACCACACTGCAAGGGGTATTGGGTTCAGCTCACGGAGTTTACTGATTTCGCTATACGCGGATGATGTGACATTGTATATTGTAAATCCCAGAGATAACATGAATCCCCTGCTCCGTGAATTTGTGCGTTTCGAGGGCCTTGCAGGAGTGTCCATAAATTGGACGAAATCTGTTGCATTCCCCCTCACTGACGAGACAGTTCAGCCGTCACCAGATTATCCCCTGCGTTGGGAAACTGACGCGGTTAAATACTTGGGTATCTGGATCAGTCGGGATACACAGGAGTTGTGGTCTCTTAACTTTGGCAGAGCAGTGGACTGGCTTGAGAGGAAAATTGAGGTCTGGAACAAATTGCCCTTATCTCTGGTGGCACGTATTGCGTTGGTGAAAATGGTGGTACTCCCCAAATTCCTGTATCTGTTCGTGAATGTTTCGCTGCCCATGACTGCGCACTTCCATGCGAGGGTCCGCTCCCTGCTACTCCAACTGGTTTGGGCCGGGAAGCAGGCGAGGGTATCCTGGAACCTGCTCACACTCCCACTGCGACAAGGAGGCCTCGGAGCTCCCGACTTCAAGCTTTACGCCCTGTGCGCTTAGGCGCAGTTCCTACATTTCTGGGCCTTCCCCACCCCTTACCAACCACACGTGGCGGTGGAACTAGCCATTGCTGCCCCGCTGCCACTCCGAGTGGCGCTTTATGGTAAAGTCAAGCGGCCCTCAAAGGATGTGGACACTGTGGAAATGATTCGCTGGTCTTGGCGCGAATTACAAAACAGAGTGGGGCTCTCCCTGCTTTATGCGCCAGCTATCCCCCTGCGGGGTAACCCGTTGTTGCCTTGCTTGAGTACCAGAGGAGACACACTCACGGTCCGAGGGCAGAGGTTGCATACATTCGCGGACGTCTATCCCGAAGGCACCTTTATGGCATTGACTGCAGATAGGGAAGACAAACCTGTTTCCTTTGCGGACACACTGCTGTACCACTCCCTTCGGGAATCATGTAAACAATTAGGACCCCAGTTTCCTGAAGAGCCACCGACACTAGATGCCCTTCAAAATCTGCTTTCCAGACCTTCCCCAAAGAAACTAGTGTCACGACTGTACAATTGTATGCAGGAGCAGGCCCCGATAACAATATCCACGGCTCGACAGGCCTGGGATGCAGACCTGAATGACCCTCTGACGGACGACATGTGGGAATATTGCTGCAAGCAACTCACGGCCCTTTCTCCGAACTATCGGTTGAGGCTCATCCACTTCAAATTTCTACACAGATACTATCGCACACCGGCTCTGCTGCACCGCATAGGCATCCGCGAGGATGCCAATTGCTGGAAGTGTGGAGGGGCAGATGCGTCCTTCCTTCATGTGGCATGGAGCTGTCCTAAACTAGATGAATACTGGTCACACATCTTCACTGCCATTAATCAGATTCTGCATAGGGCGGATGCACCGTCACCGCTTCTAGGCTTGTTAGGATATGTCAAAGACACAGTCCCTTGCGATAGAAAATTACATGCATTGCTCCTCCTATACGCCAAAAGACAAATATCCCTACATTGGGGCAGGAAAGTCCTTCCACTATACACAAACTGGGTAAAAGATGTAACATACGGACATACACAATTAACTAATTATTGGGAAACAATGCCGACTGCTTCCAGACCTAATGATATATGGGAACCCTTCTTATGTTGGACTAGGGAGCAGGCGGGCTCGGACACGTCTGATGGGGCGGGGGATGTGGATGTGTCGGATGATATGGGATGAGAGCGATGAGGAGTAACCGTGGGCCTGCTGCCCCTGTGTCCGGTGCCAATGTAGTCTTCACTGGGGGATGAGACAAGCCCCGATCCCACAGCCAGCATCGCTTTCCACACCCAGCGTTTACTGTAACCCCCTACCTCCCATGAGGCCGCATGATCCTATAGTTCCCCCCCCCCGCCTTCTGTCCCAGTGCTGGAGGCCTGGCACGTGAGAAATTAGACCCCCACAGCTTCTGGACATTTATACACGACTGTCCGGCGCACGGGCGCACTGCCCCACTTGTGTGTAAGTATCGAATGAATGGTATTTCTCAACTGCACCGTTGTTTGTTGTTCAAGCCTCTCTTTTGTCTGTTTGGACTAGTTGGGTGAAAACAGTGCTGTTAGACGCATCCTTTAGATTTGCCGCTTCCGCAGGCTGTGTTTTGGTGCCAGCTTTGCAACGGCCTTAGAACCTTCAAATACACTTGTTCGGCTACAGCACTGGTAAAAAGTGAAAAGTAGGACCATTGATCATGCTAATGTTACACTGTTCAAGTAAGTGTCATTCTCTTTTTTGTATGCTTCCTTCGGGAGTCACTCGACCTGTTGTGTTGGTCCCCTCCGAACTGCTGCACTGTTGGTTATGAGATGTACACTTTATAGCGGCCTGCCTCCGGGTTGTTGGCGTGACGCAGTGTAACTCTTACTTTTTTGTCTGTACAATAAATGTCTTACCCAAAAAAAAAAAAAAAAAAAAATATTCAAGGCAGTGAGGGTCCCCTTGTAGCTTTTTATTGAGAAAAAAACAACATTGAAATTATTATCGTGGGGTAAGGAGACTACAGTCGTGCAGTTGATACCATGGTTGTAAGTCAGTAAGAGTCCCCCTATGGCTCACCAAAATAGGGACAAAAAGAAAATTATTACCAAAGTGATCGAGATAGAAAAACAATTGTGATCGAGATAGAAAAACAATTGTAATTGTACAGTCTATATTCTTGATCAGCATTCTAAATAGGGCAGGTATTTCTCCGATTTTGTCATGACTTTTCAGGTCTGTGTTAAAGTTTTCTTTTGTGCCTGGAGAGTATCTATTACATAAACGCACCCCAAGGGATATCATCGTTGAGACCTTGGGAATCCGTGCGTAGTTTGAACACCCATCTTTGTTCACGTTCGTGAAGTATCTTTTCTTGATTTTCCTTGGTTTTGACAGTTTCTAACACTACCCATCTCAAATCATTGGGAGTGTGATTCATCTCAATGAAATGGTTCGTCATTCGTGTAGTGGCCCTTTTGCACCTGATGGTACTCCTATGTTCCACTATTCTCGTACTGATTTTGCGTGTGGTCATTCCAATGTAATGTAAATTACAAGTGCAGGTGATCAAATATACTACTCCACTAGCAGTGGCGTAACGAAACTTGAGGGGGCCTCCCTGCAAAGTACATGCAGGGGGCCCCCCATGCTCTAGACCCAGTCCAGATCTCTCAGGTCAGGTACCTGCCAGGGCCAAAGGGGGCCTCTCAATCTTGTCCCCCGCCCATCACGGGAGCTTTCGTTATGCCACTGTGGGCAACTCTTCATCAGCTGTTCCTCTTTGAAAGGGGGGCTTTTTATCTTTTTCAGTGTAGGCAGAGGGCACACTCAGTACTATTGACAAATAGTTGCACATAAATGTATGAATCTAAACTTAGTTGCCTGTGTAATGCTTGACACCTTCAACAAGTTTTGCCTTTTTAGCGAGTGTAAGTGCTGAAGTTGCACCTGTATTGTGAACAGTGAGATTTCATATCCCAGAATTCAAAGTGGTGATACCTGTGAAGGCATTGCAGAAAACCTAACCACTATATTCAATTTAGCACGAGTCAGCCACTTGGACTAGCGACCCTGTGCTGATAAAGGAAAGAAAGAAAAAGGGAAACTGAGGATGGCAAAATATTAATTCATAATAGAACAAAAAGCCTAGTGTATAGGTTTGACTGGTGGGCTGCGCCCTCAGAGTATGATCAGAGGAGAAGGATTTCTCACCCCATTTGAAAAATTTACTGAATTCTAAGAGAAGGAAAGTCAAGGTTAGAAATCTCTACATTGAGTGAAAAGGCACCCTCAAAAATATATCACTATCCAAGTAAGACATGTACATGGGCCTAAATTAGAGTATCTGCTTTTATTGTACCCAATAAAATTCATATATGATACAAATATAACCTTGTGGCACCCATAACCAATACATAATATGCAGGGCTGGATTTAGTGCTGTTGGCATCCTGTTTGACAATCTTTGTTGGCGACCCCCCAATGTCCTCCCTCTCCACAGATTCAATGAATACCTTCCTCCCACATTGCCTACTGGGCATTTCGGGGGCTGGCAGCGTGGTGTCCTTTTTTACTGCCATGGGGGCCATTTTTGTTGCTAGGGACCTGCCGGCCACATTTGTACTTGCAGCGCTTATAAATAATGCAAAAGCAAGTGGTTTTAAAGGGTGCTTATTACTTACTTTAAAACCATTTGTTTTTGCATTGTTTATGTAGAAGCGCTGCAACATGGCCGGCATGTCCTCAGCAACAAAACTGCCGCCCACGTTCAGTGAATCTGGCTCCTACCCTGCCATCCCACCGAAACACCTGGTGCTGGGTAAGCCAGTCTGGTCCTCCTCAGAAGTTCAACTCTCTATAGCCCATCAAAAACAAATATTTCCTTTATTTTATAGCACTACTCATACCACTGTAGGATATCAGAGAACATTTCTCCACACATACATCATACAGCGACAATCATACAAGTGTGTAAATCAATGTATAGGGAGTGTTAAATATGACAAAGAAGACTACAAGGTGAGGAGCCACATGCCACCCATACTGGTAGGCAGTACATTTTGGGAGTGCTTGGCCTGGAGAAGGAGGAACTCAGGATTTACAACTTAACACAGGGGTTAGGTATGGCTTTACTAAAACAGATTTCTTGCTATCTAAACTCATTTTTAGCAACATTAGCGTAACGAACAACATACTTTTCTAACTTCTAGGTTGCAGTATGCCTTCAGCGATTTGATAAATGCAAAAAGAACAATTGATGGACAGAATGCAGAACAATGTTATACATTCACCCCGGTACAGAGATCTGGGCCTAAATCCATTGTTTTTTTGCTCCCTGTGCCATTCCATTTTGAACCCAGCCATATGCAAATCAGTCTTGAGCCTGTGCCCACTTTGTCACTGGATTCAAGCTAGCCTGGCTGATGAGGGGTGTTACTCCAAAACTGCGCCCAAGATGCTTGTGTCTGGTACAGGGAAGACCTGGCTTGGCAGTTCTGGCTCGAATGTTCCCATGTAGAACAGGGTCAGACTGATTTGCATATGGCTGGGTCTGAACTGGGGTGGGGAAGTGAGTTAAAAAACAATGATGGATTCAACCAAGAAGATCTGTGACTGGGGTGAGTGTCTGAAACTTTTCAGCTCTCCATCCATCATATACTTGTGTTTGCTTTGTTCAGCTATATGATGATAGTACATAGCTCACGGTGCTATATTAGGATTTTAGTTCAAAATCTGCAAGTAACACAAGGATGTCTCCGAAGGAAGCAGTAACCCATGGAGCTAACTTAATAATATGCAATTCAATGATCTACATAGTACACATGCTTTGCAGCATGTAAATGGATTAGGATGGAGCTAGTGAGAGTTGCTAACCCCACCCTACTCTGTGACGAAGTGCAGTGATAGACAACCGACCCTGGGCACTTTAGGGCTTCAAACTGAAGCACCCAGGTCTGAGGCTACCAATGAAGCGCCCCCTCATTATGAGGGTAGAGCATTGAGGTGCTTTGCCAGGCTGAAAAGGTCATGCCGACAGGAGCTGTGACATCTTCAGCCTGGCAAAGTTCAGCTCAGGCAGCCAGGTGCCTGGGCATTTAGCGCATGTTTAACTCCTGGCTAGCTTACCTGAACAGGAAGAGCGTCTTTCAGGCTGACCTTTGCTCAGCCTGACAGAAAATCTTCTTGTAAAAAAAAAAAAAGTGGGGGAGCATGGCCCTTCCACCAGTAAAGATGGGCAGCAGCTGCCGATGCACTATTTAATGATAAGTCAAAAGTGCCACTAGACAAAACTGCAGTATCTCTCCAGTAGGTACATTAATCACCAGAGTTATCTTGACATCTTTATTGTTGCCTGAAAATTGCTGAACACACAAACTCTGAAACAGGTGCCTTTAGAACCATAAGATATTTAAAAACTCAGTCCTCCCCCTTGAGTTCGGCGCCTGATGTGGTGGCACCAGCTGGACATCCCTGAAGCCAGCCTTGATCTTACTCAGTACAGTGACAATTTGCACCCAAGAGAAGAGCTTGGCCTACAGGTTGACCATGGAAGCATTTGCATAATTATACAACTGTAAGTAACTGATGATCTGTTAAATATAAGTTGGGCTTCCATTCTGCAACTCAGTGCATTTTGGGTAATACGCAGTTAAGTGACCCCGTTCCTAACTTGTGAGATGCAAGGCTTCAACAGCACCTATAAAATAAAATACCACTTTTGTGTCTTTGAAAGTACAAAATATGAAAACTTAATAGCTATTAAAATGTGAGTATGTTTATTTTCGATCTTCATTGAACTGGAATTTTGGAACTCCCTGCTATTTCATTGTGTTAGGCTTAAATCATGCCTCTCATATTGGCTATTGAAGTAAGATAATAATAAGCATTCTTTTAAGTACTTCACTACCTTAATGTTCCTTAGACTGATCCTTATCTTGGAGTAAATGTCATGCCTTTTTGGAAATCACAATGTAAATAATTAACAAACGATTTTCTGCAGGTCAAAAACAGCTAATATCCTCAAATGCACTATATCCACCGAGTTAAAATAAAAAAAGAAAGAAAAGCAGTGGTTCATCACAATCGCCTTAGGAATCCCGCCCCACCCTGTCCCGCCCTAGCAGGACCGGAGTCACTGGACCCATTTAAAAAAAACATCAATCAATCCAATGCCCTTTTCAGGCTGCATGCAGGCTTGCAATACATTCCTAATATTGCGTGGTAAGGTAACAGTGTTATGGCTCGAGTCTCACAGCAAATGCAGCAGGACCGCTCCGGGGACCTGAACTAAAGCTGCCCCCACCGCAGAGAAATTAAGAGATACTAAGGAGAACATTAGTTCTTACAACCAACCCGTGGCGAGGCGCTAAATAAAGTTTAAACCACACTACAAGCCAAGTGTAAGAGTGAATGGCCTCTGTTGCAAAAGAGCATCCAGGTGGGTGCTTGTGTGCTCTTCTCTTCGACAGGGGCTAATTACATCCACTGGGGAATGGCAGGGAGAATTGCACAAAGGGCAGCCCAGAAGTGTAGATGCATCAGATTAGGCCACAATGCGCATTCAGGTGCTGGTGAAAGGCGTGTGTGAGGGAGTGAAAGTGAGTTGGTTTCGGTCCTGGGGATACTTTTGTAGGGCTCGGCCTACATCACCACGAAGTGGGGCGGAGCTCCGAGCTCCTATTGTTAAATTAAAAAAAAAAAGTTTCTTTAGGGCTCGGGAAAGAAACATTCCTTAGTGCGCGAGATTTTTTTAATTATCTGAACGGTGATTGGTCGGCGCAGTGCTGTTTTTGTAGTAGTCTTGATGCCATAGGGCATATGTAATGTTAGGCGGCCATTTTGGCATATTCTGTGCGGTTACGCGCACGGCAGACTATTAATCTTAATTAGGAGCTGTCAGAGTGCCCGTGTAATGCAATCCAGATGGTCTGAGCGGTGAGCGCGTTCAATGTAAAATGACGAGAGGAGAGGCAGCAGGCGAGGCTCACAGAAGATGACTCATACATGCTCGTCCACACTGTAGTTCTTGTGTTTCCTGAATACTCTCATTTCCAAAGGGCGCCATTTCCTTCTTTTCCTCGCACGCTGCGCTGCACTATTTTTGTCTGTGGTTTAAAAAACGGGGTTTAAAGCCGTTTTATTGTAAAACATTTGGATTCTGGGTCTGTAAGCTTTGTTTTCCGAATTTTAATAAGTGCTGACATGCAGACTACTGGTTGAATAAATGATGAGGGTTAAAAGTGACCTTCGTGACACGTGCTGTCGAGCCTGACTCGCAGAGTTAACATGCAGTCATCATTCTTGTAAAGTTTTTGGAAAAAACGTGAATACGCAATAATCTAGGAAAACAGAGCCTTCCCGCGGTTACAATGGGAATTCACAAATGTCTTGTGTGTCTCACGTAATGCCAATGGCTATTTCATTAGGAAAAATTAGACTCATTGATAGATGCACCACCACCAGCAGTACTACCATTACTACAGCCCCCAGTACTACCACTACCACCACCACCAGTACTAACAGTACCACGACCACCAGTACTACCACTAACACCACCACCAGTACTACCAGTACCACCACCACCAGTACTACCACTACCAGTACTACCACTACCAGTACTACCATTACCATTACCACTACCACCACCACCAGTACCACCACCGCCAGTACTACCACCACCAGTACTACCAGTACCACCACCACCACCAGTACCACCACCACCACCAGTACTACCACTACCAGTACCACCAACACCAGTACTACCAGTACTACCACCACCACCAGTACCACCACCACCACCAGTACTACCACTACCAGTACCACCAACACCACCAGTACTACCAGTTCTACAGCCACCAGTACTACAACTACCACCACCACCAGTACTAACAGTACCACGACCACCAGTACTACCACTACCAGTACTACGGGCAGCAGTACCACCACCACTAGCACTACCACTACCGGTACCACCACCAGTACTACCACTACCAGTACCACCACCACCAGTACTACCACTACCAGTACCACCACTACCAGTACTACCACCACCAGTACTACCACCACCAGTACTACCACTACCAGTACCACTACCTCCAGTACTACCACTACTACCACTACCAGTACCACCACCACCACCAGTACTACCAGTAACACCACCACCAGTACTACCACTACCAGTACCACCACCACCACCAGTACTTCCAGTACTACCACCATCAGTACTACCAGTTCTACCACCACCAGTACTACCACTACTACAGCCACCAGTACTACCACTACTTCAGCCACCAGTACTACCACTACCACCACCACCAGTACTACCACTACCAGTACCACCACTACCACCAGTAATACCAGTACTACCACCATCAATACTACCAGTACTACCACCACCAGTACTACCACTACTACAGCCACCAGTACTACCACTACTACAGCCACCAGTACTACCACCACCACCAGTACTACCAGTACCACCACCACCAGTACTACCACTACCAGTACTACCACTACCAGTACTAGCAGTACCACCACCACCACCACCAGTACTGCCACTACCAGTACCACCACCACCACCAGTACGACCAGTACTGTGAGTAGTGAGTAGTGAGTAGTGAGTAGTGAGTAGTGAGTAGAGTAGTGAGTAGTGAGTGCAGAGTAGTGAGTAGTGAGTAGTGAGTGCAGAGTAGTGAGTAGTGAGTGTAGAGTAGTGAGTAGAGTAGTGAGTAGAGTAGTGAGTAGAGTAGTGAGTAGAGTAGTGAGTGCAGAGTAGTGAGTAGAGTAGTGAGTAGTGAGTAGTGAGTAGTGAGTAGTGAGTAGAGTAGTGAGTAGAGAGTGCAGAGTAGTGAGTGCAGAGTAGTGAGTAGTGAGTAGTGAGTGCAGAGTAGTGAGTAGTGAGTGTAGAGTAGTGAGCAGAGTAGTGAGTAGAGTAGTGAGTAGAGTAGTGAGTAGAGTAGTGAGTGCAGAGTAGTGAGTAGAGTAGTGAGTGCAGAGTAGTGAGTAGTGAGTAGAGTAGTGAGTAGAGTAGTGAGTAGAGTAGTGAGTAGTGAGTGCAGAGTAGTGAGTAGTGAGTGCAAAGTAGTGAGTAGAGTAGTGAGTAGTGAGTAGTGAGTAGAGTAGTGAGTAGGGTAGTGAGTAGTGAGTGCAGAGTAGTGAGCAGTGAGTAGTGAGTAGAGTAGTGAGTAGAGTAGTGAGTAGTGAGTGCAGAGTAGTGAGTAGAGTAGTGAGTAGTGAGTAGAGTAGTGAGTAGAGTAGTGAGTAGTGAGTGCAGAGTAGTGAGTAGAGTAGTGAGTAGAGTAGTGAGTAGTGAGTAGTGAGTGCAGAGTAGTGAGTAGAGTAGTGAGTAGTGAGTAGTGAGTAGAGTAGTGAGTAGAGTAGTGAGTAGTGAGTGCAGAGTAGTGAGTAGTGAGTAGTGAGTGCAGAGTAGTGAGTAGAGTAGTGAGTAGAGTAGTGAGTAGTGAGTAGTGAGTGCAGAGTAGTGAGTAGAGTAGTGAGTAGTGAGTAGTGAGTAGAGTAGTGAGTAGAGTAGTGAGTAGTGAGTGCAGAGTAGTGAGTAGTGAGTAGTGAGTACATAGTAGTGAGTAGAGTAGTGAGTAGTGAGTAGAGTAGTGAGTAGAGTAGTGAGTGCATAGTAGTGAGAAGAGTAGTGAATAGTGAGTAGAGTAGTGAGTAGTGAGTAATGAGTAGAGTAGTGAGTAGAGTAGTGAGTAGAGTAGTGAGTAGTGAGTGCAGAGTAGTGAGTAGAGTAGCGAGTAGTGAGTAGAGTAGTGAGTAGTGAGTAGAGTAGTGAGTAGAGTAGTGAGTAGTGAGTGCAGAGTAGTGAGTAGTGAGTAGAGTAGTGAGTAGAGTAGTGAGTAGTGAGTGCAGAGTAGTGAGTAGTGAGTAGTGAGTGCAGAGTAGTGAGTAGTGAGTAGTGAGTAGTGAGTAGTGAGTAGAGTAGTGTAGTGAGTAGAGTAGTGAGTAGTGAGTAGAGTAGTGAGTAGAGTAGTGAGTAGAGTAGTGAGTAGGGTAGTGAGTAGTGAGTAGAGTAGTGAGTAGAGTAGTGAGTAGAGTAGTGAGTAGAGTAGTGAGTAGTGAGTGCAGAGTAGTGAGTAGTGAGTAGTGTAGTGAGTAGAGTAGTGAGTGCAGATTAGTGAGTAGTGAGTGCAGAGTAGTGAGTAGTGAGTAGAGTAGTGAGTAGAGTAGTGAGTAGTGAGTGCAGAGTAGTGAGTAGTGAGTAGTGAGTGTAGAGTAGTGAGTAGAGTAGTGAGTAGTGAGTAGTGAGTAGAGGAGTGAGTAGAGTAGTGAGTAGTGAGTAGAGTAGTGAGTAGAGTAGTGAGTAGTGAGTGCAGAGTAGTGAGTAGAGTAGTGAGTAGTGAGTGCAGAGTAGTGAGTAGTGAGTGCAGAGTGAGTGTGCAGAGTAGTGAGTAGTGAGTGCAGAGTGAGTGTGCAGAGTAGTGAGTAGTGAGTAGAGTAGTGAGTAGTGAGTAGAGTAGTGAGTAGAGTAGTGAGTAGTGAGTAGAGTAGTGAGTAGAGTAGAGTAGTGAGTAGGACATCACAGGCAGCAGCTGTGCAAGCTTCTTACACTCACAAGGAGACCACAGGCAGCTGAGGTGCAATCTTCTCCCACTCACAAGAACGACATCACAGGCAGCAGCAGTGCAAGCTTCTTACACTCACAAGGAGACCACAGGCAGCAGAGGTGCAAGCTTCTCACACTCACAAGAAGGACATCACAGGCAGTAACGGTGCAATATTCTCACACTCACAAGGAGATCACTGGCAGTACACACCACATGAACACACTCCATAACACATAGCAACAATACATTGGCATTTACAATGCCACTAGCTCAAACTCAAATAAATCCGAGCCCGATTGCATTTCTAATGCTTGTTTCTTGACGCCACATTCCAAAGGCCTGATTTTTTGCTGACACAGAGTACAAAAGGCGGGGCGGGAAAAGAGGGGAGGTCGGGAAGGAGGACAGTCAGGGGCAGGCTGTGATGCTGTCAATGGATCCAGCACAGCTCCCTGCACACAATAGGGACACACACGTCGAAGGGGGGATCAGTGTAATAATCTGTTTAATTACTACACAAAATGTTGCCCGGGTGAAGTGCTACAAAGAAGACAATATGCAACCACGTACTTCATAGTCACCTGCAGGTTCGGTGCAGCATGCATATGTGGGCGGCAGAATACCGTGGCTAGCAATTTTAATTGTGGCCTCACAGTCTCAGTGCTCCGAACGCCTCACGTGTATCTTACCCTGCGCATGACAATCCCACAGTCCTGCCAAGTACCACGCATCAGGCGTGAGACTAACGCATTTCAGTGTGGTGATCCGCATCACCGCACTGAAGTGCATTGTCGCGCATTACAGGCATAGCGTCTCTGCTGTCAAAGCCGTTAGGGCTGCCTACTAAATGCCTGCCTGCATAATTACTATGCTAAACTATAGCTGCTGATGTGGCTGGCAGCGTGCCCTGGCGAGCATGCCCTGCTCTCGCAGGTTTGCAGGCTTCATTTGCTGATTCATTGTATCAATAAAGAGATTCCCGCCTTGCTGTCCCTGATATTTGATAGTCAGCGCAGCGCCTCCTACTGCCGCTTGCATAGCTGCCAAGGTTTCAGATTCCTATGTGTGACATTTTCATAATTTCAGACTAATGAGTGACATTTCAATGACAATGAGTGACACTTTCTTGCACGCAAAATCAAGCAACAAAGATGAGGGAAGCATATAAATATCAGAAATTACACCCTTTTGAGCAATGAGAAATTCGAAGAAGATCTTGCCCCAAGAATAAATTGTCCTATATAGAATCTGGAAACCTCAGTGTTCTAATTGTAGTCTCTCCACTTAATATTGTGCGATCATTGCCAAATCACTGACCTTCATGCACTCAGCTCCGTAACCTACAGAATAGGATTGCTTAGAAACAGGTTGCCTGCCCGATATGTAAACAAGCATCTGCAATGCAACAGGTCTCGCATTTACGCAAGTTTGAGCTATTGGCATGGAAAATGACAATGCCTTTTATTTATGTTTTGGTTCTTAAAACATAAATAAAAGGCATTGTCATTTACAATGCCAATAGCTTAAACTCTCACAAATGCAAGACCTACTGCATTCCAAATACTTAAAGGCATTGCTGAGGTTCCCGCTTCTGTCTCCCTATACCCCCTGTAGACAGCAGCGGTGCGTCCATTGGGGCGTAGGGGCATAGCCCCACCAAGCCTGTGGACGCACCTGCTGCGGCACAACGAGCTCCTAAATAAATATTAATATAAGCGCTTCCAGCGGGAGTTCCGGCCGGGACACACCCGCTGGAATAGGGAGTGCGCAGGGGGTGGGGCCGGGTTGGCTGGCTGGCATTTAAACGACGTAAACAAACGAGTTTCCGAGATTCCGAGTCGGAGTTGCGCATTATGGGCAGAAACTTGCCCGAGCATGCGCGTCAGCGTCATGCAGACGCTGAGACCAAACGATGGGGCCAGGGGGTGCGGCTTTAGCCGGCCCCGTCGTTTAGAAGGCGAGAGGGCGAGTGCTGTGTGTGCCCCCCTAGCCAATCCTGGCGCTTATACAGCGCCAGGATTGGCTGGTCCAGTGCGCCAAGGACAGGCAATCCATCATTGGATGCCGCGCGTGGGTGGCTCAGGCAGGCCGCTCAGCACTATATCCTGCTGGCCAATCACTGTGACTTCAGCATATGAAGCCATTCAGTGATTGGCCATGCGCGCCTTTAGTGTTACTTGTGTTCTGGAACTACGGGAACTGGGCCTCTTTACTGGAGGCCCGGCCGAGGCTCGGCGGCCCGGCCCTCTTTGGACGGGGGCTCTCTGGGCCTCCGCTGGGACTTCCTGCCTGGCGGGGCTCCGGGACCGCTTGTCCATGTTGCTGGGGCAGTGGGCGCTCGCTGGCATGCAGTGGCCGGGAGGGCAGTTTGGTGTCCAACTGAGGCCGTCCTCATGGTAGCACCGAAGCGAAACATAAATTAACAAAAGCAAACCGCCGTGGTTATTCATCGCCTGTGTGGCGCATAGATTGGGGCCTCGTTTTTGCTCTCATAAGTAGACTTTATTCTGGCACCTCTCAGACTTCTCAGAGGAGATGAGCCAAGATTGATGACCAGGGCGGATGCCTGCTTTTCATCTCAGCAGGGACAGTGAGCCAGCACACTGCCCACCAGGCTCTCCTGCAGCAGTTTATTTTCTAAACATGTGCCTGGAGGCATCCAGAGTGTCACCTTGGGTCAGTCCTAGCTTTTTAAGACAGGGCAGTTATTTAGCCGGGCTCCAGGTAACTAGAATTTTCTCTAATATTTAACCACCCGGGGTGACACAGAAGGAGTGAGTGACACAGAAGGAGGGGGTGACACAGAGGGAAGGAGTGACACAGAGGGGGGAGTGACACAGAAGGAGTGAGTGACACAGAAGAAGGGGGTGACACAGAGGGAGGGGTGACACAGAGGGAGGTAGTAACACAGAAGGAGGGGGTGACACAGAGGGAGGGGTGACACAGAGGGAGGGAGTGACACAGAGGGAGGGAGTGACACAGAAGGAGTGAGTGACACAGAGGGAGGTAGTGACACAGAAGGAGGGGGTGACACAGAGGGAGGGGTGACACAGAGGGAGGGAGTGACACAGAGGGAGGGAGTGACACAGAGGGGGGAGTGACACAGAAGGAGGGGGTGACACAGGGAGGGGTAACACAGAGGGAGGGAGTGACACAGAAGGAGGGGGTGACATAGAAGGAGGGGGTGACACAGAGGGAGGGAGTGACACAGAAGGAGGGGGTGACAGAGAAGGAGGGGGTGACACAGAGAAGGAGGGGGTGACACAGAGGGAGGGAGTGACACAGACGGAGGGGGTGACACAGAGGGAGGGAGGGAGTGACACAGAAGGAGGGGGTGACACCGAGGGAGGGTGTGACACAGAAGGAGGGGGTGACACAGAGGGAGGGGGTGACACACAGGGATGGAGTGACACATAGGGAGGGAGTGAGGGATGGAGTGACACAGAGGGAGGGAGATGCAGTTGTTGCAACGCCAATACGTTGATTGCTATTGGGCAGTACTTAACTTCGCAGACCACGAAATCGCACGCCCCGACAACGCGTTCTGTTTTTTGTACCCCTCTGTTTCATGTGTGAACTGCTCTTTTATCCTACTGAAATGAAATTGTTGTAAAAAAGACAAGAATACATATCCCATATTGGTCCGTATTTAGCCAGCCACGCATTTCCCAGAGTGTGCTTGCTGCCCGTCCTATAAGGCACCTGGATGCCACCCAAAGCGTTACGAAGCGCTATGTAAATATCATTACTGTTGGGGATAGTCTGGCCCGCTGTGCATGAATTGTGATTGGCGTTAAAATCTGTTCCCTAAAGTGCAATTTATATCGGTGCATATTTCGTCAGCCACGCATTTCGCAGATTGCGCTTGCTACCCGTTCGATAAGGCACCTGTACGCCACCCAAAGCGGTACGAAGCGCTATGTAAATACCATTAGTGTTCGGGATAGTCTGGTTCGCTGTGCATAAAATGTGATCAGCTTTATAATCCGATTTCTAACGTGCATTTTTCTTTTCTGCTGTGTACGTTTCTTTCGCTTGCAATTACATTTTTGAGGCACAGTGTTTTCTATGGGAACGCAAACTGGCACTGACTGTACATGATTTACGACCTGATTCTTTAAACATGGCTAGTTTTTCTTTTTAAACCTAGTTCATGTACGTAATGGAACGACAGAGGTATTTGTGAATACATTTATTGCAGCTCGCTCCTCCCGTCTACAAAAGGCCCTGAAATGATTATGCCTGCAATTCCATCCATCCACCCTGTACAGACTTACATGAAGCAATTATTAAGTATTTGTTTGCGAACTATCCACCCATTCATCCATCCACCCACCCTTTGATCCATCCACATACCCATCCTGCCATCCTTCACCCATCCACCCTTTGAAACATCCATTCATCCATGCACCATTTCATCTAGCCATCCACCAATCCTTCACGCACCCACCCTTTCATCCGTCCATGCATCCAGCCACCCTTTCATTCAGCCAGCAAGCCATCCGTCATCCACCCACCCTTTCATCCATCCAGCCAGCCTTTCACCAGTCCTACCATACACCCTTCATCCATCCACCCACCCTCTCCCCATCAATCCACCCATCGCATTAACAAAGGAATGATGATATTGACATTGCGCACGATTTACGTTATTTGTAGCTTTGTTGAGCGTTTGCAGTATTAATGAATGCATTACAAACAATTCAGTCAACTGGCATTAAGTATATGACCGTTATTAAGTATATGAGCGTTATTAATACGTGCGTCAATAAGCTAAGGTGACATAGCCGCTGTTTAAAATAACCATGTCTTCAGCTTTTTCTGAAATTAAAGAAATGAGGTACACTTTCTCAGAGACTCAGGAACAGCGGTCCACAATTTGACTTTGACAAGGAAGTTTTTAGGTCTTGTGGTAGCCAAGACATTTTGATTTTCCTAAAATTGTATACAATATACTTACCTATTGGGGCTTTCAGCCAACCGAATTGGTCTGTTGTTGACCCATGTGCACCCTTGACTTGTGCCTGATTTCAAAGCCATGTACTTCAACATGGCTAATGTCCATCTCGGTGGCCATGTTTAGGTCACCAAATACTTCATAAGTACCTGAGTAAGAGAGACAGTGGAGGATGTGGGGCTATTTAATACATGTCATGGGGCCCAGTTCCACTTTTCAGGTATTGGGTGACCTGGGAACTGAGAGGTTAAATCACAGGAGGGGATGGGAAAGATTGGAAATCATGGGAAGGAAGGCGCATTTATCATGTGGAGGACAAAAGAAAAGTAACTGAGACCTCGAAACAATAAGGGAGTGGAAGGATGAAAAATAATTAAACAGGAAAAAAAAAAGAAAAACAAGCAGTGGCTCTGTGTTGAGTAATGTAGTATTTTTAAACCATACTGCTCACGGTTCACAGGATATAAGCAATACACCGTGATACTGGTCCCCCCAGGGATCTGTAGTGGTGCTTAAAGTTTCAGTAAAAAACACTCTTGATTTCTGAATAATAAGTATAAAAGTGTTAAGGTAGCCATGTTGTTCTACTTACATTTCATATGCTTTACTTAATCTTGCATCCATATGAGGGTTTGCTTTTTCCAGGAAGGTACTTTTTTTCCAGGCAGCATATCACTCTTGTGCATAATTTAAATTGCGCCGCATCCAGGTATATGTAGCAGGGCACAACTGGGTTGTAGCTGAAGACAGTGTGGGTGTCTCAGTGGGATAGTATGGTGTTCATTGGGGGATGTGGCACTACGCCAGAGCTGCCGAATTTCGTTCTGGGGAACCAGGTTCAGCCTTCATGAACAGTCCACCAGACCACTCTCCTGGATTCCTGGAGTGCCTCTGACTTCGTTCTGTTTCTTTACTTTTTGTGACTGTTGGTCCTGCTGGGAAACATTTTCAATTTATGTTGTCTTGTTTACTGGGAGCATTGCTTTTATTTTCCTTTAGTGTAATAGGCTGGCTGGTGAAGTGCACTTCCCATAGTGTGCAGTCACTTCAATTTGCCTTTAGGTGACTACCTGGCTTGATGGTGGTTTTCTATTTCATTTCATGTAACTCCTTGTCTTGATGAGTGCATTGGTTTTAGTTTGTTTGAGGTAACTGCTTCACATGCTGGTTTCATCACACAGCTGACACCCACCCTGAGAAAGCCAGAGCTGCCCTGTTATTGGTATCAACACCAGTGCGCTTAGGTTCCTTACAGCTCCTTCACTTGAAGTGGGTTACCACCTACTCGTTTACTTTTTGTATCCTGCTCGTACCAAGTCAGATCCAGACCCAGACCAGTCATTTTTCTTTCATTAAACTGTTTGACTTGCTTGGTGCTTTTATGTTGGTGCCTGCATGCTGAGGTGTACTCTTCTTCAGTTTAAATGTATGTGACTGGCCTGTTGACTAGCACCCTGCTTTCAAAGTGAAGGTTCACAGGTTCACACTTGCTTTAGTTTACTTTTGTATGGTTGACTGCATGCACTGTTTTGCTGGATGCATTGCTTTAAGTTACTACTTGATGCATTGCTTTCAGTTTGCTTTCAAGTAATTGCCTCTCATTTTCCTAATGCTTTGTGAAGGCTGTTTCCCAACTGCTGTGCAACTTCTTCTACTCTTAGAGCTGAGATTTTCATGAAAGTCTTATAGTCTGAATTCAGCACCTGAGCGTAATAGGACGGAATGAATGAAGCTCTGTGGTTATACTGAATAAGCAGCCACCTATGTTATGCCATCTATTAATGTAATAACTGCACTTTCACAATTGCTTTATTAACCTTCCTGCTTTCTCAAATTTGCTTGAAAATGCATGATTTTTCTTCTTTTTTTTCAAAATTTTCTTGGGTGGGGTAATCCTCCCAAACCCCCCTTTTGGGGTTCGGGCTCGCTCGCTGCGCTCGCTCGCTGCGGTGCTGTATGCAAATCACTTGGCGCCCCACCACTTTGAAATGTCACCCACCGCCCCTGCCTGTAGAGCTCCCCATTTGCTACGAGTTAAATAAACAAGCCAGTGGTCACAACTACGCAGGAGAGACACTCCTGCAGTGAGAGAAAATCATTAAAGAAAATAGTGCTTACAGACTAAAGAAGACGTACTTTGTAGCAACCGAAGTAAAAGGGCCAGTCCTCAAGGGAGATTACAAATGAAGACAAGGCAGTACTAAGGAGGGACAAACAAGCCAAATAGCGAATCAGAAGCCAGCATTTGTGAAGGACAATGACACATGCCAATGACAAACATGGGCAGAGAGTTGGCTGGGCTTCAAATACATACTGCAATACAGAATGGCTCGCAGAGCACCGCATGCGCTGCCCAGGCTCCAAATAAAAACACACACCCTCCCATATTTAGCGATTATTATTTCTGAAAAGCTCATCTTTCTGTGGAGCCACTTCTAGGGTGCTGTATGCATGAAAATATTTTAAAGGGGCTACCTAAGAAACATGTTTCTAAGAGTGGCTATCTCACTAGGTTTGAAGATGTCTTTTTCGTGAGCTACTTCATTCTGATCTGTGTTTTACGTCACAAAAACAGACTTGAGCTATGTGTAAAAGTTGCACGGGGCAACATTCGGATGTTAGATCCGCCCCCGTTGGCAGCCTAACGATGCCTCTGACATCAGCTTTGGGTTGCAGAATGCTATGAGATCAGTTCTGTATTGGCCTACTTGACAAGCGGCAGCCAAATTAAGCCTCTGACGTTAGTTTTGGGCTGGAGATCAGCTCTGTATGTTACATGCTAAAGTAGAAACTTGCAATCTTTACACATTAATTTTTCACCAGGGCTATTCAGTGTTGGGCGCTAAAGCTGCATGGACAAAAGAGCGGTAACTCCTAAGGGCACTAATGCCTGGTATTTAATGCCAGTGCTGCAATGCGGGAATAGGCATTAAAATATGCTAGCCTAACCCGCAATGTGTGGCACTTGGCTGGGCTGTCCAGCTTATATCCCATTCATTAGCTTAATATCCCTGGGGATCACCCCTGACAAACAACTGAATCTTTGAATACCTGTCATCATAAACAGTATAAGAAAGTGCTCGCAATTCTGATTCTGGCATCCAAAAATCATTAAATCTTAAATTTAAGGCGCATACCTTTAGATATCTTGACTGGACTATGGCAATGCGCTCATCAGAATTCACACATCTCACCTGGCAGTCATACACTCTGCTGCACGACTTATCCCAGGAACAAGACGGTACAATCATTCTACACATTTATCATGTAATTCGACTAGTGCCTATCACCACTAGAAACATCATATTTGCATGCATTACTCACAGCGTGGCACCCCGAAATACTTGGCCCAAAAAACTCACCCCTCTTTTTGTGGATGCAGGTCATAAAGAAACAAACTCCCTTCTGTCACAACCACTAAGGCTTAATAAACAAAGCACAATGTCTCCTCGGAAAGCAGGCCCAAAAAAGGGAAGTTTATCCCCAGAGGAATTTGAACAAACTGCTCGTACAACACTTTCAAGGAACAAAAAAACTCCGGATCCAGAAACACCCTGTGAACAAAGCACTGCATCCCAATATGTACATTTTATTAAAACATTATACTGTGAGGGCACACTGCAATTTGACCTAGAGTGTCGCTAATGTTCATCCTCTGTTACGCGTCAGACCCATCCTGGTATGCTGGCTTTCACCCTCACGTTTTCTTCACAGTAATCTGCTACTTTTATAGTATGTAACTTGTAAGTAGTACTGTAAAGTGCTCTGACACTCGGCTCGGGTCTAGTTTGCGCTATACATTACAAAACAAAGCAAACAAAAAAGGTCTGCCATGCTATATTTCAAAACCGAAATTAAAAATCAGAAGCTCACATCTCCATGGAAAGTGGTAACTGTACAGCTGAAAATAATGTTAAAGGGTGGCTAAAGAATGCTCTGTTTAAAGAACAATTATCTTGTAAGGTAATTGGCGAGTAAGAGGCAAAGTCACACCAGGGTTTAAATACCGCACTTGAAAATGAACAGGGGACAGGAGGGGGCCCACTGAGTCTTTACCTGCTGTGCTAGGGAGTCACTTCGCCCCCGGCTAACCCCTCGCAGGGCCCTTATACTCGGCAATGACTGACTGTGTACACTAGAAAATCCGCATGGGGCAATTATTAATCACGTCAGGTCGGTGCGATGATGCGATCTAACCGAAGTCTGAGGCTCGGGTGACTCCGGTGCATGCCTGTACTTTAAATGTATGATTTACATTACCTGCTCTCACGAGGGTTTGTTTACTGCGGCGCGAGGCACTTTTGCCGCCTCTGAATTCAGTCCTGAATGAAACGTCACACCCACGCAATTAGAAGGAGAGCTGTGACGCACATAATTTTAAAGTAAAGTCACGCCCAGCCCAGCCCAGCCCCTCCCTAGCTGAAGCCCACTAAGCTGCGTGCCCTGCGCACGATGCAGACTGGAAAATAACCTATTTTAAACTACATCCCATGGGCCCTGCTGTCTGTCAATGACTGCGGGGGCAGGGCCCCTGGAGTTGGGGGGCCCCCGCAACGCGTGGGCTGCGGGGGCCTGTGTTACGCCCCTGTCCACTAGTGTTGCAATTTGACATCTGTCTCAATTCCCACTTGGTTCCGTTGTTAAATACCACACTTTTAGTACTGGCTGTGAGGTGACAAACACTACAGTTGTTACACGGGTAGTGGCCCATGGGCAAAGGTTGCTGTCTGGTAGTTGTGTAGTTGAACTTTGGACGGGTATGGACCAAATGATCTCGTAAGTTCCTCGCACGGCGGTGGCTGAACATTGGGATAGGTATGTTCAACTCACCACTGTTAACGATAGGCCAATGTTTCTTGACTATTTTCCTTGCCTGATCCAATACTTTTGTGAATGTCGTGATACAAATGGGTTGTGTGTTCTCAGTTGGATTTTTTACTTTTGGTTCCAGGAGAGCATCCCTGTGGTTGTTCGCTGCCCGTTTTTTTGCATTCTTTACTAACTTGTTGGGATAGTTTCTTGCTTGTAGTTTTTTGCTCAGATCATCTGCTTGTGATAGGTAGTCCTCTTTACTGGTACAGTTTCTCCTTAACCTTAGGAACTGTCCGAAGGAAAGGTTCTGTTTCAAATGTCTCGGATGGAAACTGTCATAGGTCAGTAGGCAGTTACGTGCAGTGGCCTTGAAGTGTGTCGTCGTCTTTAGACATCCGTCCTCTGCCATGATGTTGAGGTCTAAGAACACTAGATGAGATCTACTCAAGGTGTTGGTGAATTTGAGGAACCTGTCCTGCTGGTTAAGCCACTTGAAGAAAGCATGTGCCTCATTTTCGTTGCCATTCCATATTACCAGGACGTCATCAATGTAACATTTCCATAATGTAATGTGTTGTCTGTGAGGATTGCTCTCGTGCAGTATTTTTGTCTTCTCTAGATGGTGCACATATAGTCCTGCTATGCTCGGCGCAAAAGTGCGCCCATACTGGTCCCGTGTTGCTGGCGGTAGAGGGTCTCCTCAAACCGGAAGAAGTTCTCGGTAAGTGCCAAGCGACAACATTCCAGTACTACATGTCTCGGTGTTTTGTAATTCCATTGGGAATCAAAAAGGACTTCTTCAAGAATTTCGAGGGTTTCTTTGTGGGGGAGGCTGGCATATAAACTCTCCACATCAAGACTTATAAGAATGCTTGATGTGGGGTCGAAGGTCTGTTCATTCAGTAAGCAAAGGACATCTTTCGTGTCTCGTAAGTAGGTGTCAGTTTTTTGTACTAATGGTCTTAGGAAGGCATCGGCGCATTTGGAAAGTGGCTCGAGGATTGATCCTATGCCAGAGACTATGGGTCTTCCCGGTGGTTTTTCCAGGCGTTTATGAATTTTAGGAATTGTGTAAAAATAGGGAGTGACTGGTTTGTTGTTTACTAGGAACTCCGTTTCTTTTTTACTTATCCAATCATTTGCCAGAGATTCTTCGATGAGGTAGGCAATAGATATCCTCAGTCGTTCAGTAGGGTCATCTTTTATGATGGTGTAGTTCCTGGTATCTGCTAGAAGGCGTAGGCACTCTTCTCTGTAATCAGCAGTATTCTGTAACACAATGACTCCTCCCTTGTCAGCAGGTTTTATTGTCAAGGAACTTAGATTAGATAGTTCCTGTATGGCTTGGAATTCCTGGTTGCTGGTATTTTGGAACACTTTCACTGTTCGTGGATCTAATTATTTCACTTCCTTCATGATAGCCTTTTCAAAAGTCAAAATCTCAACTGGTAGGTTGCCAGGAGGTGGAACAAAGGTCGACTTCTTCCTAAGTCCTGTATCTGATTCAATCGGGTCATTACATTGCTTCTCTTTGAAAAAGACCTGGAGTTTCAGTTTTCTTAAAAACTCCTTGAGTTCGCAGAACAATCTAAATTTGTCAGTGTTAGCGGTAGGTACAAAACCCAAGCCTTTATTGAGAATTTGAGTTTGGGTTGGTGTCAGTACAGTGTTGGATAGATTAACTACTAGGTCTGGTGCTCGCTCGTGGATGGCTCCGGAGGTCCCTTGCTGCGAGTGTGTGGTCCCTCGGTCACTAGAGGTTGCGCCCAATGGAGTTGCTGTCCAGATTTGTTTTTCACCCGTTGTTGGGTTTTGCCCCTGCCTAAAAAAGGGCGACCTGGGTTATTTTGATTTCCTTGGTTATTCCCCCAGTTTGGGAAAGGCTGTTGAGGATACATCGGTGGGCCGTAATAGAAAGGTCCTGGTGGAGGCGGGCCAAACGGTGGGCCAAATTGCTGTGGACATTGATATGGTGGCCACGGGGGGGGGGGGTGTTGGTACCCCCTATATCTACCCGAATTTCCTCTTCCCCTTCTTGGTCTCCTGTTTATGGAGTGGTTGTAGTTGGACGAAGATCCTGAACTATTGGAACCCGTGTCGGATCCGTCACTGTCCGTATTGTATCCCGGATTTCTGTTGCTTACTTTGTAGTCCACTTTGATATAAGGATACACTTTCTCATTTGAAAAGGCTTTTTGGTCTTTTGACAATTTCTCATACTTAGTGTCTTTCAAGGAGATTTCGAACTCCGTCATGCTTTTGTTTAATTCATCTAGTCTCTTTTTTACCTCACTTGGAGTTTGGTAAGATTTTAAGCGTATCTCTAAAGAATGGATTTCCTCCAGAAGTGTCTCTGAAAGGCGGGCTGCTGTTTTCACTATGAGCACTAACCAGTCCCTGGTACAGTGCCATGAAATGAGAGACCAATCCTTTTTAAATTGTTGGTCTTGTTGGAAGATAAATGGTTCATTTCTGACAATGATACCTCTCGGAGCTGCACTGATCTTAAGATGTTCTGCCATCATGACACCATGAATCAGTGTTTTGATTTGATTTCTTTTAAGTTCAGTTAGTTCATCCCAAATCTGGGTCGCATCACTGTTTTCCCTGTTGGGAGCCCCTGTGTGTGGTAGAATGGAGGCAATAATTCTGTCTACCTCCTCTTCTGAAAAGGATAGACCCGTGATTTCAGCCATCATATGGACCGAAGGTAAATTTTGTGTACTGCTTTATGGAGAGTGTCTGTTGTTAGGTCATGGACTAAAAATAACAGATAATACCAGGTGTCAACCTGTATTATTGTCAAAAAACTCCCGCAGTCAACTGCTGCCAGATAACTATGAGAAACAGAAGGAGAAGGAGGATTAGAGAGACTAGGTCGACCTCCTTAAGGGTTCAGTACAAGAGTGGGGATCCCACGTGTAGGATCCTTGGACTTAGCTCTAGTGTAGGTATGTGACTTACTGGATCAGTGTACCCTTCGAGAAAGAAAATTTTCTTTCTAGTGTCCCCTCACTCACCGGGGTTGCCCCACGGTGACATGCTTCATCATTGGGGCCATCCCAGTTCTCTACGAAAAGGGGCGTGCTGCGGCTCACGAACTACGCAGGAGCACTTAAGAGTGAAAGACTATGTGTGGTGCAAAGAAATATAGAGGTGGAGTGGGTGTGAGTGAGTTGAAAAAATACCGTGCTTAGTGGGCCTATCCAATTTATTTAGCTCCTATGCAGGTATGTTAAAAGTGGGGTTAGTGTCACTGTGGGTCAACCAATAATGCGGTTGATTCAGTGAGCGATTTTGGTCGACATGTTTCATGCTACCCCTAGCATTTCTTCGGGACCATGCAGGGATCACCTGCACTTGTAATTTACATTACATTGGAATGACCACACTCAAAATCAGTACGAGAATAGTGGAACATAGGAGTACCATCAGGTGCAAAAGGGCCACTACACGAATGACGAACCATTTCATTGAGATGAATCACACTCCCAATGATATGAGATGGGTAGTGTTAGAAACTGTCAAAATCAAGAAAAGATACTTCACGAACGTGAACAAAGATGGGTGTTCAAACTACGCACGGACTCCCAAGGTCTCAACGATGATATCCCTTGGGGTGCGTTTATATAATAGATACTCTCCAGGAACAAAAGAAAACTTTAACACAGACCTGAAAAGTCATGACAAAATCGGAGAATTACCTGCCCTATTTAGAATGCTGATCAAGAATATAGACTGTACAATTACAATTGTTTTTCTATCTCGATCACAATTGTTTTTCTATCTCGATCACTTTGGTAATAATTTTCTTTTTGTCCCTATTTTGGTGAGCCATAGGGGGACTCTTACTGACTTACAACCATGGTATCGACTGCACGACTGTAGTCTCCTTACCCCACGATAATAATTTCAATGTTGTTTTTTTTGCAATAGATAGCTACAAGGGGACCCTCACTGCCTTGAATATTAACCACCACCATATCAGTTGACAAATGATTCCTAAGCAAACTAACTACCTTCCGCATGGTGTCTACATGATATTATTAATTTTACTGATTTTTACCGTAGAATTAAGTGACCAGAGATCGGATAAAAATATAAGGACCCCATGAGACCCATCGTTTGCCCTTTTAATCGCTACATGGAAATATTCTTTTACAAACTCCTCGAATAATCACGGGGTTTTTCAATACTTTATTAAACCCTCCAATTGCATACTTCCAAGATGGCCGCCGCAACAGCACAGTCTAGCTGTCAGAGGAGGTTCCCGGAAGTCGTAGAGGATTAAAAACAGCACACGAGCAGCAGACGGGTAAGATGCGGTCCCGGGGAGGTATCCGAGTAGGTACTTTCGAGCGATTTTACCAGCCAGGAAGTAAGTACACTGTTGGCGCCGATTACGGACGAAGCAGGTCCTTTATATGGCTAAACTTAAACGAGTTCGAACTTTATAACCATTTGACTATCGATCTAACCGGTAACACATCTGTGCATCATTTTACAGCAGTGAGTCCCATAAGTGAAATTGACCCCCCCAGCGAGACCATGAAGTGTCATTTCGCACTTTACTAAGTAAATATTGGAAACCCTTTTCCATTTCATATTTTTTGTGTACTTAATATATGTTATGTGTGTCTAACGTCTTGGTCACATTAAGTCCTGTCTTGTTTCTGTGTGTGAATTCACGAACATGCAGCACAAACTATATGGACAGAGATTGGCAAGCCTGCACGCGCCAATATGGTGCAACCATCAATCTAAGCACGGAATGCGAGCGGCATGAGTATACACTATGTGTCCCTTCCACTAGGGAAGGTATGTTACTAACGATATGCTTTATTTTTTCAGCACCATCTATTTAAGACAAACGTATCTATTTCCAATATGAATGCATGCTAAGATTATTATTTGTATTGTTGTATATTCATTGCTCCCATATCTTGGGACATAGGAGTGGCATATGCAGGGCTGGTCCCTGCATGGTCCCGAAGAAATGCTAGGGGTAGCATGAAACATGTCGACCAAAATCGCTCACTGAATCAACCGCATTATTGGTTGACCCACAGTGACACTAACCCCACTTTTAACATACCTGCATGGGAGCTAAATAAATTGGATAGGCCCACTAAGCACGGTATTTTTAACTAACTCACACCCACTCCACCAATATATTTCTTTGCACCACACATAGTCTTTCACTCTTAAGTGCTCCTGCGTAGTTCGTGAGTCGCAGCACGCCCCTTTTCGTAGAGAACTGGGATGGCCCCAATGATGAAGCATGTCACCGTGGGGCAACCCTGGTGAGTGAGGGGACACTAGAAAGAAAATGTTCTTTCTCGAAGGGTACACTGATCCAGTAAGTCACATACCTACACTAGAGCTAGGTCCAAGGATCCTACATGTGGGATCCCCACTCTTGTACTGAACCCTTAATTGGATATAGGACACCTGAGTGGGACCTGCAACAGTGTCCGGTGCCCTTTCACTTCATTCCTGGCTGGTAATCCCAGGCTGAAAGGCAACCATTAGCCCTTCACCAGTAACCATAAAAATGAATAAAACGAATTTCGTTGCACACACTGCATCACATTTGGTGATGCAGTGTGTGCAACGAAATTCGTTTTATTTTGTTTACTTACCTTTTAAAGTCCATAATCCATACATTACTACCCTCCACCATGCCCCTCCCCCTCCCCACATCACCGCCCGGCCGGTACTCCCAGTGATTTGCCCCCTTAGATGAGGTTGCAGGTATCTCTTAAGTTGCTGTTCTGCCACCAGTGCAGTCAGATCTTGAGACTGCAGGTCAGTGTGTGGGGTTGATTTTTTTTGTCTGTTTATATGCTTGTCGGGCTAGGTGGCTAGGCTGGACTGCTGAATTTTCTGGAAATAAAATCCTGCATTAAGCTTAATTGGATGGATTTTGACATATGCAAAATATGTATATAGCATATGAGGAAAATCTGAAAATGTGGCAGCTATGGTGTAAGTCATGATCTCCTACTGTTGCACTGACTTGCTATACTATTACAATGTGCTTTTGCTGGCACAGTCACGTTGCTCAAATGGGTGTAATTTCTGATCGATTTTGTTTCCCTCCTCTTTACTGCTTGATTTTGCTTGCAAAAAAGTGTTACTCATATTCGTTGAATTTCACTCATAATTTCACTAAAATTATGAAAACGTCACAAATAGCAATTCGAAACCTTGGCAGCTATCCCGGCTGGTTCAGCCAGTCTATAGTGTATTTGGCATCATGCTTACCAATTTACAGGACAAATATTATGCTGTGTTGTTAAGCTAATATGACCCCTGTGACTGTTGGACAGACATCAATTACCACACTACACTAGCCAACTTCCACCCTGGAATTTATTGGCGCAGAGACATTTGCTTTTTGGGCTTTGTGTCGGAAACAAGATGTGTGGCACAGGCACAATGCACCTTGGAAAAAGTCTAATCGAAATCTGTTTGCCTATGGTATGACCATCACGAGTCCAGCTTCAGTAGGCCAGACAAGTGTGATTTTATTTTTATGTATTCATGAATCCTGAGTGCCACTATATATATATAGTCCCTACATTGCATTACTCAGCATTAGAGAGGGGTTCCTTCACTTTTGCATGTGGATAGCCATGCACATCAGCTGTAAATATGTGCATATACTGAAAGATGACACCCGGCAAACCTGTAAAGCATCAGTGACTGCTACCTTCACTGGAGTGATAGTACATGTAGTTACACCTTACCATTTAATCTTTTCTTCTATTTTATTGGTATCCTGTGTACAGCAACACACATAGTTGGAGCACTGGGGCAAACAGCAAAGATAGGTTATCAGTAAGACACACGTTTACAGTCGAATCCATTTCTAGTTGTAACAGTCACATCATTGCCTCGTGGGGTAAGTGTGCCTGCACTGGCCCTAGTTTGCCATTTCAGTCCCCGCACAGGTCAAGAGGTAAATTTCTTTTTTTTAATCTGTTGTAGGATCTTAAGCTGCACCAGTCTAAGTCTTGCGGGTATGCCTACCTCTTTGGGCGAGGCTAGGGCCTCCTGCCATTCTGTGTCATCCACGTCCCCCACGTCCGCCCCCCACCTGTTCCGTAGTGAGACTGTAGGGTCCGGCAGGTTATTGAGTAGTTTGCGATACGTGAAGGACGTGGCGCGTTTTGAAATGTAATCTGTAAGCAATAGATCTTCCAGTGGGGACGCTTTAGGGACTTTAGTGTCCTGTGGCAATACCACAAGTAATGCGTGGCGTATTTGTGTGTATCTGAAAGCCTCAGTCAGGCCTAATTCATATTGTTGCCTGAGTTGGTCAAATGGCAGTATATTCCCTCTGTCCCACAGATCCCCCACTGTGGAAATACCTATGTTGTCCCATTGCTCAAATCACTTACTATTACTCAGGCGACCCAACTGCTTAGTGTCCCAGAGAGGGGTAAGTTTGATGATGATCCCCTTCCATCCCAACCGTGTCTGCGCTGAGTGCCATAGCATGGCCGTGTGTTTGGTGGGGCCCACCATTTTTACCGCTTGCCCTTTATTATACAGGACTGCGAGCATATTTCCTGTTCCTAGTTGAGCCCTATCTGCCCTATATGCTTGGTCGGCCTGTGAAGCGTGTATCCATTGATTAATGACCTTAAGGTGTGCCGCCCAGTAATACAACAGGATATTGGGGAGTGCTATTCCTCCATCATACCAGCTTCGGTGCAATTTTGTTTGTGCTATTCGCGCCGGCCTGTTACCCCAAAGGAGTGTGGACACCGGCGCTGCTATTTGTTTCAAAGTATTTTAATGGCACTGGAAACGGCGTGTTTTTCGAGAGCATACAAAAACCGAGGCAAGGCCATCATTTTGTACAGTGCCGCCTTCCCCAACAGTGATACAAAAGGGGATGAAGGACGGAGCGTTTGAGCAAATCAAACACTCACCCCCAGTCAACTGATCAGGGTTTATTCCATCACCATTCTTTCCCTCACTCAGTCACCCCAGTTCAGACATGGCCATATGCAAATCAGTCTGACCCTGTGCCTCATGGGAACGGTCCGGCCCGAACTGCCAAGCCATGTCTTCCCTGGACCGGAAACAAGCATCCTGGGACCGGTTTCAGATTCATAATCCTCATCAGCCAGGCTATCTTGAATCCAGTGGCCAAGTGAGCAAGGGACTTACGTCTGAGCATCCCCTGCCACACATAGGGCGAACAAAGCGATACAAAAGGGGATGATGGATGGAGCGTTTGAGCAAATCAAACACTCACCCCCAGTTAACTGATCTGGGTTTAATCCATCACCATTCTTTAGCTCACTCAGCCACCCCAGTTCAGACATGGCCATATGCAAATCAGTCTGACCCTGTGCCTCATGGGAACGGTCCGGCCCGAACTGCCAAGCCATGTCTTCCCTGGACCGTAAACAAGCATCCTGGGACCGGTTTCGGATTCATAATCCTCATCAGCCAGGCTATCTTGAATCCAGTGGCCAAGTGAGCAAGGGACTTACGTCTGAGCATACCCTGCCACACATAGGGCGAACAAAGCGATACAAAAGGGGATGATGGATGGAGCGTTTGAGCAAATCAAACACTCACCCCCAGTTAACTGATCTGGGTTTAATCCATCACCATTCTTTAGCTCACTCAACCACCCCAGTTCAGACATGGCTATATGCAAATCAGTCTGACCCTGTGCCTCATGGGAACAGTCCAGCCCGAACTGCCAAGCCATGTCTTCACTGGACCGGAAACAAGCATCCTGGAACCGGTTTCGGATTCATAATCCTCATCAGCCAGGCTATCTTGAATCCAGTGGCCAAGTGAGCAAGGGACTCACGTCTGAGCATACCCTGCCACACATAGGGCGAACAAAGCGATACAAAAGGGGATGATGGACGGAGCATTTGAGCCAATCAAACACTCACCCACATTCAACTGATCTGGGTTTAATCCATCACCATTCTTTAGCTCACTCAGCCACCCCAGTTCAGACATGGCCATATGCAAATCAGTCTGACCCTGTGACTCATGGCTTGGCAGGTCGGGCTGGACTGTTCCCATGAGGCACAGGGTCAAGGCTGATTTGCATATGGCCATGTCTGAACTGGGGTGGTGTGGAGTGCAAAAAAACGATGGATTTAGGCCCAGATCTCTGTACTGGGGTGAATGTATGACATTGTTCTGCATCTGTCCATCAACTGTTGTTTTGCATTTGTCACCCCGAGTGGGATGGGTATGCTCAGACGTGAGTCCCATGCTCTCCACACCGCTGGAGTCAAGTTATCCTGGCAGAAGATGGCTGATAGCCAGAAACCGGTCCTAGGATGCTTGATTCCGGTCCAGGAAAGACACGGCTTGGCAGTTCGGGCTGGACTGTTCCCATGAGGCATAGGGTCAAGGCTGAATTGCATATGGCCATGTCTGAACTGGGGTGGTGTGGAGTGCAAAAAAACTATGGATTTAGGCCCAGATATCTGTACTGGGGTGAATGTATGACATTGTTCTGCATTCAGTCCATCAACTGTTGTTTTGCCTTCCCCAACAGTGTCAGGGGAAGGGATTCCCAATGCACCAGGTCTCTCTTGAGATGCTCCGGTGGGGGGGGGGGTGCCAGGTTTTAGGAGAAGAAATCTGCAGTGTCAGTCGTGATGTGTATGCCTAGGTATTTAGAGGAATCCTGCGAGATTACAAGTGGGCAACGGTCTGGGAGCTGTGGTGCGGGGCCCTGTAGTACATATAGGACCGACTTTGACCAATTTATAGTATACCCCGATATCCTTCAGAAGCTGTCACATGTCTTAAGGAGCACTGATATGGAGTTTTCGGGATCTGTGAGGTACACCAGAATATCATCAGCATACAGGGAAAGACGGTCCTCCCACCCTTCCTCCCATCGGATGCCTTTTAATAATGGAGCTCCTCTAATTCACGTCGCAAGGGGTTCTAATACTAACGCGAAAATGAGTGGCAACAGGGGCATCCCTGGCGCGTCCCTCTCGCCAGTGGTATAGCATCCGATAGGTACCCATTAGCTGTCACATATGCCAGGGGCCCTGTGTAAGGAGACGGATCCACGTGCAAAACCTAGGGCCAAAGCCCAAATGTGGAAGGACCGCAAAGAGGTAATTCCATTCCACCATTGCAAAAGACATCCTCGCATCCAGGAATATGATAACTGCCAGCTCTCACAGGGATGGTGCCTTAGCCAGTGCTCCCTGCAAGTGCCTGAGGGTTAGTGCGGTGTTTCTATTTGGCAGGAAGCCGGATTGATCAGGGTGGATTAAGTGTGGGAGGTGCACCATCAATCTGTTCGCTAGTAGTTTGGCCAGAATTTTAGCCTCCGCATTTTACAGAGATATTGGGCGGTAGGAGGTGCATTCGGATGGGGGCTTATCGGACTTCGGGATAGCCACTAATGTGGCCAGCCGTTGGATTCAGCGGCAGCTCGCCTTTCTCGAGACTGTCAGTGTACATCTTCAGTAAGTGTGGACTAATCATTTCCGCCATTTGTTTGTACAATTCTATCGGGATCCCGTTGGGTCCCATGCCCGCCTAAGGTGATGCAGCTTTTTCCCGAGCTACTGAGCAAACAGCTGGAAAAACTGTTTAGGCATATCATTTTATAAGGAGTTTTCCCTGAAGCATGGAAATCTACATCAGTAATGCCACTCCTAAAAAAAAAAACCTAGACCCGGAGGACCCTGGCAATTTTAGACCCATAGCAAGGATTCCCTTTGCGGCGAAGGTGTGGAAAAACTTTTGAACAAACAACTTGCCCAGTACCTCTCAGATGGAAACATCCTAGACCACTCTCAGTTCGGGTTTCGAGAGGGACATGGGACCGAAACGGCACTGCTAACGGAAGTGGAAGAGCTCAGGAGCGTGCTTGACCCCGGAGGGAAGGCCGCCTTGGTCCTTTAAGACCTCTCGGCGGCCTTGGACACGGTCAACCACGAGACACTCCTGAATCGTCTGGCCGGAGTAGGAGTTCAGGGCTCAGCACGCACACTGCTAGCCTCATACCTGAGCAATATATCCTTCACAGTAGAGCTGGGAGAAGCAAGATCCAAACTTTTCAAATCACCATGTGGGGTGCCACAAGGGTCCTCCCTAAGTCCCACGCTTTTCAATCTTTACGTGGCACCTCTAACGGCGATCATAAGGGAAAGTGGGTTTGTGGCTGTCTCCTATGCCAACGACACACTAATAGTTGTGTCCTTAGCCAGCGATGTTGACCAAACCGCAAAAAAAGTCAAGTCCTGTATGTCACAAATCAAGCAGTGGATGCCGAGTAACTGCCTAAAACTGAATGTAGATAAAAGGGAAGTAATGCTGCTTGGATCTGACGCCAATGTATGGACACCAGAATGGTGGCCAGATAGCCTGGGCAATTGCCTTTCTCCAGTTCAGAAGGTAAGGAACCTAGGTGTTACTTTGGATAGTAAGCTTTCCTTCGATGCTCAGGCCAGCAAACTAACATCGGCGGTATGGTATATTCTGAAAATGATAAGGAAGCTCCTACCCTATATCCCGCTGGACACCAGGAAAACGGTTGTAACAGCACTGGCATTATCAAGGCTAGATTACGGAAACGCGCTGTATACTGGGGCCCAGGTCCAAATCATGGCTGAACTCCAACGTTTACAGAACACAGCAGCCAGATTGGTGTTGGACATCCCCAAGCACGATCCAATAGCCCACAGACTGGAGCACCTCCACTGGCTCCCGATTCCCAAAAGAGTGGTGTTTAAATGACTTTGCCTGGCCTATAAGGCCCTTCATGGCTCTGGCCATTTGTTCCTTAGAACACGGCTTAAACCCTATGAACCATCCAGAACCCTCAGATCTAGCCAGTCTCAACTGCTCCAGGTCCAAAGGTTTAGACAGGGGAGGAAATAGTTTCATACTGCACAAGGCCAGGACTTGGAACCTACTCCCAGTCACTATTAAAAATAGCACCTCTCTGCTCACCTTCCGGAAGGAAGTAAAAACCTGGCTGTTCAAAGCAAGATAGACCTGAGCAAACTGGACCATGTGTCTCCTGAAACATATCCAGCGCCAACATGCCCACGGGCAATCGCGCGCTTTACAAAAATAAAAATCATATCAAATCAAATCAAATCAGTGACTTGCCTGACTGCAGAGAACGGATTGCTACTTGCAACTCGTCCTCTGTAAGATCCGCCTCCAGTTCCAGAGAAGTCTCCTGCGAGAGCCTGGGAATTTCTATATTTGTTATGGGTGCCGTGGCCTCAGCCTCTGATATGTCCGATGTCGACTTGTAAGCCTCTTGGAAATGCCCTGCTAGTGTACTTACTATGGTCCGAGGGTCCATCGTTAACCGCCCCTCCGCTGTCCGTATCTGCACTATGCCCCTAGTACTCCTTTCACGACTGTCTACCACGCCAGTAGTTTCCCTGCCTTGTCCCCTACATCATATATCCTATGCCTGGTTGCCGTAAGCTTAAACACTGTTTCGTTTCGCAATTAATTATCCCTGTATCGTTGCTGTTTGAGGTATAGAGCGTGCGCTGTGTCAGGTGTAGGGTCTGCCGAGTGATCTGTTTCAGCCGAGTGCAAATCTAGCTCCAAGCCCTGTGATGGATACTATTGCTTGCCCCCTAATGACTGTTTTGTAGGCTTCCCAAACCACTGACGGGGAATTAACAGACGCAGCGTTTTCCACAAAAAAGTATTTTGTGGCTTTGTGGAGTTCTTTTCAAATTTTTGGGACTTTTAGGTACCCGGGGTATATAGGGTAAATCCTCAGCCGGGACTTATGGTGGTAGGAGAAGGTCTATACAATCGGTGCGTGGTCGGATATGCCCCTGGGTTTGATCACAATATCTACAACATTCTGCAGGGTGGTGCCTAATGTTAGGAAATAGTCTATTATAGACAGACTGTTGTGCGCATTAGAGTGGAACGTGTATTGGTGTGCTGCGGGATGGGCATGTCTCCAGACGTCGATAAATCCCAGTGCCTCCGCGAAGCTCTGCAACCAAGAGACCCCAGGTGTCTGTGTCTTGACTGGATATCTATCTAAGTTAGCCTCCATTGTGGCATTGAAGCCCCCCCAATAATAAGGTCCCCTTCCGGTAGTGTGAGTAGAAAGTCGCTAAGTGCTGGGAGCGCCACCGCATGGTGCGCCGGGGGGATGTATACAGATATCACGTTGATAAGCCTTCCTTCCCATTGTCCCTGTAGTGCTACAAATCTACCCTGATCATCTTTCCTGGTTTGGAGTATTATGAAGGAAGAATTTTTCCGCATCAGGATGCCTGTTCCCCTGGAGCCCGTCGAGAATTCGGAGTGCACCACCATCTTATACCCCCATCTGTCTAGTGCCTTACTTGCCGTTCCCGTGAGATGTGTTTCCTGCAAGAGCGCCAACGTGGGAGCCTGACGTTTCAAGGCCTGTAATACCAGTCCCCTCTTAATTTTGTCCCCTAGCCCATGGACATTCCAAGTTAAGAGCATGAGGGGGGTCACCTGAGCTTCAGGGGTTGCGCCCAGGTCATGGTCAGCTGAGGTATGTGTTGCCATGGAGTCGGTGCTTGCGGAGCATAATCTGTTTCCTGACCATGTTATGCGGAGAGCTGCCAGCCAGAAGGCTTAGTTCTTTGTCATTCGTGCCGTTACAAAATAGAACAAAAACAATCGGAACCCAAACTTCCCCACCCCATATCCCGCCCTCACACCCTGCCTCCCTGCCTGACGGACTCGAAACCGCCCGCCACCCCAACTCAGCAGAGTGATTCATCCCAGCCCCGAACAGTGTACTTGCTTGGTGGGGTAAGAAGTCCAAGGGGGAGCGCAGCCCTTCCCTTCCTTCCAGATCCTGCGTCAGCCCAGTGTCCAAAGTCGGCGTGTCTGTGGCTCTTTCCTACATGGGCGCCTACTGCCCGGTTGTTATTTTACTGGTAGTTCTAGCCATGGCCCAGATCGTCTGCTTCTGACCATTGCGAGAAGTCCGGGTCTGATTGTCGCGGATCTTGGCTGCTGGTATCAGTATTCTCGTCCTTTCGGCGCTGACTTCTGTTTCCGCTGCGCGGCCTGTCCACTCGTCGCAACCCTTCAAGCCAGTTGTGCGCCTCTTGCGGCGTTTCAAAAAACCACGTTTTGCCCTCCGCCACCACCCTATGTTTTGCAGGGAATAACATTGAGTATAGTAGTTCCTGAGCCCGTAGTGCTTTTTGACCTCCAGGAAACTTCGTATGCGCCATGAGACCGCTGCCGTGTAGTCCGGAAAAAAGGAGACCGTTGAGTTTTGGATTCGAATCGGTGGGGAGACTCTCGCAGTTTAATAGTCTCTATCGCGGAAGTTGAACAGGCGGGCAAGCACCGGTCTAGGGGGTGCCCCCGGTTTGGATTTGCCGCCCGGGACTCTATGGGCCCTTTCTACAGAAAAAAAATTTGAAAGGCCTTTGGGCTGCAGCCGGGTCTTGATCAGGTCTTCAACATAGAGATCCATTGCAGGAGCGCCTTCATTCTCTGGAATTCCAAGAGTGCGAACATTGTTTCTGCGGGAGCACCCTTCTTGGTCGTCAAGCCTTTCCGTAAGCAACTTATTGTCATTTTCGAGTCGGGACACCGCCTTCTGCAGTGCAACTGTGTCCGTCACTAAAGTTTTGGTGACTTGTTCGACTTCTGTGACTCTGGCCGTCATTTTCTGGAAGTCGGCCCTTACTAGGGAAACATCCGTGGAGATCAACCCCACTGTAGCCTGGACACTCGTAAGGGCCGCCATGATATCTTCCAGTGTCACTTTCTTGGACCCATCGCCATCTGCAGCCTTCCCTGAGGAGTTGCGTCCCTCAGGAAGTGGCGGAAAGTCTTTGCCATAGGCGTATTTGTCCAGTTTGGTTTGCGTGTTCTGAGTCCGCGGGCCCCTGCCTGCCATGGAGTCGCTTGATGTTGCCAAGGTAGGCCTCTATTCGGTGTTGCCGTCTCGCTCGGGATCTTGGTCCCTGTGGTCCGCAGATTATTAGGGGCCCCTTACTCGATATGGCAAGTTCTGCTAGGGCTTATCTAGGTGCGCAATGTCTGCAGGTGGGCCAGTGACTGACTGCCTGTTAGTATGTCCGGTGCAACTCACAGCCACCGGAGTTAACTATGTGTCCATTGACCAAGAGTGCTCTCCGCCCCAGCTACGTGTTGCCGTGCCGCTCAGGCTCCCAGGGTCTCTTAAGGTGCCGGAGTTTGCTTTATGGATGGGCAGTTAGAGGGGGGGCGGTGCCTCGCGTAATATAGTCCCAGGCTCTGCCCCAGTTACCAGGCCTCACCTCGCCTCCGCCTCTCCATTCGTTGCTGCCCCTGTATTGCGGCCAGACACCAGCTCCTCAGTGCACTCGTGGGTCCCACCTTCTCCCATTGGTACCTGGGGTGGTTCTGGCACCTCCTTCACTGTGCGATCCGCCGTCTGTGCATCATGCACCTGGATCACCCAGTAATTTATGCCCCGGTTGCTGCGCAGGATGTAGGCCGCTGTGGCTTGTCGTCTGGTGATGCTGGAACCCGGTGTCGAATGTCAACCGGAGTTGCGCCTACCGCTGCTGCTCAGTCCTGGGCCCCAGCGCAGGCCCCTGGGATATACCTGTTCATCGGATAATTGGCCAGATTGACGTGGAAGTCTACGGCTTCCCCGGAGCTCCTTCACTCAGCAGCCATCTTACTCGGCCGCTAGCCACGCCCCAAGAGGTAACATATTTAAAGTGTTATGTTGGATACTGTACAAATCTTGCAATGTACTTGTAAACATAGCTGTGGCATAGGGAGACTATCTGTGTGGCCTTGTGTGGCCATTGCCAATATACGCTCCTCTATTTCTAACCTCAGGACATCATGTAGACTAAACAGTGTTACACCTATGTAAGACCAAAAGTATTGTCATTGCCATGACCCCCTCATGCGCCCTAAGGGCAGTGGGCTTAACTTGCAGGGATTATGTTGTATTACCCATGTGGTGCTTCATGGACTGCAACTATGCCATGACTGAGTTTTCATAATCCCTCAAATTCCTTGACACTTGAGTCTGTTATTTTACCCCTGTGCTGATCTATCACGCTTAAGATTCCATCACCATTGTTCCCCATTACCCGTGATACCATTGTGCTTCAGTCACATTAAGCGCCCCCCACAACCCATGACCATATAGGTACCTTGCAACCACTGCCACTAGAGTCTTGTTTTTGTGTTCCTTTGTGCAGGTTTGAGCTGAACAGAAACATTAGTTTCTTGGCTGATTGTATCCAAACATCAGTTTGCACCTGCCCTGCCTGTAAGATGGAAGCCAGTGCAGCAACACATTTATCCTTCTAGAGTCACGGGGAATCTTCCAGGCTGCAACATGATGCATGTGTCACATGTGAACTGCTACATCTGTTGGATTCTCAACTTGGTATGTCTACCAGCCCTAAAACACCAGGACCTTGTTTGTCCTTTGCACCTTGCAAAACAATCTTCACTCGTCCCAAGCACCTGAATAATCTGCCAGACCCATTCTGTTATTTGGTCTTCAGTAGTATAAGTTGGGCTGGTGATTCCCATGTGTGCCCAGCTCCCTCAACTCCGCCTTCTTCTCAGCCTCCTGCAGAGCTACTCCAGCTACTGTAGCATGATGTGGTATATGTGACAATGTAACCAGAAAATAGTTCACATTTGCTGTGTTTTGTAGAAAGCCACACATGTGTTTATGCGTTGTTTACAAGTGACAGTTGTTACATTTTCGCATGACCAACAACCACAACACTTTGCATCATCTGCCAATGTAGAAAAAGCTAGAGGTTTGCGAAGTTTCATGGAGATTCATCGCAGAGAAGCCAACTTATTAATGTTCAAAAACCCAGGAAATTCATAACTCTGGAAATCCTAACTATAGCTACAGTGTGTGTGTGGGTGTGTGTGTGTGTGTGTGTGTGTGTGTGTTTTTTAATTAGGATTATAGCAAACAGATTTGGGGCTGTCGAAAGGTGGACCCTTTTAAGCAATGACTCGATCTTGAGGAATTTGTCGGGTCAAGGCTCAGAGTACCATTATATCCTGCAAAATATTCTGCTTCCACTTTCTAATGCTTGGTCCAAAGAAGCTCAACTAATTTGTTTGACCATTCCTTTGGGGAGCGCTGACACAGGGCATCGCCTGGGATGCTCGCGTCAATCAGCGTTCACTGGTGACTTGGGGCTGGTGGACATCTGGCTATACTATATACGGCATTGTAGCTCTTGGTCACCAATGATTGGATGGGCGAGAGTCGGAGAGGACTTAGCCTAGAGGGAAGAGTTGGCCTTGTTGAGCCTGGACAATGGCCTAGGTATCTTATATGATGGTCCCATCCCCACACACACACACAGACACACACACACTGGCACCTACAAAGGCGGTACTCCTGTGCTGGCGAGACTCGCTCTTCTTCCCAGAATGAGACAAGAGGTTAACCCAATAAACATCACTGTGGGATGGGCAGTATCACGTCGGATTTTCTTACCTGCTCTGGTCGCGGTGGGGGGGTCTCTGAATTGAGGCTGCCAGCGACATCTGGAGGCTTGAGGCAGGTCAGGAGTCACCGGATCTTGAGTCACAATCGCTGGGGGGACCTCTTCGTGGTGTTTGTTCACTTAAACAGGGTCCGGGCTCGGCGGGTGCAGAGGGTGCTGGATTCGCGGTTTCTGGCTGGCACCAGAAGCTGCAGTTTAAACATGGCCGGTGTTCACAGGAGAAACAGCTTGGAAAGTGAATGCAGGTAGGCTTTCCGGGGTTTTAGAGGTTGCTCCCTGGACACACCGGGGTTTCGCAGGAGCAGATTCGAGGGGAGGCAGGCCTCTAGAACTGGGGTCAAGTCAGTGGACGTCATCCTCTTGTTAGCTCTGCACGGCTTCTCATCCTTCTTCTTTTCTTGTGGTTGCTGGATCTGAGGAAGGAAGGTTCAGGGTGCCCCTAAATACTAAATTTAGGGGTGTTACAGGTAGGTAAAGGGCAGGGACCAATGGGTCCCTTCCCTGGGGTGGGTACACCCCCTATTCTGCCATTTTTCCAGTGGGAGGGAGGTAGGAGCCTGTTCCTGGTTGGCTGGGTCCCCCCATCCTCAAGATGGTGGGGACTCGAGGTTGTGCTTCACCTCACCTCCTCCACCTTAGGGGTGGAGTTGGCAGAGGTGGGCACACCTCTCTTCCTCTCTTGCTTTTCCCGCCGGGTCTCCCGCCCAAAGTGGGGGGTAGAACTAGTGGGAACCAGTTGCTGAGAGCAGCAATTGGTCTGGAGAGGCTCACAAAGGCGGTATGCCTTTGAAGCTTGAACCCCGCCCACCCTGGGGGAGGAGGCTTGTCACTTCGTCCCAGGATGTGCATTGTTTCAGACTCCCTAGAGTGGCAAGCTCTCGACCCAGGGGTCCAGAAACATGTCTGGTGGTGGCAGCCTAGGCAGCCACTCAGTCAGGTCACTGGAAGTTGGTCGAGTTTCAGGGGGCATCTCTAAGATGCCCTCTGTCATGCATTTTACATTAAATCCCACACTGGTATCCGTGTGGGTTTAATGTGCTGAGAAGTTTGATACCAAACTTCCCAGTCTTCAGTGCAGCCATTATGGTGCTGTGGAGTTCGTAAAGACACCCTCCCAGCACCATATACTCTTGATGGCAGTACTGCTATTACAGTGCCCAGGAATGGACCTGGGTACTGTAGGAGTACAGGGCTCATGCACCTGAACCCTCACCACTGGCATAGGGCACCCAGCTAGAGGGGTGACTGATGTATGCTAGGGCAGTGTTTTGTGGGCATGGCACACCATGTGCCATGTCGACTCTTCACTTTGTTCTGCACCAAGACATGCAGCCTGCAAAGGCAGTGTGTGAGTGACAGGGTGCAGGACCTCTAAGGGTGGCACAATAAGTGCTGAAGCCCTTAGGGCCTTTTCTGGTCACAGTGCCCTGGGTACCTGTGGTACCATTTACCAGGGGCTGACATGTGGCCAGAGATGTCAATTGGGTTCGTTTTGGGGAAGGAACACAGGCCCTGGGCACTTGATTGGCAGTGACCCAGGGCACACCAAGGAAAAGTGCATCCGTAGTCTGGCAAAAAGTGGGGGGGTTACTGCAACAGAAACCCACTTTCCTACACCTGGAGACTCACATATTTGACAATGAGTCTAGGATGAACTGGGCACCACTGAGACACTCACCCACCAACTCAATATAGACAAGTCCACGCAACAGCAACTATCCCTATGTGAAGCACATCGTTGTTGGAGGGCAGCCACCCAACGTATCTACGAACACAGCAACAAAAATGGTGTGCTCCTGTATCAACTGGTGACTCAAGAAGAAGAAGAACAAACCTCTCCTAGGTATCACATCAATATCTCGGTAATATATCCTTCATTGAATATATATTAACATTGTCCCACAGCAATACTTATTTGAAAAACATATTTTCTTTTTTATTGTTATAATTTTCTGACATGAAAAACATAATCATAGCACAGTGACATTATCAACATACTTATTCTATATGTACAATATTTACAAAGCATACAAACATACTATATACAGTAATCCCCAAACACATAGGCAAACAATATCATTCATTCATCTAATCACACCAAATATCCAAACACAATTAAGCCACAGTGAAACAATAAAGACAAGACCTAACAGTGAAAGATTACATAGAATTTACACATACAACATAGAAACAAAAGGAAGGCGCCGACGCGTGTTTCGGAAAAGGATCCGGGTCCTCAGTTCCTTTGTTAGGGCGCAGTAGATCAAGTTCTTATTTGGCATAAATTGTCCTTTAAATATTGCGAAATAAGTCAAATCAAAGCACAATAACACGGGGGCTCAATCTTGAATTTGTATCAGACATGATAATATCATCCTGTGTTCCGCTACCATCCAAAGATATAACAGGACAGAAGGCTTGTACCACACTGACCGACCTTTACAGGGTACCTAACTCCTGAAAACTAAATCCTGGTAAATGTAATGCCAGAACCTATCAACGTATCCAGGGTGTGATTGACGGTGGGGCAACTGCCCCGGAGAATGGCAGGACAGCCAATGTTCCAAACACGCTATGAAAATAGCTGACAATAGTAACCCAGGCACAAAACTTCAAAGTAGACTGGCGGGGTCCCTCCAGAGTTAGACCTCCGTGGAATTTTCGTAGGCACTGAATGCGCAACACGGCTCCTCGTCTGGTTCGACGTCCTCAGGTGGCGAGAGTGGATCAACTGGTGACTCAAGACATTGCCTCACGATTTATACCCGAGGTTACTGATGTCTCAGGAAGTATAGCCACCTTAGCCCCGAGACTGCTGAGGCGTTTGCAGCCTACTACAGGCAGCTTTACACTCACAGCCCGCGGCCTCTTTAACAATATACCAATTCCTTCTTTGAGCCAGACCTAGTGTAGCGCCCTCGAGGAACCGATTGATGAAGATGAAATTCACCTGAAGGCTGGGAAAACCCCTGGCCCAGATGGTTTCTCCCTGGAGTATTACTCCACATTTTGCAATATTCTGGTTCCCCGTCTACTTCGGCTCTACAAGAAGGCCATCAGAAAGGGAGCGTTCCAGAGACCTGGCGACTATTGTTGTCATTCCTAAAACCAATCCGCCTTCGCTGGACCGCGGTTCCTATAGCCCCATTTCCTTAATCAATGCAGGTATTAAAGTATATGCCAAGATCCTGGCGACTAGGCTCCACCCAATTCTCACCTCCCTAATACATCCTGGCCAATGTGGCTTTATGCCAAATTGCAGTACCCCTCATTGCATCCGACTATTGCAATGTGCCCTTGCTGACGCAGAGAAACTGACATGTGACTTAGTGTTGTTCCTTGTTGATTGTGAAAAAGCCTATGAGACTCTTGACTGCGATTATCTAGTAGAAGGGTTGCATGGTATGGGCCACATTTCCGCACAATGGTGTCACTTCTTTTCTCATGCCTGACAGCTCAGTCCGAATCAACGGGATGCCATCCTGCGATTGTATCCAATTGAACGGGGAACCCAGCAAGGCTGTACCCTTTCCCCACTGCTCTTTGCCATGGTGATTAAGTCCTTGCACAGCTCGAGGGCTGGCACTGGGCGAATGCCTTTGAGGAAAAAAGTCATGTTATACACTGACGATGTTCTTGTTCTTTATTTTGCAAACCTGGTGGTCTTGGGCCCTCAATCATCTTTGTCTTTTTGAGGAGGTCTCCACCCTGCGCCTTAACAGGTCAAAGCCTCTCCTTGTCCTTCTGAGGGGTGCTAGTGCATTGACCAATGGGAGGACAGATGCCTCCCTTCGCCCGCTTAGTTTCAAGGACTTGGAAATGAACGTGGAAACTGTACTGGATCTCATCTGTGCCCTTAACCTGACACCTCTCTTGAGTAGTCTAAAGGCCAGCTTAAATGCACGGTCCGACTTTTCATTAAATCTTCTTTGTAGAGTTACATTAATAAAAATTATACTTCCCCATTTTCTCTACATATTACATACTTTTCTGCTCTACATTCCAAACACTTTGTTTACAGAGGTGGCATCGCTGTTTCGCTCCTTCCTCTGGTGGTGGGCGCCCTGCCTGTATAGCTAAGGGCACATGTAGTGACTCGGTCTGTGAGGGAGAGATTGAGGCAGTGGATGGATATTAGTGTATACTATTGGGCCTCCCATCTTCTAGCTATGAATGGCTGGTTGATAGGCGGTTGGAGCGACCCAGCATATTGGCTGGAGCTAAGTGGTTTGGGCCAAAATAGTGTAATGCACTACATGTATAGCTGCCCACTCCCCCTATCACTTCCAGAGGTCACCAGGGTGGTCTTCTTGATATGGAGGGGGGCATCTGATTTATGGGCTAGAAGGGGTGCCTGACAGGGCAGACTCCCATTTGGAGAGGTTGTTGGCTTGCACAATTGACACGACTTAAGTGGTTTCATCGATGGGACCTGATTGGTATTTCCACACTGTCAGACGTTGGGAAAGGGTTCACCATGTACACTTTCGCTGACCTTCAGACACAGTTCTCTCTTTCAAATACCCAGTTTTACCAGTACTTGCAAATACACCAAGCCCTTGAATCTTACAGTGAGGATCTATGTGACCTCATAGACTTTAATCCTCCTGAAGCCCAATGTTGTTGAGGAAGTGGGGTAAGGGCAGGATTTCTCAACTATACAGAGCCCTGGTTCATAATGCATTCATTGGAATTACTGCATCAAAAGTGGGAGGGTTGGATTTGGGAATTAGATGAGGTTGAGTGGTGAGAGCTTCCTGGGAGCTAGTGATATCTGCCCGACTATGATTAATTCAACTGCACTATCTCCACCACACCTATATGACTCCCCCGAGACAGGCCAGCATGCAGATCCTCACTGATACCAGCTGCACGCGCTGCCAATCCCCAGAGGCCAACTTCTTTCATATGGTATAGCTGTGCCCACGGATTGCCCCTTAAGGTCACCAGGTTGGTGCTACCCTATCAGTGGTTCTGGGAACTTCCATATATTTATTGCCTAGAGTGGCACGCTGGGGGTACTTGATGGGATGGGAGGGTCTTGTAGGGACAGAATATTAATTGGACTGGTAACTCTGGTAGCCAAGAGAGACATTGCTCGCGCTTGGAGGCAAACCTCCCCACCAACACTGAAACAATGGCGCGCTGAAATGGATTTGTGTGCTAAACTGGAGGAACCTATCTACAATGCCCTACAAAATTTTCCAACATTTTGAGTTAATGGTGGGAATACAATAGATTATCTTTAACACTGAATTTTTGGGCAAGTCATGTAATTTAATCTTAGGGGGGATGGGGACTGATGACTTGGAGCACATTTACTGTTGCTTTTTCATTGTTCTCGTCTTGTTACTTTGTATTTGAAATCTAATAAAATCTGTTTATTAAAAAAAAAAATTGACCACCCTGGCTGTGTGTGTGTGTGTGACAGTCGTCCAGGGCACAATACCTTTTACATTTATTTATCTTACACCCTCTTAAAGGGACATTGGCTATATTGTGTTGTAACCCTACACACGTAATATGATGGCAGGAAAAACTATTACATTTATACCCAAAATATCGGTTTCTTGTAGACGGTCGACAATTTTCACATACTGAGAGCATCCATTTTATAAGGAAATGTATTTATCTTAACATGTCATTAGGAACCTACAATATATATCACACACCATATGTAAGTGCAAACATTGCACAGATATGTGCCTAACTTTGCCTTAGAAATATTGCTTCGGGGCAACATTTCTGTTATTCCCATCTCACAGACCATCATCATAGTTTGGAAATCACTTTGACATGACTTACTATACAATTTTAGGTACAACAATTCAATAAAATTGCATATGCTATATTTACAATGCCATTAAAAAATGTGTCCTAAATGTTCTGATGTCACCACAAATACTCCTACTTATGTAGTTGGTCTACAAAAAAAAAAGGTTCTTTCATACAACGGTTCACACACAGAACATCATACTTACCCCCTTTAATGCTGCTCTCTGACCTTCAGCTCCCATCAAGCAGGGGATAGGCCAAAAGCAATAGCGGCCCATTCAGCGGTTAAAGGTGCGCCGCCCCCATTTGCCCGGGGGACTTTCCCACTTGGACCTCTGCTATCACCTTGGTCCAATGACGCAGGTCATCCCAACACTTGCAGCAATACAGGTTACAGCGCCTATGGGTCCCTAAAGTCTGCACTTTAGACGTGATGGCCCTGTAGATAGCTTCATCAAATGGGGTTGACCTAATATATGAAAAAACATTTTTTTTTTTATTAAATATGTTAAAGGTCTCAGTCCAAAAATATTTATAAATTATAAAGAAAAATGTGTTGAACAACTTTTTTAGAATAACATTTGTAAGTGTTTTGTAAACATGAATGAGGTCTCTAAATCTAATTTAAGTTTACAAGCATTATTTTTGTGTATCGATGTACACAAAAATTGAACTAAATGACTCATCATTCTGGAATGTTAACTATATGCAGGGCTTTAAGTGGGCCAGGTCTCACCGGCTCTGAGCACCAGCTGTTTAGGTCTTGCTGAAGCCATCCCGTTAGGGATGCTTTGCCGAGATTAAAGTAAGGGCTTTCAAAAGTGCCCCCCAAAGTGCGGATCGAGTACAGTGCATGTGAGCACAACCACGCGCATTGTGCACAGCTTCCATTTGCCACCAGACACTACGTGCGCGCGCGCCTTGCTCTGCCTGTGCTGCCACGCGCATTCAGCTCACCAGGCTGCACACCCCTCACCCCCCATATGCTTGCTTGCTAATGTCCCTCCCACCCTTCCTTTCATCTCTCCCGCGAGTTCTCACAGGCTCCTCTCCGCCCCCTTCCTTTAATGGTCCTCCCCCTCCCCCAGCACAGAGAGAACATCGTGGAGCATCATTAAGGTAGGCCTCTGCCAGCGCCAGCATTCTTTTTCCCCTCCCCTTTTAACATGATTGCATGGATGACAGGTTTTCTCCATCGTGTCCTCCATTTCACTCCTCAGCAGGAACCATTCGTTCTCCGGTTCAGTTCACCTGAGGCTCTACACGGCCTTTGCTTCATCTTTCACCATCTTTTCACTTTAGATACTGAGGCCAATTCTGACCCGTTTTTGGCCTCAACCACACAGTGTGTTGCCACACTACCATACAGGTAATATTCCGCCAACTCCATTTTCTCCACTTTTATCCTGTTTTTCGCATTTTCATGTTGAATGGTGCTCTGTTTCCTTTTAACTTTAGAGAGGCTGGCATTTTCATATGTTCATATCTACCAACATACGCATGCTGGACAGTCCCTTCACCAAGTCTCTCATTAGGTTTTATCCTCAGCTTGTCACAATCCCTCTTTTCTCTAGTTGTGACCCGGATTACTGGTCAGCAGCTGCATCTACCTACGGGATGTTTGATTACAATATTGATTTCGTAGGGCTGGTGTTTGTATATATTTGAGTGAAAACTTTATGTGTGTTTTGATTATAACACTAAGTTTAGACCACGTCATCACCATCAGTCACCATTGTGTGGTTTATGCCAATTTGTGCCCCGTAGTCCTTCGATTCCTACAGCCACAGTGTAGTTGGATCATTCCTTTTTACTTTTTTTTTTTTTAGCCTCCCATTCAAACAGTCGCTGTTCATGCCACAAGGTTTCTTTACATGTACATACCAAGTCAACCTGTATATATGCTTTCGTCACAGTGCGCCACCTAGGGTTTCCACTAGTTAAGGGTGATACGAATCCACATGCCTTTTGATGTTTTATTTTGGTTCCCACCAGCAACAAAAGTGTTACTTAAGTATTTATTTGGGTACTAGTTTATTTTATTTCAAAGCTTTTCACATTTTTAAAGGCACTTTGTCGTTTTTTTTGTGGGTTTTCTCAAGGTGTGGCACCCATCAGTCTCCACAAACACTATTTTTTGCTGTCAATACTGTTCTTACAGGGGCGTGGCTAGCCGCCGAAGGAAATAGTCCCTTGCTGAAGCGGCTCCTTAACCCTCGCCTATAAATCTGCATCATTGATCTGATTCGAATAATAAAGAGCTCCCCACACACGGGGGATCTCTCATACTACCAGTCAGGGCACCCAATCCTGCTTTTACAGCTGACTTGGCGACCTGCCCCGCAGAAGAATCTCTTCCGAAGTACGAGCTTCGCGGATCCAAGATGGTGGTCGGGAGCGGAGAGAGCATCTGATATGAAGCATTAGCTGTGATGCCGTGGTTTCTCAGGAGCACCACCCACCAGCAGCGGAGTCAAAGGGATACACAGGAGCCCGATCGGAGGTGAGGTGGACAATACGGCGAGGATTGTAGCACCGGGGACCTGAGAGGTGGCTGCAGCGGAGGTGTGCGGCTGGCCGGGCTTGTGCTGGGGATCATCTGCACAAGGACCCCGGCTTTGAGGCCTACCCGCATATCACTGGATCGCTCGGGAGACCCGGTGACTGACCGGAAACAGTAAGGTGAGGCGACGGAACGCAGAGCAGCAGGGCTTCTTGGAGATCGCTGCCCCCGATATCGCTGAGGACCCTCGTTGCCCGCAATTAGGGGGCGGGGGGCCGTCGCCCGTGTCTGGTGCCCAAGCTTACGGCCTCTGCGGCAGACGTCTATGAATTTGAATTTGAATTTTTAAAAATGTATAAAGCGCTCGTACACAATGCAGTTTCATGGCGCTAGTGGAGTAACCTGGGCATGAGGAAAGGGGAGGATTATAGGCCGAACGCCTACTGGAACAAGAAGGTCTTGAGGGCTCTGCGAAACTCTATGTAGGAGGAAAAGAGTCTGATGTGGAGCGGAAGGGTGTTCCAGAAAGTGGGCGCAAGAACCATGAATTTCTGGCCTCCCGATCTAGATTACTTGAAACGGGGGATGACTAGTAAGGATTTGGTGGATGAGCGAAGATCTCTAGAAGGGCAATAGTTAGTGATGGCGGAATTGATGAATGTGGGGGCCGTGCCCATCCGGGCTTGAAAAGTGAGGCAGCCAAGTTTGAAAAGGGCCCTTTGTTTGATGGGAAGCCAATGGAGGGAAATGAGGAGGGGTGACGAGTGATGAAATTTGGAAAGGCCATGTACCAGGCGTGCTGCCTGGTTCTGCACAAGCTGGAGGCGTTGGAGTGCGTAAGCGGGGGCACCATTATAAATAATGTTCCCGTAGTCGATTTTGGATAAGACCATGGCCATAACGATTAGTTTAAGTGCAGAAGGGGAGAAAAACCGAGATACTTTCCTAATGGTGCGAAGGGTAAAGAAGCAGGAGGATACTACAGAACTAATGTTGGAGTGCAGAGTCAATTGATGATTAAGTGTGATGCCGAGAGTCTTAACGGCATAGGAGGGAGTAGGGGATGGGCCAAGGGGAGGGGGCCAATATGAGGGAGACCAGGGGTGGCCACTGCCTCCAGTCAAAATCAGCTCAGTTTTATCCGGGTTGAGTTTCAGATGGTTAGCATTCATCCAATCCCGGATAAAAAGCATGACCGACTGGAAGGCAGTGACACCGGATGAGGGAGAGGAAAAATTAAAAATGAGTTGGAGATCATCAGCGTAGTTGTAGACTGTGACCTCCATTTGCTGTAGTGCAAAAATAAGAGGGAAAATGTAAAGGTTAAACAAAAGGGGGGAAAGAGAGGAGCCTTGGGGGACACCGCATTGCACCCTGCGCGGCGGGGCAGTAAATTCGGCCAGGTGGACGGCCTGGGTGCGGTCTGCTAGGAAGGAGCCAATCCAGGTCAGTGCTTGCCCTCCTATGCCCGCCGCCTCGACACGGGACAAAAGGATGGAGTGGTCCACCGTGTCGAAAGTGGCGGACAAATCTAGGAGAACAAGGGCCTGGGGGGTATTAGTATCGAGCCCCTCCCTAAGTTGGTCCATGACCGAGATGACCACCTTCTCGGTGGAGTGACGGGGGTGAAAGCCCGCCTGGCAGGGTGAAAGGTAGTTGCTGTCCTCGATAAAAGCGCTAAGTGCCTGGGTGGCATGGGACTCAGCTACCTTGCCCAGGTAGGGAAGAAGGGAGATCGGGTGATAGTTAGCCGGGGAGGAGGAATCAGCCCCCGTTTTTTTTAGAATGGGGAGGATTATGGCAATCTTGAAAGTAACAGGGACGGAACTATTCGTAAAACAATCATTGAGAAGGGTAAGAGCAGGGGATGGGCATTCGAGAAAGATCTGACGGAGAATGCGTGCCGGGCAGATGCCAGCTGGGGAGCCCGACTTGACGCGACTAAGTAAAGGGGGCAAGGATTTACTGGTGAGTGCAGGGATGGAGGTGAGAGACGCATTGTTGACGGGAGACTGGGGGTGGGAAAAAGTGAGCGAAGGGGGGGAATGTTGGCTTTGATACGAGCAATTTTATCAATGAAAAATTCATTGAGTGAGTCGCATAAAGCCTGAGAAGGGGGGATCTTAGGCTGAATTCTGTCCGAGGATGCCAGCTCGTGGACGGTGGCAAAGATCTCACGCGGCTGACTTTCTGCGGCAAGGATGCGTTTTGAGAAATAATCTGTCTTGGCCGCCAGGATGGCTTGTTTGTATTCTCTAAGGGTGGAGATATAATATTTTTGCCGGGAAGGGCAGTAGGCTCTTCGCCAAGCTCGCTCAGCCTGCCGTAGCTCCAGTTTCTTAGCTTTGAGAGCGGGTCTGAACCACTTGTTGGCATTATGGGTGCGGTTGATCCGCTTCAGGGGAGCCACTGGGTCGCAGGCTTTAGTAAGCCAGTGGTCAAGGGTGGCAACCTTGGAGTGTGAGGTCAGCCCCGATAGATACAGGCAGGTGGCGACTAACGAGTTGCATAGGGCCGGAATATCGACTCGGTTCCAATTTCTTGCCCGGATGTTCTTGGGACAGGGGGGTGCAATTTTTTGACTCCGAACCAAGGAAAAGGCGAGTATGGAGTGATCTGACCATGAGCAGGGCGAGATGGTTGGAGTGGAAATCGGGATGTTTAAAGTCCAGATCTGGTCGAGAATATGGCCCCGGGTGTGGGTGGGACCTTGGACATGATGGGTGAAGTTGAGGCTGAGTAGCAATTGCGTGAAGTCCTTGCATTTCGTGTCCTCGGCGGGGTCGGTGGGCCATCTATTAACCCCAGACCCGGGATTTGTGCCCGAGACAGCCAACAGTGGACACAGGTTTCTATACTTAGTGTCACATGCAAGCGCTCTCCCCCTGGTTGCTGGGAACGGGTGGATTTGACCGCAGCCCCGGGGGAGCTCTGCCTGAGAGTGGAACACAGAGCACATTGTTCTCGAACCTGAGGGCTTTGTGGCTGCGATCCATTTCCAACGGGGACCCTCTTGGACGGTCTCTGCATGGGCCTCCCAATTCCCAGACCAGTTTGAGCCCTCCTGCCCTGGACTTGGCCTGAAGAGCCTTGGACGCAGTGCCTGGCGCTCGGACACTCTGTCGTGTGGCAGGGGTGGAAGGGTAATTCGAGATCGGCCACATGATACGGAGCACCCAACATTGAAACGGCAGAGAGAGACGGAGAATAACGGGTGGTGACCCCATTGCAGCGGCTCCCGGAGCTACCTAAGAGTGCTCTGTGTAGTTGGACTCCATAAAATGGACGGCCATAGTTAGTTGGATTCCCAGTGTACCCTCCCTACTGGACCCGCGGATCGTGGTGGCCTTCGGCCTTCAAGTATACGCCTGGGTGGAATTTAGGTTCGGGTTCCCCCTTTGGATGTGAACTCTGGTGACGACGTGCTAAGTCAGCATCAAGGGAGACGGTAGGGGTACGGACAGTAGACCACCAAGCCGGACGCCGTGTGGTATTTGCCTGGCTGGGGAGGTGGACTCCCTCACAATCCCTGCAGGACCTCTCCAGTCAAACAGCTAGTACGAACTAAGAGGTATCCCCTCCCATAAATAGGTGGTGACCATTACAAGTTGGTTTTCAGGTGGAAGTCTCTCCACCTCCGGAACAAATGGCCACGAACAGAGGGAACAAGCCGAACACGCAAAAACAAATCACTAAGTTCTCCTGGAATTCCAGAGGAGAGAATAAGGAGATGGTTTCTGAAGGAGACCCAAAGGCCTCACCCTCCGCACCCGTGGCAAAGACTCTGACACTGGAGGATGTCATGGAGGCTATAGCTGGAGTGCGGACATCTCTGGAAATGCGAATAGACTCAGTAAATATCGAGGTCACCCTCGAGCAGACCTGCGAAAGATGGACTACAAGGTCAAAGTTTTCGAGATTAAAACAACAGCAGTCACAGTTGATACCTCCACTCTCCAGCAGCAAGTGGCTCAAGTCCAAAAACAACAGGAAAAGATGGGTGAGCTCCTGGATGACTACGAAGAAAGGGCAAGACGGAACAACATCCGTATTCTCGGGGTCCCGGAACGATTGGAGGAGCCCTCAGTCAACCTGTTCATAGAAGACCTCATACTTAAGACCCTCCAGCCAAAACGTCTCTCTAGTTACTTCTCCATCTAGCGGGCGCATAGGGTCCCGGGGGGTAGGCCAAGGCCTGGGGCCCCCCCACGACCTATCATAGCTAGAGTGTTCAACTTCCGTGATAGGGATGTGATTTTACAAACTGCACGTGAGGGGCCACCAACGAAACTAGAAGACGCACACATTACATTCTTTTCGGCTTTCACCGTGAAGGTGCAGGCACGCCGACGCAGATTTACAGAGGTCAAAAAAGCACTGAAGGACAAAAATATAAAATATTCTATGCTGTTTCCGGCAAAACTACATGTGGAAACAGAGGGCAAGGCCTGGTTTTTCCTGTCCCCGGAGGAGGCATGGGAAAGGATAGAAGGATGGCGCAGGGTGGAGAAGCCACCAGACAATCGGAGAACGGAAGGTACGGACAATAACCACAGGAATCCGCCGACAACGAGAGAACAGAACTCCGGTGCCGACCATGGTGGTTCGCAATGAAAGTAATCCAAGACAAAGCCGAAGGACAGACAACTGGTACTGTTGGACTAACGACGACACGGATCAAGTGCACTCTCCTCACCTTTGGATATGAGCCAATGCGCTGGACTCTCTCTCGGACCCTCATATCAGCTTTTTCCGGATTAAGACAGATGCGTAAGCCAAGCTGAATGACTTATTTTTGTGCTGAAATATGGACTGGAATGTTATGTTTTAAGTTTCACTGCGCTACAATCTTACTACGTTGCTTTATGGCGAGGGGTGCAGGCGGTTAACCAGGTACCCCACAATGGTTGGGAGGGCGACGGGCACTCTGCCTAGTTGGGGTGTGGATAGTTTAAAGTCCGCTGGCAGGGGGGCAGGGAGGGAGGGAGACGGGGGGAGGTGGGTGTTGTATGGTTTGTGGTTATTGTATTTGTTTTCGTAAGCAGAGCATTTTGCATTTTAAGGTCACTTCAGCAGCAGAGTCCAGGTATTGGGAGCCGTGGTTGGCTGAGGCGGGGAGCTGTTCACCCCCTCCAAGTGGTAACTCAGTGTACATTCGTGAATATAGCTACAATTGTCGGGGGAGGGGGCGGGTCTCCCTGGTGGCTGGGACCACTCCCTCCTCAGTGTTGAAATTACATACCATAGGCAGTTTACCAGGGGACCAATTATTATCAACCCATGGCTCCTCAAAATCCCCGACATCAAAGAAGACTTGATTGAACACACAGATCATTATTTTAATGAAAATGTAGGGTCGGTAGACTCTTCCGTTACAATATGGGAAGCTTATAAAGCCATTATTAAGGGAAGGGCCCTGGCCCTTAAAGTTGGGTACCTACGCAAACACAACGAACAATTGATTCAGGTTGAAAGTGACCTACTTCGTATTGAATCTGCACACAATACCAACCCCACGGAGGATACGGCTAGTCAGCTCCGGACTAAACAACTGGAATATAAGGCTATGGCTCAAGAGATGGCCCAATCCAGGTTGCTTCAGACTCAGCACCGAGTCTATGAACTGGGGGATCGGGCCGGCAAAATGCTAGCATGGCTGGAAAAGCGTGAACAGGGAACAAAATGGGTCCCATTACTTATTCGATCAGATAGTACACGAGTTACAGATCCCCGAGATATAGCAGAAACATTTAAGGACCATTTAGAAGTGGGTCTATACGGACAGGGCACAGTACACCTCGGAAGAATCTCGTCAGCTTCTGGAGGAATGAATTTGCCCACACTTTCCGAGGCTGATAGAGAAGCTTTAGACGCAGACATCATGGCTGATGAGATCTGCAATGCCATCTTTGCTATTAAGTCGGGAAAATCCATGGGACCCAATGGCGTCCCCATCGAATTCCAGAAGGGGATGGCCCTTGGAATAGCCCCCCATTTAAAAAACATGTTTGAAGAGAGCCGAGATAGGGGCATTCTAACCCTAGACCAAAGACTGGCCTCCATAGTTGTCCTCCTTAAACCAAATAAGCCGGCTAATGAGTGTAGTTCATATAGACCGATCTCATTGATCAGTGCAGAAGCTAAAGTCCTAGCCAAGCTTTTGGCGACTAGACTTCTTGCAGTCCTCCCGTCCTTGATTCATGACGATCAATCAGGCTTTCTCCCGGGTCACAATATGGCTTTGAATATCCGCAGGGTACATAATGTTATGGGTAGGCAGTCACATTTGCAGGAAGATGGCGCAATACTATCCCTCGACGCCACCATGGCGTTTGACTCGATGGAGTGGTCTTATCTCTTCGAAGTCTTGGCAAGATTCGAATTTGAGCCTAAATGTAATCAATGGATTAGACTGTTGTATACAGATTTATAGGGACAGGTAAGGGTCAACAATCATACATCATGATTGTTCGCATTACATAGGGGGACTAGGCAGGGCTGCCCCCTGTCACCTTTATTGTTTGCACTGACGCTAGAACCGTTGGCCCATTGGATCCGAACTGATGCATCTATTAGAGGTCTCAAATGGAGTGATGATACGATAGATAAGATCTCTCTATATGCTGACGACGTCCTTATCTATGTGACTTTTCCCCGTGCATCCATTAACAGCCTGCTCCACGTCATCACTAACTTCGGGAAATACTCTGGGTATTCGATTAATTGGTCCAAATCTGTATTGTATGTGTTGCACGGCCCCCCACCCATTCTGCCATGAGGATATTCAATCACCATGGCCCCGGACGGTTTTAAATACCTGGGGATTTTCCTTACTCCAGATCCTAAAATGTTTCACGACTGCAATCTGGTGGGCCCTCTAAAAAGACTACATGATGACGTTACACACAGGAGATTACTGTCTTTGACCCTCCCCGGCAGAGCAGCCCTGTTTAAAATGCTGGCACTCCCTACATTTTTATATGCTCTTCAAAATTGCCCCTTCCCCATCGCGGACACTTACTTCAACACTCTAGAGGGAGAACTTCGCCTTTTGTTATGGGATGGGAAAGCACTTCATATAGCCCTTCAGAAGCTCACAAAGGGGTAGTATGATGGAGGCATTGCCCCTCCAGAGATGCGCTTATATTATTGGGCATTCCAGTTGGTCGCCACGAATCATTGGATCTACGGATCACCTTCGATTCCAGCCTTTCATCTAGAGAGATATCAAACGTGCCGTGAGTGGTACCTGGGCGCACTCTATAGTAAGAATACACAGAAAGGCTACGTGGTACCAATGGCACAGACAGTGGCCGTGCAGCACAGGGCTAATAACCGTCTGTGCTGGGCCAACAAATTCATGAAAGCCACGCCACTGTGGTCCTCACGGAGGCTCGGCTCCCTTTGCTTTCAATTAGGATTTGATAAATGGGACACAATTGGCAAATCAACACTGGGGGACCTGGTCCACAGGGGGAAACTTTTAACATTTTCAGACCTCCAACAGAAATATGCTCTCGCTCAAGGAGAGGTTATTCGCTATTTACAGATTAAACATGCTATTCACACAAAAATACCTGACCTCTCCTCCCTCCCTGATGCCTCTCCCCTTGAGGACAGACTGCTTTCCGAACCTCTCCAGACGAAGGCCATATCATGTACTTATCGTGAACTGTGTAATAATCTGCCAGATTCTTTTCAAACTCTACGTGATTAGCGGCAGGGCGACCTGGGGCACCTGGAAGATGAGGAATGGCAGATGGCACTGATGTCCCGCAGAGAAATGGCCATTGTTTCCGTCTGATACAAATGAAAGTATTGCACAGAGCCTATATGTCCGGTCCCCTCCTGGCCAGGATAGGTAAATGCCCTAATGACCTGTGCCTACGGGGATGCGGCCAAACAGGTACCTTTTACCACATTTTATGGGACTGTCCTGTGATTCAAGTATTGTGGAGGGGGCGACCCGGAAAATGACGGATGCACTAGGGAAACCCATTCCATTGTCACCTCAGGGAGGGATCCTTAATATCTGGGAAGCCACAGATTTAACAGAGATCGAACATCAGTGGGTGGCATTGGGGTACCTACTGGTGAAGCGTTCAGTGGCGATGCACTGGGGAGCCCATACACGACCACTGACAATTGGATGGGTGGCAGAAATGGACAGATGTATGATTGCAGAGAAGACCGTCTACAAGCTCAGGGGCTGCCCCAAAAAGTGGGACAAGAAGTAGGGGTGATGGAACGCATAAAAGGGGGAGATCTATAGTTCCCCCACCACTGAAATGGCTATGGACAGTGCTGGACCTTTACACCGCCGTACCCGCTGATATAATTTGTTTATTGCATAATATGCCTGCTTTATTGATTCCTGAATACCATTGTGCCACTGTATTGAGGACTCTGCTTTGCTTTATTTCAATAAAATGTTATATTAAAAAAAATACTGTTCTTACTTTCCTTTATTAAGTTCAAGGCGTTATTGCCGCTTTTTATTTGGCCTAGTGCACAACATTACAGTGGCAACAAGTAGGAAGTATTTACTGCCCTGTTTGATTGAGGCCTTCGTCATAGACCCATCTTTTTCTGAAGTCCATCTGTGTCTCCTCTTAATCGCGTCTATCTTACCTTTCTTTCCCTTGCCTTCGATCCCTTCATGCCCTCTCTATTATTCCCGCCACTTTGCTTCCCCTCACTTCTTCTCTCCTCTCTCTTCCTTTCTCGCCTCCTTTTACACCCCTGCCGTTTAGCTTGCTTCCTTACCTTCCCATGCATGTTTTCCGTCTTTTCCCATGACTCACTGCAGCGTTTCATTCGTACTTTTCTGCATCGGTTCCTCCGTTCACTCTCTTTGCTATATTTCTTTGTTCCACTGTCCGACCTCCCTTCTAACACCCTCTGGCTCTGTGTATTTTGCTGCTGGCATTCTTTAGTGAAATGTAGCGCACTTTGCCCATATATATTTCATCTTCTTTGTATGGCGTCTTCCCAGCTCTTATTCTGTTGTTCTTGTTCTTGTTATTCATGAAAGCAAGATACTTAGTCTAGTGTCACACTCCAATCCCTTTCATGGTCCAATTTGCACATATATTTCAAAATATACATATTTCCCTGCCACACTGACCCACCTCTCTTTGGTCTTCCCTCGCCGTACATTTCCCAGAAAGTCAAGATATATCTGAGGTTGCTCCTGCCTCCTATCCACTTCTGTCTGGGTGTGTCTCCTCCTTCCTTTATGAGGGTTGTGCTTTTGTTTTCTGTGAGAGTGAAGTGAGCAGGCATAGTGCTTTCAGTGGTTGTTACAATGGCTTGATGGTGAGTGTGATAGAAATCCACCATCTACTGAAGGTCCATGTAGACGGCTCGGAGACAGAGAACATGACAACACCAGCCACACACACAACCACACACACAACCACACAGACAACCATACACACAACCACACACACAACCACACACAACCACACATACACACACACAATCACCCACACAACCACACAGACAGACACACACAACCAAACACACACAACCACACACCCAACCACACACACACAATGACAAACACAACCACACACAACCACACACACAACCACACACACAACGACAAACACAACACACACAACTCCACACCCACAACCACACACACAACCACACACACACAACCTCAACCACACACACAACCACACACACACAACCACACACATACAACCACACACACAACCACACACACACAACCACACACACACAACCACACCCACAACTACACACACACAGCCAATAAACACACAACCACACACACAACCTCACACACCCAACCACACCCACAACCACACACAACCACACACAACCACACACACAACTACACACACAACCACACACACAACTACACACACAACCACACACACACAAGCACACACACAACCAATAAACACACAACCACACACACAACCACACACACAACCACACACACACAACCACACAAACACACACACAATCACATACACACAACCACAACCACACACACAACGACAACCACACACACAACCACACCATCAGTGCACACTTTCACCAGGCACAAACGCCATCAGTCGTCAGTGTACGCTTTCACCAGGCACAAACACCACCAGCCATCAGTGCACGTTTTCACTGGGCACAAACACCACCAGCCGTCAGTGCACGCTTCCACCAGGCACACACCACCAGACATCAGTGCACGCTTTCACCAGGCACACACACCACCAGCCATCAGTGCACGCTTTCACCAGGCAGACACACACCACCAGCCGTCAGTGCACGCTTTCACCAGGCACACACATACCACCAGCCATCAGTGCACGCTTTCACCAGGCACACACACACCACCAGCCGTCACTGCACACTTTCACCAGGCACACACACCACCAGCCAGCAGCGCACAATTCCACCAGGCACACACACCACCAGCCATCAGTGCACAATTTCTACAGCACACACACCACCAGCCATCAGTGCACACATCAATTGTTAACGCATCCACAATTAACTATTGTAGCAATCGCAGTATGGCGCACTGTACTTTTAAACATATTCATCTCAAGCGCAGCATGCCACCCTTGCTACAAATATAAATACAGTTTAGACTTTTGTTGCAATTGGTGTTGCAATATTTAGCAATGCCAATAGCTTAAACTTAATTAATGCGAGACCTATTGCATTGCAAATGCTTGTTTTTTAAGGGGGCCTCGAAAAGGGTCTCTATCGGGCTCTGTTTTGTGCCCTGGCACAGTCGGTCCGTTTCTTCCAGACTGCAGTGACCGCAGGCACATTGATGTGCGCTGCTCACACTGCTCTTCTCGCTAGTGGAGAAGTTACGGCATAAGAAGTTACGGCATGACGTCATGCCATGTGAGCGTTGTAAGAGAAGGGAAATCCTTTAAAGAGAGTCATTTGCTCTCTGGATTTCCCTTTTTGGAATTCAGGAGCAGCAACATTGTCAGAGTGTCACCAGGGCTTTAAGTGGAAGCTTTTTCAATATTATATACAAGCCATAGTTGCTGCTTATTTAGCTGATGCAACTAACAACTATTGACAAAGTCAATAGTCCTGCCTTGTTGTAGGTATGATGTTACTTGTTTTATCATATATCTGGATGCAATGACAGAAACAGCAAAATACAAGTCAGAGGGCACACTATGCTAATCGCAGATTTTTAGCTTATGTGTTTTTAAGCCACACCCTTAATTACATTTTCCACGCCCGTTTAAGAGACCCCCCAGTGTTTTCATCCCACTTAAAGCCCTAACTATATATATATATATATATATATATATATATATATATATATATATATATATATATATATATATATATATATATATATAATTTTATTTTATTTTATTTTTTATCCAAAAGCACCCTCGAATGAAAGCGCACTCAAATGCCAGCTTCAATAACGATGGCAAACAGCATTTATTGTGCATGAAGTCAACGGAAGCGCACCCCCCCTGATGTCTGGAGGCCCCAAGGGGAACAATTGAACTATTCGAAGTTCCCCGCCTGTGGAATGCCAGCTGGCCTCAAAAGAAACAGCAAGTTGTGCCGAAGGCCTACTGAAAGGTTTTTACTTAGACAAATTAATACAATGGGACAGAGCCTACTAAGGTAACAAGATATGAGAATGCATTCGTAACGTTACTATAACATTATGGACTACTTCTTCCAGCATGCAACACTACGTTGTAATGAACTGTGACCAATTGGAGAACTGTTAAGAGTCACGTGCTGTGTAATACGTTCTTAAATGAAAATTCTTTCCCATTGTATGTCGATGCCTGTGACCAAGGGGATTGAAGCCCTGAAACGCGTAAGGCGAGGAAATTGACTTCATGCACAATAAATGCTGTTTGCCATCGTTATTGAAGCTGGCATTAGAGTGCGCTTTAATTCGAGGGTGCTTTTGGATAAAAAAAATATATATTACCTACTGGCGGTCGCCAGTAGGTATATATAGTTAGGATTTTTTCTCTATGGGATTTTTGAAAATTCTATGTCTAATAACGTTGGCGTTTGTGGACGGAATTGGCTGAAATTTTCAGGAAAATGGCACAATTTGTTTCTGAGCAGCCCTTGAAAATTTGGGGGAGGTTCGTCAAGGGGGGGCCAAGAAAAAAGGGGGGTCCCAAAACGTGTTTTTAACATTGAGTTTTCCATAGGGCGGTTGGCCTCACTTTTAGCCCGAACGGCTGAATGGATTTGCACGAAACTTGGCAAAATTGTAGGGACTGGTAGCCCGATGTGCCTTTGCTAGGTCTCAATATATGTGCTTCAGTGGATTTTGAGAAATTAACGTTCAAAAAAAGATATATATCTGTAACAGCGGACCGGGCAGCGCTCCGGTTCGCGGACTTCACGCGTTACGGAGCTTTGTCAAGCGAAGCTGATTGGTTCTCCGGCGTCTGTAAACATTCCAAACAGTCCGTAGCGGCCGCCATCTTGTCTCTCGGTAGGATCGAGAGACAAGAGGAGGCCAAAGCGAAGGGGCAAATGACCATAAGGGGGCATAGTAGATCCTCCCTGACCCTCTAGGTTTGATGTGGAGGTTTTAAAAGGGCCCCGCGGGGCAAAAAAAAAAAAATAATAATAATCGAACGGCTGAATGGATTTGCACGAAACTTGGCAAAATTGTAGGGACTGGTAGCCCGATGTGCCTTTGCTAGGTCTCAATATATGTGCTCCAGTGGATTTAGAGAAATTAATGTTCAAAAAAGATATATATCTGTAACAGCGCTCCGCTTCGCGTACTTTTCGCGTTACGGAGCTTTGCGAAGCTGATTGGTTCTCCGGCGTCTGTAAACATTGCAAACAGTCCGTAGCGGCCGCCATCTTGTCTCTCGGTAGGATCGAGAGACAAGAGGAGGCCAAAGCGAAGGGGCAAATGACCATAAGGGGGCATAGTAGATCCTCCTTGACCTCTTAGGTTTGATGTGGAGGTTTTAAAAGGGCCCCGCGGGGCAAAAAATAAATAATAATAATAATCGAACGGCTGAATGGATTTGCACAAAACTTGGCAAAATTGTAGGGACTGGTAGCTCGATGTGCCTTTGCTAGGTCTCAATATATGTGCTTCAGTGGATTTTGAGAAATTAACGTTCAAAAAAAGATATATATCTGTAACAGCGCTCCGCTTCGCGGAGATAAAATTATCTCTGTATTACCTAGCTGTTGCTAACACCAGTTAGCGACCACTAGTAGGAGATAGCGACCATCTTGGGCCCCACTTTGCATGTGAGTGATATTTATCACTAATGACATGCAAAGTGGGCATGCCAAGATGTTAGCGACTGGAAACAGTCGCTAACAACGCTATCTCCTATTACCAACTTTTGGAAATATTCGCGATAAGCGCGAATATCTCCAAAAGCTACCACCTGCCCTGAGCAGTTCTTAGCCATGTTATCCAATGGGAGGTGGATAACATGGCTAAGAGCATTAGCTCGGTAATGCATGAATATCGCTGAGTTTTCAGCGATATTAATGCATTGCGGTCGTTTTTTATCGTATTTGCGATAAACCTTGATAATAGCAAGGTTTATCTGCGATAATTTCTGACGATGCTTAGCGGTAAAAAATTCGTTGCTAAGCATCGTTAGGGATAAATATCGCTTAAGTTTGGTAATATGCCCCAACGTCTGTTAACGTTCGATTCGAAGGAAATCAGGAAGTGTTGAAAAACATTGTCTGCGCCATCTTGTCTTTTTTCAAATGCCACACTTTTGTCGTGCACGGCAGTCATTTTAGATGCCTTGACCAGACCCACTCTCTGCACGCTGTCGATCCTTAGCATGGCTCCCCACCCTCGCAAGCATCTCCCCCAGGCAGTGGTCACCCCCGCTCTCTGTCTTATGCATGGGTAATAAACCTCCCCCCATCTGCGCTGCTCTTCCCTGAGAATCACACCCTGTGCCCGCCCGACACCTCCCGTACTTTTCGCGTTACGGAGCTTTGCGAAGCTGATTGGTTCTCCGGCGTCTGTAAACATTGCAAACAGTCCGTAGCGGCCGCCATCCTGTCTCTCGGTAGGATCGAGAGACAAGAGGAGGCCAAAGCGAAGGGGCAAATGACCATAAGGGGGCATAGTAGATCCTCCTTGACCTCTTAGGTTTGATGTGGAGGTTTTAAAAGGGCCCCGCGGGGTAAAAAAAAATAAAATAATAATAATCGAACGGCTGAATGGATTTGCACGAAACTTGGCAAAATTGTAGGGACTGGTAGCTCGATGTGCCTTTGCTAGGTCTCAATATATGTGCTTCAGTGGATTTTGAGAAATTAACGTTCAAAAAAAGATATATATCTGTAACAGCGCTCCGCTTCGCGGAGATAAAATTATCTCTGTATTACCTAGCTGTTGCTAACACCAGTTAGCGACCGCTAGTAGGAGATAGCGACCATCTTGGGCCCCACTTTGCATGTGAGTGATATTTATCACTAATGACATGCAAAGTGGGCATGCCAAGATGTTAGCGACTGGAAACAGTCGCTAACATCGCTATCTCCTATTACCAACTTTTGGAAATATTCGCGATAAGCGCAAATATCTCCAAAAGCTACCACCTGCCCTGAGCAGTTCTTAGCCATGTTATCCAATGGGAGGTGGATAACATGGCTAAGAGCATTAGCTCGGTAATGCATGAATATCGCTGAGTTTTCAGCGATATTAATGCATTGCGGTAGTTTTTTATCGTATTTGCGATAAACCTTGATAATAGCAAGGTTTATCTGCGATAATTTCTGACGATGCTTAGCGGTAAAAAATTTGTTGCTAAGCATCGTTAGGGATAAATATCGCTTAAGTTTGGTAATATGCCCCAACGTCTGTTAACGTTCGATTCGAAGGAAATCAGGAAGTGTTGAAAAACATTGTCTGCGCCATCTTGCCTTTTTTCAAATGCCACACTTTTGTCGCGCACGGCAGTCATTTTAGATGCCTTGACCAGACCCACTCTCTGCACGCTGTCGATCCTTAGCATGGCTCCCCACCCTCGCAAGCATCTCCCCCAGGCAGTGGTCACCCCCGCTCTCTGTCTTATGCATGGGTAATAAACCTCCCCCCATCTGCGCTGCTCTTCCCTGAGAATCACACCCTGTGCCCGCCCGACACCTCCCTTTCGCCCTATTCACTACCGTACCCTCTGACACTTCTTTTCCTCTGTGTCCGATTGTCCAGGCCGGTCCTAGGCTATCAGCTAGCCCTGCAGATGTAGTTTATGGCCCCAGCTGTAAAGAATCACCCCTCTTCAAAGGAGTTATAGTAGATCAAGGTCCACACTCGATGAGATCCGTCACAGCAGACGCGTTCCTATTATCTGAAAACCATCCTGTATTGTGATTGGGGAGGGGACCGAGCCTGAAGCGGAAGATTCCAGGGATACTCTTTGTACTTCAAAGTTTTTACAATTATGTGTCACATTAAAAATATATAGCACTCCAACAAAGTAGTAAGATTATAAAACTTTAATAACTTATAAATATATACAACAAAACAAAAACAGTAATAACATATAAACATTTTTAGGGAAAAACAACGAAGTAGCGGTCGGCTGTGCGAATAGTCCCAACGCAGCACAACGTCCAGATTTCTGGACGGCACCCAGGTGATGTTGCCTGGGTGCCGCACTGATTTCGGCATCCGGCGTGGGGCGTCGCGGGGGGTGGGTCATCAGTAGCAAACTGTTGTGCGAATAGTTCCAAGGCAGCAGAACGATGGCACCAAGGTGATGTCCAGTAAGTTGCCGCACTGGTTTTGGTATCCTACAATGCTGCTCCGAATAACGGCGTGGGGCGCCCCGGGGGGGGGGGGAGGCGGCGTGAACGGGCCTCCCCAGGTGGAGCCTCGTCTGCTGTAGTGGGGCGCCCCTTTACCGTTTCAGTTGCCATTCCGTCCGCTTTTGGTCCACTGTGTCAAAATCCGCAATTCAGCTGAGTTGCGCCCACTCTTGCGGTGCAGCGATAGGCGGCTGTCACAGGACTCTCAAAATGGCGGCAGGCTCTTTCCTTTTTGGGCCTGGTCCACTGAAATGGCCCTGGGACACCTTGGAAATCGGACGCTTGTCTGCTAGGTCTTGGACCCCATTCTCGAAAGCGTCCCCTCCGCCTTGAGGATTCATCAAAGGTTTTGGGGGCCCCGACTCCTGCAGGCTTCTGGTGGGGAGCGGCTGCCATGATTGCTCACGGAATGACCACGACGGAGCCACAATATGGTGGTGCTTTCATGGTGACTCCAGCTTCAGTCTGAAACATCCAGAAACAAGGTGGGGCTTTCATCGTTTGGGAAAAAAAAAAAGTTTTCATCCAATGAAAAGTGTTATTTTTAGGTCATATGATCAAGCCTTCCATCATTAGGAAACCAAAAGTAAAATGAACCAATGAAAAGTTTTATAAACAAGTCACATGACCTGTTATGCAGCATAGGGTATAAAATGCGGAGAAAATACGTTGGCACGTGAGGCGGCGTCAGTAGCGGACCGATGTGCGAATAGGCCGAAGGCAACACAACGCGCCAAGATCCGGATGGCACCGAGGTGGTGTCCAGCAAGTTGCAGCACTGGTGTGGCCATCCTACAATGCTGAAAGTCGGCGTGGGGCGCCCCGTTGGCCTGTGAGTTTGCGTCAGTAGCGGACCGATGTGCGAATAGGCCGAAGGCAGCACAACGTGCCAAGATCCGGATGGCACCGAGGTGGTGTCTAGTAAGTTGCCGCACTGGTGTGGCCATCCAACAATGTTGAAAGTCGGCGTGGGGCGCCCCGTTGGCCTGTGAGATGGCGTCAGTAGCGGACCGATGTGCGAATGGGGCCAAAGGCAGCGCAACAATATTTTCTGAATAGAAGACACCACAAGGCGCTGAGATGCCAAGATCCGGATGACACCGAGGTGGTGTCTAGCAAGTTGTGGCACTGGTGTGGCCATCCTACAATGGTGAAACTCGGCGTGGGGCGCCCCATTAGCCTGTGAGATGGCGTCAGTAGCGGACCGATGTGCGAATGGGGCCAAAGGCAGCGCAACAATATTTTCTGTATGGAAGATACCACTAGGCGTTGGGATGCCAAAATCCGGATGGCACCGAGGTGGTGTCTAGCAAGTTGCCGTACTGGTGTGGCCATCCTACAATGCTGAAAGTCGGCGTGGGGCGCCCCGTTGGCCTGTGAGGTGGCGTCAGTAGCGGACCGATGTGCGAATGGGGCCAAAGGCAGCGCAACAATATTTTCTGAAGAGAAGACACCAAGGCGCTGAGATTCGGTTAGCACCGAGGTGATGTCTAGCAAGTTGCCGCACTGGTGTGGCCATCCTACAATACTGCTCCGAATAACGGCGTGGGGTGCCCGAAGGGGGGGGGAAGCGGCGTGAACGGGCCTTCCTAGGTGGAGGCTCGTCTGCTGTAGTGGGGCGCCCCTTTACCGTTTCAGTTGCCATTCAGCTGAGTTTCGGCTGCTCTTGATGCTACAGCGACAGGCGGCTGCAACAGGACTCTCAAAATGGCGGCCTGTTCTTTGGATTTGGGCCTGGTCCACTAAAATGGCCCTGGGACACCTTAGAACTCGGAGGCTCGATTTTTTTTCCCTTTCCTGTACATGCAAAAAAAGGTAAATGCCCGGTACGTTACACGCTTCATCTGCCACGATGTACTCTCCAGAGGAACCGAAAAAATATATAGTTATGGTAACTATACCATGCATCGTCATATGGAGAGGTGGCACCAATTAATTATAGTGCTGCATAAAAGAGAGATTTGGAGGAGAACCCCCGACCTGCCAGTACATTCATCAAAGAAGTGGCACTGACAGCATCAGAGGCAAGGGAAACGGTCCCAAATATTTAGAAGAACTTTGGAAAGATTAAAATGACATGTTTAGATTGTGGCAAATTAATTTCATGTGGACAGATGAGTGTTACTCTAATAAATACAGCATATGAACATCATCATAGTCGATGGTTGCTAGAGACATTTTGACTATATCCTGGACCTGCCCGTCCTCGCCCAAAATGGCGCCGGAATAAATGGGACTCGTAACTCCTTGTTGTGTACTTGTTGTACAACCTTGATATCACGAGATACGTATGCAGTTTTGAAGCACATGGCGGGCGGGGACGAGAATTGATTGAATATTTTGACATCCCTATTGATATTAAGTTCTGATGTGTTATTGATTACTTTACTATTGAAAGTTCGAATTAACGTCACCCATGGTACTTGCCCGCAAATGTATATCTAGATAATTTTATTGTAACTGGCCCTGTCGTATTTTAATTATAAAATGTACGTCCACCAATTCCGCAACTGTTAGACACCTTAGTTCTTGCAACCTAATGGCCCGCCCGTTACGTTCCTCTACAGTGTAAATGTCTACTCATCATATACAATTACAGTTTGCTCCGTGGCCGGCCCACGTGGTTATAGGCTCGTATTTGTATAATGAAATTTTCACAATAAAGGTTTTTAAAAGAAAACATGGTAGTAGTATATACATTGGTAAAGTTTTTAATAATAGTCACTGTTTTAGAATCATTAAAAGGCAAGTGAAATAAAGCAGACCAATTACATGAAGGGTAAAAGGTATAATACGCAGGAACGCAGTAAAGATAAATGGTCAAGGGCTGTTGTGTTTTCTACTCCTGCAACATAAAGTGATCGATAAGAATCTCATATTCAGGCGTATCGGCGACTAAGACAGCAGGTCGACCCTCTTTTGCTCAACGGCTCCGTCATGGGACGAAGAAACGCTCTTTTTCTCGAAAAAAGAATATATTTTACTTGCAGGACAGTTGTAAATTTTCCGGGAAAGTACATTAGCCTGGAACATTATAACATATTTAAGAAAAAATAATGTTCGGAAGTAATAAAAAACGTAATTTTTAGGTCATATGACCAAGCCTTTCATCATTAGGATAAGAAAAGTAAAATGAACCAATGAAAAGTTTTATTAACAAGTCACATGACTTGTTATGCTTACGTTACGTGCTGCGCGTCGCGCCTCGGAGGACTTCCGGATGCGCTAACGCGGCGCGTCATATGACGCATTACGCGACAACGCAGGTCCAGAATATAGTCAAAATGTCTCCACCAACCAGCGGTCGGAACACAACCCCTTTCAGCAGGCTAAATAGTTCTGTTAAATGACAACAGAAGGGACAGGCAACAAGAACCATCAGTCAAAGAGGGGAGGGCTAGTTCTTCTCTACCGGGTTACATTGGGGCGCTACTGGAACTGATCGAATTGGTAGTCTACAGTGTTTCTGGATGTTTCAGACTGAAGCTGGCGTTAGCATGAGAGCACCACCATTTCGTAGCTCCGTCGTGGCCATTCCGCAACCAATCATGGCAGCCGCTCTTTATCGTTATTTTGGGCGGGGTGGGTGGCGGAGCCGAGCTGTTTTGCAGCCATCATTGTGTGGAGTTCAGTTCATCTCACTAGTTTCGTATTTGTCATGAGGGGTTGTTCCTAATGTTTCTATTTTAGCGAGGTCAAAAAGAGATCCCATTAGTGGCCTACTGATTTTGCTCGATTCCTTTTGTTTTTTTACACGATTTTTCGTTATCTGCAAAGACTAAACAGAGTATTGCGACTCTGTGTTTGTTTGTAAATAGAGAATGAACCAAAGAGAATCAATTCTAAAACAGTAAATGCTTGGATAACAATCAATCAAATGGAGAGAGAAGCAGGCACGACGTATTACAACGGGGGCAAAGGCCTGCGTTAACTACCTTTCACTATCTTGAAAGAGAGAGTACTCCTAATAGAAATGAGGGGGGGGGGGACAGCATTCAAAGCAGATCAGTGTGCATAAACACGAAAATGTTTTTACTTACCACGTACTTGACATTCGACAGCTTATGATATTTGCTATTAAAAAACCATTGAAATTCACTGAAAAAACCATAGGTTATAGACCATATATAGTTAGGAATTAGCATTTACAAAACCTTGAAAATTCACTGAAAAAACCATAGGTTATAGACCATATATAGTTAGGAATTAGCATTTACAAAACCTTGAAAATTCACTGAAAAAACCATCGGTTATAGACCATATATCGTTAGGAATTAGCATTTACAAAACCTTATTTTACTCACACAAAACTATTGAAATTCCATATATAGTTAGTTGCACTAACTATATATCGCGCACCCGCAATCCACTGCTGATGATGTCACATATTACATCATTCATGACATGGTCAGTGACATCACTGATGACATCACTGATGACATCTCAAATGACATCACTGATGACATCACTGATGACATCTCATTTGACATCAATGACCACATCACTGATGATATCATTCATGTGACAATACAATGCATCTCCTCACATTTTAATATAACCTCTGTTTCACCCAGTGTTAAATACAGAGTATAATTTTTGAAACCATTGACACACCAATACTAGTTACTACATACGCACTCACTGATTCCTACGTCTACACACACCTTCACTCATTCACCCATACAATCATTCATACATACAATCACTCATCTTTACAACACTATCATATGCACTCATACACCTATACAGACACTCACAGTCTGCCACTCATCCATGGAGTTACTCACTCACCTAGTCAGTCATGTAAAGAATCAATGACACTTCCATTTTCTTGTCTATACAGTTAAACATAGAGCACCTTACATTTTCAAACATATACTAACACATACTTACCTTCTTATACAATCATTGATACAAGTACACATTGATCTGCACAGAGTCACACACCTCCCAGCCAGCCACACACACACTCAGTCTCCCATACAAATACTTGGGCAATCAATCAATAACTCATATAGTTACTCATACAGCTACTGATCAACACATGCAGCAGTTTACAGAACAACAGACATAATGATGCACAAATTAAGACAGTTTAGTCACTAACCCATGTACTCAGTGAGACACATTTAATCACTCACTCATACAGTTAGTCATGCACCTACTAAATCCTTCGTCCACACACTTACACATCCACTCAATCTTCAATATGTAAGACATATTTAAACTTTACAGAAAGAAAAAATCACTGGATGTTATCAGTCATGTCATCAGTGATGTCATTTGAGATGTCATCAGTGATGTCATCAGTGATGTCACTGACCATGTCATGAATGATGTAATATGTGACATCATCAGCAGTGGATTGCGGGTGCGCGATATATAGTTAGTGCAACTAACTATATATGGAATTTCAATGGTTTTGTGTGAGTAAAATAAGGTTTTGTAAATGCTAATTCCTAACGATATATGGTCTATAACCTATGGTTTTTTCAGTGAATTTTCAAGGTTTTGTAAATGCTAATTCCTAACTATATATGGTCTATAACCTATGGTTTTTTCAGTGAATATATATATATATATATATATATATATATATATATATATATATATATATATATATATATGTATATCTATATATATATATATATATATATATCCAAGCAAATCTTGCCCGTCCCTCCTCGTCAAGGAACAGTTGCAGATTTTTTTTCATTGCGTCTCGAGGGATTCCACTCCGTGCTTTCGCTGCTGCCGCCCTTGCTTTGACTCTGCTTTCTGCTCAGCTTTTCACTGCTCCGCAGCGCTGGTCCTCCCGGAGGCACCGAGGAGATCTTTTCTCCGTGAAGCTGTCTGCTGTGACCGCTCCACCCTAGCCCCCGTGCCACCACTTGCAGCCGCATTGAGAGGCTCCTGTGCTGCCGGTCGTGCCTGCCTGCTTTGCCGTGTGCGGTCGCGGTGAGACCAAGGCGGGCGGGGTAGGTGAACCGAGGCGAGGCGGGGAAGGCAGGCGAGGTGTGATTTGGCAGGCAGGCAGGCTGTGGCCAAGTTGGACCCTGTGCCCCCCGGGAGCAACTTGTGGTGTGCTTGCAGACTACAGCTGAGGGGTGCTGACTGCCCAGGAGGGTCGTAGGCACCCCAGACCTGCTTTTGGAGGTTTGGTCAGCATGGTGGGCATCGGTAGTGCAGTGAGGAGAGTCAAGTGAGCGGTAGTGCCGAGGAGCCAGAGCAGCTGCAGAGGCACCTGAGCAGCCGCTGGCCGCCTGTGAATCGTGTTCAGGATTTGGCATTTGGCATCTGCTGCGTTTGGTGCAGTTTGGTTTGGCACGGCTAGCTGTACTACGAGAGGCAACTGGAGGAGGGGGTGCGGTGTAGCCTATACTGTGCAGCAAAGAACTAGCAGGAGCGGTGATCACAGCGGCTGAAGTCTACCAGAACCTGGGAGTTGGAGCCGATAGTAGGAGGTGAGGGATTCCTTGTGAAACGTGTAACACAATTTTCAGAGGCAAGTTGGAGGCAAATAATTTCAGCCCCAGTGATATTTAGCAAAATTACAAGTCGGTTCTTCTGGGATATAAAAGCGTGAGTGTGAACCTCCTCTTATAAACCTGCAATTTGGAGGCAAATAATTCCAGATCCAGTGATATAAGTGAAATGAGATCAGGACGGGTTAGGCAGGTGCCCCCGCTACAAAAAACACATAAGCAAAAGAAATCACAAACAAATTCAACTATAACAAGGGGGACATCCCCAATAAGACCACAATGGACTGGAAATTATCTTTCCTCAACACCATCTCAAATGGAAACTAATCCTGGGAAAAACAAGAGACTGGAACAAAAAATAAGCAAATTGTTTTTCCTGAAGGACCCAGGAGCAGCTATCTTTTCAGAAACAGGAAACATCAAGGGTCTGCTTACGCCCCTTGCTAAACAAAAATTAAAAGTCACTGCATTGCAAGTAGTCCCACAACAAGTATAACATGCAATGGCAACCCAAATAGCACCAGGACTAAATGAAAGTGTGGGAACAACGGATCTAATAACAACAGAGTTAAGAAATTATAACAATTCGCCAGCAGTCCATCAGACAAAAAGTGCAAAAAAAACTATAGTCCAGGCAATTATACATTCAGTTAATAACAATAAAAATTATTTGGGAGACACTAAGCCAATATCCATTGAGATGAATATGGAATCAGATAAAAGAAATCACCACAGGATGATACAACTACAAACAAACTAAAAGTATCGGAGCATTTTCATTTGACCGCTAATAGGGATAACCTAAGACAAGATAATCAATGTTAAGATCCCCTTGTAATTCCGAGCGAATTAAAGGCTTCATCTTCCTGGTTACATTCAACACTAATAATGGAGAATATGGAATTGGTTGAAGCTTTGGAAACAAAAACATCGAAACAACATAATTCTGGAATTAACTCTCCAAATATGCAAACAGAAATAGTAAAGCAAAAAAATGAAAAACAAAAAGGAAATAAAAAACATAAGGTCTCTGTATTAAGAACTTGTGGTGCTGAATCAAACCAGGATCTTAGCTCAATTATAGAAATATCAAGTCATTGTTCTACCCAGATCTCTATGGAGAGAAAGCATGATTTATCATATGGTCTGCCAGGTACTATAAGAGAGGATCCAAATGATCAATTCAAAATTCAAACAGAAATAAATGTTAGTCCTTCAGCACTTCAGCAGGATAATTCAATAGCGAGAGGATTATATGCAAGTAAGCCAAAAGAATGAACTAACCGAATGGAGATAGATAACTTATCCTCCCTACACTCCTCATTATTAAATACCTTGCAAACATCAATATCGGTCCTAAATATGCAATCAGACAAATTAGACGTCCAGATTGATCTTATGAATCTTATGGCAACTCACGTTTCTAGCATTAATTCCAAAATAGATATATTGACCAATCAAATGAGGAAATTTAAATTACCGAAGAATCCAGATCCACAATGCATCTGTACATGTGATCAAATAATAGATAAACTAAGTACATTACCAGCTATACTAATTGATATATTGAAATAAATAAAATACAGGCCAACAATAGAGAATAATCAGCTGGAAGATAAGCAGGAGAAATTACAGCCAATCGGTAATCCAACAACAAAAATGACATTAAAAAACAACAGGCTGGGCTGCTGAAGGTGCAAATTACTGAAAATATACAGGAAACTCAAAATGATGGGTCATTGATCCTTTTATCAAATAGTGCTGAAGAATCCACTGTCACAAAATCCAAATTGGTTCTTACTCAAGTTTTAACAAAAAGGCAAAAAAAAGTGCTAGAAAAGGAAGGCAGTAAATAAATGGCCCTACACGAAATGATGGAGAGCTCAATACGTGTTACCCATTATTTAGTGCCATGAAACAAAAGAAATCTCTCCCAGAATTAGATACCACTAAAAGAAAGTGTACTTCGGTAGATCAATTGTTGGACGGCACCAGGCACCCTGGTTCAAATTGTATAGAAAGTAAGGTCAGTGAAATTATTATGAAAACCGGTAAAGACTAATTCACCCGAGCGAAATTAGCCTCGGTTATGGAAAAAAGCGATACAAATGCAAAAATAGATGAAAAGGGTATACATTCAGAAAGTCCACAGACAGAAAAATTGATGACAAATAGAAAACAGGATACATTAACAGAAAATCCAATAGGGCAAGATCAGATCAAATGCCCTCAGATACAATTTTGTAAATGTTTGGAACAGAAACAAATGGAAAGCCGAAGAATTCCTAATAACAATCCTCCAGAAGTCCTAACAAACAATTGCTGTAAGAAAATAACTTTTCCAAACGCACAGTAACTGCAAGCGTGGATAAAGAAATAGTGGTCACGTGTCCTTTAGCAGACAGTAACAACCAACATGAGCCTCATTTCATACCACCTAATATACAGTTCAAAGAGATAGCTAAAGGTAAAAATCTCTCCTACAATCAGTGCCAAACAAAACATAATATACCAACTCAGAATCAAGGAGGAGCAATTTGAAACTTGGGGTATAAAAATAATAAAATCAGCATCGCAGCGCTACCCTGCTCCATTGGCACAAGGAGTCAATAAGCTGAGCGCACATCCTCCAGTGTATTCGATTCTGCACAATGCCAGAGGACCAACAAGTACAGATACGGTGTCCCCAACAAGAGGGAGGAATAACTATAGGTATTGGTCTCCCTTAACAAATAGTAGGCATTGACCAGTTACTGAAGTAAAACATGCTTGTCAAAATGAGAAATTAAATATACTTTCCTGGAACATTGCAGGTGCAATTACATAACTTACGGATAGACCCTTATTGGAAACCTGGGCTTCATATGATATTATAGTACTTCAAGAAACCTGGTTGACAGAACTAATTCAGCTACCTGGATTCACAGTACATCAGGTGGATGCAGTAAAAACGAGTAATTGTGGAAGAGCAAAGGGTGGTCTTTCGGTATACATATCAAATAATTTCAACTCAGAATCCGAAGAAATGTCGACAACTTCAAATAATATACAGATAATAAAACTTAAATTTGCAAGCGGTCACTGGGTAATTCTGTTTAATATATATGCTCACCCAAATGCTCAAGAAAAACTAAAAACATTCAAAAAGCTAATCCAGGAAATCCAGGAAATAATTGAACTAAGATATAATACTCCAACTTGGGATATCGTCATAACAGGTGACTTTAATACTCATCTCATCTTTACACCAGAAGAAGACGATCAGTTAACTGTTGGAAATGAATTATGGTCAATAAAACATCAAACTGCCCATCAATGGAGGAAGCCAAATAAAGTGGGCAAGGAACTAGTGACAACCCTGTAACACCTGGGACTGAGATTAATCAACGGGCGAACATTGGATGATAGCCCACCAAGCATAACATACTATGGCCCAACCACGGGGTCCGTTATTGATTACACAATTCTAAGCCTGCCATTAATTCAGCAATTAAGTTTGTTCAAAATAAAGTGTACCACGGAAAGTGATAACTTGATGCAGCAAATAGCAATAAACATTAATCTGGATAGATTTCATCCAGCACCAACATTAAATGAGGGAAGTTTAGTATTAGCCTATAAAAGAGTGAACTGGTCAAGGGAACGACTACCGGATAGTCAAAGCCAAAACAATACTGGAGGACTATATAGAGTTACTACCTTCAATGTTAAAAGCTTGGAATAAATTTGTGCTCGAAGCAACGAAAGAAAACACAATAGTAATTATTAGACGGATCACAAATCATAATTGCTTACCAGCACATACAATTAAAGGGTTCAAAAAGGAATTGAGAAGAGAAATAAGGAAGGTAAAAAAACAAGGCAATAGATCAAATGCTTGGGATAAGCTAAAGATTCTGAAAAAAGGGTTTAAGAAACGCGTCTGGTTAGAAAAAAGAAAAATAACCGATGAGTTTTGGGCAAAGATGGTCGATAATTGCAAACATTTTGGAAAATAATAAATGTCCTAAATAAGTCTCTTAACACAAAAATATCAACAAATGTAACAGAAGAAACTTGGGCTGTGTATTTAACAAACCTCTTTGTAGCTGAGAACCAATTAAGGACTTATGAAAATAACAAAACTAATCAAATGATTGAACCATCATTCCACTATGCCCATGTGCCCGAAATGGATGATACATTGAGTATTAAAATCGAAAAAAGGTTATTAAATCAGGAAGAAGTGATAGTGCTCCCGGTCCAAATGGCATTCCACCAGCCTTATTTAAAACTGACCCAAAGTATTGGGCTAATCGCATAATGCCGTTGTTCAAAGAGGTGGAAAATACAGGTTCAATTCCTGATAGTTAGAGAGGATCGATAATAAACCCTATTTATAAGGGAGGTGATAAAACAAATCCATCCAACAATAGGTTAATAGCCCTTACTGATACAGAAGCAAAATATTATGCATCAATATTATTGGAAGAGCTAATAGAGTGGTCAAATGACAAGAATCTGATTCCATCTCAGCAAACAGGATTCCAGAAGGGATATGGTACCACAATTAACATGCTAGCAGTATCAGTTATTGAGGAAAAAAGCAAACGTCTAAGGAAAAAAGTTACAACTCTGTTTCATAGACCTGAAGGCTGCCTTCGACCGGGTGGATCGTTCACTTCTTTGGGCCAAATTAAGAAGTTGGGGCATACAAACAAAGTTACTAAGAGCAATCAAATCACTATATACAGATATGTGGATTCAAATTAAAGTAGGGGATGGAACCAAATTGTCAAGGAAAATACCAATGGCTAGGGGGCCTAAGCAAGGCTGTGTGCTAGCCCCACACCTGTTTAATCTATTTATGGCGGATTTGTCTCTCCAATTGGATTCTGTCAACGCACATGCACCAAGACTAGGACCATTGACGATATCCCATTTAGCCTATGCTGAGGATATTGTACTGTTGAGTCACACAGAAATTGGTCTTCAAAGACTACTTCAAATAACAGCGACCTATACAAAACATAATAATTTGGAAATAAATATCTCTAAAACAAAAGCTATGCGTATAGGAAGGAATACTGGTGCATCTCTAAAGATCAAGCTGGAAGATCAAATCATAGAAGAATTTACTACCTAGAAGTACCTGGGGTTTCACTTCGATAAAAATGTTAATTTTCATGCACAACATAATTACATGGCTGGGAAAAGCAAAGCTCTGATACATGTGTTTAGCTTGTTGGCAAGAAAATTAGATGGACCCTCCTATCAACCACTGCTTGCAGTAAATAAAGCAAAGTTTCCTTCCTTCGCTAACTTATGTAAGTGTGGTGATGTATGGTAGGGATGCTAAATTATTAGACAGTTTACAAATGAAAACATATAAACAGGGATTCCATCTTCCATCTAATGCCTCCCCAGCCCAAATCCGTTTAGAATTTGGCTTATTTCAGCAAAGTATAGCAAGAAGGTATCACTTTATCAAAACTATGCATAAAATACGAAATAATGATTCAAGTGTGTTAGTTAAAGCACTATGGGAAACCATAATCCTTGATGCTAAGTCAACCTATAGTAAATACTTATATGCCTCCATATGTCTAATACATGTGGGTGATTTGTGGGCCCTAAAACTGTCTCATCACACGTTCTGCCAGGCTATGAATAAAGCAGCTAAAAATCACTTACTGATCGAGGATAAAAGTCTCTTTTCACGACGAGCTCATGCATGGATGACAATTCAAACATATGTCACATTACAGCCTGCAATTTATTTTCAATTAACGTATCCAGTGCGCTTTAAGAAGCAATTAATCGCTATGCGCCAAGGGGACCTGCCGTATTTATCTGAAAAACCATCTTGTCGATATAATGGACCAAAAACATGTAGATTATGTGATGCTGCGGAAGAAGATTTTGTGCATTTGGTTTGTATATGCCCCGAAATGATGAATGCACGCCGATTACTTTTAAAGTTTTTATTTAATGAGCGAGGGATCTGTACATGTAGAACAGCAATCATGAGAAGCTTGGACTCTACTGATCCTCGCCTAAATTGCCACTTGCTGAAATATTTGGAAATCCACGGCAAAGCAGTAAAAGAGACAGTAGAAGGCATCCATAAAGGCAGGCTCTAATTGTATCTTATTGTTAAGGTAGCAAAAGTTATAGTAATTGATGCCATCATGAACAACAGAATCATGCTTGTCATCTCCTATGTATCCCCATACAAATCTGTTGAAATACTGTAAAGTACTTATAACCCCGCTCTGATGATATTTTATAAAGTTGGAATATAACTGTTATTGTTGTATTAATATAGATAACGTTTTTATGAGATGGAGTGACATCCTTTTTAAAGGAAAAAAATGTATTTAACTGTATTTTGTATTGTGATGGTTTTTATTAACTAAAAACAATAAACATTTCATATCCAGTTGCACATAGCTCGCAGGCACGGACCTCAGAAAATCTACACCAGCAAATAAAAGGACCTCCACACAAAAATATGTGGTGAAGCAGTGCAGAGTATTTATTTCGGCATAGAATAACACAGGACAAGTGCCCTCCATGATGCGTTTTGCTCCTCGTGGGAGCTTGGTCACATGATGCATCCATTAGCTATGACGACATTTAAAGTGATCTAAGGTGAGTAAAGTGCACGAATAGCCTTAGAAACAAGGTTTAATGTTTTCCATACACATAAAAATAACTTATCCTCCCTACACTCCTCATTATTAAATACCTTGCAAACATCAATATTGGTCCTAAATATGCAATCAGACAAATTAGACGTCCAGATTGATCTTATGAATCTTATGGCAACTCACGTTTCTAGCATTAATTCCAAAATAGATATATTGACCAATCAAATGAGGAAATTTAAATTATTGAAGAATCCAGATCCACAGTGCATCTGTAAATGTGATCAAATAATAGATAAACTAAGTACATTACCAGCTATACTAATTGATATATTGAAAGGAATAAAGTACAGGCCAACAATAGAGAATAATCAGCTGGAAGATAAGCAGGAGCAATTACAGCCAATCGGTAATCCAACAACAAAAATGACATTAAAAAACAACAGGCTGGGCTGCTGAAGGAGCAAATTACTGAAAATATACAGGAAACTCAAAATGATGGGTCATTGATCCTTTTATCAAATAGTGCTGAAGAATCCACTGTCACAAAATCCAAATTGGTTCTTACTCAAGTTTTAACAAAAAGGCAAAAAAAAGTGCTAGAAAAGGAAGGCAGTAAATAAATGGCCCTACACGAAATGATGGAGAGCTCAATACGTGTTACCCATTATTTAGCGCCATGAAACAAAAGAAATCTCTCCCAGAATTAGATACCACTAAAAGAAAGTGTACTTCGGTAGATCAATTGTTGGACGGCACCAGGCACCCTGGTTCAAATTGTATAGAAAGTAAGGTCAGTGAAATTATTATGAAAACCGGTAAAGACTAATTCACCCGAGCGAAATTAGCCTCGGTTATGGAAAAAAGCGATACAAATGCAAAAATAGATGAAAAGGGTATACATTCAGAAAGTCCACAGACAGAAAAATTGATGACAAATAGAAAACAGGATACATTAACAGAAAATCCAATAGGGCAAGATCAGATCAAATGCCCTCAGATACAATTTTGTAAATGTTTGGAACAGAAACAAATGGAAAGCCGAAGAATTCCTAATAACAATCCTCCAGAAGTCCTAACAAACAATTGCTGTAAGAAAATAACTTTTCCAAACGCACAGTAACTGCAAGCGTGGATAAAGAAATAGTGGTCACGTGTCCTTTAGCAGACAGTAACAACCAACATGAGCCTCATTTCATACCACCTAATATACAGTTCAAAGAGATAGCTAAAGGTAAAAATCTCTCCTAAAATCAGTGCCAAACAAAACATAATATACCAACTCAGAATCAAGGAGGAGCAATTTGAAACTTGGGGTATAAAAATAATAAAATCAGCATCGCAGCGCTACCCTGCTCCATTGGCACAAGGAGTCAATAAGCTGAGCGCACATCCTCCAGTGTATTCGATTCTGCACAATGCCAGAGGACCAACAAGTACAGATACGGTGTCCCCAACAAGAGGGAGGAATAACTATAGGTATTGGTCTCCCTTAACAAATAGTAGGCATTGACCAGTTACTGAAGTAAAACATGCTTGTCAAAATGAGAAATTAAATATACTTTCCTGGAACATTGCAGGTGCAATTACATAACTTACGGATAGACCCTTATTGGAAACCTGGGCTTCATATGATATTATAGTACTTCAAGAAACCTGGTTGACAGAACTAATTCAGCTACCTGGATTCACAGTACATCAGGTGGATGCAGTAAAAACGAGTAATTATGGAAGAGCAAAGGGTGGTCTTTCGGCATACATATCAAATAATTTCAACTCAGAATCCGAAGAAATGTCGACAACTTCAAATAATATACAGATAATAAAACTTAAATTTGCAAGCGGTCACTGGGTAATTCTGTTTAATATATATGCTCACCCAAATGCTCAAGAAAAACTAAAAACATTCAAAAAGCTAATCCAGGAAATCCAGGAAATAATTGAACTAAGATATAATACTCCAACTTGGGATATCGTCATAACAGGTGACTTTAATACTCATCTCATCTTTACACCAGAAGAAGACGATCAGTTAACTGTTGGAAATGAATTATGGTCAATAAAACATCAAACTGCCCATCAATGGAGGAAGCCAAATAAAGTGGGCAAGGAACTAGTGACAACCCTGTAACACCTGGGACTGAGATTAATCAACGGGCGAACGTTTGATGATAGCCCACCAAGCATAACATACTATGGCCCAACCACGGGGTCCGTTATTCATTACACAATTCTAAGCCTGCCATTAATTCAGCAATTAAGTTTGTTCAAAATAAAGTGTACCACGGAAAGTGATAACTTGATGCAGCAAATAGCAATAAACATTAATCTGGATAGATTTCAACCAGCACCAACATTAAATGAGGGAGGTTTAGTAACGGCCTATAAAAGAGTGAACTGGTCAAGGGAACGACTACCGGATAGTCAAAGCCAAAACAATACTGGAGGACTATATAGAGTTACTACCTTCAATGTTAAAAGCTTGGAATTAATTTGTGCTCGAAGCAACGAAAGAAAACACAATAGTAATTATTAGACGGATCACAGATCATAATTGCTTACCAGCACATAAAATTAAAGGGTTCAAAAAGGAATTGAGAAGAGAAATAAGGAAGGTAAAAAAACAAGGCAATAGATCAAATGCTTGGGATAAGCTAAATATTCTGAAAAAAGAGTTTAAGAAACGCGTCTGGTTAGAAAAAAGAAAAATAACCGATGAGTTTTGGGCAAAGATGGTCGATAATTGCAAACATTTTGGAAAATAATAAATGGCCTAAATAAGTCTCTTAACACAAAAATATCAACAAATGTAACAGAAGAAACTTGGGCTGTGTATTTAACAAACCTCTTTGTAGCTGAGAACCAATTAAGGACTAATGAAAATAACAAAACTAATCAAATGATTGAACCATCATTCCACTATGCCCATGTGCCCGAAATGGATGATACATTAAGTATTAAAATCGAAAAAAGGTTATTAAATCAGGAAGAAGTGATAGTGCTCCCGGTCCAAATGGCATTCCACCAGCCTTATTTAAAACTGACCCAAAGTATTGGGCTAATCGCATAATTCCATTGTTCAAAGAGGTGGAAAATACAGGTTCAATTCCTGATAGTTAGAGAGGATCGATAATAAACCCTATTTATAAGGGAGGTGATAAAACAAATCCATCCAACAATAGGTTAATAGCCCTTACTGATACAGAAGCAAAATATTATGCATCAATATTATTGGAAGAGCTAATAGAGTGGTCAAATGACAAGAATCTGATTCCATCTCCGCAAACAGGATTCCGGAAGGGATATGGTACCACAATTAACATGCTAGCAGTATCAGTTGTTGAGGAAAAAAGCAAACGTCTAAGGAAAAAAGTTACAACTCTGTTTCATAGACCTGAAGGCTGCCTTCGACCGGGTGGATCGTTCACTTCTTTGGGCCAAATTAAGAAGTTGGGGCATACAAACAAAGTTACTAAGAGCAATCAAATCACTATATACAGATATGTGGATTCAAATTAAAGTAGGGGATGGAACCAAATTGTCAAGGAAAATACCAATGGCTAGGGGGCCTAAGCAAGGCTGTGTGTTAGCCCCACACCTGTTTAATCTATTTATGGCGGATTTGTCTCTCCAATTGGATTCTGTCAACGCACATGCACCAAGACTAGGACCATTGACGATATCCCATTTAGCCTATGCTGAGGATATTGTACTGTTGAGTCACACAGAAATTGGTCTTCAAAGACTACTTCAAATAACAGCGACCTATACAAAACATAACAATTTGGAAATAAATATCTCTAAAACAAAAGCTATGCGTATAGGGAGGAATACTGGTGCATCTCTAAAGATCAAGCTGGAAGATCAAATCATAGAAGAATTTACTACCTAGAAGTACCTGGGGTTTCACTTCGATAAAAATGTTAATTTTCAAGCACAACATAATTACATGGCTGGGAAAAGCAAAGCTCTGATACATGTGTTTAGCTTGTTGGCAAGAAAATTAGATGGACCCTCCTATCAACCACTGCTTGCAGTAAATAAAGCAAAGTTTCCTTCCTTCGCTAACTTATGTAAGTGTGGTGATGTATGGTAGGGATGCTAAATTATTAGACAGTTTACAAATGAAAACATATAAACAGGGATTCCATCTTCCATCTAATGCCTCCCCAGCCCAAATCCGTTTAGAATTTGGCTTATTGCAGCAAAGTATAGCAAGAAGGTATCACTTTATCAAAACTATGCATAAAATACGAAATAATGATTCAAGTGTGTTAGTTAAAGCACTATGGGAAACCATAATCCTTGATGCTAAGTCAACCTATAGTAAATACTTATATTCCTCCATATGTCTAATACATGTGGGTGATTTGTGGGCCCTAAAACTGTCTCATCACACGTTCTGCCAGGCTATGAATAAAACAGCTAAAAATCACTTACTGATCGAGGATAAAAGTCTCTTTTCACGACGAGCTCATGCATGGATGACAATTCAAACATATGTCACATTACAGCCTGCAATTTATTTTCAATGAACGTATCCAGTGCGCTTTAAGAAGCAATTAATCGCTATGCGCCTAGGGGACCTGCCGTATTTAAAAACCGTCTTGTCGATATAATGGACCAAAAACATGTAGATTATGTGATGCTGCGGAAGAAGATTTTGTGCATTTGGTTTGTATATGCCCCGAAATGATGAATGCACGCCGATTACTTTTAAAGTTTTTATTTATTGAGCGAGGGATCCGTACATGTAGAACAGCAATCATGAGAAGCTTGGACTCTACTGATCCTCGCCTAAATTGCAACTTGCTGAAATATTTGGAAATCCACGGCAAAGCAGTAAAAGAGACAGTAGAAGGCATCCATAAAGGCAGGCTCTAATTGTATCTTATTGTTAAGGTAGCAAAAGTTATAGTAATTGATGCCATCATGAACAACAGAATCATGCTTGTCATCTCCTATGTACCCCCATACAAATCTGTTGAAATACTGTAAAGTACTTATAACCCCGCTCTGATGATATTTTATAAAGTTGGAATATAACTGTTATTGTTGTATTAATATAGATAACGTTTTTATGAGATGGAGTGACATCCTTTTTAAAGGAAAAAAATGTATTTAACTGTATTTTGTATTGTGATGGTTTTTATTAACTAAAAACAATAAACATTTCATATCCAGTTGCACATAGCTCGCAGGCACGGACCTCAGAAAATCTACACCAGCAAATAAAAGGACCTCCACACAAAAATATGTGGTGAAGCAGTGCAGAGTATTTATTTCGGCATAGAATAACACAGGCAAGTGCCCTCCATGATGCGTTTTGCTCCTCGTGGGAGCTTGGTCACATGATGCATCCATTAGCTATGACGACATTTAAAGTGATCTAAGGTGAGTAAAGTGCACGAATAGCCTTAGAAACACGGTTTAATGTTTTCCACACACATAAAAATAACTTATCCTCCCTACACTCCTCATTATTAAATACCTTGCAAACATCAATATTGGTCCTAAATATGCAATCAGACAAATTAGACGTCCAGATTGATCTTATGAATCTTATGGCAACTCACGTTTCTAGCATTAATTCCAAAATAGATATATCGACCAATCAAATGAGGAAATTTAAATTATCGAAGAATCCAGATCCACAGTGCATCTGTAAATGTGATCAAATAATAGATAAACTAAGTACATTACCAGCTATACTAATTGATATATTGAAAGAAATAAAGTACAGGCCAACAATAGAGAATAATCAGCTGGAAGATAAGCAGGAGAAATTACAGCCAATCGGTAATCCAACAACAAAAATGACATTAAAAAACAACAGGCTGGGCTGCTGAAGGAGCAAATTACTGAAAATATACAGGAAACTCAAAATGATGGGTCATTGATCCTTTTATCAAATAGTGCTGAAGAATCCACTGTCACAAAATCCAAATTGGTTCTTACTCAAGTTTTAACAAAAAGGCAAAAAAAAGTGCTAGAAAAGGAAGGCAGTAAATAAATGGCCCTACACGAAATGATGGAGAGCTCAATACGTGTTACCCATTATTTAGTGCCATGAAACAAAAGAAATCTCTCCCAGAATTAGCTACCACTAAAAGAAAGTGTACTTCGGTAGATCAATTGTTGGACGGCACCAGGCACCCTGGTTCAAATTGTATAGAAAGTAAGGTCAGTGAAATTATTATGAAAACCGGGCACGTTAATCTGAAGGGTAAAGACAAATTCACCCGAGCGAAATTAGCCTCGGTTATGGAAAAAAGTGATACAAATGCAAAAATAGATGAAAAGGGTATACATTCAGAAAGTCCACAGACAGAAAAATTGATGACAAATAGAAAACAGGATACATTAACAGAAAATCCAATAGGGCAAGATCAGATCAAATGCCCTCAGATACAATTTTGTAAATGTTTGGAACAGAAACAAATGGAAAGCCGAAGAATTCCTAATAACAATCCTCCAGAAGTCCTAACAAACAATTGCTGTAAGAAAATAACTTTTCCAAACGCACAGTAACTGCAAGCGTGGATAAAGAAATAGTGATCACGTGTCCTTTAGCAGACAGTAACAACCAACATGAGCCTCATTTCATACCACCTAATATACAGTTTAAAGAGATAGCTAAAGGTAAAAATCTCTCCTACAGTCAGTGCCAAACAAAACATATTATACCAACTCAGAATCAAGGAGGAGCAATTTGAAACTTGGGGTATAAAAATAATAAAATCAGCATCGCAGCGCTACCCTGCTCCATTGGCACAAGGAGTCAATAAGCTGAGCGCACATCCTCCAGTGTATTCGATTCTGCACAATGCCAGAGGACCAACAAGTACAGATACGGTGTAACCAACAAGAGGGAGGAATAACTATAGGTATTGGTCTCCCTTAACAAATAGTAGGCATTGACCAGTTACTGAAGTAAAACATGCTTGTCAAAATGAGAAATTAAATATACTTTCCTGGAACATTGCAGGTGCAATTACAAAACTTACGGATAGACCCTTATTGGAAACCTGGGCTTCATATGATATTATAGTACTTCAAGAAACCTGGTTGACAGAACTAATTCAGCTACCTGGATTCACAGTACATCAGGTGGATGCAGTAAAAACGAGTAATTATGGAAGAGCAAAGGGTGGTCTTTCGGTATACATATCAAATAATTTCAACTCAGAATCCGAAGAAATGTCGACAACTTCAAATAATATACAGATAATAAAACTTAAATTTGCAAGCGGTCACTGGGTAATTCTGTTTAATATATATGCTCACCCAAATGCTCAAGAAAAACTAAAAACATTCAAAAAGCTAATCCAGGAAATCCATGAAATAATTGAACTAAGATATAATACTCCAACTTGGGATATCGTCATAACAGGTGACTTTAATACTCATCTCATCTTTACACCAGAAGAAGACGATCAGTTAACTGTTGAAAATGAATTATGGTCAATAAAACATCAAACTGCCCATCAATGGAGGAAGCCAAATAAAGTGGGCAAGGAACTAGTGACAACCCTGTAACACCTGGGACTGAGATTAATCAACGGGCGAACGTTGCATGATAGCCCACCAAGCATAACATACTATGGCCCAACCACGGGGTCCGTTATTGATTACACAATTCTAAGCCTGCCATTAATTCAGCAATTAAGTTTGTTCAAAATAAAGTGTACCACGGAAAGTGATAACTTGATGCAGCAAATAGCAATAAACCTTAATCTGGATAGATTTCAACCAGCACCAACATTAAATGAGGGAGGTTTAGTAACGGCCTATAAAAGAGTGAACTGGTCAAGGGAACGACTACCGGATAGTCAAAGCCAAAACAATACTGGAGGACTATATAGAGTTACTACCTTCAATGTTAAAAGCTTGGAATAAATTTGTGCTCGAAGCAACGAAAGAAAACACAATAGTAATTATTAGACGGATCACAGATCATAATTGCTTACCAGCACATAAAATTAAAGGGTTAAAAAAGGAATTGAGAAGAGAAATAAGGAAGGTAAAAAAACAAGGCAATAGATCAAATGCTTGGGATAAGCTAAAGAGTCTGAAAAAAGAGTTTAAGAAACGCGTCTGGTTAGAAAAAAGAAAAATAACCGATGAGTTTTAGGGCAAAGATGGTCGATAATTGCAAAAATTTTGGAAAATAATAAATGGCCTAAATAAGTCTCTTAACACAAAAATATCAACAAATGTAACAGAAGAAACTTGGGCTGTGTATTTAACAAACCTCTTTGTAGCTGAGAACCAATTAAGGACTAATGAAAATAACAAAACTAATCAAATGATTGAACCATCATTCCACTATGCGCATGTGCCCGAAATGGATGATACATTCAGTATTAAAATCGAAAAAAGGTTATTAAATCAGGAAGAAGTGATAGTGCTCCCAGTCCAAATGGCATTCCACCAGCCTTATTTAAAACTGACCCAAAGTATTGGGCTAATCGCATAATGCCATTGTTCAAAGAGGTGGAAAATACAGGTTCAATTCCTGATAGTTAGAGAGGATCGATAATAAACCCTATTTATAAGGGAGGTGATAAAACAAATCCATCCAACTATAGGTTAATAGCCCTTACTGATACAGAAGCAAAATATTATGCATCAATATTATTGGAAGAGCTAATAGAGTGGTCAAATGACAAGAATCTGATTCCATCTCCGCAAACAGGATTCCGGAAGGGATATGGTACCACAATTAACATGCTAGCAGTATCAGTTGTTGAGGAAAAAAGCAAACGTCTAAGGAAAAAAGTTACAACTCTGTTTCATAGACCTGAAGGCTGCCTTCGACCGGGTGGATCGTTCACTTCTTTGGGCCAAATTAAGAAGTTGGGGCATACAAACAAAGTTACTAAGAGCAATCAAATCACTATATACAGATATGTGGATTCAAATTAAAGTAGGGGATGGAACCAAATTGTCAAGAAAAATACCAATGGCTAGGGGGCCTAAGCAAGGCTGTGTGCTAGCCCCACACCTGTTTAATCTATTTATGGCGGATTTGTCTCTCCAATTGGATTCTGTCAACGCACATGCACCAAGACTAGGACCATTGACGATATCCCATTTAGCCTATGCTGAGGATATTGTACTGTTGAGTCACACAGAAATTGGTCTTCAAAGACTACTTCAAATAACAGCGACCTATACAAAACATAACAATTTGGAAATAAAATCATAGAAGAATTTACTACCCAGAAGTACCTGGGGTTTCACTTCGATAAAAATGTTAATTTTCAAGCACAACATAATTACATGGCTGGGAAAAGCAAAGCTCTGATACATGTGTTTAGCTTGTTGGCAAGAAAATTAGATGGACCCTCCTATCAACCACTGCTTGCAGTAAATAAAGCAAAGTTTCCTTCCTTCGCTAACTTATGTAAGTGTGGTGATGTATGGTAGGGATGCTAAATTATTAGACAGTTTACAAATGAAAACATATAAACAGGTATTCCATCTTCCATCTAATGCCTCCCCAGCCCAAATCCGTTTAGAATTTGGCTTATTGCAGCAAAGTATAGCAAGAAGGTATCACTTTATCAAAACTATGCATACAATACGAAATAATGATTCAAGTGTTTTAGTTAAAGCACTATGGGAAACCATAATCCTTGATGCTAAGTCAACCTATAGTAAATACTTATATTCCTCCATATGTCTAATACATGTGGGTGATTTGTGGGCCCTAAAACTGTCTCATCACACGTTCTGCCAGGCTATGAATAAAGCAGCTAAAAATCACTCACTGATCGAGGATAATAGTCTCTTTTGACGACGAGCTCATGCATGGATGACAATTCAAACATATGTCACATTACAGCCTGCAATTTATTTTCAATTAACGTATCCAGTGCGCTTTAAGAAGCATTTAATCGCTATGCACCTAGGGGACCTGCCGTATTTATCTGAAAAACCGTCTTGTCGATATATTGGACCAAAAACATGTAGATTATGTGATGCTGCGGAAGAAGATTTTGTGCATTTGGTTTGTATATGCCCCGAAATGATGAATGCACGCCGATTACTTTTAAAGTTTTTATTTAACCCCTTCGGGGCTGATGACGAGCTGGGCTCGTCATGGAGTAGGGCGCTCGCACGCTCATGACGAGCCCAGCTCGTCATGAGCCCCACCCTCGGGGGAAGCGCCAGCGCTCTCCCCGAGTCAGCCCGATTTCGTTCGTTTCTGCGGGGATGGCAGGGGAAGACCTTCCCCTGCCTCCCCCCGCCCTCCCCGCCCGCGTCATCAATGACGTCAGCGCGCGAGGCGCGCTGACGTCACTGGGGGTTCCAGTTGTTTACCGAAGTGCAGGGAAGCCATTTGCTTCCTGCGCGTCGGAGTACAAAGAGGTTCGTTTTGCGGCTGGGGCAGGGGGGAATTTTTTGAAAAGGAGATCGAGTGAAAGGAAAGGCTTTTCCTTTCACTCGTTGCAAGTTTGGAGCATTCTGCTGCACGATCGTGCGATCGTGCAGCTGGAATGGTAGGGTTTTTTTTTTTTTTTGCATTTGTGGACAATTTCGTTGTTCGGGGAGCGGCCCCTTGGGGAAGGGTCGCTCCCCTTTGTGGGGTAACATTACTTTGTACTTGTTTTCATGCCTCTGGTATGACAAAATGTTGATTTGTTGGAAAAAAAAAACAGATGGGGTCATTTCTAAAATGTGAATGTAGTGCTGATTTTATTGAAGGATGCAAGTGCCTCTGTCCTTCATCTCTTTTATTTTTTGTGTACCTGAAGTGGCTGAAAAACACACCTGTGCTGCCTAGGCAAAGCTCACTAGTGTTTTTGGGCTGATGAATGTTTTTTTTTGTGTGTTGCTTTTCAAACACATGCTTTGTCTCCAGTGACCTTGTGTGTGTTACTATGCCATGTGCGAAGGGGTCCCTTGAGTGAGCTGTCCATCATAGTGGGAAGCTCACAAATGTTTTTGGGCTGTTGATTGTTTCCTGAATTTGTGCTGCAACTCTAGCGCCATCTTTGTCTCCATTGACCATGTGTGCGTTACTATGCAACTGCACAAATGTGCGCAGGGGTCCCTTGTGTGAGCTGTCCTTCATAGTGGAAAGGTCACAAATGTTTTTGGGCTGATGAATGATTTCCTGAATTTGTGCTGTAACTCGATCACCTGCTTTGTCTCCAGTGACCTTTGTGTGTGTTATTATGCCATTGCACCGATGTGCGCAGGGGTCCCTTGAGTGAGCTGTCCATAATAGTGGGAAGCTCACAAATGTTTTTGTGTTGATGATTGTTTTCCTGAGTTTGTGCCGCAACTCGAGCGCCATCTTTGTCTCCAGTGTCCATGTGTGCGTTACTATGCAATCGCACAGATGTGCGCAGGGGTCCCTTGTGTGAGCTGTCCATCATAGTGCTTGGGGTATGCACGAAACATGTCGACGATAGGAGTTGATAGGTACATCTGGACACATTACGTTTAGGGCAGCCTATCTTTCCACCCCGTTTTTAATATTACCACCTAGAGGCAAGAATAAAGTTTATTGTAAACCTACTGGGCAGGTATTTTTAACACACATCACATAGTCCACTCCTCAAATACACATGCACCACACATAGTCTAATAAAGTGCTCCTACGTAACTTTCGCAAGTCGCAGCATGCCCCAGCCCGTAGAGGACTGGGATGGCCCCAATGATGAAGCATGTCACCGTGGGGCAACCCTGGTGAGTGAGGGGACACCTAAAAGAGGAGCATTTCTCCCCTTTTTTGTACACAATACCATATTTTCACAATCGACCCCAGTGTGTGTTGGTTGTTATCTGAATAAACTAGCAAGGCTCTTAGGTATCTGGAAACAGAGACCATTTGTTCATCATAGTGGGAAGGTCACAAATGATTTTGGGCTGATGATTGCTTTCCTGAGTTTGTGCTGCAACTCGAGCGCCATCTTTGTCTCCAGTGTCCATGTGTGCGTTACTATGCAATCGCACAGATGTGCGCAGGGGTCCCTTGTGTGAGCTGTCCATCATAGTGGAAAGGTCACAAATGTTTTTGGGCTGATGAATGTTTTACTGAATTGGTGCTGCAACTCGATCACCTGCTTTGTCTCTAGTGACCTTTGTGTGTGTTATTATGCCATTGCACCGATGTGCGCAGGGGTCCCTTGAGTGAGCTGTCCATCATAGTGGGAAGTTCACAAATGTTTTTGGGCTGATGATTGCTTTCCTGAGTTTGTGCTGCAACTCGAGCCCCATCTTTGTCTCCAGTGTCCATGTGTGCGTTACTATGCAATTGCACAGATGTGCGCAGGGGTCCCTTGTGTGTGCTGTGAATCATAGTGGGAAGGTCACAAATGTTTTTGGGCTGATGAATGTTTTCCTGAATTTGTGCTGCAACTCGAGCGCTTGCTTTGTCTCCAGTGTCCGTGTGTGTTACTATGCCATCGCACCAATGTGTGCACAGGTCCCTTGAGTGAGCTGTCCATCATAGTGGGTAAATTTAGGAAAGATGGTGCACTCCGCTAGTTGGTGGGCGTTGCCAAACGGGGATCTTCTGTGTGAGTTCACATGCCTCTTATGTGTATAAATGGTCAGAGACTGTTGAGAGCAGCAGATGGGGAGAAAGAAGCTCCTGGTCATAGGAACTGTTTTAGGATTGCGCTTGTGAAAATCAAGGATGCAAGTGCCTCTGTCCAGCATCGCAGTTAACCACAGTAATTCTGTTGTCCCCCTCCCCATGAGAATCCCTGATGACGTCAGCGCGCACAGCACGCGCCAACATCTTCAGGGATTCCCAGGCGGTCGGGAAGCCATTTGCTTCCTGCGCCTGGAGGTGTTAGGTTGGTTTTGAGATATTTGGGGGGGTTTGCAAAGAGGCATCAGGGGAGAGGTAAGTGATTTTCCTCTCTTCTGATGTCTCTTTGCAGGGCATTTTTGGCTCACGGTCGCGCACAGCATTGCGATTGTGCGGTGGAAATGCCCCCACTAGCACCAGGGATTTTATTTTAGATTGTAGGAAGTGACCCATTGGGCAAGGGTCGCTTTCAGGTGGGTCGTATTTTAAATTTAGATTTTCTGGCCTCCCCCCCGGTGGGCAAATCAACCCGTACTTTTGTCCGTTTTGCCCTTTTTGATGGCCCATCTGTGTGGATGTGATTTTGGGGGTAAATTTGTGTATTGTTTATTCATTTGTTATGTTGTTTGTGAAATGTAGTATTAAATTATTTTTTTTCTTCTTTGTTTTTGATCCAGGCTTTTGCTGTTTGTATTGGTGTAGGTTGTGGTTCGGTTAATGCTGGTTTTGCAGCTTGTGTAGTTGCATGTGCTTGGTAAGTAAATGTTTTTTGTACTATTTTTCCTAGATAAATGTGTTGTTATGAAAAGTGAAGTTATTGCTGTTTGTGTGGCTTTGTGTTTCTTGATTGTTAACTTTTTTTTTGTATTGCTGCTTGATGTGTACTTTGTCTAATCTATACTTTTTTTTTTCTTTCCAGTGGGATTTCCTTTCTTTTTGCTGTGTTTCAGCAGAGTAGGTGCTGGTGAGTCTTCTTATATTTGGTTAGATTTGAATTGTTTTTGAGTGTATTGATTTTGTGTGAAGACTCTACCTTGTTTACTTCTTCCTTTGCACAGTGTAGGTTGTTGTTCACTTGTGTGTGTAGTCTTCTTGATTTGTAAGGATAATGGCTGCTCGCAGGATTACTGCTAAGCAGGTTGTTAGTTTGCTTTTTGAGTCTTCCTCTGACCATGGTCCAGACACTGACTCCGATTCGGAGCATGAGGTAGGTGCAGAAGATTCAGGCAGTGAGTTTTCTCTTCGCATGGTATCATCGGATGATGATTCTTCTTCTAGTGCTGATGAAGTGCCTGTGGTAGAGAGGGACATTGATGTGCCGGTAGAGAGGCAAGAGCCATGTGAGCGGCAGCCTAGGTCCTCAAGGTTTCCCTTTTTTTCTCGCCGGGAACAGGCAAGTGTGGTAAAGGCTGCGCCCAAAAGGTTTCACATTGCTGTGGTGCGCCAAAGGTTATCTGGTGCTGCTAGTCTTCCTGTTGTAGAGCAGCATGAGGCATCTGGTGCTGCTAGTCTTTCTGTTGTTGTTGAGCAGCAAGTGGCATCTGGGGATGCGAGTTCTTCTGTTGATGTTGAGATGCAAGAGGCAGCTGGGCATGTGAGTTCTCCTGTTGGTGAAGAGATGCAAAATGTATCTGGGGATGCTAGTATTCCTGTTGGTGTAGTGATGCAAGAGGCATCTGGGGATGCTAGTGTTCCCGTTGATGTAGTGCAGCAAGAGGCATCTGGCCTGCAGGCTAGGGTGGCTTCTTCTCCTCATGTTAGTGATGACGTCTGGGTTGCCCCTGGCATGGTGCAGCCGGAATTGCCAGACTTCACTGGTGTTCCAGGGTGTAGAGTGGATACTGACAATTTTTTGCCAATTCAATTTTTTCAGTTGTTTTTTGACGATGAGTTTTTGCAGGAGATTGTGGAGCAAACTAATTTGTATGCAGAGCAGTATTTGAGGGACCACAGTGCCAGCCTTAAGCCCCATTCCAGAGCTAACCATTGGTCTCCCACATATGTTGAAGAGATGAAGAAGTTTTTGGGATTAACTTTTTTGATGGGCTTGCTAAGGAAGCCATCAATGTCTTCTTATTGGTCCACTAGTCCCTTGATGGCAACATCTATATTTCCAGCAGTTATGACTCGTGATCGATATATGCTTCTTCTTCGCATGATGCATTTTGTTGATAATGATTTAGCGTTGCCACGCGATCACCCTGATTGTGACCGTCTTTTTAAGATTCGGCCTGTCCTTGATCACTTTGTTGATCGTTTTCCTGAGATGTTTGCACCTGGAAGAGAAATAGCTGTGGACGAGTCTTTGGTATTGTTCAAGGGCCGCTTGGTTTTTAGGCAATACATTCCTAGTAAGAGGGCACGCTATGGCATCAAACTGTATATGCTGTGTGACAGTGAGACTGGATATGTTTATAATTTCAGGGTGTACACCGGTAAGGATTCCAGCATTAACACTTCTGCTTGTCCGTCCACTTTTGGAGTGACTGAGAAAATTGTGTGGGAACTAGGTAGACGATTATTCAACAAAGGCCACCATTTATATGTAGATAACTTCTACACTAGTGTGCGTTTGTTCAAGGAGTTGGCCAAAGTGGGCACTGTTGCATGTGGCACGATGCGCAGTAACCGGAAAGGTTTCCCAATAGAACTTGTTTGCAAAAGGCTTGTGCGGGGACAGTCTACTGCATTGCGATGTGGGAAGCTTCTAGCTGTGAAGTTTTCAGACAGGAGAGATGTTTACATGCTGACTACTATCCATGACGAAAGCACTGAAGCTCTGCCAGTTCGGGGTGAGACTGCTGAAGTGCGTAAACCTGTGTGCATTTTAGACTATAATAGGCACATGGGTGGTGTTGACAGAGTAGATCAGAGGTTGGAACCTTATGCTGCTCTTCGAAAGGCTTACGTTTGGTACAAGAAGTTGGCTATCCATCTTTTCCACTTGGCATCCTTTAATGCTTTTGTTGTTTTCCAGAAATCTTGTCCTGAGTCAAAGATGCCTTTTGTTAAGTTTCAGGAGACTATAATAGGCAGCCTTGTACTAGTGGAACAGGCAAGTGTGCCAAGATTTGGAGTGGTGGAGGAAGTGGCTAGACTGAAAGATCGCCACTTTCCAGAATACATTCCTCCCACAACTGCAAAAGACAATCCCACTGAAAGATGTAGAGTCTGTTGGCGAAGAGAAGTGCGGAGGGAGTCTCGCATGCACTGTCCTGACTGTCCTTCAAATCCTGGATTGTGTGTGCCAGCTTGTTTTAAATCGTACCACACACAAAAGAAGTTTTGGGAGTTTCATTGAGCTTGTAAGTGTACTGTCTGGTCTGTTTTCTGTAATATTTTTTAGTTTGCTTTTAGGTTTGCATTAGTGCAAAGCATTTAGTTTTTGAATTTGTGTTAGCAGATTTGTAGGTTTCTACATTTGATTTGTGGTATTTCTTTAAAAAATTCTAATTTCGATGGTGGTGTGTGCAGGATTGTGCTTGGATTGTTGGTGTGCGTGGACTGGCGCTTGGCTGGTGGTGTGCGTGGTCTGGTGCTTGGCTGGCATAGTGCATGGATTGGAGTTGTGCTGGGGGGGTGAGTGGATTTTTGCTTGGCTGGCGGAGTGCATGGTTAGGTGCTTGGCTGGTGGTGTGAGTGGATGGCGCTTGGCTGGTGGTGTGCGTGGTCTGGTGCTTGGCTGGCATAGTGCATGGATTGGAGTTGTGCTGGGGGGGTGAGTGGATTTTTGCTTGGCTGGCGGAGTGCATGGTTAGGTGCTTGGCTGGTGGTGTGAGTGGATGGCGCTTGGCTGGTGGTGTGCATGGTCTGGTGCTTGGCTGGCATAGTGCATGGATTGGAGTTGTGCTGGGGGGTGAGTGGATTTTTGCTTGGCTGGCGGAGTGCATGGTTAGGTGCTTGGCTGGTGGTGTGAGTGGATGGCGCTTGGCTGGTGGTGTGCGTGGTCTGGTGCTTGGCTGGCATAGTGCATGGATTGGAGTTGTGCTGGGGGGGTGAGTGGATTTTTGCTTGGCTGGCGGAGTGCATGGTTAGGTGCTTGGCTGGTGGTGTGAGTGGATGGCGCTTGGCTGGTGGTGTGCGTGGTCTGGTGCTTGGCTGGCATAGTGCATGGATTGGAGTTGTGCTGGGAGGGTGCGTGGATTTTTGCTTGGCTGGCGGAGTGTATGGTTAGGTGCTTGGCTGGCGGTGTGAGTGGAGTGGTGCTTGGCTGGCAGTGTATGTGGAGTGGAGCTTGGCTGGCGGCGTGTGTGGAGTGGTGCTTGGATGGTGGTGTGGGTGGACTGGCGCTCGGCAGGCGGTGTGTGAGTAGTTACTTTCTGTTGGTCAATACACACACTGCTAGTTGAGTGACACTCCACACAGTCCATCATTTTGTGTAGTTGCAGTGTCAGAAATGTGGGCGTGTGAAAGTGATGGGCCCTTGAATGGCGCTGTTTGCTGGTGTGAGTGTTGAAATGTGATGGGTCCGCGGCTGGCGGTGTGAATGTTTTGTATGTGTCACGCGTACGAAAGGTGTATGAATGGCCTGTAAAGAGGTTGGTGCCTTGACGTGGCTTTACAGCTCACGAGCTGTGAGTCAGTGGTTCAGTTTATCATACTTTCAATTATACGCAGTGTATTTCATTTTTGATGAAATTACTTGCGTATCCAATTGTATGTACTGAATCATCACTCACCCTCGTGCCAAATCCAACCAGTATGTGTGTGTGCTTGCGGATTAGATGGGTGTGCAGTAATAATTGTTTTTTTTCTCTTTCTGCAGTAGGGTGTACCTTGCCCCTTATTGTGATTGTTGTTATGTGTTGCTTTTCCATTCAGATGGTGTCAATGGTCTGGTTTGTATCAGGTATGAAAGGTGCGTGAATGGCCTGTAAAATGGTTGGTGCCTTGTCGTGGCTTTACAGCTCACGAGTTGCGAGTCACTGGTTCGGTTTTTATGCATTTATTTATTGACAGACCATTTCATTTTTTTGAAATATCTTGTTAATAAAATTTTATGTACTGAACCATCACTCGCCCTCGTGCCAAATCCAACCTGTATGTGTGTGTCTTTGAGGAACAATGGTGAAAATGTTAAGTTCACCAGCTTTTGCTAGAGGGGTTACCTGGGTTTTTGGCCCCGTGCGAGACAGCCATCTAGGGAAACCTACCAAACCCACACATTTCTGAAAAGGAGACACCCGGGGGCTTCCAAGGAGGTATGGCTTGTGTGGATCCTCCAACGTTCCTGTACCCAGACTCCCTTGCAAACCTCATTTTGTGCTTGGAAAAATCAGTTTTTTCACACGTTTTAGTGTGGGAAAGCGTGGCATCACTAGGCTCACACAAATTACCACCCACCCAGCGTTTCCCAAGGTCTCCCGATAAAAATGGTACCTCACTTGCCTGGGTAGGCATAGTGGCTGCTTTAGGAAAAGGCCCAATTCATACTGTGGCGACCAAAACATTACCTTTAGCCAAATAATCTTATTTTTTGAGGGGGTCACCTGAGATTTTGGCCCGGGGCTTGGCGGGCATCTTTGGAAACTACCAAACCCAAACAGTTCTGAAAACTAGACACCCGGGGAAGTCCAGGGAGGTATGGCATGCGTGGGTCCCTCAATGTTTTCCTACCCAGAAACCCCTGCAAACCTGAAATTTTGGTCCAAAAACCCACTTTTCCATACTTTTTTGGGTGGGATCTCGCTGCCGGAACAAATGTCCTACCACCCAGTGTTTCCCTTGTTCTCCCGAGTAAAATGATACCTCACTTGTGTGGGTGGGCCAAAGGCATGTGACTCAGGCTGGGGTGCTTAATTTGTAAAACTTAAATATGACTAAAAACTACTTTTTTCAAAATTCATTTTTGGCGTGTTCTGCTTTGGGGCACCCACACAAGTGAGGTATCCTTTTACTCGGGAGAACAAGGGGAACGCAGGGTGGTAGGACTTTTTTGCCGGCACGGCGATCCCACGCCAAAATGTTAAAGCATTTTCTCTAGCTACATCGTCAGTGACCTTCCGGTGGGCACTACACTTCACTATTTTTACCTATTTTTAAGGTTTGCAAAGAGTTCTGGGTAGGAAAACATTGGGGGACCCACGCATGCCATACCTCCCTGGACTCCCCCGGGTGTCTAGTTTTCAGAACTGTTTGGGTTTGCTACTTTGCAAAGAATACCACCGAGCCCCCGGCCACAAACTCAGATGCCCCCCCCCCCAAAATCAAGGTAGTTTTGCAATGAGGTAATGTAAATTCACCACCGTACGATTTGAACCGTTTCCTGTTGCAGCCACTATGTCTATCCACGCAAGTGAGGTACCATTTTTTTCGGGAGACCTGGGGGCACGCTGGGTGAGTGGAAATTTGCTGATCCACGCAGATTCCAGAACTTTCCACCACAGAAATGTGAGGAAAATGTGTTTTTTTGGTCAAATTGTTATGTTTGCAAGGGATTCTGGGTAACAAAACCTGGGGGTAGGCAGACGAGTCTCCCCATCCTGAATTGCCCTGGGTGTCTAGTTTTCAAAAATGTATAGGTTTGCTAGGTTTCCCTAGGTGCTGGCATAGCTACGGCGCAAAAACAAAAGGTAGTCTTTTTGTCCGAATCGTGCTAAATTTCACTGGGAAATTGAGGTGCGACCATGCTGCGTTTTTCGCTGTTTCATGTCGCAGCCACTATGCCTACCCACGCAAGTGAGGTACCATTTTTTTCGGGAGACCTGAGGGCACGCTGGGTGGGTGGAAATTTTTTGATCCACGCAGATTCCAGAACTTTCCACCACAGAAATTTGAGGAAAATGGGTTTTTTGGTCAAATGTTTATGTTTGCAAGGGATTCTGGGTAACAAAACCTGGGGGTAGGCAGACGAGTCACCCCATCCTGAATTGCCCTGGGTGTCTAGTTTTCAAAAATGTATAGGTTTTCTAGGTTTCCCTAGGTGCTGGCAGAGCTACGGCGCAAAAACCAAAGGTAGTCTTTTTGTCCGAATCGTGCTAAATTTCACTGGGAAATTGAGGTGCAACCATGCTGCGTTTTTCGCTGTTTCATGTCGCAGCCACTATGCCTACCCACGCAAGTGAGGTACCATTTTTTTCGGGAGACCTGGGGGCACGCTGGGTAGGTGGAAATTTTTTGATCCACGCAGATTCCAGAACTTTCCACCACAGAAATGTGAGGAAAATGTGTTTTTTTGGTAAAATTATTTTGTTTGCAAGGGATTCTGGGTAACAAAACCTGGGGGTAGGCATACGAGTCACCCCATCCTAAATTGCCCTGGGTGTCTAGTTTTCAAAAATGTATAGGTTTGCTAGGTTTCCCTAGGTGCTGGCAGAGATACGGCGCAAAAAAAAAAGGTAGTCTTTTTGTCCAAATCGTGCTAAATTTCACTGGGAAATTGAGGTGCGACCATGCTGCGTTTTGCGCTGTTTCATGTCGCAGCCACTATGCCTACCCACGCAAGTGAGGTACCATTCTTTTTGGGAGACCTGGGGGAACGCTGGGTGAGTGGAAATTTGTTGATCCACGCAGATTCCAGAACTTTCCACCACAGAAATGTGAGGAAAATGTGTTTTTTTGGACAAATTTTTATGTTTGCAAGGGATTCTGGGTGACAAAACCTGGGGGTAGGCAGACGAGTCACCCCATCCTGAATTGCCCTGGGTGTCTAGTTTTCAAAAATGTATAGTTTTGCTAGGTTTCCCTAGGTGCTGGCAGAGCTACGGCGCAAAAACAAAAGGTAGTCTTTTTGTCCCAATCGTGCTAAATTTCACTGGGAAATTGAGGTGCGACCATGCTGCGTTTTTCGCTGTTTCATGTCGCAGCCACTATGCCTACCCACGCAAGTGAGGTACCATTTTTTTTGGGAGACCTGGGGACACGCTGGGTGGGTGGAAATTTTTTGATCCACGCAGATTCCAGAACTTTCCACCACAGAAATGTGAGGAAAATGTGTTTTTTTGGTCAAAAATGTTATGTTTGCAAGGGATTCTGGGTAACACAACCTGGGGGTAGGCAGACGAGTCACCCCATCCTGAATTGCCCTGGGTGTCTAGTTTTTAAAAATGTATAGGTTTGCTAGGTTTCCCTAGGTGCTGGCAGAGCTACGGCGCAAAAACAAAAGGTAGTCTTTTTGTCCGAATCGTGCTAAATTTCACTGGGAAATTGAGGTGCGACCATGCTGCATTTTTCGCTGTTTCATGTCGCAGCCACTATGCCTACCCACGCAAGTGAGGTACCATTTTTTTCGGGAGACCTGGGGGCACGCTGGGTGGGTGGACATTTTTTGATCCCCGCAGATTCCAAAACTTTCCACCACAGAAATGTGTTTTTGGTCAAATTTTTATGTTTGCAAGGGATTCTGGGTAACAAAACCTGGGGGTAGGCAGACGAGTCACCCCATCCTGAATTGCCCTGGGTGTCTAGATTTCAAAAATGTATAGGTTTGCTAGGTTTCCCTAGGTGCTGGCAGAGCTACGGCGCAAAAACAAAAGGTAGTCTTTTTGTCCGAATCGTGCTAAATTTCACTGGGAAATTGAGGTGCGACCATGCTGCGTTTTTCGCTGTTTCATGTCGCAGCCACTATGCCTACCCACGCAAGTGAGGTACCATTTTTTTTGGGATACCTGGGGGCACGCTGGGTGGGTGGAAATTTTTTGATCCACGCAGATTCCAGAACTTTCCACCACAGAAATGTGAGGAAAATGTGTTTTTTTGGTCAAATTTTTATGTTTGCAAGGGATTCTGGGTAACAAAACCTGGGGGTAGGCAGACGAGTCACCCCATCCTGAATTGCCCTGGGTGTCTAGTTTTCAAAAATGTATAGGTTTGCTAGGTTTCCCTAGGTGCTGGCAGAGCTACGGCGCAAAAACAAAAGGTAGTCTTTTTGTCCGAATCGTGCTAAATTTCACTGGGAAATTGAGGTGCGACCATGCTGCGTTTTTCGCTGTTACATGTCGCAGCCACTATGCCTACCCACGCAAGTGAGGTACCACTTTTTTTCGGGAGACCTGGGGGCACGCTGGGTGGGTGGAAATTTGTTGATCCACGCAGATTCCAGAACTTTCCACCACAGAAATGTGAGGAAAATGTGTTTTTTTGGTCAAATTTTTATGTTTGCAAGGGATTCTGGGTAACAAAACCTAGGGGTAGGCAGACGAGTCACCCCATCCTGAATTGCCCTGGGTGTCTAGTTTTCAAAAATGTATAGGTTTTCTAGGTTTCCCTAGGTGCTGGCAGAGCTACGGCGCAAAAACCAAAGGTAGTCTTTTTGTCCGAATCGTGCTAAATTTCACTGGGAAATTGAGGTGCAACCATGCTGCGTTTTTCGCTGTTTCATGTCGCAGCCACTATGCCTACCCACGCAAGTGAGGTACCATTTTTTTCGGGAGACCTGGGGGCACGCTGGGTAGGTGGAAATTTTTTGATCCACGCAGATTCCAGAACTTTCCACCACAGAAATGTGAGGAAAATGTGTTTTTTTGGTAAAATTATTTTGTTTGCAAGGGATTCTGGGTAACAAAACCTGGGGGTAGGCATACGAGTCACCCCATCCTAAATTGCCCTGGGTGTCTAGTTTTCAAAAATGTATAGGTTTGCTAGGTTTCCCTAGGTGCTGGCAGAGCTACGGCGCAAAAAAAAAAGGTAGTCTTTTTGTCCAAATCGTGCTAAATTTCACTGGGAAATTGAGGTGCGACCATGCTGCGTTTTGCGCTGTTTCATGTCGCAGCCACTATGCCTACCCACGCAAGTGAGGTACCATTCTTTTCGGGAGACCTGGGGGAACGCTGGGTGAGTGGAAATTTGTTGATCCACGCAGATTCCAGAACTTTCCACCACAGAAATGTGAGGAAAATGTGTTTTTTTGGACAAATTTTTATGTTTGCAAGGGATTCTGGGTGACAAAACCTGGGGGTAGGCAGACGAGTCACCCCATCCTGAATTGCCCTGGGTGTCTAGTTTTCAAAAATGTATAGTTTTGCTAGGTTTCCCTAGGTGCTGGCAGAGCTACGGCGCAAAAACAAAAGGTAGTCTTTTTGTCCCAATCGTGCTAAATTTCACTGGGAAATTGAGGTGCGACCATGCTGCGTTTTTCGCTGTTTCATGTCGCAGCCACTATGCCTACCCACGCAAGTGAGGTACCATTTTTTTCGGGAGACCTGGGGACACGCTGGGTGGGTGGAAATTTTTTGATCCACGCAGATTCCAGAACTTTCCACCACAGAAATGTGAGGAAAATGTGTTTTTTTGGTCAAATTTTTATGTTTGCAAGGGATTCTGGGTAACACAACCTGGGGGTAGGCAGACGAGTCACCCCATCCTGAATTGCCCTGGGTGTCTAGTTTTTAAAAATGTATAGGTTTGCTAGGTTTCCCTAGGTGCTGGCAGAGCTACGGCGCAAAAACAAAAGGTAGTCTTTTTGTCCGAATCGTGCTAAATTTCACTGGGAAATTGAGGTGCGACCATGCTGCATTTTTCGCTGTTTCATGTCGCAGCCACTATGCCTACCCACGCAAGTGAGGTACCATTTTTTTCGGGAGACCTGGGGGCACGCTGGGTGGGTGGACATTTTTTGATCCCCGCAGATTCCAGAACTTTCCACCACAGAAATGTGTTTTTGGTCATATTTTTATGTTTGCAAGGGATTCTGGGTAACAAAACCTGGGGGTAGGCAGACGAGTCACCCCATCCTGAATTGCCCTGGGTGTCTAGATTTCAAAAATGTATAGGTTTGCTAGGTTTCCCTAGGTGCTGGCAGAGCTACGGCGCAAAAACAAAAGGTAGTCTTTTTGTCCGAATCGTGCTAAATTTCACTGGGAAATTGAGGTGCGACCATGCTGCGTTTTTCGCTGTTTCATGTCGCAGCCACTATGCCTACCCACGCAAGTGAGGTACCATTTTTTTCGGGATACCTGGGGGCACGCTGGGTGGGTGGAAATTTTTTGATCCACGCAGATTCCAGAACTTTCCACCACAGAAATGTGAGGCAAATGTGTTTTTTTGGTCAAATTTTTATGTTTGCAAGGGATTCTGGGTAACAAAACCTGGGGGTAGGCAGACGAGTCACCCCATCCTGAATTGCCCTGGGTGTCTAGTTTTCAAAAATGTATAGGTTTGCTAGGTTTCCCTAGGTGCTGGCAGAGCTACGGCGCAAAAACAAAAGGTAGTCTTTTTGTCCGAATCGTGCTAAATTTCACTGGGAAATTGAGGTGCGACCATGCTGCGTTTTTCGCTGTTACATGTCGCAGCCACTATGCCTACCCACGCAAGTGAGGTACCACTTTTTTTCGGGAGACCTGGGGGCACGCTGGGTGGGTGGAAATTTGTTGATCCACGCAGATTCCAGAACTTTCCACCACAGAAATGTGAGGAAAATGTGTTTTTTTGGTCAAATTTTTATGTTTGCAAGGGATTCTGGGTAACAAAACCTAGGGGTAGGCAGACAAGTCACCCCATCCTGAATTGCCCTGGGTGTCTAGTTTTCAAAAATGTATAGGTTTGCTAGGTTTCCCTAGGTGCTGGCAGAGCTACGGCGCAAAAACAAAAGGTAGTCTTTTTGTCCAAATCGTGCTAAATTTCACTGGGAAATTGAGGTGCGACCATGCTGCGTTTTGCGCTGTTTCATGTCGCAGCCACTATGCCTACCCACGCAAGTGAGTTACCATTCTTTTAGGGAGACCTGAGGGAACACTGGGTGAGTGGAAATTTGTTGATCCACGCAGATTCCAGAACTTTCCACCACAGAAATGTGAGGAAAATGTGTTTTTTTGGACAAATGTTTATGTTTGCAAGGGATTCTGGGTGACAAAACCTGGGGTAGGCAGACGAGTCACCCCATCCTGAATTGCCCTGGGTGTCTAGTTTTCAAAAATGTATAGGTTTGCTAGGTTTCCCTAGGTGCTGGCAGAGCTATGGCGCAAAAACAAAAGGTAGTCTTTTTGTCCGAATCGTGCTAAATTTCACTGGGAAATTGAGGTGCGACCATGCTGCGTTTTTCACTGTTTCATGTCGCAGCCACTATGCCTACCCACGCAAGTGAGGTACCATTTTTTTCGGGAGACCTGGGGGCACGCTGGGTGGGTGGAAATTTTTTGATCCACGCAGATTCCAGAACTTTCCACCACAGAAATGTGAGGAAAATGTGTTTTTTTGGACACATTTTTATGTTTGCAAGGGATTCTGGGTGACAAAACCTGGGGGTAGGCAGACGAGTCACCCCATCCTGAATTGCCCTGGGTGTCTAGTTTTCAAAAATGTATAGGTTTGCTAGGTTTCCCTAGGTGCTGGCAGAGCTACGGCGCAAAAACAAAAGGTAGTCTTTTTGTCCGAATCGTGCTAAATTTCACTGGGAAATTGAGGTGCGACCATGCTGCGTTTTTCGCTGTTACATGTCGCAGCCACTATGCCTACCCACGCAAGTGAGGTACCATTTTTTTCGGGAGACCTGGGGGCACGCTGGGTGGGTGGAAATTTGTTGATCCACGCAGATTCCAGAACTTTCCACCACAGAAATGTGAGGAAAATGTGTTTTTTTGGTCAAATTTTTATGTTTGCAAGGGATTCTGGGTAACAAAACCTAGGGGTAGGCAGACGAGTCACCCCATCCTGAATTGCCCTGGGTGTCTAGTTTTCAAAAATGTATAGGTTTTCTAGGTTTCCCTAGGTGCTGGCAGAGCTACGGCGCAAAAACCAAAGGTAGTCTTTTTGTCCGAATCGTGCTAAATTTCACTGGGAAATTGAGGTGCAACCATGCTGCGTTTTTCGCTGTTTCATGTCGCAGCCACTATGCCTACCCACGCAAGTGAGGTACCATTTTTTTCGGGAGACCTGGGGGCACGCTGGGTAGGTGGAAATTTTTTGATCCACGCAGATTCCAGAACTTTCCACCACAGAAATGTGAGGAAAATGTGTTTTTTTGGTAAAATTATTTTGTTTGCAAGGGATTCTGGGTAACAAAACCTGGGGGTAGGCATACGAGTCACCCCATCCTAAATTGCCCTGGGTGTCTAGTTTTCAAAAATGTATAGGTTTGCTAGGTTTCCCTAGGTGCTGGCAGAGCTACGGCGCAAAAAAAAAAGGTAGTCTTTTTGTCCAAATCGTGCTAAATTTCACTGGGAAATTGAGGTGCGACCATGCTGCGTTTTGCGCTGTTTCATGTCGCAGCCACTATGCCTACCCACGCAAGTGAGGTACCATTCTTTTCGGGAGACCTGGGGGAACGCTGGGTGAGTGGAAATTTGTTGATCCACGCAGATTCCAGAACTTTCCACCACAGAAATGTGAGGAAAATGTGTTTTTTTGGACAAATTTTTATGTTTGCAAGGGATTCTGGGTGACAAAACCTGGGGGTAGGCAGACGAGTCACCCCATCCTGAATTGCCCTGGGTGTCTAGTTTTCAAAAATGTATAGTTTTGCTAGGTTTCCCTAGGTGCTGGCAGAGCTACGGCGCAAAAACAAAAGGTAGTCTTTTTGTCCCAATCGTGCTAAATTTCACTGGGAAATTGAGGTGCGACCATGCTGCGTTTTTCGCTGTTTCATGTCGCAGCCACTATGCCTACCCACGCAAGTGAGGTACCATTTTTTTCGGGAGACCTGGGGACACGCTGGGTGGGTGGAAATTTTTTGATCCACGCAGATTCCAGAACTTTCCACCACAGAAATGTGAGGAAAATGTGTTTTTTTGGTCAAATTTTTATGTTTGCAAGGGATTCTGGGTAACACAACCTGGGGGTAGGCAGACGAGTCACCCCATCCTGAATTGCCCTGGGTGTCTAGTTTTTAAAAATGTATAGGTTTGCTAGGTTTCCCTAGGTGCTGGCAGAGCTACGGCGCAAAAACAAAAGGTAGTCTTTTTGTCCGAATCGTGCTAAATTTCACTGGGAAATTGAGGTGCGACCATGCTGCATTTTTCGCTGTTTCATGTCGCAGCCACTATGCCTACCCACGCAAGTGAGGTACCATTTTTTTCGGGAGACCTGGGGGCACGCTGGGTGGGTGGACATTTTTTGATCCCCGCAGATTCCAGAACTTTCCACCACAGAAATGTGTTTTTGGTCAAATTTTTATGTTTGCAAGGGATTCTGGGTAACAAAACCTGGGGGTAGGCAGACGAGTCACCCCATCCTGAATTGCCCTGGGTGTCTAGATTTCAAAAATGTATAGGTTTGCTAGGTTTCCCTAGGTGCTGGCAGAGCTACGGCGCAAAAACAAAAGGTAGTCTTTTTGTCCGAATCGTGCTAAATTTCACTGGGAAATTGAGGTGCGACCATGCTGCGTTTTTCGCTGTTTCATGTCGCAGCCACTATGCCTACCCACGCAAGTGAGGTACCATTTTTTTCGGGATACCTGGGGGCACGCTGGGTGGGTGGAAATTTTTTGATCCACGCAGATTCCAGAACTTTCCACCACAGAAATGTGAGGCAAATGTGTTTTTTTGGTCAAATTTTTATGTTTGCAAGGGATTCTGGGTAACAAAACCTGGGGGTAGGCAGACGAGTCACCCCATCCTGAATTGCCCTGGGTGTCTAGTTTTCAAAAATGTATAGGTTTGCTAGGTTTCCCTAGGTGCTGGCAGAGCTACGGCGCAAAAACAAAAGGTAGTCTTTTTGTCCGAATCGTGCTAAATTTCACTGGGAAATTGAGGTGCGACCATGCTGCGTTTTTCGCTGTTACATGTCGCAGCCACTATGCCTACCCACGCAAGTGAGGTACCACTTTTTTTCGGGAGACCTGGGGGCACGCTGGGTGGGTGGAAATTTGTTGATCCACGCAGATTCCAGAACTTTCCACCACAGAAATGTGAGGAAAATGTGTTTTTTTGGTCAAATTTTTATGTTTGCAAGGGATTCTGGGTAACAAAACCTAGGGGTAGGCAGACAAGTCACCCCATCCTGAATTGCCCTGGGTGTCTAGTTTTCAAAAATGTATAGGTTTGCCAGGTTTTCCCTAGGTGCTGGCAGAGCTACGGCGCAAAAACAAAAGGTAGTCTTTTTGTCCAAATCGTGCTAAATTTCACTGGGAAATTGAGGTGCGACCATGCTGCGTTTTGCGCTGTTTCATGTCGCAGCCACTATGCCTACCCACGCAAGTGAGTTACCATTCTTTTAGGGAGACCTGAGGGAACACTGGGTGAGTGGAAATTTGTTGATCCACGCAGATTCCAGAACTTTCCACCACAGAAATGTGAGGAAAATGTGTTTTTTTGGACAAATGTTTATGTTTGCAAGGGATTCTGGGTGACAAAACCTGGGGTAGGCAGACGAGTCACCCCATCCTGAATTGCCCTGGGTGTCTAGTTTTCAAAAATGTATAGGTTTGCTAGGTTTCCCTAGGTGCTGGCAGAGCTATGGCGCAAAAACAAAAGGTAGTCTTTTTGTCCGAATCGTGCTAAATTTCACTGGGAAATTGAGGTGCGACCATGCTGCGTTTTTCACTGTTTCATGTCGCAGCCACTATGCCTACCCACGCAAGTGAGGTACCATTTTTTTCGGGAGACCTGGGGGCACGCTGGGTGGGTGGAAATTTTTTGATCCACGCAGATTCCAGAACTTTCCACCACAGAAATGTGAGGAAAATGTGTTTTTTTGGACACATTTTTATGTTTGCAAGGGATTCTGGGTGACAAAACCTGGGGGTAGGCAGACGAGTCACCCCATCCTGAATTGCCCTGGGTGTCTAGTTTTCAAAAATGTATAGGTTTGCTAGGTTTCCCTAGGTGCTGGCAGAGCTACGGCGCAAAAACAAAAGGTAGTCTTTTTGTCCGAATCGTGCTAAATTTCACTGGGAAATTGAGGTGCGACCATGCTGCGTTTTTCGCTGTTACATGTCGCAGCCACTATGCCTACCCACGCAAGTGAGGTACCATTTTTTTCGGGAGACCTGGGGGCACGCTGGGTGGGTGGAAATTTGTTGATCCACGCAGATTCCAGAACTTTCCACCACAGAAATGTGAGGAAAATGTGTTTTTTTGGTCAAATTTTTATGTTTGCAAGGGATTCTGGGTAACAAAACCTAGGGGTAGGCAGACAAGTCACCCCATCCTGAATTGCCCTGGGTGTCTAGTTTCCAAAAATGTATAGGTTTGCTAGGTTTCCCTAGGTGCTGGCAGAGCTACGGCGCAAAAACAAAAGGTAGTCTTTTTGTCCAAATCGTGCTAAATTTCACTGGGAAATTGAGGTGCGACCATGCTGCGTTTTGCGCTGTTTCATGTCGCAGCCACTATGCCTACCCACGCAAGTGAGTTACCATTCTTTTAGGGAGACCTGAGGGAACGCTGGGTGAGTGGAAATTTGTTGATCCACGCAGATTCCAGAACTTTCCACCACAGAAATGTGAGGAAAATGTGTTTTTTTGGACAAATGTTTATGTTTGCAAGGGATTCTGGGTGACAAAACCTGGGGGTAGGCAGACGAGTCACCCCATCCTGAATTGCCCTGGGTGTCTAGTTTTCAAAAATGTATAGGTTTGCTAGGTTTCCCTAGGTGCTGGCAGAGCTATGGCGCAAAAACAAAAGGTAGTCTTTTTGTCCGAATCGTGCTAAATTTCACTGGGAAATTGAGGTGCGACCATGCTGCGTTTTTCACTGTTTCATGTCGCAGCCACTATGCCTACCCACGCAAGTGAGGTACCATTTTTTTCGGGAGACCTGGGGGCACGCTGGGTGGGTGGAAATTTTTTGATCCACGCAGATTCCAGAACTTTCCACCACAGAAATGTGAGGAAAATGTGTTTTTTTGGACACATTTTTATGTTTGCAAGGGATTCTGGGTGACAAAACCTGGGGGTAGGCAGACGAGTCACCCCATCCTGAATTGCCCTGGGTGTCTAGTTTTCAAAAATGTATAGGTTTGCTAGGTTTCCCTAGGTGCTGGCAGAGCTACGGCGCAAAAACAAAAGGTAGTCTTTTTGTCCGAATCGTGCTAAATTTCACTGGGAAATTGAGGTGCGACCATGCTGCGTTTTTCGCTGTTTCATGTCGCAGCCAATATGCCTACCCACGCAAGTGAGGTACCATTTTTTTTGGGAGACCTGGGGGCACGCTGGGTGGGTGGAAATGTTTTGATCCACGCAGATTCCAGAACTTTCCACCACAGAAATGTGAGGAAAATGTGATTTTTGGTCAAATTTTTTTGTTTGCAAGGGATTCTGGGTAACAAAACCTGGGGGTAGGCAGACGAGTCACCCCATCCTGAATTGCCCTGGGTGTCTAGTTTTCAAAAATGTATAGGTTTGCTAGGTTTCCCTAGGTGCTGGCAGAGCTACGGCGCAAAAACAAAAGGTAGTCTTTTTGTCCGAATCGTGCTAAATTTCACTGGGAAATTGAGGTGCGACCATGCTGCGTTTTTCGCTGTTTCATGTCGCAGCCACTATGCCTACCCACGCAAGTGAGGTACCATTTTTTTCGGGAGACCTGGGGGCACGCTGGGTGGGTGGAAATTTGTTGATCCACGCAGATTCCAGAACTTTCCACCACAGAAATGTGAGGAAAATGTGTTTTTTTGGTCAAATGTTTATGTTTGCAAGGGATTCTGGGTAACAAAACCTGGGGGTAGGCAGACGAGTCACCCCATCCTGAATTGCCCTGGGTGTCTAGTTTTCAAAAATGTATAGGTTTGCTAGGTTTCCCTAGGTGCTGGCAGAGCTACGGCACAAAAACAAAAGGTAGTCTTTTTGTCCAAATCGTGCTAAATTTCACTGGGAAATTGAAGTGCAACCATGCTGCGTTTTGCGCTGTTTCATGTCGCAGCCACTATGCCTACCCACGCAAGTGAGGTACCATTCTTTTTGGGAGACCTGGGGGAACGCTGGGTGAGTGGAAATTTGTTGATCCACGCAGTTTCCAGAACTTTCCACCACAGAAATGTGAGGAAAATGTGTTTTTTTGGACAAATTTTTATGTTTGCAAGGGATTCTGGGTGACAAAACCTGGGGGTAGGCAGACGAGTCTCCCCATCCTGAATTGCCACGGATGTCTAGTTTTCAAAAATGTATAGGTTTGCTAGGTTTCCCTAGGTGCTGGCAGAGCTACGGCGCAAAAACAAAAGGTAGTCTTTTTGTCCGAATCGTGCTAAATTTCACTGGGAAATTGAGGTGCGACCATGCTGCGTTTTTCGCTGTTTCATGTCGCAGCCACTATGCCTACCCACGCAAGTGAGGTACCATTTTTTTCGGGAGACCTGGGGGCACGCTGGGTGGGTGGACATTTTTTGATCCACGCAGATTCCAGAACTTTCCACCACAGAAATGTGAGGAAAATGTGTTTTTTGGTCAAATTGTCATGTTTGCAAGGGATTCTGGGTAACAAAACCTGGGGGTAGGCAGACGATTCACCCCATCCTGAATTGCCCTGGATGTCTAGTTTTCAAAAATGTATAGGTTTGCTAGGTTTCCCTAGGTGCTGGTAGAGCTACGGCGCAAAAACAAAAGGTAGTCTTTTTGTCCAAATCGTGCTAAATTTCACTGGGAAATTGAGGTGCGACCATGCTGCGTTTTGCGCTGTTTCATGTCGCAGCCACTATGCCTACCCACGCAAGTGAGGTACCATTCTTTTAGGGAGACCTGAGGGAACGCTGGGTGAGTGGAAATTTGTTGATCCACGCAGATTCCAGAACTTTCCACCACAGAAATGTGAGGAAAATGTGTTTTTTTGGACAAATGTTTATGTTTGCAAGGGATTCTGGGTGACAAAACCTGGGGGTAGGCAGACGAGTCACCCCATCCTGAATTGCCCTGGGCGTCTAGTTTCCAAAAATGTATAGGTTTGCTAGGTTTCCCTAGGTGCTGGCAGAGCTACGGCGCAAAAACAAAAGGTAGTCTTTTTGTCCGAATCGTGCTAAATTTCACTGGGAAATTGAGGTGCGACCATGCTGCGTTTTTCACTGTTTCATGTCGCAGCCACTATGCCTACCCACGCAAGTGAGGTACCATTTTTTTCGGGAGACCTGGGGGCACGCTGGGTGGGTGGAAATTTTTTGATCCACGCAGATTCCAGAACTTTCCACCACAGAAATTTGAGGAAAATGTGTTTTTTTGGACAAATTTTTATGTTTGCAAGGGATTCTGGGTGACAAAACCTGGGGGTAGGCAGACGAGTCACCCCATCCTGAATTGCCCTGGGTGTCTAGTTTCCAAAAATGTATAGGTTTGCTAGGTTTCCCTAAGTGCTGGCAGAGCTACGGCGCAAAAACAAAAGGTAGTCTTTTTGTCCGAATCGTGCTAAATTTCACTGGGAAATTGAGGTGCGACCATGCTGCGTTTTTCGCTGTTTCATGTCGCAGCCAATATGCCTACCCACGCAAGTGAGGTACCATTTTTTTCGGGAGACCTGGGGGCACGCTGGGTGGGTGGAAATGTTTTGATCCACGCAGATTCCAGAACTTTCCACCACAGAAATGTGAAGAAAATGTGTTTTTTTGGTCAAATTTTTATGTTTGCAAGGGATTCTGGGTAACAAAACCTGGGGGTAGGCAGACGAGTCACCCCTTACTGAATTGCCCTGGGTGTCTAGTTTTCAAAAATGTATAGGTTTGCTAGGTTTCCCTAGGTGCTGGCAGAGCTACGGCGCAAAAACAAAAGGTAGTCTTTTTGTCCGAATCGTGCTAAATTTCACTGGGAAATTGAGGTGCGACCATGCTGCGTTTTTCGCTGTTTCATGTCGCAGCCACTATGCCTACCCACGCAAGTGAGGTACAATTTTTTTTGGGAGACCTGGGGGCACACTGGGTGGGTGGAAATTTTTTGATCCACGCAGATTCCAGAACTTTCCACCACAGAAATGTGAGGAAAATGTGTTTTTTTGGTCAAAGTTTTATGTTTGCAAGGGATTCTGGGTAACAAACCTGGGGGTAGGCAGACGAGTCACCCCATCCTGATTTGCCCTGGGTGTCTAGTTTTCAAAAATGTATAGGTTTGCTAGGTTTCCCTAGGTGCTGGCAGAGCTACGGCGCAAAACCAAAAGGTAGTCTTTTTGTCCGAATCGTGCTAAATTTCACTGGGAAATTGAGGTGCGACCATGCTGCGTTTTTCGCTGTTTCATGTCGCAGCCACTATGCCTACCCACGCAAGTGAGGTACCATTTTTTTCGGGAGACCTGGGGGCACGCTGGGTGGGTGGAAATTGTTTGATCCACGCAGATTCCAGAACTTTCCACCACAGAAATGTGAGGAAAATGTTTTTTTTGGTCAAATATTTATGTTTGCAAGGGATTCTGGGTAACAAAACCTGGGGGTAGGCAGACGAGTCACCCCATCCTGAATTTCCCTGGGTGTCTAGTTTTCAAAAATGTATAGGTTTGCTAGGTTTCCCTAGGTGCTGGCAGAGCTACGGCGCAAAAACAAAAGGTAGTCTTTTTGTCCGAATCGTGCTAAATTTCACTGGGAAATTGAGGTGCGACCATGCTGCGTTTTTCGCTGTTTCATGTCGCAGCCACTATGCCTACCCACGCAAGTGAGGTACCATTTTTTTCGGGAGACCTGGGGCACACTGGGTGGGTGGAAATTTTTTGATCCACGCAGATTCCAGAACTTTCCACCACAGAAATGTGAGGAAAATGTGTTTTTTTGGTCAAATTTTTATGTTTGCAAGGGATTCTGGGTAACAAAACCTGGGGGTAGGCAGACGAGTCACCCCATCCTGAATTGCCCTGGGTGTCTAGTTTTCAAAAATGTATAGGTTTGCTAGGTTTCCCTAGGTGCTGGCAGAGCTACGGCGCAAAAACAAAAGGTAGTCTTTTTGTCCGAATCGTGCTAAATTTCACTGGGAAATTGAGGTGCGACCATGCTGCGTTTTTCGCTGTTTCATGTCGCAGCCACTATGCCTACCCACGCAAGTGAGGTACCATTTTTTTCGGGAGACCTGGGGGCACGCTGGGTGGGTGGAAATTTTTTGATCCACGCAGATTCCAGAACTTTCCACCACAGAAATGTGAGGAAAATGTGTTTTTTTGGTCAAATATTTATGTTTGCAAGGGATTCTGGGTAACAAAACCTGGGGGTAGGCAGACGAGTCACCCCATCCTGAATTGCCCTGGGTGTCTAGTTTTCAAAAATGTATAGGTTTGCTAGGTTTCCCTAGGTGCTGGCAGAGCTACGGCGCAAAAACAAAAGGTAGTCTTTTTGTCCGAATCGTGCTAAATTTCACTGGGAAATTGAGGTGCGACCATGCTGCGTTTTTCGCTGTTTCATGTCGCAGCCACTATGCCTACCCACGCAAGTGAGGTACCATTTTTTTCGGGAGACCTGGGGGCACGCTGGGTGGGTGGAAATTTGTTGATCCACGCAGATTCCAGAACTTTCCACCACAGAAATGTGAGGAAAATGTGTTTTTTTGGTCAAATTTTTATGTTTGCAAGGGATTCTGGGTAACAAAACCTGGGGGTAGGCAGACGAGTCACCCCATCCTGAATTTCCCTGGTTGTCTAGTTTTCAAAAATGTATAGGTTTGCTAGGTGTCCCTAGTTGCTGGCAGAGCTACGGCTCAAAAACAAAAGGTAGTCTCTTTGTCCAAAGAACGTAAAATTTCACTGGGAAATTGAGGTGCGACCACGTTGCATTTTGTGCCGTTTCCTGTCATAGGCACAAGGCCGACCCACACAAGTGAGGTACTGTTTTTATCGGGAGACCTGGGGGAACGCTGGGTGGGTGGAAATTTGTTGATCCAGGCAGATTCCAGAACTTTCCACCACAGAAATGTGAGGAAAATGTGTTTATTTTGTCAAAATCTTAGCTTTGCAAGGGATTCTGGGTAACAACACCTGGTGGTAGGCAGTCGAGTCACCCCATCCTGAATTCCCCTGGGTGTCTAATTTTCAAAAATGTATAGGTTTACTAGGTTTCCCTAGGTGCCGGCAGAGCTAGGGTGCAAAAACTACAGGTAGGCACTTTGCCAAAAAAGGGTCAATTTGTAACTGCTAAATTTAGGTGTGACCACGTTGCATTTTGTGCCGTTTCCTGTCGCAGGCACAAGGCCGACCCACACAAGTGAGGTACCGTTTTTATCGGGACACTTGGGGTAATTCATATTTGTAAATCATCTGTTATTACCAATCGAGCTTTCATGCATTTCTCCCTTTGAATGAAAGACATTGTGTAAAAAAAAAATCTTTATGAAAAATGACCAATAATTCTCATGCTAGTATGAGTATTCCCAACTTTGAAAATGTGCAATTATATACTGTTTCTGAAGTCTATAATTTGTACCCAATTCAGAAATACATAGGTGTCTTTCATACAGATTATTCCATGTATACATTTTACAAGACAAAGTGCACTATACCCAGTAAATGAAAAAATACCATTGCAAGTTGCTGCTCAGTTTTTGGATCTGGGTTCGTCGGGTTCTTGGTGAAACTACAAGTCCTATATATCCCCACAACCAGGAAGGTCTAACAAATGTAACTGTATATTGCTTTCCAAGAGCTGTTAAAATTAGAAAAAGTTATAGGTGAAAACGTTGAGACAAAAGGCTATTTTTTTCAACAAAATTTCAAATATTCCAATATCTAACTGTTAGTTTCTATAACGAAACCTTCATGGATTTAGACAAATGACCCCTTTATGAATTCAGAATTGTGTCTACTTTTCGAAAATGTAAAGCTTTCCAGGATCCATTATTGCTTTCAAACTCATTTCTACCATTAACTGGAAGGAGGTGGAAAGCTCTAAAAATAGCAAAAATAGGCTATGTCCCAGAAAAATGCCAAAACTGAGTGAAAAATGTCGGTTCTCTGACAAAAGTCTGTCATTCCCTGACAGCTGAGAAAATGGAGATTTCAGCCCCACAAACCCTTTTGTGATACCATTTTCAGGGAAAAACCCAGAGGCTTTCATTTGCAGCCCGTTTTTCCCATTTTTCTGAAAAAAACAAAAAAATCACTATATTTTGGTTAATTTCTGGGACCCCTCCAAGGGAATCCACAAACCCTGGGTGCCTTTAGAATCCACATGATGTTGGAAGAAAAGGACGCAAATTTGGCGTGGATACCTTATGTGGTCAAAAAGTTACAAGGGCCTAAGCGCGCTCTACTCCAAAACGCCAAAAAAAGCCTCAGCACAGGAGGGGAAAAGGCCTAGCAGCGAAGGGGTTAATGAGCGAGGGATCCGTACATGTAGAACAGCAATCATGAGAAGCTTGGACTCTACTGATCCTCGCCTAAATTGCAACTTGCTGAAATATTTGGAAATCCACGGCAAAGCAGTAAAAGAGACAGTAGAAGGCATCCATAAAGGCAGGCTCTAATTGTATCTTATTGTTAAGGTAGCAAAAGTTATAGTAATTGATGCCATCATGAACAACAGAATCATGCTTGTCATCTCCTATGTACCCCCATACAAATCTGTTGAAATACTGTAAAGTACTTATAACCCCGCTCTGATGATATTTTATAAAGTTGGAATATAACTGTTATTGATGTATTAATATAGATAACGTTTTTATGAGATGGAGTGACATCCTTTTTAAAGGAAAAAAAATGTATTTAACTGTATTTTGTATTGTGATGGTTTTTATTAACTAAAAACAATAAACATTTCATATCCAGTTGCACATAGCTCGCAGGCACGGACCTCAGAAAATCTACACCAGCAAATAAAAGGACCTCCACACAAAAATATGTGGTGAAGCAGTGCAGAGTATTTATTTCGGCATAGAATAACACAGGCAAGTGCCCTCCATGATGCGTTTTGCTCCTCGTGGGAGCTTGGTCACATGATGCATCCATTAGCTATGACGACATTTAAAGTGATCTAAGGTGAGTAAAGTGCACGAATAGCCTTAGAAACAAGGTTTAATGTTTTCCACACACATAAAAACACAAAGCAAGAAGGCAATACCGAAAAAATGCACAATGGTAATAACGTTCTTAATAGACATACATATTATAATAATTGAACTCATGTTGGTCTCAATGTGCAAAAATACGTAGATGGAAAAAAGTGCTATGTCCTGAATCTAACACAGTATTTGAAATTGTAACATAATCAGAGCAGTCATAATGCAATTTAGAAATGCTAAAAAAGACTGATAAAATCCAGTTTTAAAATTCAAATCAAATAACTGTTTAAAATATTGCATCAGCAACACTTATGTTCAAATGGATGTGCAAATACGCTACTTTATAAAGTGCCTAATGCATACAACGATATCAACAATGGATATTTCATCAGCAACACATATGTTCACATAAATGTGCAAATACGCTAATCAATTCAATTCAATTTGACTTTATTCGGTTAAAAGAATAATAACCATAAAAGTACATAAAAAAAAGTTCATAAAAATACAGTATCAAGTAAAACATGAATTAAATTTAAGTACAAATTGATTTACGTAATCTAAAAACATTACTAAAAAATTCCGAGATGCAGGCGACATTAAAGATAACGTCTAATTTCTGGAGTTCCAGAAAGGCAACCCTACAGCGTCTCACCCCTATTTCCCTTAAAATTGGTATAATCAATCTTTTCCTGGGTAAAGTATAGTATTTGCAGAAAAATAAGATATGGATGTCAGACTGTTCCGATAGGTCATCACATGGGCATTTGATCAAATTACAGGACCAACAATTCATTGCGGGGAAACTTAGGGCCCTAAAGAGGATACCTAACCTGAATCGGGTCAAAATAAACCGCGAGAATTCAGTCAAAGAAAGGGTTAAGTATGGTTGGATTTTCCCTTGAATTGATACAGGTAGGTGGGCTAAGACAGTTTTCTTCTTATATTCCACTGTCATTCTACGTTCTTCCAGGTGTTTCATACATTTTGTTTTTAGTGCCTTTCTCGTGATGTTACACATAGACAAAGGATTGTCATAATAGCTCGTACAGTCCATATCTCCAAAAAAGTCCCTAATGTATGTAAACCACCTTATCCTCCCAACATAATCCAAACGTAATCCATCCATTAGAATAGCACAGTTCAATACACATCCATCACTAGTCCAAGCCCTATGCCACAGCAGTATTGGTCGAATTCTAATTGTGTCTTCAATATAACATTGGCCCAGTTCCATATGACAAATGTAGCTTGAGGCACTCTCAGGTACAGCTAAGATGTATCTCAAGAATTTGTTTTCAACAACTTGTATAGATTTAACATTGTCATACCCCCAAAGTCCCGCGCCATAAACTGCGATAGAGACACAAGTGGCATTATAAATTTTCAAAAGTTCTACAGTGGGTTTTTTCCCCATCTTTTTTGCAAAGTTTTTAAGGGCAGTGATAGATTTGCAGAGCAGGGCTTTCCTTGCTTTTATCGCATCTGTCCAAATCCCTGCTTCATGGAATAAAATGCCAAGATAGGAAAAGGTGGCAGTATAATCTATAGGGCTAGCTTTAAAAAACACCCGCCTCCTTCTTCTACTAGAACCAGGGCCACAGTTCATGGTGAATGTCTTGGAGCAGTTGATTTGCAAATCCAGATTAGTCATAAATGCATTAAAAGATGTTACAAGGCGTTGTAGAGCCACCGGCGTGCGAGCCATTAGGACCGCATCGTCTGCGTATAATAACGCAGGGATCGGTCTTTTAGCTACCCTAGGCATATCACAAGTTGTTTCCACTAGGGCATTCTCTATTCCATTTATATATACCAGGAATAGGAATGGTGCTAAAACGCAGCCCTGGCGTACCCCACGCCCTATATCAAAAGATCTAGTACATTCACCTTTTTTGCCATAACGCACTGTTGCGATGGCACCCGAATACAAGTCCTTAAGAAAGGAGATTATATTTCCCTCAACACCAAGAGATTCCATAATGACCCATAATTTGCTGTGTGAAACACAGTCAAACGCTGACGTCAAGTCAACGAAGGTGAAATAAATGGGTTTACGTCGTGCCTTGATATACTTCTGCTGGAGGATAAATAAATTCAAGCCCTGATCTACTGTCCCCTGCCCCTTTTGAAACCCATATTGAAGATCACTGATTATAGAGTTATCTTCCGACCATTTTTGTAGCCTACCTAGGATCACTCTTCCTAATATTTTTACAGTGCTGTCCAATAGGGAGATGGGGCGATAGCAGATAGGGTTTTGCCTATCCCCTTTTTTAAAAATTGGGACAATAACAGACATAAACCATGATGGAAGTAGGCTCGTCTTTAGGGATGCATTAAATAATTGCACTAGAAGTGGGCCCCATAAATCGATATTTTTTTTAAACAGGTCTGGAGGTATGCCATCTGGACCTTGGGCTTTACCGCCCCGTGTTGCTTTGAGGCTCTCATTTATTTCTTTTAGGGTAACTTTTAATTCCGAGCCATTCGCTCTCACTTCCCCCTGGTGAAGCATTAGTAATTGCGACGGAGGAATCTGCTCGCCAATTGAGGTACTATACAGGCTAGAAAAATGGTCCACCCAAGAGTCCTCGGTAATGGCAATTTCAATGCGTGCTTTTCCTGCATCAAAGAAGGGAGCATTTACTGCTTTCCAAAAAGCACAAACATCCTTGCTCAATGAGGCCTCACAGAGCGTCTCCCAGGCCTCAATTTTAATTGCCATCTTCCTTCTTTTCAATGCATTCTGATAAGATTTCCGCACGTCCCTGACCCTTAAAGAATTACGGGGGACAGCATGTAAAGCTCTCTTGAGCTCAGAATGAGCCTTTGTACATGTGGAATCAAACCATTTTCCCACCTTTTCCTTGCTTGATTTAGAAACCACCCAAAGGTTGCCCTTAATTTGAGAAGCAATGACCTCAAACTGCTTAAGAATCTCCTGACTAGTCACACTTTCATCCAGAATGGTCAAGAAGCTAGGCAAACAGTTGGTTACTAGATCACGTAGAAAGTCACTTGGAACCACCCTATCCCACTTTAGTGCATAACCATTTTGTTTTGCCATACTAATATCAGAGACATTCTGCACAGATCTTCCTTCTATGGCCAATGCCTGAAAGGGATTTATGATCCTCATGATTGTCGGGTAGTGGTCACTAAGTGGGATATCGAGGGTCCAACACCTTTTGACCATATGCCTATGCCTAACAGAAGTTATTATAAAGTCTATAGTAGACAGTACACCCCTACCATTGAACGTAGGGGCAAAGGGGAGCTGTACTTGACCAATTTCAGTTGCATATCCTAGATCTTCAGAGTGAAGAATCTCATTTAATAAGTCTCCACAGGTGGAATGCTTAAAGTGTGTTAAGTCAGTATCAAGGTCCAACATGAACCCACATGCTCCTTTCTGGCTTTTCTTGCATATGGTACAATTAAAATCTCCCCCCCAGACAACCCAAACATCCTTAACATTTTTATCTGTTTCTTTACCTAAGTCATTACCTAACATCCTAAGGGTCAATTCCAGGTCTGCAGGAGGAATATTATTATGGAAATTTATAATTAAAAGACACAATTCCTTACTTGCATCGATCCGCACTAACTGATAATAAGGGTTGGGGAAATAATTGAATCTTCTGGCAGTTTAGGGAATTAGATATAAATGTCATCAGTCCCCCTTTAGGCCTACCATGGTGAACCCTTACTGCTGAGGTAAACAAGGTTTTGTAGCCTGGAAGATGGAGGGGTTCTAAGGTCCAAGTTTCCTGTAAACATAGAATTTCCATCTCTTCTATTGTTTCTAACCAGATGGGATTCAGTATTTTGGACCTAAGCCCTGCCACGTTCCGGAACATTACACAAACAGTTTCCCTGCTTGATGAGTCAACTACTGGGCATTGGCCCATATATGAGACTGAATTATTATTGGTGGTTCCTATTCCCTGAAGGGGTAAGTACACCGGAGCAATAATAAGAGGCGTTACAGGGGTGGGAATGAGAGAAGAACTGGTGTCAGATGTTACATCAGAACCATTGCCAGAAATGACTGGGATGGGATCTAAGACTAAGGGCAGTCAATCAACCCCATCCAGTCTATTAAGACAGTTAAATCGGTTGTAATCATAGAAGGGTGTCTCCGGGGGTCGGAAAACTGGTCGTGCAGCATACCCCCGATATCTACCCCTCCGTTCAACCCTCATCCAATTACCTTGGGCTAAATCATGGTGCATATGGGTAGGGGGAAGAAAAAGGACACTGGCAAAGTCTGAATGGTAGAGTCGAGAGATCTATTGGACCCAGCACATATATGTGAAACAGTCCTAGGATCTCGAAAACTCACCATAATACAGTCCCCAATTATAGATTTTCAGGTTTTCCCCAGCCAGGGTACCCTTCTCACCATGGTAATTTCATTGTTAAAAAAGGCCGGGAGGGGTCTGTTCCAATTCAGCCATTTGATAATTTTACTTTTAAGTGAGTGAAAGTTCTCACCTTCACCCGCTTCAAGAGGGGGAGCACCAGCCATAACTACCGTAAAGCTATTAGCCTCAGGGGGCAGGTCGGGTCTCCGTGGTCTGGGGGCAGGTTTATCAGGGGGTGGGGGAGCAATACTGTCATTAGGTATGGCCCCATTGGAGGTTGTCACAGGGGGGACTGGGCCTACTAGTTGTAAAGATGGAATATTGGATTTGCTAAGTTGTGTCGGGGCTAAGTTGGCCATAAGAGGTTGCGGAAGGGGGGCAGCAGTAGTCACCAAGGGAAGTCCCAAGTGAAGGGATTTGGGGGTTAAGGGGAGGATTAGAAAGGGGATTAGACTCAGAGGGTCTACCCTGGATAATAGCCGAGGTTTTCATACTGCTTATAGTTGTCTCCAAGATAGTGAGTCTAATCTCTACTTTCTTTAAGCTCTCACTGATGGGCAGGAGCAGTGACCTAAGTAAAAATTCCAAGTTCCCTATAGAGGTAACGGGGGGTGATGCGTTGGATGAATTATCCCCAGGGGCATTAACAAGATCAGTAATATTAGTACCCTTAACAGGAGGAGCTTTATGCACATCTGCTATTATCCTATCAGAGGTGGATGGGAGCTTAGGGGCTTTCCCGAAATCGGAGTGGCACATTTTGGTTTTACCCTGCCCTCCCCTCAACTTCCTTCTACGCTTGTTTGGAGGTGGGCCATGCATCTCTGCCACAACTACTTGCTTCGGCTTTGTTTTCCTTGGTTTAACTACGGGGGGGTCTGAGTAATTAAATCAATAGCGATACTGCTAGGACTGGGGGGGGTGACTCTAGAAACCTGTTCAGTGGGTAAACAGAGATTAGGAGTACGATCCCGCAATAAAAGAGGGACGCCTTCCTGGGATGCTAACTCTCAACTAGTGTGAAGAGAACCTCCCTCTTGGGAGATAGAGTAGGGAATAATATCACCAGGAGGCCGGTTTTTCATGTTCTCAATAGAGCGGCGGCGCTCCGCCCTACGCTCCGCCAGAGAGGTTTCCTTATCCCCATCACCCGGTGCTCGAGAAAAATAGTTGTCCAAAGTCCCAATCCTAACTCCCCCCGCCTTCACTGATGTTCCCTCCATAGCCGGTGATGGCATGTCCGACACCTATATCAAGGTCCACAGAAAACCAATACAATGCAGGTGAAAGAGAGTAGGCCCAGCCCGGCCTCCTTCGGCCACAGACGGTCCCGCCCTTGTCCTGGGCTTCTCCCGGTTGCTCCCGCGCAGCGAGACCAAACCGTTGTATGTGTGCAATCAGGGTGAGAGGGGAGGAGCCTGCAGGGAGAGCGTCCAGGTGCTGTCAATGGAAGCGGGCGGGCGCTCCTGGGACTTGTAGTCCTGCGCCCACCTTTTCTCGCAGCCCTGCTCCAGCAAACGCCCCACAAGGTCAGTTCCAGCACACAAAGTGCTTCCTCTGCCAAACGTCGTAGACAGTCAGGTGACAAGAGCCCCACAACGAAGCGGGACCCGCGCAGCGGGTTCCGCGAGAGGTGAAGTGAAGAACAAAGCTGCTCGCTGTCCCAGAGCGTAAGAGCCAAAAGAGTGTTCCAGGGAATGTCCAGGTTCGCCGGTATTTACAGCAGTTTCTGGTGGGGAAGAGCCTGCAGGGAGAGCGTCCAGGTGGTGTCAATGGAAGCGGGCGGGCGCTCCTGGGACTTGTAGTCCTGCGCCCACCCTTTCTCGCAGCCCTGCTCCAGCAAACGCCCCACAAGGTCAGTTCCAGCACACAAAGTGCTTCCTCGGCCAAACGTCGTAAACAGTCAGGTGACAAGAGCCCCACAACGAAGCGGGACCCGCGCAGCGGGTTCCGCGAGAGGTGAAGTGAAGAACGAAGCTGCTCGCTGTCCCAGAGCGTAAGAGCCAAAAGAGCTAATCAATAAAGTGCCTAGTGCATACAACAATATCAACAATAGATTCCAGCACTGTAGGTTAAACCTTCACACTGAAACTGATTATAAGCATAGACCAAACTCATAAGATCATGTTCAATATTATGAACGAAAACAACTTCTAAAATCGACCTATATCACAATCATATTTGCAGAAGATACATGCCACACAATTGTGATCATCAGTCTATTCAAAACATCAGTGCTTAGAAATAATGTGCTAAGATTAAAGTGCTAATACATGCTCATCTTTTCGCAAATGCTCTATACACCTAGACCAGGGATCACTGAAAGAGTATCGATGGCAAAAATATAGACCTACAAAAATATTGAATAAAAAGTATATAATGCCAAAATATCGACTTCCTATCTTCAAACAGGTAAGTACAAAAATATCGAATCAAAAATATAGACCTACAAAAATATAGATAGTCAAAATATCGAATTTTTTAAATAGTTAAAAGTACTTTTAAATTAATGAAATAATAAATATAACTAACTTAAACATACTTAAAATACTTTAATAACATTAAAATAAATAAATAATTAATATAAATAAAAATATATTTCTTTAAATACACATATATATATATATATATATATATATATATATATATAAACATAGTATTAATAAAAAATATACAATATATTTACTATACGATAGCGAGAGTGTTAAATGTACTATTCCCACTCCAGTGAGTGCAACAGTAGGGAAAGCGTTGGCTAGCGGGAGAGTAAAAATTACTATTCCCACTCCAGAGAGTGCAACAGTAGGGAAAGCGTTGGATAGCGTAGGGGTAAAAATTACTATTCCCACTCCAATGAGTGTAACAGTAGGGAAAGCGTTGGATAGCTTGAGGGTAAAAATTACTATTCCCACTCCAGAGAGTGCAACAGTAGGGAAAGCGTTGGATAGCGTAGGGGTAAAAATTACTATTCCAACTCCAGTGAGTGCAACAGTAGGGAAAGCGTTGGATAGCGGGAGGGTAAAAATTACTATTCCCACTCCAGAGAGTGCAACAGTAGGGAAAGCGTTGGATAGCGTAGGGGTAAAAATTACTATTCCCACTCCAGAGAGTGCAACAGTAGGGAAAGCGTTGGATAGCGTGAGGGTAAAAATTACTATTCCCACTCCAGTGAATGCAACAGTAGGGAAAGCGTTGGATAGCGTGAGGGTAAAAATTACTATTCCCACTCCAGAGAGTGCAACAGTAGGGAAAGCGTTGGATAGCGTAGGGGTAAAAATTACTATTCCAACTCCAGTGAGTGCAACAGTAAGGAAAGCGTTGGATAGCGTAGGGGTAAAAATTACTATTCCCACTCCAGAGAGTGCAACAGTAGGGAAAGCGTTGGATAGCGTAGGGGTAAAAATTACTATTCCCACTCCAGTGAATGCAACAGTAGGGAAAGCGTTGGATAGCGGGAGGGAAAAATTACTATTCCCACTCCAGAAAGTGCAACATTAGGGAAAGCGTTGGATAGCGTAGGGGTAAAAATTACTATTCCAACTCCAGTGAGTGCAACAGTAGGGAAAACGTTGGCTAGCGTAGGCATAAAATGTACCATTCGCACTCCAGTGAGTGCAACAGTAGGGAAAGCATTGGATACCGGAAAGGTAATAATTACTATTCCCACTCCAAAGAGTGCAACAGTAGGGAAAGTGTTGGATAGCGTAGAGGTAAAAATTACTATTCCCACTCCAGAGAGTGCAACAGTAGGGAAAGCGTTGGATAGCGTAGGGGTAAAAATTACTATTCCCACTCCAGAGAATGCAACAGTAGGGAAAGCGTTGGATAGCGGGAGGGTAAAAATTACTATTCCCACTCCAGTGAGTGCAACAGTAGGGAAAGCGTTGGATAGCGTCGGCGTAAAAACCCACTCCAGAGAGTGCAACAGTAAGGTAAGCGTTGGATAGCGTAGAGGTAAAATTACTATTCCCACTCCAGTGAGTGCAACAGTAGGGAAAGCGTTGGATAGCGTAGGGGTAAAAATTACTATTCCCACTCCAGAGAGTGCAACAGTAGGGAAAGAGTTAGATAGCGTAGGAGTAAAAATTACTATTCCAATTCCAGAGAGTGCAACAGTAGGGTAAGCGTTGGATAGCAGGAAGGTAAAAATTACTATTCCCACTCCAAATAGAGCAACAGTAGGGAAAGTAAATACTTCATATATAATTAAAAATGAATTAAATATGAATACCAATTAAAAAATTATTTAAAATTAATTCCCAATTTAAGATATTATAATAATTATTCAATTAAAATAATAAATTAATTTAATTACTAAAAAAGAATTACCTATTAATACAAAATATTTACCAATAACAATAAATTATTAAACAAATTAAAAATAATTAACAATGAATTCAAAATAAATACCAATTTATATATTACAATTTTTAATTAATTACAACTAAAAAAGAATTACCTATTAATACAAAATATTTACCAATAACAATAAATTATTAAACAAATTAAAAATATTTAACAATTAATTCAAAATAAATACCAATTTATATATTACAATTTTTAATTAATTACAATTAAATGGCTTCACACCCAATTCCCCTATAAACCCACAACCCACTACAAAAATTAAATAAATACATTTCACAGAATTATCAATTAATAAAAATTAAATACAAATTATATATTATTTAAATACCAATTAAAACATTAAATAACAATTAATTGTAAATCAGTAGAAATAAATAATTTAACATATTTAATTAATTATAATTAAATTACTTCCCACCCTATTCCCCTATAAACCCACAACCCGCTCCAGAAAATAAATAAATACAATTAACATAATTATCAATTAATCAATTAAAAAAACATTAATTACCAATTATAATTTAATTAATTACCAATTAAAATTTAATTAACAATTATTTTTAAATAAATAGCAATATAAAAAATTAGGATATTTAATTAATTATAATTAAATTACTTCCCACCCTATTACCCTATAAACCCACAACCCGCTCCAGAAAATAAATGAATAAAATTAACATAATTATCAATCAATAAAAATTAATTACCAATTATATTTTAATTAATTGCCAATTAAAAATTAATTAACAATTAATTGTAAATAAATACCAATACATTAAAATATTTAATTAATTATAATTACATTACTTCCCACCCTATTCCCCAATAAACCCACAACCTGCTTCAGAATTATATTACGCAAAAATTAAATAACATAAATTTACTTACTTACTTACCTAAAATTCAATATTTTTGCTGTCTATATTCTGTCCCTCGATATTTTTGTTGTCTATATTCTGTCCATTCGATATTCTGTCCATTCTATATTTTTGATTCGATATTATTGTCATTCTATTCGATATTTTTGTAGTCTATAGTCTGTCTTATCTATATTCTGTCTACTCGATTTTTAAACTCGATATTTGGCTACCTCGATATTTTTGTGGTCAATATTATGTCTGTATACCCTAGACCAGGTCATACAATATATATAATGACAGATGCAAGTGCAAATTCATATGTACACACCGGTTCATGGCATGTATGCAGAACACAGCTATAGAACTGGGTATTATACAGAATAAATGGGTAAAAACAGATACATCCGTTTCCCCACTAGCTCCTATGCAGGCAGGCACTGATGCAAAAACAGAAGGATTAAATCATCACTAGCGGTTAATTAACTCGCCAGCAAGGTTGGAAAAAAGGTCGGTGTTGTGCAAAATACAGCTAAGCCTAATGTCTAATGTGTGCAAAAAGTGATGTGCAAAAAAAGCTAAAATACAGTGCATATAAAATCTTAACTACATAGCAGCGGAAGCAAAAAAAATCTATTTATAAATGTACACAGAGTAGCTTGAGCCCAAGCAATACTATACAGTACAAAAAATCTCTATCTATATAAATATTTGCAAACAGTTGAATTAAAACCAAGGAGACGTCAGAATAATCATGACGCTTGGCAGACTGACTTAAGATATTAAAGAAAGTTGTGCAAATCTTCATTCATATTTAACCCGTTAGGAACTCGAGTATCTAAAGCAAGAATAAATTGGGATTCTCCTTGTCTAAGCAATTTATCATGGTTCCACCCCCGTCCGGGGTTTGGAACCGATCCCAAGACAGTATATTCGAGATCCTTAAGTTTGTTGGCATGGACTGATCCAAAATGCCTGGCCACCGGGTAATTATGGTCTGAATTCACAATCGCCCTGACATACATGTATACGCTTATGTACAGGAAGCTTTGTGCTACCTATATATTCCAAATTACATGTACAGCCTAGTTTGTACACAGCGTACTCAGTACCGCATGTCAGGTGTTCCTTAATAGCAATCAGCTTCTCGCTAAAAGCTTTTACATAGTGAGTTGAGTTTTTTGCAAAAGTACAGGCTTGGCACGACTTACATTTAAAAAACCTGGTTTCATCAACCAAGTACTTTTTTATATTACCTCAGGCATCGATTTAACCAGGGCATCCCTCATAGAGGGAGCCCTTCTGAAGGTGATAGCTGGCAGATCTGGTAGAATAGGCCTCAAAATATTGTCTGTCATAATTATTGACCACTCAGAGTATATAAATCTACGGATAGACTGCTCCTGTACATTAAAAGTAGTAATGAGCCTGACTGGCTGTACTGCATTATCAGCTGCCATAGTTACAGATATTGGAGTCGACTTCGGTTGAAGAAGAATTACCCTTTGAATGGCATTAGCTTTGTTTAGGGCCGAGGTCAGTTGATTTTTAGTATAAACTCTGTTTAGAAACCGTTGGAATGCCTCCATTTGACACTGTCTAGATACCTGTTCTGAGCTACAGATACGACGTATACGAATAAATTCGCCATATGGTATGCTATTTATTAAGTGCCTAGGATGTGAACTCTGGGCATGCAGGATGGAGTTCCCGGAAGTAGACGTACGAAGTAACATAGTCTGCAGTACTCCCTCTTCCACATATAGCAATACGTTCAAGAATTCTACCTTTGTTTTGTAAATGTATATATATATATATATATATATATATATATATATATATATATATATATATATATATATTTATATATAAATATGTAACAAAAAACGCCCAGAAGCTGGAGGCCGCACAGCACTGCAGGTGAGTAACAACTCTATTTAAACCAAGCAGGCAGCTTAACATCCCTTTGAAGTTCATGGCCTGACGCGTTTCGATGCTGCTGTTTGCATCTCCTCAGAGGCCGTGTCAGCGGAGGTGATTTGTGGCTACCGCATCTCCCCTGCGTGTTTCCGTAATAGGGGGCTTCAGTGCTCCTGCTTTGGCGGCAGTTCATTTTTAAATGCACGCTGGGATTTGAGGTCTCATTTTGACAATTAACGCCCTCTAGTGGGTTACCTCCGCTGCAGCTAATTATGGACAATTTTTCTCGGCCCTCCATTGAGCCTTGGATGAGACTCTGCCGGCTTCATTAAAGGTGCCGTGCAGCTTCGGAAAGAGGAAACCTCCTCTCTCCTAATGCCCATTAGTTTCGGGCAGTGCGATCCCTCTGCGGCCTGGAACCGCCGCATAGTATGTAACCAAAAACGCCCAGAAGCTTGAGGCCGCACAGCACTGCAGGTGAGTAACAACTCTATTTAAATCAAGCAGGCAGCTTAACATCCCTTTGAAGTCCATGGCCTGATGCGTTTCGATGCCGCTGTTTGCATCTCCTTAGAGGCCGTGTCAGCGGAGGTGATTTGTGGCTACCGCATCTCCCCTGTGTGTTTCCGTAATAAGGGGCTTCAGTGCTCCTCCTTTTATTGGCAGTTCATTTTTAAATGCACGCTGGGATTTGAGGTCTCATTTTGCCAATTAACGCCCTCTAGTGGGTTACCTGGGCATTTTTGGTTACATATATATATATATTTAATAATAAATGTATTCTACTCCCTTTGAGTGACTGTCAGATCAAATTATGAGACGCTATTTTTATATGCTACTAGAGCACTGAGCTCTTAATATTGTCTTTTTATACAACGATTAGAACCACAATTGATTGGTATTATTGCTTTAAAGCATGATTTGTTGGCCTATTTGCTGTGTTGCAAACCTTGCGTCCTGTTTCTTTAGGCGCTTGGGCTTTTAAAGTGAATTTATTGCACCGCCTACTCCTGACGCGTCATGTGATCAAGCTCCGCCTGCGGAGCGAAACGCGTGAGGGAGGGCACTCGCTCTTGCACTTTATGAAAATAAAAATGGATTGCTGGCACTAAGATTCTGTGATGTGGCTTCATCGGTGTTTTTCACTGGACTAAACACCTGGCATTGGAGTGGAGGTCCGCGCCTGGTGTAACCGCTATCTCTGGCGGTCAGGTTTCTACGTGTAATATATATATATATATACATATATATTAGACGTAGAAACCTAAGAAATTAGAAATCTAATATATATATATATATATTCACTGAAAAAACCATAGGTTATAGACCATATATAGTTAGGAATTAGCATTTACAAAACCTTGAAAATTCACTGAAAAAACCATAGGTTATAGACCATATATAGTTAGGAATTAGCATTTACTAAACCTTATTTTACTCACACAAAACCATTGAAATTCCATATATAGTTAGTTGCACTAACTATATATCGCGCACCCGCAATCCACTGCTGATGATGTCACATATTACATCATTCATGACATGGTCAGTGACATCACTGATGACATCACTGATGACATCTCAAATGACATCACTGATGACATCACTGATAACAACATCCAGTGATTTTTTGTTTCTATAAAGTTTAAATATGTCTTACATATTGAAGAATGAGTGGATGTGTAAGTGTCTGGACGAATGATTTAGTAGGTGCATGACTGACTGTATGAGTGAGTGATTAAATGTGTCTCACTGACTGCATGGGTTAGTGACTAAACTGTCTTAATTTGTGCATCATTATGTCTGTTGTTCTGTAAACTGCTGCATGTGTTGATCAGTAGCTATATGAGTAACTATATGGGTTATTGATTGATTGCCCAAGTATTTGTATGGGAGACTGAGTGTGTGTGTGGCTAGCTGGGAGGTGTGTGACTCTGTGCAGATCAATCTGTACTTGTATCAATGATTGTATAAGAAGGTAAGTATGTGTTAGTATATGTTTGAAAATGTAAGGTGCTCTATGTTTAACTGTATAGACAAGAAAATGGAAGTGTCATTGATTCTTTACAGGACTGACTAGGTGTGTGAGTAACTCCATGGATGCGTGGCAGACTGTGAGTGTCTGTATAGGTGTATGAGTGCATATGATAGTGTTGTAAAGATGAGTGATTGTATGTATGAATGATTGTATGGGTGAATGAGTGAAGGTGTGTGTAGACGTAGCAATCAGTGAGTGCGTATGTAGTAACTAGTATTGGTGTGTCAATGGTTTCAAAAATTATACTCTCTTTTTAACACTGGGTGAAACAGAGGTTATATTAAAATGTGAGGAGATGCATTGTATTGTCACATGAATGATATCATCAGTGATGTGGTCATTGATGTCAAATGAGATGTCATCAGTGATGTCATCAGTGATGTCATTTGAGATGTCATCAGTGATGTCATCAGTGATGTCACTGACCATGTCATGAATGATGTAATATGTGACATCATCAGCAGTGGATTGCGGGTGCGCGATATATAGTTAGTGCAACTAACTATATATGGAATTTCAATGGTTTTGTGTGAGTAAAATAAGGTTTAGTAAATGCTAATTCCTAACTATATATGGTCTATAACCTATGGTTTTTTCAGTGAATTTTCAAGGTTTTGTAAATGCTAATTCCTAACTATATATGGTCTATAACCTATGGTTTTTTCAGTGAATTTCATTGGTTTTTTAACAGCTAATATCTGTAGCTGTAAAATTTATTCTTCTTTAAATCCAAAAATATATTTTATATGTTTATGAATAATTATTTTTTTAAATATTTTTTTTTCTTCGTTCCCGCTTCGCGAATCGGGAACCTTACAGTAAAAAAATGTTCAGAAAAATAAAAAAAAAAGTTCTTTTCAGAACTACCTCCCCGTTATTAAAAAATTGGTACAATATTTGGAACTGTGCCAACCTCTATTTCTCTTAGTTCGCTTCCTAGTTCGCTCGCTGGTACGCGAACTGGAAGCGAACCAAAAACAGTAAGTATAAGGGAAGGAAACACACACTTATGTTAAAAGAAAGACAGCTATAGGGGAGTAAACTAGAGATACTATTACCCATAATCCACTACTGATGATGTCACATATTACATCATTCATGACATGCTCAGTGACATCATCAGCAGAGGATTGCGGGTTTTTTGGCAACATGCCTTATCGACGGTTTAATAACGCTGCCTTTTGCTTTATATAAGTTTTCAAATTGTATGAAATATATACCAATAGGTCTTTATGAACCTTTAGGTAGTGCTTTTGTTCATGAGGTCTGGTCGCTTCCATACACATACAGATGTTTCAAAGAGGATCAAGAAGTTTATCTGAATGGAGAGGAATGCACTGAGACCCCAGATCATTCACTAATGTGTAGGCACATACAGTTACACGATTCATGCAACAAACACCGACCAAATATGGCTTGCGTGATGCAAGGCACGCCAGTTCCTGCTATCATCCCCACGTTCAAGTTGTTGGAAAATGGTAGTTATTTGATGCTCAATAATGAAGATTGTTCTGAGTTAATTAAAAGTATTCCTTTTATCGTAACAGTAAGTGAACGGGTTATTTGCTGCAGAAATGTTCTATTTCCTCCCACACATGAACATAGGGAGTTTTCAATCTGGCCACAAATACCAACCTTGGGACACGTTTCAACGGCATGACAAGAATAAGAGCTCTTTTGTCTCAGAGAGAGGTGGCCTTGAGTTCGGCCCGTGAAACTTTCGTACTTCACATAGCGAACACCCGTACACAGGTTTGCCTTTCAATTTCAGCAACATGTTTCCGACTATCTTTAACGCATCCTCCACAAAATCCCTGGCACACTTTTTTAAAGTTGTTACCAGTGGTCTCGTGACTTCATTTGAGAAAATCTTTGGAGTCATCCCTGCTCCCTTTCATTCCATTTTCTCCACTCTGGTTCGTGGATTGCATTTTTACTTGCATTACCAGCGGACGCTCTTGTGCTTTTTTACATTTTTAAATATGGATGTCCCTCCTATGCAACCTCCGACCCTGCAGCTGCTGACACTGTTCCGCAATCGCATGCTAGAATATTATGGCACAATGCCGTTGGCGATATTAAGCACGGCATATGGATTATCTTTTCGGTTCTCCTACTTCACCTGTGTCCAGCCTGTATTTCACTGCCTGACCTGTGATTTCGATTGGGCCATTGATTTGTGTCTCTGCGGACCGGTTTCTCCTGACGTCGACTTTAATCAGCTGATGACTCCTATCATTACTCACGAGTTGATTTGTCCTGGCGAAAGGATTATGGCTGTGGCATTGATGCATGGACTACTTGGTCCCTGGAATTTACTGGCGGCAGCACAGTCTTTCTTGGAACACAGCTTTCTTGAAAACCCACCGAGCTGTCCTCTGATGGTGATAGAGGATCCGGTGCTGGGAGAGCACGTATGTTCTTTTCCGCTTTTAAATTGGATGGCTGAACTGTTTTCGGATGAAGACGGTGACTTCCTGTTGGAGGCTGTTGCAGCTTATTTTGCATACACAGTTATGTCATAGACCTTTTTCATGTTTCATATGCTGAGTACTAGCATTTCATTGACAATTCATTGACTTAATTGTCAAGTTTTTATTATTTACCTTGCCTATTGGCTTAAGACTCGATAAAGTACTTGGCTGTTTTATTTTTCTTTAGCATTGAATTTTCCTAGTTTTTAATGCTTTACCTTTCGGACCGTCCACATATAAACTTGCAATCTGCTCTCATGAGATGGCACTTCTATTATCTTATTCAGTTCGTTTCCGGATCATGAGGAGGTGTCATCTAGGTCCTGGATATCTTTACACCGTGTTAAGTTAGCATGGGCTCATTACCGGTTTAAACGCCATTTTTCCTTTTTTGCAACTTCTGCACACGACATTTAGTTGTTGCTTTAGCTTTCCACCTAGTAGTTCATCGTGGTTTACATGAGAATAATATGTTATTGGTCTACTATCTGCTTCACTTGTTAAACTATATCTGTACAGCGAGTGCTAAAGTTTCAAGAACAACACGGTACAGAATTGTTATGAGGTCTGATCTCCACGACTTCATACTCATAACATAAGTGCAACTTCTGCCAATTCTGGGCATGAGGCGGGTTTTATATTGCTTTGCCGAACACACATACACAACAGTTGATGCGGTTCACATGAAGAGAGAGCTGGTGTATGCTGATGTGATTCCTTCAAATCTAAGACACTAAAGTATGGACACGCCCTAAACCAACACAAAGAGACCTTCTTAGCAAATAATATAATATGTGTATTAGGGAGGGTGAGATATAAGCAGCCGCGGGCCGTGGAGGGAGTTACGGTGAGGCAGGGAGGCGGGGAGGGGGAGAAGCAGGGTGGAGCCCTCTCTACCTTGCCCCTCCCCCTCCCCGCCTCCCTGCCCCACCGTAACTCCCTCCACGGCCCGCGGCTGCTTATAAGTGTTGCTAACTCTTATTCATTTACAGCATGTTAACATACTGTCACCATTCGCTTTTTATGTACTAGTAACTATGCTGGTAATTTTGCTACTGATAATATGTGTACTTGTATTCTCCACCCTGCTTCTCCCCCTCCCCGCCTCCCTGCCTCACCGTAACTCCCTCCACGGCCCGCGGCTGCTTATAAGTGTTGCTAACTCTTATTCATTTACAGCATGTTAACATACTATCACCATTCACTTTTTATGTACTAGTAACTATGCTGGTAATTTTGCTACTGATAATATGTGTACTTTTATTATCTAAGGTACTACGCCTGAGAAGACGGCATTAGTAAATAAACATTTCAAATACACATGTGTTCTTCTTAACTCCATGTTCTGGTTTCTAAGAAATATATAACGACCGACTGTTCATGAGTTCCACGTATCCTGAGGTACTATAAGTTCATATTCTGGATTGTCTAAACATTGAGAGTTTGTTATATCCAATGTGACACTGTACCTAGCTTGCTAAATAGTTTTTGATTACTAAGGTGAGTTTTGGGACACCCTAATTCGCCGAGGTTCCAATCCTCTGTCCACAGTTCTGTGTGAGAACAGAAACCCTGCGACAGGGGCACCCCCGACCCTTGCTGGACCTTCATCACACTTGCGATACAACTCCAGCAATGCGCCACCTTTACGGCACAGATACATCACGCATCTGTGCTGTTTTTGCCCCGTGATGCGCCGCATTGTAAATGCAGCACACCATAGGTGACGGAACAGCGGCACAGAATGACTAACACATCCCTGGTGATGCGCCAGTCATCATAAATCTATCCCTATGCTTCTTATCTTGTTAGAGATGAACCGCCATATGTATCATCAAAGTTATTTGCATTTCCTAAATAGCGAACTTTAAGGAATAAATAGCGATTCTTTACCATTCCTAGTTTGCGATGAGCTATTTGCTAATTAGCCGAATGTAGCCCAATGAAGCCCAATGTAGCCCAATGTAGCCCAAAGATGGCCGCCAGACACACAAAAAAACAAATGTAGCCCAAATATCAGCCAGATGTAGCCCAACTATAGCCCAGTGACAGAATGACCAATCAGCTTCGCAAACCTCCGTTACGCGAAGCGGAGCGCTGTTACAGATATATATCTTTTTTTGAACGTTAATTTCTCAAAATCCACTGGAGCACATATATTGAGACCTAGCAAAGGCACATCGGGCTACCAGTCCCTAATATTTTGCCAAGTTTCGTGCAAATCCATTCAGCCGTTCAATTATTATTTTTATTATTTTTTTTTGCCCCGCGGGGCCCTTTTAAAACCTCCACATCAAACCTAGGGGGTCAGCGAGGATCTACTATGCCCCCTTATAGTTATTTCCCCCTTTGTTTTGACCTCCTCTTGTCTCTCGATCCTACCGAGAGACAAGATGGCGGCCGCTACGGACTGTTTGGAATGTTGACAGACGCCAGAGAACCAATCAGCTTCGCTTCACAAAGCTCCGTTGCGCGTAAAGTACGCGAACCGGAGCGCTGCCTGGTCCGCTGTTACAGATATATATCTTTTTTTAAACGTTAATTTCTCAAAATCCACTGGAGCACATATATTGAGACCTACAAAAGGCACATCGGGCTACCAGTCCCTACAATTTTGCCAAGTTTCGTGCAAATCCATTCAGCCGTTCGGGCTAAAAGTGAGGCCAACCGCCCTATGGAAAACTCAATGTTAAAAACACGTTTTGGGACCCCCCTTTTTTCTCGGCTCCCCCTTGACGAACCCCCCCCAAATTTTCAAGGGCTGCTCAGAAACAAAATGTGCCATTTTCCTGAAAATTTCAGCCAATTCCGTCCACAAACGCCAAAGTTATTAGACATAGAATTTTCAAAAAACCCATAGAGAAAAAATCCTAACTATATATACCTACTGGCGACCGCCAGTAGGTAATATATATATATATATATATATATATATATATATATATATATAAAAGCTCCTTTTGCCCCACAGCGGCTGGGAATTCATCGAGCCGTTAATATGGAACATCAGCTTTTGGGATTATGGGCTGTCAGACTCAGCGAGGCCCATCCAGGGTTTTGGAAACTTTTAAAACTTTGCAGAAGCTAAACGCACTACAAAGCCCAGGAATCAATGAGGGCTATCAAGTTAAAAGTGCGTGGCAGTATGGACACTCAATTCTGTCGAGCCTCTGAAGAAAGCGCATCAAGCGCTGAAATGCGTCAGGCTATATCGACTTTTTGGGACTGCAAACTGCAAATAATATTGCTTTGCCTGTTCTCGTCTTTACTCATTAAAGACCTGGCTGTCAGCTGTTGTGGTGTGCGTTCCTGTTGCTGTGGGGCAAAAGGAGCTTTCATATATATATATATATATATATACATATTCACTGAAAAAACCATAGGTTATAAACCATATATAGTTAGGAATTAGCATTTAAAAAAACTTACTTTACTCACACAAAACCATTGAAATTCCATATATAGTTAGTTGTACTAACTATATATCGCGCACCCGCAATCCACTGCTGATCATGTCACATATTACATCATTCATGACATGGTCAGTGACATCACTGATGACATCACTGATGACATCTCAAATGACATCACTGATGACATCACTGATGACATCTCAAATGACATCACTGATGACATCACTGATGACATCTCATTTGACATTACTGATCACATCACTGATGACATCATTCATTTGATAATACGATGAACCTCTTCAGACTCTAATATAACCTTAGATACACTCAGTGTAAACACAGACTCACAGATTGTCACTCATCCATGAAGTTACACACACACCTAGTCAGTCATGCAAAAAATCAATCACACCTCCATTTCCTTAACTATACAGTTAAACACACCTTACTTATTCAAACATATACTAAAACATATTTACTCACTTATACAATCCTGGATACAAGTTCACAATGATCCATACAGCCACTCACACATTCACTGGCTCTTATGCACAGTTATTTATATATGTCAACTCTCACATGTACTGTATTTTACATATGTACTTACTTTGACATGTAGCACTGAGATATCTATTCACTCACCAATACAGTCATGCACACAGTCAACCGCCCATACAGCTGTTTCCACATGCACTTTTGAACCCATACATCTATGCAGAGAGTCATACACCTCCCAGCCACCCATACACACTCTCAGTCTACCATACAAATACTTGGGCAACCAATCAATAACCCATATAGTTAATCATATAGCTACTGATCAACACATGCAGCAGTTTACAGAACAACAGACATAATGATGCACAAATTAAGACAGTTTAGTCACTAACCCATGCACTCAGTGAGACACATTTAATCACTCACTCATACAGTCAGTCATGCACCTACTAAATCCTTTGTTCAGACACTTCTACATCCACTCATTCTTCAATATGTAAGACATATTTTAACTTTACAGAAACATACAGTCACTGGATGTTGTCATCAGTGATGTCATCAGTGATGTCATTTGAGATGTCATCAGTGATGTCATCAGTGATGTCATTTGAGATGTCATCAGTGATGTCATCAGTGATGTCACTGACCATGTCATGAATGATGTAATATGTGACATGATCAGCAGTGGATTGCGGGTGCGCGATATATAGTTAGTACAACTAACTATATATGGAATTTCAATGGTTTTGTGTGAGTAAAGTAAGTTTTTTTAAATGCTAATTCCTAACTATATATGGTTTATAACCTATGGTTTTTTCAGTGAATTTTCAAGGTTTTGTAAATGCTAATTCCTAACTATATATGGTCTATAACCTATGGTTTTTTCAGTGAATATATATATATATATATATATATATATATATATTATATATATATATATATATATTCACTGAAAAAACCATAGGTTATAGACCATATATAGTTAGGAATTAGCATTTAAAAAACCTTATTTTACTCACACAAAACCATTGAAATTCCATATATAGTTAGTTGCACTAACTATATATTGCGCACCCGCAATCCACTGCTGATGATGTCACATATTACATCATTCATGACATGGTCAGTGACATCACTGATGACATCACTGATGACATCTCAAATGACATCACTGATGACATCACTGATGACAACATCCAGTGACTATGTTTCTGTAAAGTTAAAATATGTCTTACATATTGAAGAATGAGTGGATGTATAAGTGTCTGGACGAAGGATTTAGTAGGTGCATGACTGAATGTATGAGTGAGTGATTAAATGTGTCTCACTGAGTGCATGGGTTAGTGACTAAAGTGTCTTAATTTGTGCATCATTATGTCTGTTGTTCTGTAAACTGCTGCATGTGTTGATCAGTAGCTATATGAGTAACTATATGGGTTATTGATTGATTGCCCAAGTATTTGCATGGGAGACTGAGTGTGTGTGTGGCTGGATGGGAGGTGTGTGACTCTGTACAGATCAATGTGTACTTGTATCAATGATTGTATAAGAGAGTAAGTATGTGTTAGTATATGGTTGAAAACGTAAGGTGCTCTATGTTTAACTGTATAGAGTAGAAAATGGAAGTGTGATTGATTCTTTACAGGACTGACTAGGTGTGTGAGTAACTCCATGGATGAGTGGCAGAGTGTGAGTGTCTGTATAGGTGTATGAGTGCATATGATTGTTTTGTAAACATGAGTGATTGTATGTATGAATGATTGTATGGGTGAATGAGTGAATGTGTGTGTAGACGTAGGAATCAGTGAGTACGTATGTAGTAACTAGTATTGGTGTGTCAATGGTTTCAAAAATTAAACTCTGTTTTTAACACTGGGTGAAACAGAGGTTATATTAAAATGTGAGGAGATGCATTGTATTGTCACATGAATGATATCATCAGTGATGTGGTCATTGATGTCAAATGAGATGTCATCAGTGATGTCATCAGTGATGTCATTTGAGATGTCATCAGTGATGTCATCAGTGATGTCACTGACCATGTCATGAATGATGTAATATGTGACATCATCAGCAGTGGATTGCGGGTGCGCAATATATAGTTAGTGCAACTAACTATATATGGAATTTCAATGGTTTTGTGTGAGTAAAATAAGGTTTTTTAAATGCTAATTCCTAACTATATATGGTCTATAACCTATGGTTTTTTCAGTGAATTTTCAAGGTTTTGTAAATGCTAATTCCTAACTATATATGGTCTATAACCTATGGTTTTTTCAGTGAATTTCAATGGTTTTTTAATAGCAAATATCATAAGCTGTCGAATGTCAAGTACGTGGTAAGATTTTTTTTTTTCGTGTTTATGCACACTGATCTGCTTTGATTGCTGCCCCCCACCCCTCATTTCTATTAGGAGTACTCTCTCTTTGCAGATAGTGAAGGGTAGTTAACGCAGCCCTTTCCCCCTTTGTAATCCGTCGTGCCTGCTTCTCTCTCCATTTGATTGATTGTTCTCTTTGGTTCATTCTCTATTTACAAACAAGCACAGAGTCGCAATACTCTGTTTAGTCTTTGCAGATAGCGAAAAATCGTGTAAAAAAACAAAAGGAATCGAGCAAAATCAGTAGGCCACTAATGGGATCTCTTTTGACCTCGCTAAAATAGAAACATTAGGAACAACCTGTTGAAAATAGCAATGCGTATGTATATAAGCGGCGTTCATTTGTGTTCACAGTACCCCTTGTTGATTGTTTCAATCGAGCATTGAATTGTTCGAAGTTAATTCTCTTAACGATCTTCTCTACCTGCAAACGAGGAAGAATAGGAATATTCTATCTCCCTTTGCAGATAGTGAAGGGTAGGTAACGCAAGCCTTTAACACGTCGTACCTATTTCATTCCTCATTGATTGATTGATTGTCCGAACATTGACTGTTTGGGAATTAGTTCTTTTTGGAGGTATTCCCTGTTTGCAAATAAACGTAGGAAAATCTTTGCAAGTAGTGAAAGGGTACGTAATGCGGACCGTTCTCCCCCGTTGTAATCTGTCATGCCTATCTACTCCCCACTGATTGATGCACCTTTTTCACCCGGACCATTTACTAGAGATACGTCATCTGGCCCGACCAGAGAGCACCCCTAGTGAAAAGGACATATGCAATAATAACGAAGTGATCACTGTATCCTGTTAACAGAAACTTTACCATGAAACAACCTGGAAAGAAAAAAATAGGAAAACGAAAATCAGTAGGCCACTGATGAACATGAACTTTTATTAAACAACGAACAAAGAAACGATAACATAACGTAATGATAAAACCTATTAATGTCCTAGAAACAAGAAAACGTTAAAATATGCCAGTGGTGAGAGACCAGAAAAACAGTAAGAGAAACCAAATCACCCCTCGCTGTCCCACCGCCTGCCACGCCAAAAAAATCGATAGACTAGGGAAAATGCAAGTCAGTAGAACATCCACCCCCACTCTGGAAACTTCCAAGGTGGGGCAGGGTTCCGGCTACGCCCAGCCGGGAGCAGCCCATATAAGGCAGGTCCTGCTGCCACGCCTCGGCCAGGAGATCCTAACGTAGGGTGTAGCCGGAGGAGAGGCCGAGACCAGCGGGACCCGGCCAGGGGATTGCCTTTACAACGCTGAACAGTTGCAGGGGGGGGGAATGTCTCCTCGACCCTCCCCTCTCTCTCCCAGTCCGGCCGCGGTGGCCCTTGAGAGTTGCAGGTAGTCCCGCCACATGCTCTTCCGGTCCGACCACCAACGGTCGGGGGGCCGAGGCCGACGGGATCCGGCTGCAGCCGATAAACCAAGAAACCCGTTCATGGGGCCAGAGCCAGGGGCGTCCGGCCGACATCCACCGGAAGCCCGGCCCGAAGACGGACGGGACACTTCTTTCTTTTATAATGGCTGCGACAACACTGGAGGGGGATGTCTTGCACATGCCTCCGACCCCCCCCTCGTCCTCATCGCCTGGTCCGGCCATAACAAATCTCAAGCGAGACGCCGTGGGGTGCACTGGGAGGGAGAGACGGTGCGAACAGGCCTCTCCCGCCTCCCCAGGTGGAGGCTTCCCAGCTGCACCCTCAGCGCTCCAGGCGGTGGCATCCTAACAACTACAGTGCTGCACAGTTTCGGAACGACCTAGATAACGGTTCTTCCACTGTGGCCATGCTGCAACGTCTCACCCGGCAGGGTGGAGCCCGTCCGCTCATGTGACCCCGCGATCGCCGGTAGCTGCCGAACTCTCAAAATGGCGGTCGACCTGGCAAGAGCGGGCCCAACATAAAGAAATGGCCCGGTCACTGGTTGACTCCACCACCGTAGTCCTCCACGACCTTGAAGATTCTAGAGGAGCCGCGGGAGTCTCCGACCCCCGATGGGGAATGACTGCCATGATCGCCCGTGGAGTGACAAAACTGTATCCGCGGGACGTCGGCGCTCCCATGCTGGCGCCAGCCTCACTTTGAATTACTACAATCCTGCAGACCTCACTTCCGGTGAAAGCACAGTGTGACCCGGTAGGAAAAATTATTGCACCCCCTCCCCTTTTTGACTGATAGTTCAAACCACCGATCCTTTCCTTTGCCCTTTTAACGGAACTTTGGACTGCCTCCCCCTCTTTTACATTTTCTAGAGAAAACAAAACATTAACCACTACATTAGCATAGCAGTTGACACCAGAACTGTTTTCAAATTGAAAACCAACAACATCTTCAACAGAATCCTTTTTGTTTCTGCTGTGACCCTGCTACAGCACAGGCATTGTCCCCAGCAGTAATTCTGCAATGCCGGTAAGAATAGCTGTGGTGCCTACTGGACTCACTCACCCCCGCGGCGCCCCACGCCGTTTTTTGCTGGGCGGCAACTTACTAGACATCACTTTCGTGCCATCTAGATTTCAGCGCGTTCTGCTGCCTTGGAACTATTCGCACAACAGACCGCTACTGACAAGAATATTTCATTATTGGTGCTGTCAATTTCAATAAATCTATTGGATAATTAAAAAGAAATTGCCACGGTCTCTTCGTTGTTTAAATGTTTTTACTGTTTTTGTTTTGTTGTATATATTTATATGTTATTAAAGTTTTATATTCCTACTACTTTGTTGGAGTGCTATATATTTTTAATATGACACATAATTGTAAAAACTTTGATGTACAAAGAGTCATTCCTGGAATCTTCCGCTTCAGGCTCGGTCCCCTCCCCAATCACAATACAGGATGGTTTTCAGATAGTAGGAACGCGTGTGCTGTGACGGATCACATCGGGTGTGGGCCTTGATCTACTATAACTCCTTTGAAGAGGGGTGATTCTTTACAGCTGGGGCCATAAACTACATCTGCAGGGCTAGCTGATAGCCTAGGACCGGCCTGGACATTCGGACACAGAGGAAGAGGAGTGTCAGAGGGTGCGGTAGTGAATAGGGCGAAAGGGAGGTGTCGGGCGGGCACAGAGTGTGATTCTCAGGGAAGAGCAGCGCAGATGGGGGAAGGTTTATTGCCCATGCATAAGACAGAGAGCGGTGGTGACCAGTGCCTGGGGGAGATGCTTACGAGGGTGAGGAGCCATGCTACGAATCGACAGCGTGCAGAGAGTGGGTCTGGTCAAGACATCTAAAATGGCTGCCGTGCACGACAAAAGTGTGGCATTTCAAAAAAGGCAAGATGGCGCAGACAATGTTTTTCAACACTTCCTCATTTCCTTCGAATCGAACGTTAACAGACGTTGGGGCATATTACCAAAGTTAAGCGATATTTATCGCTAACGATGCTTACCAACCAATTTTTTACCACTAAGCATCGTCAGAAATTATCGAAGATAAACCTTACTATTATCAAGGTTTATCGCAAATGCGATAATAAACGGCCGCAATGCATGAATATCGCTAAAAACTCAGCGATATTCATGCATTACCGAGCTAATACTCTTAGCCATGTTATCCACCTCCCATTGGATAACATGGCTAAGAACTGCTCAGGGCAGGTGTTACTTTTTGGAGATATTCGCGCTTAGCGCGAATATCTCCAAAAGTTGGTAATAGGAAATAGATATCTTGCATGTTGTAATGCAAGTTATTGTGGTATATGGAACTCATACCATAATCTCTCAGGAAAGCAGAAACTGATCCTTTTGGGACCGCCTAAAAAGGCCTAGGGGGTGAGGAGTACTCTACTTTGCCCCCTTTTCACGTTCCGAACTATTTTATTTTACTCTCTTCTGTAATTACACAAAATACCAGCGATAAGATGCATCGGAGACACACAGTGAGAGAAAGGAGGCCGGAGATGAAGAAGACATGTCAAATACACATTGGAGATAATATAGTGGCAGAAGGGAAGTAAATATGAGTAAACTTACCATGTAACATAAAAATGTTGCACTCTATACTATAAGTCTCATTTTATACTACAATCACTTCGCTACAACCTCATAAATTAAAAATAAAAATGAATAATGTCTCAAACAATTTTTGATTTCTAAATATAAATTTATTCTTCAGAATTTTCTAAATTTGAAAGAACTAGTAACATGTCCTCATCAGTAATTTCCTCTTCAATCATCTCATCTGGAATCTCCTCATTAAAAGTCTGCAATGATGATTCTTGTAACTCTATGGTCTCCAAACACTCGATAAATTCGCCATCAAGAGATTGATCAAAAAAATCATTCAAGTCATCTCCTCCTTCTGACAATATTTCATTATTGGTGCTGTCAATTTCAATCAATGTAGTGGAATCATTCAAGTCATCTCCTCGTGACAATATTTCATTATTGGTGCTCTCAATTTCAATCAATGTAGTGGAATCATTCAAGTCATCTCCTCCTTGTGACAATATTTCATTATTGGTGCTGTCCATTTCAATCAATCTAATGGAATCATACAAGCCATCTCCTCCTTGTGACAATATTTCATTATTGGTGCTCTCAATTTCAATCAATGTAGTGGAATCATTCAAGTCATCTCCTTGTGACAATATTTCATTCTTGGTGCTGTCCATTTCAATCAATCTAATGGAATCATACAAGTCATGTCCTCCTTGTGACAATATTTCATTATTGGTGCTCTCAATTTCAATCAATGTGTTGGACAATTCAAAAGAAATTGCCACGGTCTCTTCATTGTGAGCCATTTTATTTTGAAATTGCTTGCTGTAAATTGCAGAAAAAACATAATCACTTTCATTTATCGTCTTTAGTAATACATAATATAAAACTAACTTTATCAAGTATTTAGTATAACAGAAGGACTGCAAATAAATAACAGAAAACATTTTTCAAATTATCTTCAAGTGTACAACATAGTTCCCCATACAAATTAACAACTCACCTTTTTAAAAGTAGCAGAAGTGTTAGTACTGTGTAAATCAAACACCAGAAATTCACCACCAAAAATTCCTCACAAATGTACCTCAGACAGTAGTATCACAAAATGGCTGTGGTTTCCTCTCATTTGACATATATACATAACCAATTAACTTTCATCACACACAAATACAAAACCAAAGTAACATTTTAATTGGTTCTAAATTTCAACACTTTCAAATGTGTTTTCCCCATGCAATTTTCCATAGGACATTTACATACGTCTACAGCCTGAATGGCTGAACGGAATTACACCAAACTTGGCAAAATGGTACATCAAACCTAAGAGGTCAGGAAGGATCTACTATGCCCCCTTATGGTCATTTCCCCCTTCGCTTTGGCCTCCTCTTGTCTCTCAATCCTACCGAGGGACAAGATGGCGGCCGCTACGGACTGTTTGGAATGTTGACAGACGCCGGAGAACCAATCAGCTTCGCAAAGCTCCGTAACGCGAAAAGTACGCGAAGCGGAGCGCTGTTACAGATATATATCTTTTTTTCAACGTTAATTTCTCAAAATCCACTGGAGCACATATATTGAGACCTAGCAAAGGCACATCGGGCTACCAGTCCCTAATATTTTGCCAAGTTTCGTGCAAATCCATTCAGCCGTTCGATTATTATTATTTTGTTTTTTTTTTGCCCCGCGGGGCCCTTTTAAAACCTCCACATCAAACCTAGGGGGTCAGCGAGGATCTACTATGCCCCCTTATAGTTATTTCCCCCTTTGTTTTGACCTCCTCTTGTCTCTCGATCCTACCGAGAGACAAGATGGCGGCCGCTACGGACTGTTTGGAATGTTGACAGACGCCGGAGAACCAATCAGCTTCGCTTCACAAAGCTCCGTTGCGCGAAAAGTCCGCGAACCAGAGCGCTAACCGGTCCGCTGTTACAGATATATATCTTTTTTTAAACGTTAATTTCTCAAAATCCACTGGAGCACATATATTGAGACCTACAAAAGGCACATCGGGCTACCAGTCCCTACAATTTTGCCAAGTTTCGTGCAAATCCATTCAGCCGTTCGGGCTAAAAGTGAGGCCAACCGCCCTATGGAAAACTCAATGTTAAAAACACGTTTTGGGACCCCCCTTTTTTCTCGGCCCCCACTGGATGAACCCCCCCCCAAATTTTCAAGGGCTGCTCAGAAACAAAATGTGCCATTTTCCTGAAAATTTCAGCCGATTCCGTCCACAAACGCCAAAGTTATTAGACATAGAATTTTCAAAAAACCCATAGAGAAAAAATCCTAACTATATATACCTACTGGCGACCGCCAGTAGGTAATATATATATAACATTTCTATGGCAAAATTAAACCCCTTATTTTGTTCCTTTTCAAATTAAATGTATTAAGTGTTACCACTTTATTCCAATCAAGATGACTTCAGGTGTGCCATACTTTTGTCATAAGTAAGACTGTTAGCGTTCTAGTTGTTCTTTAAAACACTCTGGGACATTCCGTCACTGGGCTATAGTTGGGCTACATCTGGCTGATATTTGGGCTACATTTGTTTTTTTTTGTCTCTGGCGGCCATCTTTGGGCTACATTGGGCTTCATTGGGCTTCATTGGGCTACATTGGGCTACATTTGGGCTCCAACATATATATAGCCCAATGTAGCCCAATATATATTTTTCAAAGTTAATTTTCGTAAAAACCACTGGAGCATATATCTTGAGACATAGCAAAGGCACATCGGGCTACCAGTCCCTACAATTTTGCCAAGTTTCGTGGAAATCCATTCAGCCGTTCGAGCTAAAAGTGAGTCCAACCACCCTATGGAAAACTCAATGTTAAAAACACGTTTTGGGACCCCCCTTTTTTCTCGGCCCCCGCTTGACGAAACCCCCCCAAATTTTCAGGGGCTGCTCAGAAACGAAATGTTCCATTTTCCAGAAAATTTCAGCCAATTCCGTCCTCAAACGCCAAAGTTATTCAACATAGAATTTTCAAAAATCCCATAGGAAAAAAATCCTAACTATATATACCTACTGGCGACCGCCAGTAGGTAATATATATATATATATATATATATATATATATATATATATATATATATATATATATATATATATATATATATATATATATATATATATATATATATATATATATATATATATATATATTATATATTACCTACTGGCGGTCGCCAGTAGGTATATATAGTTAGGATTTTTTCTCTATGGGTTTTTTGAAAATTCTATGTCTAATAACTTTGGCGTTTGTGGACGGAATTGGCTGAAATTTTCAGGAAAATGGCACAATTTGTTTCTGAGCAGCCCTTGAAAATTTGGGGGGGGTTCGTCCAGTGGGGGCCGAGAAAAAAGGGGGGTCCCAAAACGTGTTTTTAACATTGAGTTTTCCATAGGGCGGTTGGCCTCACTTTTAGCCCGAACGGCTGAATGGATTTGCACGAAACTTGGCAAAATTGTAGGGACTGGTAGCCCGATGTGCCTTTTGTAGGTCTCAATATATGTGCTCCAGTGGATTTTGAGAAATTAACGTTTAAAAAAAGATATATATCTGTAAGCGCGGACTGGGCAGCGCACTGGTTCGCGGACTTTTCGCGCAACGGAGCTTTGTGAAGCGAAGCTGATTGGTTCTCCGGCGTCTGTCAACATTCCAAACAGTCCGTAGCGGCCGCCATCTTGTCTCTCGGTAGGATCGAGAGACAAGAGGAGGTCAAAACAAAGGGGGAAATAACTATAAGGGGGCATAGTAGATCCTCGCTGACCCCCTAGGTTTGATGTGGAGGTTTTAAAAGGGCCCGCGGGGCAAAAAAAAATAATAATAATAATAATTGAACGGCTGAATGGATTTGCACGAAACTTGGCAAAATATTAGGGACTGGTAGCCCGATGTGCCTTTGCTAGGTCTCAATATATGTGCTCCAGTGGATTTTGAGAAATTAACGTTCAAAAAAAGATATATATCTGTAACAGCGCTCCGCTTCGCGTAACGGAGGTTTGCGAAGCTGATTGGTCATTCTGTCACTGGGCTATAGTTGGGCTACATCTGGCTGATATTTGGGCTACATTTGTTTTTTTGTGTGTCTGGCGGCCATCTTTGGGCTACATTGGGCTTCATTGGGCTACATTCGGCTAATTAGCAAATAGCTCATCGCAAACTAGGAATGGTAATGAATCGCTATTTATTCCTTAAAGTTCGCTATTTAGGAAATGCAAAAAACTTTGATGATACATATGGCGGTTCATCTCTAACAAGATAAGAAGCATAGGGATACATTTATGATGACTGGCGCATCACCAGGGATGTGTTAGTCATTCTGTGCCGCTGTTCCGTCACCTATGGTGTGCTGCATTTACAATGCGGCGCATCATGGGGCAAAAACAGCACAGATGCGTGATGTATCTGTGCCGTAAAGGTAGCGCATTGCTGGAGTTGTATCGCAAGTGTGATGAAGCTCCAGCAAGGGTCGGGGGTGCCCCTGTCGCAGGGTTTCTGTTCTTACACAGAACTGTGGACAGAGGATTGGAACCTCGGCGAATTAGGGTGTCCCAAAACTCACGTTAGTAATCAAAAACTCCTTAGCAAGCTAGGTACAGTGTCACATTGGATATAACAAACTCTCAATGTTTAGACAATCCAGAATATGAACTTATAGTACCTCAGGATACGTGGAACTCATGAACAGTCGGTCGTTATAGATTTCTTAGAAACCAGAACATGGAGTTAAGAAGAACAGATGTGTATTTGAAATGTTTATTTACTAATGCCGTCTTCTCAGGCGTAGTACCTTAGATAATAAAAGTACACATATTATCAGTAGCAAAATTACCAGCATAGTTACTAGTACATAAAAAGTGAATGGTGATAGTATGTTAACATGCTGTAAATGAATAAGAGTTAGCAACACTTATAAGCAGCCGCGGGCCGTGGAGGGAGTTACGTTGAGGCAGGGAGGCGGGGAGGGGGAGAAGCAGGGTGGAGAATACAAGTACACATATTATCAGTAGCAAAATTACCAGCATAGTTACTAGTACATAAAAAGCGAATGGTGACAGTATGTTAACATGCTGTAAATGAATAAGAGTTAGCAACACTTATAAGCAGCCGCGGGCCGTGGAGGGAGTTACGGTGGGGCAGGGAGGCGGGGAGGGGGAGGGGCAAGGTAGAGAGGGCTCCACCCTGCTTCTCCCCCTCCCCGCCTCCCTGCTTCACCGTAACTCCCTCCACGGCCCGCGGCTGCTTATATCTCACCCTCCCTATCACACATATTATATTATTTGCTAAGAAGGTCTCTTTGTGTTGGTTTAGGGCGTGCCCATACTTTAGTGTCTTAGATTTGAAGGAATCACATCAGCATACACCAGCTCTCTCTTCATGTGAACCGCATCAACTGTTGTGTATGTGTGTTCGGCAAAGCAATATAAAACCCGCCTCATGCCCAGAATTGGCAGAAGTTGCACTTATGTTATGAGTATGAAGTCGTGGAGATCAGACCTCATAACAATTCTGTATCGTGTTGTTCTTGAAACTTTAGCACTCGCTGTACAGATATAGTTTAACAAGTAAAGCAGATAGTAGACCAATAACATATTATTCTCATGTAAACCACGATGAACTACTAGGTGGAAAGCTAAAGCAACAACTAAGTGTCGTGTGCAGAAGTTGCAAAAAAGGAAAAATGGCGTTTAAACCGGTAATGAGCCCATCCTAACTTAACACGGTGTAAAGATATCCAGGACCTAGATGACACTTCCTCATGATCCGGAAACGAACTGAATAAGATAATAGAAGTGCCATCTCATGAGAGCAGATTGCAAGTTTATATGTGGACGGTCCGCAAGGTAAAGCATTAAAAACTAGGAAAATTTAATGCTAAAGAAAAATAAAACAGCCAAGTACTTTATCGAGTCTTAAGCCAATAGGCAAGGTAAATAATAAAAACTTGACAAATAAGTCAATGAATTGTCAATGAAATGCTAGTACTCAGCATATCAAACATGAAAAAGGTCTATGACATAACTGTGTATGCAAAATAAGCTGCAACAGCCTCCAATAGGAAGTCACCGTCTTCATCCGAAAACAGTTCAGCCATCCAATTTAAAAGCGGAAAAGAACATACGTGCTCTCCCAGCACCGGATCCTCTATCACCATCAGAGGACAGCTCGGTGGGTTTTCAAGAAAGCTCTGTTCCAAGAAAGACTGTGCTGCTGCCAGTAAATTCCAGGGACCAAGTAGTCCATGCATCAATGCCACAGCCATAATCCTTTCGCCAGGACAAATCAACTCGTGAGTAATGATAGGAGTCATCAGCTGATTAAAGTCGACGTCAGGAGAAACCGGTCCGCAGAGACACAAATCAATGGCCCAATCGAAATCACAGGTCAGGCAGTGAAATACAGGCTGGACACAGGTGAAGTAGGAGAACCGAAAAGATAATCCATATGCCGTGCTTAATATCGCCAACGGCATTGTGCCATAATATTCTAGCATGCGATTGCGGAACAGTGTCAGCAGCTGCAGGGTCGGAGGTTGCATAGGAGGGACATCCATATTTAAAAATGTAAAAAAGCACAAGAGCGTCCGCTGGTAATGCAAGTAAAAATGCCAATCCACGAACCAGAGTGCAGAAAATACAATGAAAGGGAGCAGGGATGACTCCAAAGATTTTCTCAAATGAAGTCACGAGACCACTGGTAACAACTTTAAAAAAGTGTGCCAGGGATTTTGTGGAGGATGCGTTAAAGATAGTCGGAAACATGTTGCTGAAATTGAAAGGCAAACCTGTGTACGGGTGTTCGCTATGTGAAGTACGAAAGTTTCACGGGCCGAACTCAAGGCCACCTCTCTCTGAGACAAAAGAGCTCTTATTCTTGCCATGCCGTTGAAACGTGTCCCAAGGTTGGTATTTGTGGCCAGATTGAAAACTCCCTATGTTCATGTGTGGGAGGAAATAGAACATTTCTGCAGCAAATAACCCGTTCACTTACTGTTACGATAAAAGGAATACTTTTAATTAACTCAGAACAATCTTCATTATTGAGCATCAAATAACTACCATTTTCCAACAACTTGAACGTGGGGATGATAGCAGGAACTGGCGTGCCTTGCAACACGCAAGCCATATTTGGTCGGTGTTTGTTGCATGAATCGTGTAACTGTATGTGCCTACACATTAGTGAATGATCTGGCGTCTCAGTGCATTCCTCTCCATTCAGATAAACTTCTTGATCATCTTTGAAACATCTGTATGTGTATGGAAGCGACCAGACCTCATGAACAAAAGCACTACCTAAAGGTTCATAACGACCTATTGGTATATATTTCATACAATTTGAAAACTTATATAAAGCAAAAGGCAGCGTTATTAAACCGTGGATAAGGCATGTTGCCAAAAAACCCGCAATCCTCTGCTGATGATGTCACTGAGCATGTCATGAATGATGTAATATGTGACATCATCAGCAGTGGATTATGGGTAATGGTATCTCTAGTTTACTCCCCTATAGCTGTCTTTCTTTTAACATAAGTGTGTGTTTCCTTCCCTTATACTTACTGTTTTTGGTTCGCTTCCAGTTCGCGTACCAGCGAGCGAACTAGGAAGCGAACTAAGAGAAATAGAGGTTGGCACAGTTCCAAATATTGTACCAATTTTTTAATAACGGGGAGGTAGTTCTGAAAAGAACTTTTTTTTTTATTTTTCTGAACATTTTTTTACTGTTTTTGAATTTTTTGGAACAGTTTTATATTTTTTGGGGTTTTTCTTGGAGGGGGCAATGAAAACGATTCATTGTAAAGGGCTCAACAGGAGCAACAAAACAAAAAAAAGAAGTATTTATTATTTTGGGCGTTTCGGACAAACTTGCATATGATAGTCAATAGCTCTGTTGATCAGAGTGATGCTTCTTTCTCCGTAGGAAATGAATCCATCGCAAAATACGCAGGTGTGTTTTACTTCACCAAATCTCATTTGTATATTTGGCACCATCTCCCTGCCCTCTGGTCCCGTTACTTCCGGTACAACAGATCTTCTGGCCATAATAGGGAGATTATCTAGGTCGTTCCGAAACTGTGCAGCACTGTAGTTGTTAGGATGCCACCTAGTCATATGGCGATGCATTGTGTAGTTTCCGAAACTGTATTTTTTGTCGGTCCCTCTGGACAGTCTATCTTGACATATAAGGCAAGTTACGTATCTTGCATTTACTTTTTTCTGACCTTTGGGAATTTTAAAAAATTGCCAAATGAAGTTTTCTTTCCGGTGAGACGTCCTGGGCTGCTCAGGCAAAAACTGCCTCTCTTCGTGCTCGTCCTCCTGTTCCTCTTCTTCTTCTTCTTGTTGAATTACAACTTCAGCAGGTGGTCCTCTCTTCCTTGGAGGCGGTGGAGGTGGTGGGGAAGCACCAGCTGAAGCTACTAAAGAAGCCATTGCTCAGTGATCACAAAGGGTCTTTCTCTCACAATGATGAAAGTCAGAGTGAGGAAAGAAGGAGGGATTTTCATCATTTGGGAAAAACAAGAGTTCTCAACCAATCAAAAGTGTTCATTTTAGATTATATGACCTAGTCTTACATCATTAGGAAACCAAAAGTGAAATGAACCAATGAAAAGTGTTATTACCAAGTCACATGACTTGCTGTGTTTACGTTAAGCGCTTTGCAGGGCCTCCCGGTTTGCTTCTAGAAACCTGCGCTTTGCGACTCGCTTCGCGTACCAGTTCGCTAACGTAGCACGTCATATGACGTATCACGCGACAACGTGAAACGTCATGCGGACGGGAGGCGTCACGATGTTGTTTTCTAACGCGGCACTTGCGGTAAAATAACGTTTACCGGCTCGCGGTCTATTTCGCGGCATCAAGGTCAGCTAACGGGAAGCTTCCCGATTCGCGAAGCGGGAACGAAGAAAAAAAAATATTTAAAAAAAAAATTATTCATAAACATATAAAATATATTTTTGGATTTAAAAAAGAATACATTTTACAGCTACAGATATTAGCTGTTAAAAAACCAATGAAATTCACAGAAAAAACCATAGGTTATAGACCATATATAGTTAGGAATTAGCATTTACAAAACCTTGAAAATTCACTGAAAAAACCATAGGTTATAGACCATATATAGTTAGGAATTAGCATTTAAAAAACCTTATTTTACTCACACAAAACCATTGAAATTCCATATATAGTTAGTTGCACTAACTATATATCGCGCACCCGCAATCCACTGCTGATGATGTCACATATTACATCATTCATGACATGGTCAGTGACATCACTGATTACATCACTGATGACATCTCAAATGACATCACTGATGACATCACTGATGACAACATCCAGTGACTATGTTTCTGTAAAGTTAAAATATGTCTTACATATTGAAGAATGAGTGGATGTATAAGTGTCTGAATGAAGGTTTTAGTAGGTGCGTGATTGACTGTATGAGTGAGTGATTAAATGCGTCTTACTGAATGCACGGGTTAGTGACTAAACTGTCTGAAAGTGTGCATCAGTATGTCTGTTGTTGTGCAAGCTGCTGCATGTGTTGATCAGTAGCTATATAAGTAGCTATATGGGTTATTGATTGGTTGCACAAGTATTTGTATGGGAGACTGAGTGTGTGTATGGCTGGCTGGGAGGTGTGTGACTCTGTGCAGATCAATGTGTACTTGTATCAGTGATTCTATAAGAGAGTAACTATGTGTTAGTATATGTTTCAAAAATGTAAGGTGTTCTGTGTTTAACTGTATAGATGAGAAAATGGAAGTGTGATTGATTCTTTTCAGGACTGACTAGGTGTGTGAGTAACTCCATGGATGAGTGGCAGAGTGTCAGTGTCTGTATAGGTGTATGAGTGCATATGATAGTGTTGTAAAGATGAGTGATTGTATGTATGAATGATTGTATGAGTGAATGTGTGTGTAGACATAGGAATCAGTGAGTGCGTATGTAGTAACTAGTATTGGTGTGTCAATGGTTTCAAAAATGATACTCTCTATTTAACACTGGGTGTAACGGAGGTTATATTACAGTGTGAGGAGATGCATTGTATTATGACATGAATGATATCATCAGTGATGTGATCATTGATGTCAAGTGAGATGTCATCAGTGATGTCATTTGAGATGTCATCAGTGATGTCATCAGTGATGTCATTTGAGATGTCATCAGTGATGTAATCAGTGATGTCACTGACCATGTCATGAATGATGTAATATGTGACATCATCAGCAGTGGATTGCGGGTGCGCGATATATAGTTAGTGCAACTAACTATATATGGAATTTCAATGGTTTTGTGTGAGTAAAATAAGGTTTTTTAAATGCTAATTCCTAACTATATATGGTCTATAACCTATGGTTTTTTCAGTGAATATATATATATATATAACATTTCTATGGCAAAATGAAACCCCTTATTTTGTTCCTTTTCAAATTAAATGTAGTAAGTGTTACCACTTTATTCCAATCAAGATGACTTCAGGTGTGCCATACTTTTGTCATAAGTAAGACTGTTAGCGTTCTAGTTGTTCTTTAAAACACTCTGGGACATTCTGTCACTGGGCTATAGTTGGGCTACATCTGGCTGATATTTGGGCTACATTTGTTTTTTTTTGTCTCTGGCGGCCATCTTTGGGCTACATTGGGCTTCATTGGGCTTCATTGGGCTACATTGGGCTACATTTGGGCTCCAACATATATATAGCCCAATGTAGCCCAATATATATTTTTCAAAGTTAATTTTCGTAATGGAAAACTCAATGTTAAAAACACGTTTTGGAACCCCCCTTTTTTCTCGGCCCCCGCTTGACGAAACCCCCCCACATTTTCAGGGGCTGCTCAGAAACAAAATGTTCCATTTTCCAGAAAATTTCAGCCAATTCCGTCCTCAAACGCCAAAGTTATTCAACATAGAATTTTCAAAAATCCCATAGGAAAAAAATCCTAACTATATATATAACTATATATACCTACTGGCGACCGCCAGTAGGTCATATATATATATATATATATATATATATATATATATATATACATATATATATATATATATGTATATATATATAATATATTACCTGCTGGCGGTCGCCATATTACCTACTGGCGGTCGCCAGTAGGTATATATAGTTAGGATTTTTTCTCTATGGGTTTTTTGAAAATTCTATGTCTAATAACTTTGGCGTTTGTGGACGGAATTGGCTGAAATTTTCAGGAAAATGGCACATTTTGTTTCTGAGCAGCCCTTGAAAATTTGGGGGGGGTTCGTCAAGGGGGAGCCGAGAAAAAAGGGGGGTCCCAAAACGTGTTTTTAACATTGAGTTTTCCATAGGGCGGTTGGCCTCACTTTTAGCCCGAACGGCTGAATGGATTTGCACGAAACTTGGCAAAATTGTAGGGACTGGTAGCCCGATGTGCCTTTTGTAGGTCTCAATATATGTGCTCCAGTGGATTTTGAGAAATTAACGTTTAAAAAAAGATATATATCTGTAACAGCGGACCAGGCAGCGCTCCGGTTCGCGTACTTTACGCGCAACGGAGCTTTGTGAAGCGAAGCTGATTGGTTCTCTGGCGTCTGTCAATATTCCAAACAGTCCGTAGCGGCCGCCATCTTGTGTCTCGGTAGGATCGAGAGACAAGAGGAGGTCAAAACAAAGGGGGAAATAACTATAAGGGGGCATAGTAGATCCTCGCTGACCCCCTAGGTTTGATGTGGAGGTTTTAAAAGGGCCCCGCGGGGCAAAAAAAAATAATAAAAATAATAATTGAACGGCTGAATGGATTTGCACGAAACTTGGCAAAATATTAGGGACTGGTAGCCCGATGTGCCTTTGCTAGGTCTCAATATATGTGCTCCAGTGGATTTTGAGAAATTAACGTTCAAAAAAAGATATATATCTGTAACAGCGCTCCGCTTCGCGTAACGGAGGTTTGCGAAGCTGATTGGTCATTCTGTCACTGGGCTATAGTTGGGCTACATCTGGCTGATATTTGGGCTACATTTGTTTTTTTGTGTGTCTGGCGGCCATCTTTGGGCTACATTGGGCTACATTGGGCTTCATTGGGCTACATTCGGCTAATTAGCAAATAGCTCATCGCAAACTAGGAATGGTAAAGAATCGCTATTTATTCCTTAAAGTTCGCTATTTAGGAAATGCAAATAACTTTGATGATACATATGGCGGTTCATCTCTAACAAGATAAGAAGCATAGGGATAGATTTATGATGACTGGCGCATCACCAGGGATGTGTTAGTCATTCTGTGCCGCTGTTCCGTCACCTATGGTGTGCTGCATTTACAATGCGGCGCATCACGGGGCAAAAACAGCACAGATGCGTGATGTATCTGTGCCGTAAAGGTGGCGCATTGCTGGAGTTGTATCGCAAGTGTGATGAAGGTCCAGCAAGGGTCGGGGGTGCCCCTGTCGCAGGGTTTCTGTTCTCACACAGAACTGTGGACAGAGGATTGGAACCTCGGCGAATTAGGGTGTCCCAAAACTCACCTTAGTAATCAAAAACTATTTAGCAAGCTAGGTACAGTGTCACATTGGATATAACAAACTCTCAATGTTTAGACAATCCAGAATATGAACTTATAGTACCTCAGGATACGTGGAACTCATGAACAGTCGGTCGTTATATATTTCTTAGAAACCAGAACATGGAGTTAAGAAGAACACATGTGTATTTGAAATGTTTATTTACTAATGCCGTCTTCTCAGGCGTAGTACCTTAGATAATAAAAGTACACATATTATCAGTAGCAAAATTACCAGCATAGTTACTAGTACATAAAAAGTGAATGGTGATAGTATGTTAACATGCTGTAAATGAATAAGAGTTAGCAACACTTATAAGCAGCCGCGGGCCGTGGAGGGAGTTACGGTGAGGCAGGGAGGCGGGGAGGGGGAGAAGCAGGGTGGAGAATACAAGTACACATATTATCAGTAGCAAAATTACCAGCATAGTTACTAGTACATAAAAAGCGAATGGTGACAGTATGTTAACATGCTGTAAATGAATAAGAGTTAGCAACACTTATAAGCAGCCGCGGGCCGTGGAGGGAGTTACGGTGGGGCAGGGAGGCGGGGAGGGGGAGGGGCAAGGTAGAGAGGGCTCCACCCTGCTTCTCCCCCTCCCCGCCTCCCTGCCTCACCGTAACTCCCTCCACGGCCCGCGGCTGCTTATATCTCACCCTCCCTAATACACATATTATATTATTTGCTAAGAAGGTCTCTTTGTGTTGGTTTAGGGCGTGTCCATACTTTAGTGTCTTAGATTTGAAGGAATCACATCAGCATACACCAGCTCTCTCTTCATGTGAACCGCATCAACTGTTGTGTATGTGTGTTCGGCAAAGCAATATAAAACCCGCCTCATGCCCAGAATTGGCAGAAGTTGCACTTATGTTATGAGTATGAAGTCGTGGAGATCAGACCTCATAACAATTCTGTACCGTGTTGTTCTTGAAACTTTAGCACTCGCTGTACAGATATAGTTTAACAAGTAAAGCAGATAGTAGACCAATAACATATTATTCTCATGTAAACCACGATGAACTACTAGGTGGAAAGCTAAAGCAACAACTAAATGTCGTGTGCAGAAGTTGCAAAAAAGGAAAAATGGCGTTTAAACCGGTAATGAGCCCATGCTAACTTAACACGGTGTAAAGATATCCAGGACCTAGATGACACCTCCTCATGATCCGGAAACGAACTGAATAAGATAATAGAAGTGCCATCTCATGAGAGCAGATTGCAAGTTTATATGTGGACGGTCCGCAAGGTAAAGCATTAAAAACTAGGAAAATTCAATGCTAAAGAAAAATAAAACAGCCAAGTACTTTATCGAGTCTTAAGCCAATAGGCAAGGTAAATAATAAAAACTTGACAATTAAGTCAATGAATTGTCAATGAAATGCTAGTACTCAGCATATGAAACATGAAAAAGGTCTATGACATAACTGTGTATGCAAAATAAGCTGCAACAGCCTCCAACAGGAAGTCACCGTCTTCATCCGAAAACAGTTCAGCCATCCAATTTAAAAGCGGAAAAGAACATACGTGCTCTCCCAGCACCGGATCCTCTATCACCATCAGAGGACAGCTCGGTGGGTTTTCAAGAAAGCTGTGTTCCAAGAAAGACTGTGCTGCCGCCAGTAAATTCCAGGGACCAAGTAGTCCATGCATCAATGCCACAGCCATAATCCTTTCGCCAGGACAAATCAACTCGTGAGTAATGATAGGAGTCATCAGCTGATTAAAGTCGACGTCAGGAGAAACCGGTCCGCAGAGACACAAATCAATGGCCCAATCGAAATCACAGGTCAGGCAGTGAAATACAGGCTGGACACAGGTGAAGTAGGAGAACCGAAAAGATAATCCATATGCCGTGCTTAATATCGCCAACGGCATTGTGCCATAATATTCTAGCATGCGATTGCGGAACAGTGTCAGCAGCTGCAGGGTCGGAGGTTGCATAGGAGGGACATCCATATTTAAAAATGTAAAAAAGCACAAGAGCGTCCGCTGGTAATGCAAGTAAAAATGCAATCCACGAACCAGAGTGGAGAAAATGGAATGAAAGGGAGCAGGGATGACTCCAAAGATTTTCTCAAATGAAGTCACGAGACCACTGGTAACAACTTTAAAAAAGTGTGCCAGGGATTTTGTGGAGGATGCGTTAAAGATAGTCGGAAACATGTTGCTGAAATTGAAAGGCAAACCTGTGTACGGGTGTTCGCTATGTGAAGTACGAAAGTTTCACGGGCCGAACTCAAGGCCACCTCTCTCTGAGACAAAAGAGCTCTTATTCTTGTCATGCCGTTGAAACGTGTCCCAAGGTTGGTATTTGTGGCCAGATTGAAAACTCCCTATGTTCATGTGTGGGAGGAAATAGAACATTTCTGCAGCAAATAACCCGTTCACTTACTGTTACGATAAAAGGAATACTTTTAATTAACTCAGAACAATCTTCATTATTGAGCATCAAATAACTACCATTTTCCAACAACTTGAACGTGGGGATGATAGCAGGAACTGGCGTGCCTTGCATCACGCAAGCCATATTTGGTCGGTGTTTGTTGCATGAATCGTGTAACTGTATGTGCCTACACATTAGTGAATGATCTGGCGTCTCAGTGCATTCCTCTCCATTCAGATAAACTTCTTGATCATCTTTGAAACATCTGTATGTGTATGGAAGCGACCAGACCTCATGAACAAAAGCACTACCTAAAGGTTCATAAAGACCTATTGGTATATATTTCATACAATTTGAAAACTTATATAAAGCAAAAGGCAGCGTTATTAAACCGTCGATAAGGCATGTTGCCAAAAAACCCGCAATCCTCTGCTGATGATGTCACTGAGCATGTCATGAATGATGTAATATGTGACATCATCAGTAGTGGATTATGGGTAATAGTATCTCTAGTTTACTCCCCTATAGCTGTCTTTCTTTTAACATAAGTGTGTGTTTCCTTCCCTTATACTTACTGTTTTTGGTTCGCTTCCAGTTCGCGTACCAGCGAGCGAACTAGGAAGCGAACTAAGAGAAATAGAGGTTGGCACAGTTCCAAATATTGTACCAATTTTTTAATAACGGGGAGGTAGTTCTGAAAAGAACTTTTTTTTTTATTTTTCTGAACATTTTTTTACTGTAAGGTTCCCGATTCGCGAAGCGGGAACGAAGAAAAAAAAATATTTAAAAAAATAATTATTCATAAACATATAAAATATATTTTTGGATTTAAAGAAGAATAAATTTTACAGCTACAGATATTAGCTGTTAAAAAACCAATGAAATTCACTGAAAAAACCATAGGTTATAGACCATATATAGTTAGGAATTACCATTTACAAAACCTTGAAAATTCACTGAAAAAACCATAGGTTATAGACCATATATAGTTAGGAATTAGCATTTACTAAACCTTATTTTACTCACACAAAACCATTGAAATTCCATATATAGTTAGTTGCACTAACTATATATCGCGCACCCGCAATCCACTGCTGATGATGTCACATATTACATCATTCATGACATGGTCAGTGACATCACTGATGACATCACTGATGACATCTCAAATGACATCACTGATGACATCACTGATGACATCTCATTTGACATCATTCTTGTGCTAATACGATAAACCTCTTCAGACTCTAATATAACCTTAGATACACTCAGTGTATACAGACACTCACACACTGTCACTCATCCATGGAGTTACTCACACACCTAGTCAGTCATGCAAAGAAACAATCTCACCTCCATTTCCTCAACTATACAGTTATACACACCTTACTTATTCAAACATATACTAACACATATTTACTCTCTTATACAATCCCTGATACAAGTTCACAATGATCCATACAGCCACTCACACATTCAGTGGCTCTCATGCACAGTTATTTATATATGCCAACTCTCACATGTACTGTGTTTTACATATGTACTTACTATGACATGTAGCATTGAGATATCCATTCACTCATCAATACACTCATGCACACAGTCAACCGCCCATGTAGCTTTTTCCACATGCACTCTTGAACTCATACACCTAGTGAATCAACTGCTCACACATCTATGCACAGAGTCACACACCTCCCAGCCACCCCCACACAAACTCAATCTCCCATAGAAATACTTGGGCAACCAATTAATAACACATATAGCCTCTCGTATAGCTAATGATCAACACATGCAGCAGTTTACATCACAACAGACATAATGATGCACAAATCAAGACAGTTTAGTCACTAACCCATGCATTCAGTGAGACACATTTAATCACTCACTCATACAGTCAGTCACGCACCTACTAAATCCTTCATCCAGACACTTATACATCCACTCATTCTTCAATATCTAAGACATATTTTAACTTTACAGAAACATACAGTCACTGGATGTTGTCATCAGTGATGTCATTTGAGATGTCATCAGTGATGTCATCAGTGATGTCACTGACCATGTCATGAATGATGTAATATGTGACATCATCAGCAGTGTATTGCGGGTGCGCGATATATAGTTAGTGCAACTAACTATATATGGAATTTCAATGGTTTTGTGTGAGTAAAATAAGGTTTAGTAAATGCTAATTCCTAACTATATATGGTCTATAACCTATGGTTTTTTCAGTGAATTTTCAAGGTTTTGTAAATGGTAATTCCTAACTATATATGGTCTATAACCTATGGTTTTTTCAGTGAATATATATATAGTTAGGATTTTTTCCCTATGGGATTTTTGAAAATTCTATGTCTAATAACTTTGGCGTTTGTGGACGGAATTGTCTGAAATTTTCTGGAAAATGGAACATTTTGTTTCTGAGCAGCCCCTGGAAATTTGGGGAGGTTTTCTCAAGGGGGGGCCGAGAAAAAAGGGGGGTCCCAAAACGTGTTTTCCCCATGCAATTTTCCATAGGGCGGTTGGCCTCAGTTTTAGCCCGAACGGCTGAATGGATTTGCATGAAACTTGGCAAAATTGTAGGGACTGGTAGCCCGATGTGCCTTTTGTAGGTCTCAATATATGTGCTCCAGTGGATTTTGAGAAATTAACGTTTAAAAAAAGATATATATCTGTAAGCGCGCTCTGGGCAGCGCTCCGGTCCGCGGACCTTAAGCGTACCGGAACTTCGCGTAGCGAAGCTGATTGGCTCTACGGTGTCTGTCAACATTCTAAACAGTCCGGAGCGGCCGCCATCTTGTCTCTCGGTAGGATTGAGAGACAAGAGGAGGCCAAAACAAAGGGGGAAATAACCATAAGGGGGCATAGTAGATCTTTCCTGACCCCCTAGGTTTAATGTGGAGGCTTTAAAAGGGCCCCGCGGGGCAAAAAAAAAAAATTTTTTTTGTTTTTTTGCGTGGGTAGCGCCCGGTACGCGAACCGGGAAGCGTTCTAGGCAGCGTACTACAATGAAAAATGAATGATAGACTTTTCAAATGCTGTATGTTAATTGATTGTTGGTTTTGTTGATTATTTTGTATTTTCTTTATTTTTTAAGCATTTTTTTTATTGTGATTGTGTTTCATAATTTATTAAACTTTCTAACATTTCATTGTCAGAAATTTCATAATTATCATTGAATATACATTGTAGTCTCTGAGGGTGTAAAATGTCCTCATTTTCAAGGAGGTTATCTACTGCTTGTACACATTGCAGTAGTTCTTTGTCTAAAGTTTCATCGAAAAATTCAATATCATTTTCATCAATGATTTCTTGGCTGCTCTCTTGCAGGACAATTTGAAATTCAACTTTCTGTTCGCCTTCCATTTTGCCTGAAATTTAGATTAAAAAAATATATATTAGTAGAGATAGGGCACTGTTGGGATTAATTTTGGGCAGTGTATAGTATCAGAGTGGAAGTAGGAATATAAAAAAGTGTATGTGATTTAACGTAAGTAAATTCATAATTATACAAGAGAAACATAACTCCATCCATAACTATAACAGAGAAGTCTATCTAAATCTATAACTTCTACAGAGGGATAGTATATAACTATCAGAAAAAGTTTACCATGTTAACTTATAGTGCACAATATACTTCAGTTTTAAAAATAAAAACTTACCTTTAGAAAGAAGTTGAAGGAATTAGTGAAAATCCTATTGAAATGTACACCAAGAAGTAGTAGTCAAAATGGCTGTGTTTTCTTCTCTTCCTTTATATATATTCAGGTATATAACCAATGAAATGTCAGGTAAAAAAAGTAGAAAATGAAAGTAACATATTAATTGGTTGTCAATTCCAACACTTCAGATGTGTTTTGTGAAGTAATTTACCTCACGGTATTTAGAGAGGTCTACAGGCTAAATGGCTAAATGGAATTCCAATCAAATTTGTGAAAATGGTAGGGATTGGTATATAATATGAGCTAGTCTATATTTGGTGAAATTGTCTCCAGTGGCTTTTCTGTGAACTACTTTCCCACCTTTTTTGATGGTGCGCTTCCCAGGGAGCGACCCAGTACGCGAACCGTTGAGCGCCCCGGTTCGCGAACCTTAAGCGTTACGGGAGTCCACCATTTTGTGTTTCGGTCGAATTAAGATACAAGATGGAGGGCAAATAATGTTCAGAATGGGTAGAAGGGGGCATGGTAGACTTATCTTGACCCCCTAGGTTTTGTGAGGGTGGCTGAGGAGGCTTATATGTGCGGAAAAAAAACATTTTTTTTAAAAAATTTCGCGAGGTTAGCTCCCGGTTCGCGTACCGGGTAGCGCCCCAGGGAGCGTACTTTGTTGAAAATTAGTGAAAAATGTTAGAGTAAAATAATAATTGTGAGTGATCAGATGTAGGGTAGCTCTGAGAAGAGCTTTTGGGTTTATGGTACATTTAGGTACTTATAAGTAGGTACCAATGCACAGTCTTAAATTCAGAGTGAAAATTCTGTTGCCCTCATCTGAGAAGTGAACTCCATCTCCTCTGTAGATATCTTGCATGTAGTAACGCAAGTTATTGTTGTACATGGAGCCCATTCCATGGTCTCTCATGTAAGCTGAAACAGATTTGTTTACATGCTTCCTCGACTTCTCAATTTGTGGACAAAATTGGTTTGACCACCTCCATTTCTGTCTTTGGCATATATTTGAATATACCAAGGCAGTCTGAGGAAAAAGTGCCATCAATTGCTCAAAGGTGTCCTTTAAAAGCATTTCCAGACCTACCCCAGTCAAAGTGCCCAAATCATTACCTCCACAGTGCACAATTAACAGGTCAGGTTTGGGCAAATGCATAAAGGTTTTCACCAATGGTATCAATTGGTGACATTTTAATCCTCTGTGGCCAAACCACTTAATTTCCACATCTTGTAAATTGAGGTTAGGTAAATTCCTGTTTTCAGCGTACCTGTGAGCCCAGTGAATAAAACTATGTCCAACAATCCAGACAGAAAACATGGTGAGAGAAGGTTCTCCTGCAGTCAGATGAAGTGTGGCAATGAAATGGCAGTTGAAAAAATGAGAGTTTAAAATGAAAAAAACTGTGGAGTTTCTGTGTTTATGAAGCAGTAACAGTGATTGGTGGATTTTGATTGCTGAAAACAGAAAGTTAGGGTGCACGGATGAGTTATTTGAAAGATGTATTTTGAGTGGTCAGGAAAAAATCATTAAATGAAAGAATGCACTGGATATGCAGGTGCACTGAGAGTTCAGAGTTCAATTGCAACATTGTTGTGTGAACTTGCAAACACCAGAGGTCTTCCAAGAGGTGGTTGCTATGCAAAATAGGCAGAAAGGGCAGAGGGGGGAAGGGTTTTCATTTGAAAAAAAGTGAGGGAAGAGTTTTGATTGGGTGACATGAGAGATATGTGTGAAGAATTACAGCATTTCTGTGCTTTTGATAGCTGCAGACTCTGGAGTGCATACCTTTTGCTCTGCTGAAGACAAATTGGTGTGTTTCTGAGACTGTTTTCAAACTCAAAGTATTTGCTAAGGTGAGAAAAGATTTCTTTAATTTAGATAGAGAATAGTGTGCTTTAAGGAGAAAATTATGAATTATGTGGCGCAAATTGCTTGTAAATATGCTCCCACCTGTGCATGGAAAATTTAGATTTTGAATGTTTGTGTTACATAGCCATGTTAAAAGTGATACAAACATGCTGCAAAGGCAATTAAAAAACGCTTTTATGTGTCTTAAGGACATTTTAAGTAATTTTCCCATGTGCAGTGTTTTGAAATTATGATTTGAAAATCGTTTTTGGGGAAAAGGAATTGTTTTTAAATTTATGACAAGGACATAATGGTGTATGCTTCTTTATAAGGCAATTGACTGTCCCTGATGTTATTTTTCCCATTTTAATGTAAGACCTTTCTCTGTGGCGCAAATTGCTTGTAAATATGCTCCCACCTGTGCGTGGCAAATTTAGATTTTAAATGTTTGTGTTACATAGCCATGTTAAAAGTGACCCAACCATGCTGGAAAGGCAATAAAAAAACACTTTCATGTGTCTTAAGGACATTTTAAGTAATTTCCCTGTGGGCAGTGTTTTCAAATTATGAATTGAAAATCGTTTTTGAGGTAAAGGAATGTTGTTAAAATTTATGTGCGCCATATGCCCCCAAATTTCTTTTTCAGGGGTGCAGCAGGGTGTTATTGAGACACCCCTGCACCTTTGGAAAAATTCCTAATTAGCGATGAGCTAATTGCTAATCGCAAATTGCACCTTCATTCATATGGGCATCCTGGCCCATGGAAATGAATGGGTAGTTTGCAATTAGCAATTTGCTCATCGCAAATTTGGAATGGTAAAGAATCGCTATTTATTCCTTAAAATTCGCTATTTTGGAAATGCAAAATAGTTATATGATACATATGGCGGTTGATGTCTAACAAGATAAGAAGCTTAGGGATACATTTATGATGACTGGCGCAATGAAGTGGACATTACTTACTTCATTGGTAGAGCTTTACATGTATTATGTCCTCTGTATTCTTCATCAAGCGTAACTTTAATCTGCAATCCTGAGTAGGCCTCACCTTAAACAAACCTCTGGATAGGCCACATCTTATCGTCATCCTGAATTAATCATTTAAAATGCTAGGGACAGATTTATGATAGGTGTATGCCTCTTTTGCGCCACTTACAAAACACTGTCCATGGGGAAATGACTTAAAATGTCCTTACGACACATGAATGTGTTTTTTTAAAGCGTTTGCAATTTTTTTGGGTCACTTTTAACATGGCTATGTGACTCAAACAGTCAAAATCTAAATTCACCATGCACAGGTGGGAGCATATTTACAAGGAATGTGCTCCATGGGGAAAGGTCTTATAATGTAATATGGGAAAAATGACATCAGAGACACTGAAATGCCTTATAGAGAGGCATACACCATTATGTCCTTGTCATAAATTTGCAAACCATTACTTTTCCCCAAAAACGATTTTCAAATCATAATTTGAAAACACAGCACATGTGGAAATGACTTAAAATGTCCTTAATTCAAAATTTGCTATTCCTTATTTTGCGATTGCACTGAAGGATTTGCAAATTTTGCGATTCCTTAAATGCAATGTATCAAACAAAAAATATGTAAAAAATGACATTAAGGATTTGGAAACTACCACCAACTTCTAGTTTGTGGTAATTTGCGAATTCTTTTCAAAAAGCATTTTTTTCCAAAAACAAAAGGTGCCATATGACGCCAATACATGTCCTTAGGGCATGTATGTGTGCCATATGCCCCCAAATTTCTTTTTCAGGGGTGCAGCAGGGTGTTCTTGAGATACCCCTGCACCCTTGAAAAAAATCCTATTTTGTGATGAGCTAATTGCTAATCGCAAATTGCAACCTTCATTCCTATGAGCCTCCTAGCCCATGGAAATGAATGGGTAATTTGCAATTAGCAATTTGCTCATTGCAAATTAGGAATGGTAAAGAATTGCTATTTATCCCTTAAAATTCGCTATTTAGGAAATGCAAAATAGTTTGATGGTACATATGGTGGTTCATCTGTAACAAGATAAGAAGCTTAGGGATACATTTATGATGACTGGCAAAATAAAGTGCAAATCACTTACTTCATTGGTAGGCCTTTACATGTATTATCTCTTCTATATTCTTCATCAAGCGTAACTTTAATCTGCAATCCTGAGTAGGCCTCACCTTAAACAAACCTCTGGATAGGCCACACCTTATCGTCATCCTGAATTATTCATTTAAAATGCTAGGGACAGATTTATGATAGGTGTATGCCTCTTTTGCGCCACTGTGCGTCACTTTTCTGATGCAGCGGCGGTGCAAAAGATTTGCTATGAGGCGACAAAATTACAAATTGATGCATTTAGGCAGATGTGTCATGGTGTAAAAAAAACGTGCCACATGAAACCGATGCAGCAGTGATGCAAAATATGCACCATGTTGCAAGACAGGCCTCACTTGGGGCCATATGTATCAAGCTAATTAGCATTCGCAAAGGTCAAAATTCTGCGAATTTCGGCCTTTGCGAATGCTAATTAGACAAATGGTATGTATCAAACAAGTTTGATGCAAAATAAGGAATAGCAAAATTTGCTATTCCTTATTTTGCGATTGCACTGAAGGATTTGCAAATTTTGCGATTCCTTAAATGCAATGTATCAAACAAAAAATATGTAAAAAATAACATTAAGGATTTGGAAACTACCACCAACTTCTAGTTTGTGGTAATTTCCGAATTCTTTTCAAAAAGCATTTTTTTCCAAAAAACAAAAGGTGCCATATGACGCCAATACATGTCCTTAGGGCATGTATGTGCGCCATATGCCCCCAAATTTCTTTTTCAGGGGTGCAGCAGGGTGTTCTTGAGACACCCCTGCACCCTTGGAAAAATTCCTATTTTGTGATGAGCTAATTGCTAATCGCAAATTGCACCTTCATTCCTATGAGCCTCCTAGCCCATGGAAATGAATGGGTAATTTGCAATTAGCAATTTGCTCATTGCAGATTAGGAATGGTAAAGAATTGCTATTTATTCCTTAAAATTCGCTATTTAGGAAATGCAAAATAGTTTGATGGTACATATGGTGGTTCATCTGTAACAAGATAAGAAGCTTAGGGATACATTTATGATGACTGGCGAAATAAAGTGCAAATCACTTACTTCATTGGTAGGCCTTTACATGTATTATCTCCTCTGTATTCTTCATCAAGCGTAACTTTAATCTGCAATCCTGAGTAGGCCTCACCTTAAACAAACCTTTGGGTAGGCCACACCTTATCGTCATCCTGGATTAATCATTTAAAATGCTAGGGACAGATTTATGATAGGTGTATGCCTCTTTTGCGCCACTGTGCGTCACTTTTATGATGCAGCGGCGGTGCAAAAGATTTGCTATGAGGCGACAAAATTACAAATTGATGCATTTAGGCAGATATGTCATGGTGTAAAAAAAACGTACCACATGAAACCAATGCAGCAGTGATGCAAAAGATGCACCATGTTGCAAGACAGGCCTCACTTGGGGCCATATGTATCAAGCTAATTAGCATTCGCAAAGATCAAAATTCTGCGAATTTCGGCCTTCGCGAATGTTAATTAGACAAATGGTATGTATCAAACAAGTTTGATGCAAAATAAGGAGTAGCAAAATTTGCTATTCCTTATTTTGCGAATGCACTGAAGGATTTGCAAATTTTGCGATTACTTAAATGCAATGTATCAAACAAAAAATATGTAAAAAATGACATTAAGGATTTGGAAACTATTGTGGTAAATTGGTGGTAATTTGTGAATTCTTTTCAAAAAGCTTTTTTTCAAAAAAACAAAAGGTCCCATATGACGCCAACACATGCCCTTAGGGCATGTATGTGTGCCATATGCCCCCAAATTTCTTTTTCAGGGGTGCAGCAGGGTGTTCTTGAGACACCCCTGCACCCTTGGAAAAATTCCTAATTTGTGATGAGCAAATTGCTAATCGCAAATTAAACCTTCATTCCTATGAGGCTCCTAGCCCATGGAAATGAATGGGTAACTTGCAATTAGCAATTTGCTCATTGCAAATTAGGAATGGTAAAGAATTGCTATTTATTCCTTAAAATTCGCTATTTAGGAAATGCAAAATAGTTTGATGGTACATATGGCGGTTCATCTGTAACAAGATAAGAAGCTTAGGGATAGATTTATGATGACTGGTGCATCACCAGGGATGTGTCAGTCATCCTGCGCCGCTGTTCCGCCACCCATGGTGTGCTGCATTTACAATGCGGGGCATCATGGGGCAAAAATGGCACAGATGCGTGATGTATCTGTGCTGTAAAGGTAGTGATTGCTGGAGTTGTATCGCAAGTGCGATGCAGCTCAAGCAAGGCTCAGGGGTGCCCCATCTCCACAATGTTGCGTCAAGACCTATGCCTGCTTAAAGCAGGTGCAGGGTTTTGACGCAGCTTTCTCCTATCTGATTGTAAATACGGCACACCATGGGTGGCAGAGCAGCGGTGCACGTTAACTGGTGCATGCCTGGGGATGTGCCATTTAACATAAATCTGCCCCTTTACATTTAAGTATGTGCAGGACACACAGAGTCGGTGAGGCTTATCCAAGGTTAAGAAGAGATGAGTCCTGTTCACTGAAAAATTAGACATAGTCTTCACCTGATCAGCATTGCTGGACATGGCTAAATAATAGCTGCAAAATATTACTCTTGTTAAACAATTTTACTATTATAATCTCTGAGATTTGTCTCTTACTCTGCAGCATCTCATTGTTGTTATCTTTCTTTAAAGATAAAGACAACATCAACATGAGCGACAATCTGCAATCAGTTGATTTTGACCTCATCATTGAACTTGTAATTGAAACATCAGTGGATGTTGATCCATTGGATGATTTAAATCCTGAGGATGAAGAAGAGCGTGATGAGGATGCAGATTTGTCCGAATTATATGACATAGGGTGGGAAGCTGACCTGCTTGAGCCTATGGAAATATAAACATTTATTTTTAAAATGTATAATTAATAAAAAGTAAAAATTTAAACCGTTTAATTTAAAAATAAAGACACCTTCAAAAACAGGTTATGTGTAGTGTCTTCAATAAAATATTAAAATATGCTCATAAAATTAGATCAGATTCACATATAAAATAGCACAGGTAACATAAATATAAATGTCATTTCTTTTCTGCTATTTCTGTATTGTAAATTTGCCAAGGACTAAAAAATCTTCTATTTAAAATGTCAAGTAGTGTGTTAAGTTTTTGATCACTGTTATTGATTTACTGTTTGGTAATAATGGTTAATAACATTTTTTATTATATTTTACCACAGATTCAACTGCAGATCATTTCAAGATTTCACCATGCCAACAATAGAAAGACAGAGAAAGGCTGCAAAACGTCAAAGACAGCAGGTGAAACAAAATAAGCAGCAGTCCTCTAACAAAAAGATTTGTCAAGTCACGAAGAAAGCACCGGGTAAGAGCACAAAAACATTCATAAGAAATATGTGTAGTAAAAAAAATATTACTACAGAAAATGTTTCAGTCCATAAAAAGAGAAGCAAATCAAATGGAAAGGAAAGGCCAATCAAAAATGTTACTGCTAGAGCAAGAGATAACTCTGTGCATGATAGTAGAAGGAAACAACAGTTTAGGGACATTCGTAAACGAATGTTCCGCAACAGGATAATTGGCAATTTGTTAAAAAATATTAAGAAAGGTCAACAGAAACTGGTTTTTTATAAGAGAAAAAAAAAGTTGAGAAAGTTATTGATCAGGCATTTGAAATTAAACGTAAGTTATTTATTTTGATAATCAATAGAATTAGGAAGCTAAACAAGGCAATTTATGATTTCAAAAGAAATAGTAGATGGAAGAGAATAGTTAATCGTAGTAATTTTTGTGAAGTTTTTTCTGGAGAATGGATGCATAGTTCAAGCTGTGAGGCATTTTTTAATGAGGAGAGTTATTTCCAGGATAATGATTTGGTGCATGCAGTTGACACCAGTGGTCGTGCTTATGAAGTGAAAGATGGTTGTCCAGTTGAAAAAGAAAAACTTGTGACAACAGAGACAGAAGAGGTGTTAGGTAATGAGGTTTTAGGAAGACGTGCTAAGGGTCCTGTGTACACCTGGAAGTGTAGTAGTATTTGTAGTGTGCGACAGGATTCCATCAATTTGCTTTGTGATTTTGTACGGTCATTTAATAAGAAAAGTTTGAAGCAGAAAATAAGGTTGTTGCAAGAATTAGATCCTTGCAGAGTGAGAGAAGTGACAGGTTTGCATGGTCATTCACTGGCTTGTCTTTCCAGGAGAGTATGCCAGAGTGTTTTTCATCATTTCAGGATGCTAGCAGTGCATCATAATAAAGTGAGGAAATTAGTTAGAATGTTGTATTATGCTAAGAGTCCAGCAATTATGCTTAAACAATTATGCGCTGCTCTTTTGCATGGTTCTGAAATAGATGTGAAGAACATATGTGAAGAAATTGAGTTTTGTTACTTTGGAAGTAAAGAGGAGAATGTTGAAATTGACCCAAAAGAAGAGGGTAATGTGGAAGATAGTGTACAGGTTTCCAGTACAGATAATTTCCAGAGGGAAATTGCGACGTTTCAGGTGAAATCAAGTGAGAGGCCTAATTTCACTTGTGTGTGTTGTCGACGCACTTATTATAAGAATCAGACTAAGTTAGTGGATTTATATGCAAAAAGTGAAAGGGAAAATAATAGTGAATGGAAGGATTTTGCAACATACTTGATGGTAGAAAATTGTTTTGATTTGGGATTCGATCAACGTGTGTGTACTTATTGTTGTTGCAAATTAAATCAAAACCAGATGCCTGCTAGAGCAGTTCATAATAATCTGGAATTGGTTGAGATTCCTTCTGAATTGAAGGATTTAAATACTTATGAATCTATTTTGATTCAAAGTATCCATCCCTTTCAGGCTATTGTAAGAATGGAGCCAAAGACAGGGAAATTGCCTCCATCAGATTTACAGAGAGGATTAAAGGGAAGAGTTGTTTATTTGCCTCTAGATTTGAAGAAAAACATTAACACAATTGGAGTAGAAAAAGTGGAAGAGGAACCTCTGGTTATCTTAGTTAATGGGGTTCCGACAAAGAATAAGAAAATATGGCAAGATTTAGTAGATGTTAGGAAAGTTAAAAAGGCAACATTGTATTTGAAAAAAAATAATAAATACTATAAGAATGTATATGTTGCAGAAGAGGAAGTAAGTGAGGAAGAGGATAGCGATTTGTGTGCTGGTCAAATTGAGAAAGTAGAACCCTCTACTAGTGAAGAAATATATGAACATTATAGTGTTCATCCTTTGCATTCCAAGGAAGTCATGGGGAATGCTATTGAGTTGTTTCAAATTAAACAAGCCAAAGGGAGTCCCATTAGTGTTTGGGAGGAAAGTTTGGAAGCTCGGTGTTTCCCACAGCTTTTTCCAACAGGTCAGGGAGGAAGATATGATGAGCGACCTCATCAAATTCCTGCTTCTGAATACCGGACTTTGCGATTGTATGCAGGAGATGCTAGGTTTCGACAATGCATTCCTTATTTGTTTCATCTCCTGTTTGAAAGCGATCTGTCTGGACTGTCATATGCAGTGAACCACATCTTGAAAAGTGGTATACACATGCAAAACATCTCGGCAAGTGACTTTATGGATAAAGTCAATGTCCAAGACAGTATTTTGGATTCTCACCTGATTAATCTCATGGCGTGTCAGCGTGGTACTAATGAGTACTGGTACCGTCGTCATGGTGATTTAAAATGTATGCTGAGGAACTTAGGTACTCCCACATGGTTCCTCACTCTGAGCTGTGCCGAGTATGGCTGGGAAGACTTACTTGAATTTCTACGAGAGGCAAATGCTAACGTAGATAACATCGAATTCAAGACACCCGTAGAACTGTGCTCTTTGGATCCAGTCAATGTATGTAGGTACTTCAATCATAGATTTGAAGCTATGATGTCTTTCATCATGAATAAGAAGAATCCACCTCTTGGAGAGGTGTTGGATTTCTTCTGGAGAAAGGAGTACCAAGCAAGAGGTGCTCCTCATATACATATGTTGCTGTGGATCAAGGATGCACCTAAATTTGGAACGGATCCAGAAGACTCAGTGATGAGTTTCATCCAACAGTATTCTACGTGTGCTGTTCCAAACGCAAAGGAGAAGAAAAGCCTAAAAGAAAAAGTTCTGCGTTTCCAAAGCCATCGATGTGGAAAGTACTGCCGTCGTAAATTCCGAAACAAGGACAAGTTCTACACCAAATGTCGTTTCGGCTTTCCACGACCGGTGATTTCTAAAGGAAGAGTAAACAGTTTGATGTCTTCGCTGCGACACAATGTCATGAAGAAATCACCTAAAAACACATACAATTTGAAGAGGAACGAAGAGTCCAAGTACATCAACGACTACAACCCGGTGATTTTGTCCATGTGGAATGCTAACATGGATATACAGTTTGTGGCTGATAACTGTATGGCTGTGGCTCGGTATGTGACGTCTTACATCACCAAAAAAGAGAAGACAAAATTGAAGGATATGTGGGAGGACATTTCCCATGAAAAGAGCCTCAGCAAGAAGTTGTACAGTTTCAGTCTGAAGATGTTGTCGCATCGAGAAATCGGAGCGTACGAATGTTCTGACCGGTTGTCTTCAGCAAGTCTCTATGCCAAGTCCAGGAGTATCGTTTGGGCGAGTCTTGGTCTTGCTGCAACGCGTAATCGAGTTCTCAAACCTGTGCGGGAAATTGAGTATTTGGCGGAAAAGGAGCCAAACAGTACCGACATTTTGAAGACCAACATGTTGGATACATATTATCCAAATCGAAGCATTCACCTCGAGAATGTTTGTCTGTATGAGGTTCTTTAAAATTACATATTCAAGAGGAACATCAAAGAAGATACTGAGAAAGGAGTGTATGCTGTAATAGGAAGTGAGGGATGTCTGGTCAAGCAAAGAAAATGCCACTTGGTAAACCATCGAAAATTGAGTGGCGAATCTCCTGAAAAAAAGGAGTTTTTCTATTTAGCACTTTTGCAACTTTTCAAGCCTTGGCGTGCAGAAGAGGAACTGCTTGGAGATTTCCTCTGTTACGAAGACTCTTTCAATGCCGCCAAGGAGACCATAGAATGTCCTGCTTTTCCCAAATATGTAGAAATGTTGAATGCGGAAATTGAGCAGGAAGCAACGATTGCAGCCGAGATTGCCAGAGACAGTTCTCAGGACAGTCAGAGTTCTGCTTCATTGAGTCAGGATCCACTAGGAGGACCTGTTATCGAAAATGAAGCTGCCACTGCCATGAATGAAGTGGAAAGAGCCATGGCACATGCTCAGGAGGATGCGGTTAACTTAGAAGAGTTGGAAAGACAACTCAACGTTGAGCAGAGGAAAATATATGACGAAGTTACCATGCAAATTGATCATGGATTAAGTCATGACAAGAAAGAGTGCTCATGTACGTCGTTGAAGCCTGTCCGACTGTACGTGAGTGGAGAAGCGGGAACTGGAAAAAGTTTCCTCATTAAAGCAATTTCATGCTATTTGCAGGAAAGGACAGAGTCATCGCTGTCTTGTGTTGTCACCGCTCCAACTGGACTGGCAGCACATAACATTAAAGGGATTACTTTACATCGTTTACTGATGCTGCCAGTGGAGCATGACAACAAATTACAATATCACAAGCTATCTGGAGATGCTTGTTTTGAAGTTTCAAGAATCTTGAGGAAAATGAAACTTCTTATCATTGACGAAGTAAGCATGGTTTCCAATGTCATGCTTGCCTTTGTGCATTTGAGAATGCAAGAAGTTCTCAAAACAGAGTATGATGTGTTATTTGGTGGCAAACACATCATTGTTTTCTGAGATCTTCTGCAGCTGACACCAGTGAAAGGGCAACCTGTGTTCAAAATGCTCACGCATGAAGATACCAGGAAGTGCCTAGGCAGCATTGGCAACGTCAATATATGGTTAAACTTCAATTATGCTGAACTGCATGAAAATATGCGTCAGGCGAAGGATGAAGTTTACAAGACTATTCTACAAGATGTTAGAATTGGAAAAGTGACCGAGCATGGGAAAGAAGCTTTACATGCACGATTACTATCAAATTTATATCCAGAACAAGACGTTGTGCCTGAGAATATTTTTCAGAAAATTACTGAGAAGAAATCTGGAATATGTTTGATGCCAACTCTTGCAGAATGTGCCAAATTCAACAACAAAATGTTGCATTTAGAAAAGCAAGAGATTGTGAAACTGGAAGCTATTGACAGAGTAGAGCATATGGGATCAACAATTATTTTGTCTGAGAATCTGAAAACAAAATTGGATTCATTAGAGAAGAGTATATCTAAAACTGCAGGTTTTGAAAAGACTCTGAATGTGTGCTTGAACTGCCGTATAATTTTAAGAAGGAATTTACATGTTGAAAGAGGTCTGGTAAATGGATCAATGGGTAATGTTGTTGATTTTGTAAAATACAGAAATAGAGATGGAATTGAATTTTTAAAAATTAAATTTGATGGCATTGAGGAAGTACAGCTAATTGGTCGTTGCTCTGCTAGATTTTTGCTTGTAAAAGACTTATATGTTCGCCGTAAGCAGTTTCCTGTTTGCTTGGCATATGCGGTGACAATCCATAAATCGCAAGGTTTAAGTGTAGACTGTGCATTGGTGAATATTGGCAGTTCTGTGTTCAAGGAGGGTATGGCATATGTGGCATTGTCACGAGTTAGAACTTTATCGGGATTGTACTTGATTGAGTGTGATGTCACAAACATTTGTGCGGATCTAGATTGTGTTAAGGAATACAATAGGTTAAGAAGAGAGTATGCGCCACATTTGCCTCAGTATCCTTTGTTTGAGAAACGTGTGGTAGGCCGGAAACGAAGAAATGTGACCAATACTGGGGAGGTTGTAGCAAAAAGACGAAAAGTCGATGAACCTAAAATTACAAGCAGAAACAAAAAGGATTCTGTTGAAGATGTTGTTGGTTTTCAATTTGAAAACAGTTCTGGTGTCAACTGCTATGCTAATGTAGTGGTTAATGTTTTGTTTTCTCTAGAAAATGTAAAAGAAGAGATTGTGGTCAATTCTGATCAAAGATTTTGCAGTTTGTTAAATTCTGTGTTAGAGAAATGTAGCACTGATAGAAGAAACATAGAAAGTGTGTCTGAAATTCGAAATCTGTTAGACAGATGTTCAGGCCAAACACAATTCTCTCAAAATATTCAGCAAGATTGTCAGGAGTTTTTAATGTATATGCTTGATGTATTGCATGCTGAAGGTGTAGATGTAGATCAGCTGTTTGGGCTTTCTTATCAATGGCAGCATGACTGCGAGAACTGTATGGTATCAAGTACTACTAGTGTAGACTCAGAAAGATTTATATATTTAACTTTGCCAGACAGTAAATCAGTCTCCTTTAATAAGCTAGTAAAAGCAGCTGATCACAACATGGAGTGTAGCCAATGTAAATCTGAAATGATGTCCACATTATTTATACGAACATATGGCCATTATGTCATTTTAATGTTCCAACGATGTAGGCCTGATGGAACAAAATTGACAACTTTAATTAAAAATGTTGTAGCTTCGCAGTTGTCAATATCAGGAAGGACTTTTGTAACTGCAGCAATTATATATCATGACGGCCCTTCAATAACATCAGGACATTACACAGCTTATTTAAAGTCTAGAAATGGCTGGTCATTCTGCAACGATTCTGTTTTAATTTTCAAAAAAAAATTGCCGTATGACCTTAAAAACTCTTACCTGGTGTTTTTAAAACCAAAATTTTAGGGAAATAATCTTGGGATGTGCTCTGTGGAATTTCAAGAAGTTCTAATGGCTCCTACACAATTTGGCCTTGAGGATAAGTGTAGTTCAGAGACATAACTTCTAACCATAAGACTGGACGTCATGGAGAAATAAGTGCACTTTGAATGAGTTCAGAAAAACTATTTCTTTTTATAAGCTAATTGAAGCAGCCAATCAAAACATAGAGTAGAGGGAATGTAAGTCTGCAACGCTGTCTACTGTTTTACATTGCTTTGTGATTGAAAGTGATGTAGAGAATTAAATAATTGTAGTAGTCATAGAGTTAGTGTAAGTCTGCTTCATAGTAAGCAGTATCAGTGTCATAGGAAATGTAGAACATGACTGAGCAAGAAGGGGAAGATATTACTATTCCAGGATTGTGAAAATGATCTTCAACATTTTAATTCTGAAAGTTGCGGAAATGCCAAATGACGGGATTGGCTTACAAGAAATCCAAGAGTTATAAATGGGTCTGACAAGATTTGGCCTTGTGGAAACTTGTGGTAGAGAGCAAGAAGTCATTTATTGCATGTAACATGTTTTTAAAAACGATGGAGATTTTCTTTCAGAAAGTGGCGGGCTGAAAGTAATAACAGCACAAAAGAGTGTAAGCTGTTCATAGGACATCCTTTGACGTCATGGAAAGTAAGTTAACTTTAAGGAGTTCTGAATTCTGATTTCTTATGTTGTATGGGTTTTTTAAACACAATCATTTTGATTGTGTTTTTTTTCCCCCGCTGTTATATGATGAATACCTTCAAGTCACTGTTTTTAGTGAATTTTGATACATTCTGAGAACAGCAAAAATAAACCATTTAACATGTATAATTAATTCTGTACTGTTTGCATTTATGATGTATATGTAGAACTGTGTAGGAGGCATGGAGAAGGTGAGGCTTCTGTAAGTGTCAAAGTTGTTGCATGCAGTGCTGCACTTCTGCGTATTCTTTCATATGCTAGACTACATCTGCACAATGAGATACCTAAGCAAAGGAAACACAAGTGATGTGATTGTGAAATGAGCAAAATAAATTGCACGTATTTCAATTACATCACCTGTGTTTCCTATCATTACGAATCACATTGTGCAGATCAAGTTTAGGTCTGTCCAGGGAAACATAGGAGGTTTGGACTTTGTTCAAGAGTGCAGTGGACATGACTCACTTCATTGGTAGACCTTCACATGTATTATGTCCTCTATTCTCTTCAACAACTCGAAATTTCATCTGCAACCCTGAGTAGGCCTCACCTCAAACAAACCTCTGGATAGGACACATCTTATTGGCATCCTGAAGCAATTATTTAAAATTTTAGTGTCTTGCGACACTTTTCTGAGACAACAGCAATGCAAAAGATGCACCATGTTTTAAGATAGGCCTCACTTCATCTGCATCAAGATACTGTTAGTTTAAAATGTATATCTTTAGGACTGTTTTGGGGGCCTGGAGAAGCAGAAGCTTCTGTAAGTGTCAAAGTTGTTGAAAAACTGTTTGTCCTTCAATCTTTTCCCTTGTCTTTTGTAATTTTTAAATACATGTTTTAATATTTTTGAAATGTGTGTTCTCTCTTTCACAGATTGAAAGTATAAAAACAAAAAGTGAGTAATTTAACGACAATTATAAGGTAAATGCTTTGTACTCTTTTCGTTACATTTCTATCACATTCACCTACTATTAGTTCCACTGCTTCATTTCTTTAACCCTCAGTTTCCTGCCTTTGCTACTTCCCTCATTCCTTTCTCTATTACCTACTTACTCAACTCCTTCCACTCTTTTTCTCAGTCCCTCTCTTCTCATAGTTCCTCACTCTTGTTCACTCACTCCGTCTCTATTACTCTTAGTGTCTTTGACTGATCACTCTATCACTACTTGTTCATAATGCTTTCTCTGTGTAGTTGAAGCACACTAAGGGGCATATTATGAACACAGCCAATAAAATTATTGCTCTTTTTATTGGCAGAAAACTGGTGCAAAAGTGGTTTTAGCGGCAGTTTTCTGCCGCAAAAGCAGCTTTAGCGACACATTTCTGCCAATAAAAGCTGCAAAACTTTTATTGCCTATGTTGATGATACGGCTCTATGTTACTTACATTTCTTTGCTGTTTCAATTAATCTTTTTCTGTTATTTTTTGTTTTCTGTTTTCTATTTTTTCTCTCTGTTATTCCTCATGTTTTAATCTTATTTTGAACATTCACTCACATTCTCCAAGAAACTCTTCTTTTTTAATGTTATACTCTCTTTTTTTTTCTTTCACTTCGTTATCTATTTTGTTTTTCACAATTATACCCTCTTCCGTCTTTTCTTCGGTAAATAGATCTATTAAACAGTATGTCTTCTTTACTCCCTATAGCTGTCTTTCTTTTAACATCACTCTCTGTTTACTTTCCTTATACTTACTCATTTTTTTATTTTTTTGGTTAGCTCCCGGTCCGCGTACCGGGAAGCTAACCCGGGAGCGAACCAAAAGAAATAGAGCTTGCCAGAGTGCTAAACATTCTAGCAATTTTTTTGGAAAGGGAAGGTAGTTCTGAAAAGAACTTTTTTTTATATATTTTTGTTGTTTTATATATTTTTTTTAATTTTTTTTTATTTTTTGTTTTTTTTGTATTTTTTGAACGATTTTATATTTTTTTTGGTTTTTTTGGGGGGGGAAACAACAAAAAACAGGCGTTGAAAAGGGCTCAACAGGAGCAAAAAAAAATTATTGGGGGCAGTTAGGACAATCATGGTGTTCATACGCCAGGTTGAGTGCATTGATGCTCATGTTGCCACACGCTAACAACGCACGACAGTGCATACAAGAGTGTATCATGTGGCCAAAATTTTCTTGTATATTTGGCACAGTTTCCCGTGCCTCTTCTGGTGTTAATGAAATTGGTATTCTTGGTCTGGCCACAGGAGTTGGTCTTGGATTGTCCTGCATATCCCTTATTTCCGCCCGGCTGTAATTGAGCGGATGCTTCCTTGTCATGTGCCTGTGCATTGTGTGATTTCCGTAACTATATTTCTTGTCCGTCCCTCTGGATAATTGTTCTTTGCATATGAGGCAGGTGACATACCTCGCATTGACTTTTTTTTGGCCACGAGGGATCGAATAAAACTGCCAGATGAAACTGGCTTTCTTTCTGGAAACCCGGGGCACCTCTTCTAAGAACTGTGGTTCTTCTCCCTCCTCATCCATTTCTTCCTCTTCCTCCTCAGTGTTGGTAATGACCTGGGGAGGTGGTCCTCTCTTCCCATGAGGAGGTGGTGGTGGTGGTGGGGGTCCACCAGCTGAAGCTACCAATGAAGCCATTTCTCATATAGTAGTAAAGGTCTTCCTCTCACAATGATGAAAGTCAGAGTGAGGAAAGAAGGAGGGGTTTTCATCATTTGGGAAAAACAATACTTCTCAACCAATGAAAAGTGTTATTTTTAGGTCACCTGACCTAGCCTTACATCATTATGAAACCAAAAGTGAAATGAACCAATGAAAAGTTTTATTAACAAGTCACATGACCTCTCACGCTCATGTTACGCGCTGCGGAACGCGCCCCGGTTAGCTTCCGGGTCGCTGAGCTTCGCGCCTCGGTCCGCGCCCCGGGACACTTCCGGGTGCGCTAACGCGGTACGTCACAAGACGCATTACGCGGCAACGCTATACGTCGCGCTTTCGCGACGTGCCGCGGATCGCTTCCGGGGAGCTGCGTTTCACGCCTCGGTCCGCGCCCCGGGGCACTTCCGGGTGCGCTAACGCAGTACGTCATAAGACGCATTACGCGGCAACGCGATACCGTCACTATGTTGATTTCTTACCGGTTCGCGGACCGGGTCGCGGCATCAAATTTAGCTAACGGGAAGCTTCCCGGTTCGCGGACCGGGAGCGAAACAAAAAAAATATTTACAAAAAATTATTAATAAACATATAAAATATATTTTGGGATTTAAAGAAGAATACATTTTACAGCTATAGATATTAGCTTTTAAAAAACCAATGAAATTCACTGAAAAAACCATAGGTTATAGAACATATATAGTTAGGAATTAGCATTTACAAAACCTTGAAAATTCACTGAAAAAACCATAGGTTATACACCATATATAGTTAGGAATTAGCATTTAAAAAACCTTATTTTACTCACACAAAACCATTGAAATTCCATATATAGTTAGTTGTACTAACTATATATCGCGCACCCGCAATCCACTGCTGATCATGTCACATATTACATCATTCATGACACGGTCAGTGACATCACTGATGACATCACTGATGACATCTCAAATGACATCACTGATGACATATATGGTGTATAACCTATGGTTTTTTCAGTGAATATATATATATATATGTGTGTGTGTATATATATTTCTGAATTGAGGAATTCGGAGTGTTTGGTAACATTAACGCGGCTCACCACCGCGAGACAGAGCACCCGGGAGAAGGAGGAGCGACGGCGGTGGAGGAGCGGTGCATAAAGTGTATATATATATATATATTGAAAACAAATTGCCACAGCATTGAAAAGGTCACACGACAGCGCCCCGACCTTCTGGTCTGTTAAGCCTCGCTGCAACCTGCATTTCACCCACCACAGATTCTTTTCATGTAGCTGACGCGTTTCGAGGCCAAGTCGCCTCTTCTTCATGAGCTTGAAAAGAGCCAGGCATCGAGTGTTCACTTCAACAAGTATGTTTTTATTCAATGACATCCTTTAGTAGGTTGGGCTTACAGCCCCTTTGCATTGTAGGATTCGTAGTCCCATGAAGTGAATAATTAATAACTTTTAGTAAGTTCGTGTCCTGGTTTTAAAATAATAAGCATTGTTTCACCTTCGTAGGTAGGCAGGTTCCCAGCAGGTTCTGTGTGCAGAAGGACGCTGTGCCGGATAGAAAGAACACGTTCCTTCTCACAGCCTTTCACCACGGAAATGGCGCTCCTTTTCCACGGCGGGCGGCCGTGTTGATTAGGTTGAAAACAAATTGCCACAGCATTGAAAAGGTCACACGACAGCGCCCCGACCTTCTGGTCTGTTAAGCCTCGCTGCAACCTGCATTTCACCCACCACAGATTCTTTTCATGTAGCTGACGCGTTTCGAGGCCAAGTCGCCTCTTCTTCATGAGCTTGAAAAGAGCCAGGCATCGAGTGTTCACTTCAACAAGTATGTTTTTATTCAATGACATCCTTTAGTAGGTTGGGCTTACAGCCCCTTTGCATTGTAGGATTCGTAGTCCCATGAAGTGAATAATTAATAACTTTTAGTAAGTTCGTGTCCTGGTTTTAAAATAATAAGCATTGTTTCACCTTCGTAGGTAGGCAGGTTCCCAGCAGGTTCTGTGTGCAGAAGGACGCTGTGCCGGATAGAAAGAACACGTTCCTTCTCACAGCCTTTCACCACGGAAATGGTGCTCCTTTTCCACGGCGGGCGGCCGTGTTGATTAGGTTGAAAACAAATTGCCACAGCATTGAAAAGGTCACACGACAGCGCCCCGACCTTCTGGTCTGTTAAGCCTCGCTGCAACCTGCATTTCACCCACCACAGATTCTTTTCATGTAGCTGACGCGTTTCGAGGCCAAGTCGCCTCTTCTTCATGAGCTTGAAAAGAGCCAGGCATCGAGTGTTCACTTCAACAAGTATGTTTTTATTCAATGACATCCTTTAGTAGGTTGGGCTTACAGCCCCTTTGCATTGTAGGATTCGTAGTCCCATGAAGTGAATAATTAATAACTTTTAGTAAGTATATATATATATATATATTACCTACTGGCGGTCGCCAGTAGGTATATATAGTTAGGATTTTTTCTCTATGGGATTTTTGAAAATTATATGTCTAATAACTTTTGCGTTTGTGGACGGAATTGTCTGAAATTTTCAGGAAAATTGAACATTTTGTTTCTGAGCAGCCCCTGGAAATTTGGGGGGGGGTTCGTCAAGGGGGGGCCGAGAAAAAAGGGGGGTCCCAAAACGTGTTTTTCCAATGTTAATTTCCATAGGGCAGTTGGCCTCACTTTTAGCCCGAACGGCTGAATGGATTTGCACGAAACAAAATTGTAGGGACTGTTAGCCCGATGTGCCTTTGCTATGTCTCAATATATGTGCTCCAGTGGATTTTGAGAAATTAACGTTCAAAAAAAGATATATATCTGTAAGCGCGCTCTGAGCAGCGCTCCGGTTCGCGTACTTGACGCGTAACGGAACTTCGCGTAGCGAAGCTGATTGGCTCTCCGGTGTCTGTCAACATTCCAAACAGTCCGGAGCAGCCGCCATCTTGTCTCTCGGTAGGATCGAGAGACAAGAGGAGGCCAAAACAAAGGGGGAAATGACCATAAGGGGGCATAGTAGATCCTCCCTGACCCCCTAGGTTTGATGTGGAGGCTTTAAAAGGGCCCCGCAGGGCAAAAAAAAAAAAAAAAATTGTTTTTTTGCGTTGGGAGCGCCCGGTCCGCGAACCAGGAAGCGTTCTGGGGAGCGTACTATAAGGAAAAAAGAATGATAGACTTTTTAAATACTGTATGTTAATTGATTGTTGGTTTTGTTGATTATTTTTTAATTTCTTTATTTTTTAAACAATTATTAATTATTGTGATTGTGTTTCAAAATTTAATAACATTTCTAACATTTCACTGTCTGAAATGTCGTTATTTTCATTGAACATAGCTTGTAATCTCCGAGTGTGTAAAATGTCCTCATTTTGAAGGAGGTCATCTACTGCTTGCACACATTGCAGTAGTTCTTGGTCCCAAGTTTCATCCATAAATTCTATATAATTTGGATCAATTATTTCTTGGCTGCTCTCTTGCAGGACAATTTGAAATGAAACTTTGTGTTCGCCTTCCATTTTGCCTGAAATTTGGATAAAAAAATATATATTAGTAGAGATAGGGCACTGTTGGGATTAATTTTAGATAGGCAGTTTTTATCAGTGAATTTATCTTTGGGCAGTGTATAGTATCAGAGTGGAAGTAGGAATATAAAAAAGTGTATGTGATTTAACGTAAGTAAATTGATAATTATACAAGAGAAGCCTAACTCCATCCATAACTATAACAGAGAAGTCTATCTAAATTTATAAGTACTACAGAGGGATAGTATATAACTAACAGAAAAAGTTTACCATATTAACTTAAAGTGCACAATATACTTCAGTTTTTAAAATAACAACTTACCTTTACAAAGAAGTTGAAGTGATTAGTGAAAATCCTATTGAAATGTACAACAAGAAGTAGTAGTCAAAATGGCTGTGTTTCCTTCTCTTCCTTTATATATATTCAGGTATATAACCAATCAAATGTCAGGTAAAAAAAGTAGAAAATGAAAGTAACATTTTCATTGGTTGTCAATTCCAACACTTCAGATGTGTTTTGTGAAGTAATTTACCTCACGGTATTTAGAGAGGTCTACAGGCTAAATGGCTAAATGGAATTTCAATCAAATTTGTGAAAATGATAGGGATTGGTATGTAGTATGAGCTAATCTATATTTGGTGAAAGTGTCTCCAGTCGTTTTTCTGTAAATTACTTTCCCACCTTTTTTTGATGGAGCGCTTCCCGGGGAGCGCCCCAGTACGCGAACTGGCGAGCGCCCCGGTACGCGAACCTGAAGCGTTACGGGAGTCCACCATTTTGTGTTTCGGTCTAATTAAGATACAAGATGGAGGGCAAATAATGTTCAGAATGGGTAGAAGGGGGCACGGTAGACTTATCTTGACCCCCTAGGTTTTCTGAGGGTGGCTGAGGAGGCTTATATGTGCGAAAAAAAAAAAAAATAATTTCGCGAGGTTAGCTTCCGGTTCGCGTACCGGGTAGCGCCCCGGGGAGCATACTTTGTTGAAAATTTGTGAAAAAAGTTAGAGTAAAATAATAATTGTGAGTGATCAGATGTAGGGTAGCTCTGAGAAGAGCTTTTGGGTTTATGGTACATTTAGGTACTTATAAGTAGGTACCAATGCACAGTCTTAAATTCAGAATGAAAATTCTGTTGCCCTCATCTGAGAAGTGAACTCCATCTCCTCTGTAGATATCTTGCATGTAGTAACGCAAGTTATTGTTGTACATGGAGCCCATTCCATGGTCTCTCATGTAAGCTGAAACAGATTTGTTTACATGCTTCCTCAACTTCTCAATTTGTGGACAAAATTGGTTTGACCACCTCCATTTCTGTCTTTGGCATATATTTGAATATACCAAGGCAGTTTGAGGAAAAAGTGCCATCAATTGCTCAAAGGTGTCCTTTAAAAGCATTTCCAGACCTACCCCAGTCAAAGTGCCCAAATCATTACCTCCACAGTGCACAATTAACAGGTCAGGTTTTGGCAAATGCATAAAGGTTTTCACCAATGGTATCAATTGGTGACATTTTAATCCTCTGTGGCCAAACCACTTAATTTCCACATCTTGTAAATTGAGGTTAGGTAAATTTCTGTTCTCAGCATACCTCTGAGCCCAATAGATGTAACTATGTCCAACAATCCAGACAGAAAACATGGTGAGAGAAGGTTCTGCTGCAGTCAGATGAAGTGTGGCAATGAAATGGCAGTTGAAAAAATAAGAGTTTAAAATGAAAAAAACTGTGGAGTTTCTGTGTTAATGAAGCAGTAACAGTGATTGGTGGATTTTGATTGCTGAAAACAGAAAGTTAGGGTGCATGGATGAGTTCTTTGAAAGATGTATTTTGAATGGTCAAAAAAAAATCATTAAATGAAAGATTGCACTGGATATGCAGGTGAACTGAGAGTTCAGAGTTCAATTGAAACATTGTTGTGTGAACTTGCAAACACCAGAGGTCTTCCAAGAGGTGGTTGCTATGCAAAAAAGGCAGAGAGGGCAGAGGGGGGAAGGGTTTTGATTTGAAAATAGTGAGGGAAGAGTTTTGATTGGGTGACATGAGAGATATGTGTGAAGAATTACAGCATTTCTGTGCTTTTGATAGCTGCAGACTCTGGAGTGCATACCTTTTGCCCTGCTGAAGACAAATTGGTGTGTTTCTGAGACTGTTTTGAAACTCATAAAGTATTTGCTAAGGTGAGAAAAGATTTATTTAATTTAGATTGAGAATAGTGTGCTTTAAGGAGAAAATTATGAAGAAAGTTGTGTTTTTAAAATGTTGCTTTGTCTCAAGTGTTTTACAAATAGATTTTGTTTCTTTGAGAAATTGTAATTGGAGAAAATGTGAAGTATTAGTACTGACAGGGTGTTTTGTGCATAGTAGCTGTGGAGTGTTTTCAAATTATGACTTGAAAATCGTTTTTGAGGAAAAGGAATGGTTTTAAAATTTATGACAAGCACATAATGGTGTATGCTTCTTTATAAGGCATTTGAGTGTCTCTGATGTTATTTTTCCCATTTTAATGTAAGACCTTTCCCCGTGGTGCAAATTCCTTGTAAATATGCTCCCACCTGTGCATGGCAAATTTAGATTTTGATTGTTTGAGTTACATAGCCATGTTAAAAGTGACCCAAACATGCTGCAAAGGCAATCAAAAAACGCTTTCATGTGTCTTAACCCCTTCGCTGCTAGGCCTTTTCCCCTCCTGTGCTAAGCCTTTTTTTGGCGTTTTGGAGTAGTGCGCGCTTAGGCCCTTGTAACTTTTTGACCACATAAGGGATCCGCGCCAAATTTGCGTCCTTTTCTTCCAACATCATGGGGATTCTAAAGGCGCCCAGGGTTTGTGGATTCCCTTGGAGGGGTCCCAGAAATTAACCAAAATATAGTGATTTTTTTGTTTTTTTCAGAAAAATGGGAAAAACGGGCTGCAAATGAAAGCCTCTGGGTTTTTCCCTGAAAATGGTATCACAAAAGGGTTTGTGGGGCTGAAATATCCATTTTCTCAGCTTTCAGGGAATGACAGACTTTTGTCAGAGAACCGAAATTTTTCACTCAGTTTTGTCATTTTTCTGGGACATAGCCTATTTTTGCTATTTTTAGAGCTTTCCACCTCCTTCCAGTTAATTGTAGAAATGAGTTTGAAAGCAATAATGGATCCTGGAAAGCTTTACATATTCGAAAAGTAGACAAACTTCTGAACTCAGAAAGGCGTCATTTGTCTAAATCCATGAAGGTTTCGTTATAGAAACTAACAGTTAGATATTGGAATATTTGAAATTTTGTTGAAAAAAACAGCCTTTTGTCTCAACATTTTCACCTATAACTTTTTCTAATTTTGACAGCTCTTGGAAAGCAATATACCGTTACATTCGTTAGACCTTCCTGGTTGTGGGGATATATAGGACTTGTAGTTTCACCAAGAACCCGACGAACCCAGATCCAAAAACTGAGCAGCAACTTGCAATGGTATTTTTTCATTTACTGGGTATAGTGCACTTTGTCTTGGAAAATGTATACATGGAATAATCTGTATGAAAGACACCTATGTATTTCTGAATTGGGTACAAATTATAGAGTTCAGAAACAGTATATAATTGCACATTTTCAAAGTTGGGAATACTCATACTAGCATGAGAATTATTGGTCATTTTTCATAAAGATTTTTTTTTTACACAATGTCTTTCATTGAAAGGGAGAAATGCATGAAAGCTCAATTGGTAATAACAGTTGATTTACAAATCTGAATTACCCCAAGTGTCCCGATAAAAACGGTACCTCACTTGTGTGGGTCGGCCTTGTGCCTGCGACAGGAAACTGCAAACACAACAATGATGGACAGAATGTGGATCAATGTCACACATTCACCCCAGTCCAAAGATCTGGGCCCAAATCCATCGTTTTTCCACTCCACACCACCCTGGGTTAGACAATGGCGATATGCAAATCAGCGCTGACCCTGTGCCCCATGGGAACAGTCCAGTCCGAACTACAAAAGCCATGTCCTTCCCAGAACGGAAACAAGCATCCGAGGACCGGCCCGGTTTCGAGGTAACACCTCTCTTCAGCCCGGCTAGCTTGACTCCAGTGGTGTGGAGTGCCTGGGACTCACGTCTGAGCATCCCCAGTACACTTAGAGCGGTAACTGCAAACACAACAATGATGGACAGAATGTGGATCAATGTCACACATTCACCCCAGTCCAAAGATCTGGGCCCAAATCCATCGTTTTTCCACTCCACACCACCCTGGGTTAGACAATGGCGATATGAAAATCAGCGCTGACCCTGTGCCCCATAGGAACAGTCCAGTCCGAACTACAAAAGCCATGTCCTTCCCAGAACGGAAACAAGCATCCGAGGACCGGCCCGGTTTTGAGGTAACACCTCTCTTCAGCCCGGCTAGCTTGACTCCAGTGGTGTGGAGTACCTGGGACTCATGTCTGAGCATCCCCAGTACACTTAGAGCGGTAACTGCAAACACAACAATGATGTACAGAATGTGGATCAATGTCACACATTCACCACAGTCCAAAGATCTGGGCCCAAATCCATCGTTTTTCCACTCCACACCACCCTGGGTTAGACAATGGCGATATGCAAATCAGCGCTGACCCTGTGCCCCATGGGAACAGTCCAGTCCGAACTACAAAAGGAAACGGCGCAAAATGCAATGTGGTCACACCTAAATTTAGCAGTTACAAATTGACCCTTTTTTGGCAAAGTGCCTACCTGTAGTTTTTGCACCCTAGCTCTGCCGGCAACTAGGGAAACCTAGCAAACCTATACATTTTTGAAACGTAGACACCCAGGGGAATTCAGGATGGGGTGACTCGACTGCCTACCACCAGGTTTTGTTACCCAGAATCCCTTGCAAAGCTAAGATTTTGACAAAATAAACACATTTTCCTCACATTTCTGTGGTGGAAAGTTCTGGAATCTGCGTGGATCAACAAATTTCCACTCACCCAGCGTGCCCCCAGGTCTCCCAAAAAAAATGGTACCTCACTTGCGTGAGTAGGCATAGTGGCTGCGACATGAAACAGCGCAAAACGCAGCATGGTCGCACCTCAATTTCCCAGTCAAATTTAGCACGATTCGGACAAAAAGACTACCTTTTGTTTTTGCGCCGTAGCTCTGCCAGCACCTAGGGAAACCTAGCAAACCTATACATTTCTAAAAACTAGACACCCAGGGGAATTCAGGATGGGGTGACTCGTCTGCTTACCCCCAGGTTTTGTTACCCAGAATCCCTTGAAAACATAAAAATTTGACCAAAAAAACACATTTTCCTCACATTTCTGTGGTGGAAAGTTCTGGAATCTGCGTGGATCAACAAATTTCCACTCACCCAGTGTGCCCCCAGGTCTCCCAAAAAAAATGGTACCTCACTTGCGTGGGTAGGCATAGTGGCTGCGACATGAAACAGCGCAAAACGCAGCATGGTCGCACCTCAATTTCCCAGTGAAATTTAGCACGATTCGGACAAAAAGACTACCTTTTGTTTTTGCGCCGTAGCTCTGCCAGCACCTAGGGAAACCTAGTGAACCTATACATTGTTGAAAACTAGACACCCAGGGAAATTCAGGATGGGGTGACTCGTCTGCCTACCCCCAGGTTTTGTTACCCAGAATCCCTTGAAAACATAAAAATTTGACCAAAAAAACACATTTTTCTCACATTTCTGTGGTGGAAAGTTCTGGAATCTGCGTGGATCAACAAATTTCCACTCACCCAGCGTGCCCCCAGGTCTCCCAAAAAAAATGGTACCTCACTTGCGTGGGTAGGCATAGTGGCTGCGACATGAAACAGCGCAAAACGCAGCATGGTCGCACCTCAATTTCCCAGTGAAATTTAGCACGATTCGGACAAAAAGACTACCTTTTGTTTTTGCGCCGTAGCTCTGCCAGCAGCTAGGGAAACCTAGCAAACCTATACATTTTTGAAAACTAGACACCCAGGGGAATTCAGGATAGGGTGACTCGTCTGCCTACCCCCAGGTTTTGTTACCCAGAATCCCTTGGAAACATAAAAATTTGACCAAAAAAACACATTTTCCTCACATTTCTGTGGTGGAAAGTTCTGGAATCTGCGTGGATCAACAAATTTCCACTCACCCAGCGTGCCCCCAGGTCTCCTGAAAAAAATGGTACCTCACTTGCGTGGGTAGGCATAGTGGCTGCGACATGAAACAGCGCAAAACGCAGCATGGTTGCACCTCAATTTCCCAGTGAAATTTAGCACGATTCGGACAAAAAGACTACCTTTTGTTTTTGCGCCGTAGCTCTGCCAGCACCTAGGGAAACCTAGCAAACCTATACATTTTTGAAAACTAGACACCCAGGGGAATTCAGGATGGGGTGACTCGTCTGCCTACCCCCAGGTTTGTTACCCAGAATCCCTTGAAAACATAAAAATTTGACCAAAAAAACACATTTTCCTCACATTTCTGTGGTGGAAAGTTCTGGAATCTGCGTGGATCAACAAATTTCCACTCACCCAGCGTGCCCCCAGGTCTCCCGAAAAAAACAGTACCTCACTTGCGTGGGTAGACATAGTGGCTGCAACAGGAAACGGTTCAAATCGTACGGTGGTGAATTTATATTACCTTATTGCAAAACGACCTTGATTTTGGGGGGGGGGATCTGAATTTGTGGCCCGGGGCTCGGTGGTATTCTTTGCAAAGTAGCAAACCCAAACAGTTCTGAAAACTAGACACCCGGGGGAGTCCAGGGAGGTATGGCATGCATGGGTCCCCCAATGTTTTCCTACCCAGAACTCTCTGCAAACCTTAAAATTAGGTAAAAATTGCACTTTTCCAAACTTTTTGGCGTGGGATCGCAGTGCCGGCAAAAAAGTCGTACCACCCTGCGTTCCCCTTGTTCTCCCGAGTAAAAGGATACCTCACTTGTGTGGGTGCCCCAAAGCAGAACACGCCAAAAATGAATTTTGAAAAAAGTAGTTTTTACTCATATTTACGTTTTACAAATTAAGCACCCCAGCCTAAGTCACTTGCCTTTGGCCCACCCACACAAGTGAGGTATCATTTTACTCGGGAGAACAAGGGAAACGCTGGGTGGTAGGACATTTGTTCCGGCAGCGAGATCCCACCCAAAAAAGTATGGAAAAGTTGGTTTTTTGACCAAAATTTCAGGTTTGCAGGGGTTTCTGGGTAGGAAAACATTGGGGGACCCACGCATGCCATACCACCCTGGACTCCCCCGGGTGTCTAGTTCTCAGAACTGTTTGGGTTTGGTAGTTTCCAAAGATGCCTGCCAAGCCCCGGGCCAAAAGCTCAGGTGACCCCCTCAAAAAATAAGATTATTTGGCTAAAGGTAATGTTTTCGTCTCCACAGTATGAATTGGGCCTTTTCCTAAAGCAGCCGCTATGCCTACCCACGCAAGTGAGGTACCATTTTTATCGGGAGACCTTGGGGAACGCTGGGTGGGAGGTAATTTGTGTGAGCCCAGTGATGCCACGCTTTCCCACACTAAAACGTGTGAAAAAACTGATTTTTTCCATGCAAAAAATGAGGTTTGCAAGGGATTCTGGGTAAAGGAACGTTGGAGGATCCACGCAAGCCATACCTCCTTGGAAGCCCCCGGGTGTCTACTTTTCAGAAATGTGTGGGATTGGTAGGTTTCCCTAGATGACTGTCTCGCACGGGGCCAAAAACCCAGGTAACCCCTCTTGCAAAAGCTGGCGGACTTAAGATTTTCACCATTGTTACATTCACCAGCTTTTGCAAGAGGGGTTATCTGGGTTTCTGGCCCCGTGCGAGACAGCCATCTATGGAAACCTACCAAACCCACACATTTCTGAAAAGTAGACACCCGGTGGCTTCCAAGGAGGTATGGCTTGCGTGGATCCGCCAACGTTCCTTTACCCAGAATCCCTTGCAAACCTCAATTTTAGCAGAAAAAAAATCAATTTTTTCACACGTTGTAGTTTGGGAAAGCGTGGCATCACTGGGCTCACACAAATTACCTCCCACCCAGCATTCCCCCAGGTCTCCCGATAAAAACGGTACCTCACTTGCGTGGGTAGACATAGTGGCTGCAACAGGAAATGGTTCAAATCATACGGTGGTGAATTTACATTACCTTATTGCAAAACTACCTTGATTTTGGGGGGGGATCTGAATTTGTGGCCCGGGGCTCGGTGGTATTCTTTGCAAAGTAGCAAACCCAAACAGTTCTGAAAACTAGACACCCGGGGGAGTCCAGGGAGGTATGGCATGCATGGGTCCCCCAATGTTTTCCTACCCAGAACTCTCTGCAAACCTTAAAATTAGGTAAAAATTGCACTTTTCCAAACTTTTTGGCGTGGGATCGCCGTGCCAGCAAAAAAGTCGTACCACCCTGCGTTCCCCTTGTTCTCCCGAGTAAAAGGATACCTCACTTGTGTGGGTGCCCCAAAGCAGAACACCCCAAAAATGAATTTTGAAAAAAGTAGTTTTTACTCAGTTTTTTTCTCAGTTTTTAACGTCTTTATTTCGAATTATTATTCATAAAAGACATACATAAAGATAAAAATACAAACAGTACGATTGAATTAACAAAATCATGATGTTTCTAAACAAACTAAACAAAAGGATAACAAGAATTGGATAAAAATTTCAATTAAACATACGTATACAGACGTCAAGGGAACCTTGAGGTGTACATTTGTATAAGAAAAAACAGGACGTCAATTCTGGTCAGACAATAATATGGTGGACTTGCATTCTATTTAGGTTATTCAGGACAATGAGTTTCGAGCTGATTTAATCCTAATTAACCAAGCCCACCCAAGGAATTTGGCCATTCCGATGGATAGCCATTCCGCAGTGTTAGTTCTCAAAATATACAAAGCTTCACTGCTCACTCGGGTGTTTAGTCTAGAACATATGGGTTTCAGCCATTTACATCTTGGTTCACGGTAAGCAGTACATACAAATAGGAAATGACCTAATGTTTCTCTACAATCGATACAACAGGGACAAAGGGATGATTCTGACTTCTGCCAGCCATTGGTAAAAACCCTCAGTGGCAGTGTACCTACACGAAACTGATGGTATAGTTTCCTATCTAACGTTTTAAGAATAACATCCCAATAGGAGAAGTGTGGCTCACTGGTTAGAGCAGGCAGACCCTGAAGCAGAGGTCAGACCCGGGACCAGGGTTCAATTCCCGACGCGGCAGGGTCTTGAGCTCAAATGTCCATGGACTCGATAATTCTCGCTTCGGTGCCTGACCTAATCATGGGTTCACACTCTGCAACTCTGGGCATTAAGCTTGCTTAATCTCCACAACGGCCCCCCTGCGGCGGGATGCCTGGCTTTCACCTTGGGGATGCCCTGTAGGGGCTATCTCACAGGGAAAAGCCAGGACGGGTTCCCAAGGCAAGCGCGGAGATACCCCTTCGGGGGTCGATTCAGGCGCTATATAAGAAACATAATAATAATAATAATAATAATAATAGGTCTCTATGTGGGGAACTGCTTTATGGAGCAGAAACTGACCGGTCAAGTTCAGTTTCTCCGAAAGAGCAACGTGTTCTTCTTTTACCGTGGACCAAAAGAGAAGTTTGAAATCTTTTTTTGTAGGGAAGGTATGAGAGCCTGGCTCAGACCAGAGCAAGGGAAGGCCCATTTTAAACAGAGTATTCCTGATTTGCTTAAACCATGGTATATCACCTGCCCCCTGTTGCATTCTCACACCCTGTAATTCTCGAGCAAACATGGCAAGTTCCGGGGTGGACCAAATGCGTCTCCATAACGCCACCATCCTATAAAGGGCTTGATGTTTGATGGAGTACAAGCCCATATCCATCAACAGTGGTAGGACTGGTGTAGAGGGGGGGAGACTGACTAAATTTCGAAGAAATTTGTTCTGAATCCTATCTAGGACAGCCAGGTCCACACAACCCCAAATATCTGCCCCGTATAGGATGGCTGAACTGATTTTGGCACTATAGATTTTAAGAGCGGGCAATACTCTTTTGGTCAAAGAACATCGCTGCTCTTTCACTAGGCAACCGGATAAGCGAGCAAATTTCAGACTAAGCGCCGCGATTTGCTCTTTCCATCTTAGTCTATAGTCTATTGTAACACCAAGATATGTCATTGCTTCGACCTGCTCTAGACTAGACCCATTCATAGAAACATGGCTCCTCAGTAATTTATTTTTTGTCAGGACCATGAACTTTGTTTTATTGATGTTAATTTCTAGGTCATTCTCATTACAGAAGTCCACAAATTTGTTTATAGCTACCTGTAAGCCCTTCTGTGTTTTAGCCAGTTTAAGAGTATCGTCTGCAAATATTAAAAGGGGAAATTTAGTCCCACCCAGTGAAGGAGCATCAGTAGGGGTATCTGAGAGGAACTTAACCACTTGGTTATTAAAGAGTATAAACAGGGTGGGAGCCAGGACACAGCCCTGCCTCACTCCACGGGTCACGGGGAAGGAATCTGTGACCTGACCCTGCCGACCCCATCTAACTCTTGCAAAATTCCCCTCATGCATCCTGATGGTAAGTTCTAGGAGTGCAGTTGGAACACCCATCCGTCTCAAAGCTGCCCACATCTTCCCTCTGGGGACCAAATCGAACGCTGATTTGAGATCCACAAATGCAGCGAATATCGTGCCACCTCTCAGGAACACAGTTTTCCAAAAGATCATGACGAATCTTAATATCTGATCGACTGTGCTTATGTATTCCCTAAAACCCGCCTGCAATGGGGACAGAATATCTGCTTCTGTCATCCATGAGTGGATTTTCCCTAGCAACATTCTAGCTATTACCTTTTGAAGGGCATCGATAAGACTGATGGGTCGGTAGTTTCCCGCATTAGTTCTATCCCCTTTTTTATACACGGGCAAAATCTCGGCCCCTTTCCACGAGTTGGGGATTCTTGTCCCTCTGGCTATTGCATTCGCTAAAATTGTTATATACGGGACCCAGTGCGCTTGGTCATACTTAAAAAGGTCCACAGGGATGCAGTCCATGCCTGGGGCTTTGCCATTCTGCACTTGATTAAGGGCAGAGATGGCTTCTAATTCAGTGAAGACAATGTGATCAGGTGGAGGCACCGCAGACTGTACACTGGCATCTTCCCTAATACTAAGGGAGATCCGTTCCGTGACACTAAACTGCGCCTCATAGTGCTTGACCCATTGCTCAACTGGGACATAGTTGACAGGGACATGCAAATCACCGGTCCCTCCCCATTTTACAACCTCCCAGAATTTTTGTTGGTTGGATGAGGTACTTGCCTGATATAAATCCAACCAACGCTGATCATCCCATTTAGTTTTTGCCTCTGTAAGTACTTTCCTATAATTTACCCTTGCTAACCTTATGTCCAAAGTTATTTTAGATTTGATAGCAGTTAACAGGGAGCTGTGGGCAATGCGACAAGTTTTGTCGTACCATTTGGTCTTAGTTTGTGCTGAGCCATTTGTCCTTCCTTTTGCAGGTTCAATAAAAAAAGTTTTAACTTTGTTAAAAAGAGACTCGTGGATCGTCCCAATTTGATCAAGAAAGGTTCCTTCATCAAATATGGGTACCATCAAGTTTGTAGAAGCTGTGACCTCAGTAGCGACTTTGTTAATAATGGAGGGGTTGTCTAGGAACCTAGCCCATCTTACCCTTCTGCAGTCATTCGTAAGACCAGCATCTGCTGTAACGATATTGGTTGCAGAGTCCATAGAAAAACCCTCCTGCATTAATAATTTTATTACCAGTGGATTATGGTCACTTTCAGGTCTAGTGACTACTACCATGTCCTCCAATAATTTCCAGTACTCTAATCTTATCAAAAAATAGTCAATGCGGCTCGAATGCAGGGAGTTGTCGAATGTGACCATTCCCATCGTATCTGATTTGGTCCTACCGTTCGCTGCACGCAAATTCCATTCAAGGCAAAGACCTAACCACTGCATAACAGCCTCAGTGACTTTTTTAACTGGTGGAATAGATAAATGGGGAATATTCCATATCTGATCAATCTCCCCATAACCCCCGTCATCAAGGTTGGGAAACGGTTCAAAAGAACAATTAAAATCTCCTGCCACCATAACACAGTTATCTCTACTAATGCTGTTCAATAAAGAATCTAATACAGCTACCACTCTCGCGGGCTTCCCACCTGGTTGCCCTCTTGCATATATATTAATCAGGAAAAAATCCTGGCTGTTTTTACCACATAGTTTCAAGGCTAGAATGTCATTGCTTGGGGTGGGGAGGTCTGTTATTATAAGAGCTAGGGATTGTCTTATCCAAATAACCAGACAACCCGAGGGACGTCCCTTCGGTCCTTTACAGGCTGGTTTATAGTAGTTAGGATAGCCAACTCAATAGATGGGCTCTGTTGACCAACTTTCCTGCAAAACAATTACATCATGTAAATCTATAAAGGAACCCCAATCAGCCTCTGACATTTTCCCCTTCAATCCCGCTATGTTCCACGACAAGACTGTGAAGGTGTGAATTGATTTCTCTCCCATAATAACAGTTGAGTTCACAGTCTCTACTGTGATCAAAGGTCTAGGTGTACAATTTAAGTGTATATCCCTTGCTGTCACCCTGTGTGTTATTTCAGTAGACCCTGAGGCAATCTCTTCTCTAGGGGCTCTCAAGTTATTTAGGGAGTGACTTACTACAGCTCCAGGCAGCCCTGTAGCTAAGGGTTCTTTGTCAAGTCAATCCACTCCTTCCAATCCTGACAGCGGTGCAAACCGGTTCGCAAGGTGAGGATAAAACATTGGGTAGATCGGGGTATCAAAATGAAATCTACCTCTAGGCCTGTCTCTTCTAGAGTGTTGGAGCGGGGTTTGGGGTCTATTTACGTATAAAGCTGGATAAAAATAATGCAGCGATAGCGTTTGCACATCTCCAACTCTTCCAAATCTTGGTTCCCTGCTAATTAGTTCAGCCACCCATGGCTCTCTAAAGCTGATTACCACGCAATCCCCCTCAAGGTCTTTATTACCAAAACCTACCCAATCCACCCTCCTTACATTAAGGATTTCAGGATTCAAGTTGGGAGGGAGCGGGCGATTTTTATTTAGCCAAAATGTGACCTTATTATAAAGATCCTTGTGTGTTTCTCTCTTACCATTACTAAGGGGAGCCACGCCAGTTAGAATGATGGTGTACGGCACTGACTCTGGAGGGAGATTCACACACTGCTTCTTTGGAATAGGTTTGGGTTTGGGATGGTAACTTAGATCATGACCCTTCGTGGAAATCGGGTTTTTCTGGGCCTGGGGATTTTTAGTAGACTTAGGCCCAGAGGAAGTCTCCATGGTAGTCGCTTTCTTGGGAACAGAAACAGTTATATGTTGTAGAGGCTTAGGAATAAGTGGTCCCGCTTTAAGATTGTTTTTACTATTATTACCCCCTACATTATTAACCATGGTGGTAGGCTTCGTAGTGGTTAGGGCAGGGGGGGTTAAACCTTTCGGTGCTATGCTAGCAAGGATTCTATTAGAAGTCGCTATATTATCTTTCACCAACTTGTCTAAGGCGTCCATTTTAGAGTTTAATAATCTAGTCCTTTCAAAAAGTGGTAAAAGAAGCGATTTAAGTAGCAACTCTGTCCTGGCCAAGAATATTTCTTCTGAAATGCTAATTGTGGGATTATATTCTTCTGAATGAACAACCATGTTAGTATTAGGTGGCTGTGGGGGGGATAAAGTAGGGATTCCCACACCCTCGGTTTGGTCCTCTGTATCAGATGTGGCTACCCTTTTGCGTTTCCCAGGATTGTGGGTGGATGTATTTTGTGAATGGGAGGTAGAGTCCATTTGTTCTGTGCTAACGTTAAGATTTGGCGAGTCTGAGAGACCAGATTTCTCGCTAACCAGATCAAAATGGAAAGTCCCTCCATTTGACAAGTTGTCCTGCACAGTATTAAAAGCACTTTCTTGATTTGTCCCCACTGCCTCCTCAGTGTGAATCTCAGGAGCGGTAGCCAACAGTGACTCCACGTTGGCATCGTGGCTATCTGTAATCGACAAGGTGAGTGGGACAGGGGAGACAGCCGCACTAATTTTACCAAGAGAGGAACGCTTGCCTGTAATAATGTCAAGCGATAGACGTTTTTCGACTAAGGCAATCTCCTTCTCCAGTATGGCAGTTGAGCGTTTGAAAAATTGATCAATAGTCCCAGTGAAAGTACCATTTGAGGTGGAGACCTGAACATGTCTTTCTTTACCTGACCTTAAAGTCATACAAAGAGATACAAAATACAAAAAACTGGATTATCACCAACCTCGATAAACAATCAACAAATGTGCAGAATATGTTCTTCCAAATATAAGGACTCAGCTTTATCTTTAGTCTTGCTCCTTAAGGAAATGGACTTTAGTTTGTTGACCAACAATTAAAAAATTTTACTAATAAATAAGACCAAAATAAAAAGCTACAAATAGGAAGGAAAGCATTAGAAAGGTGGCCCAGCCCGGCCTCCTGCGGCCCCGGACGGCCACAGACGGTCCCGCCCTTCTCCCGGGACGCTCCCGCACGCTCCCGCTTAGCGGGGACAATGGTTCAATGTATATTCTATGAACGCTTGCCTATTGGTTGGCGTACAGGGGGGTGTGGCCAGCGGGGAGAGCAGCCCAGGTGTGTTAAATGGGCGCGCAGGGGCTCCTGGTCATCGGAGTCCCTGCCTGCGTGCTCGCAGCCCCGCCGGCTTGCTCACCTGCCCGCGCCTCCTGTCCTCCGCTAATCCAAAGTCCAAGGTCTGCTGCCTCCTGTGTGCGAGGCGCTGCGGGACCCGCGAAGCGGGTACCGCGAGGTTAAAGGTGGTGACGAAAGGCTCTAAAATCCTCCGGTATCCTCTGGAAGTGCAGGCTTTCCCTTCCTGCGGGCAGTCTCCAAGGAACGAGCAGCAATAAAATAAGAGAGTTCTGATTTGATGTGCAAACCGCCGCTTTTTCAGGACTGAGGGCGGGGGGCGTGGCCAGCGGGGAGAGCAGCCCAGGTGTGTTAAATGGGCGCGCAGGGGCTCCTGGTCATCGGAGTCCCTGCCTGCGTGCTCGCAGCCCCGCCGGCTTGCTCACCTGCCCGCGCCTCCTGTCCTCCGCTAATCCAAAGTCCAAGGTCTGCTGCCTCCTGTGTGCGAGGCGCTGCGGGACCCGCAAAGCGGGTACCGCGAGGTTAAAGGTGGTGACGAAAGGCTCTAAAATCCTCCGGTATCCTCTGGAAGTGCAGGCTTTCCCTTCCTGCGGGCAGTCTCCAAGGAACGAGCAGCAATAAAATAAGAGAGTTCCGATTTGATGTGCAAACCGCCGCTTTTTCAGGACTGAGGGCGGGGGGCGTGGCCAGCGGGGAGAGCAGCCCAGGTGTGTTAAATGGGCGCGCAGGGGCTCCTGGTCATCGGAGTCCCTGCCTGCGTGCTCGCAGCCCCGCCGGCTTGCTCACCTGCCCGCGCCTCCTGTCCTCCGCTAATCCAAAGTCCAAGGTCTGCTGCCTCCTGTGTGCGAGGCGCTGCGGGACCCGCGAAGCGGGTACCGCGAGGTTAAAGGTGGTGACGAAAGGCTCTAAAATCCTCCGGTATCCTCTGGAAGTGCAGGATTTCCCTTCCTGCGGGCAGTCTCCAAGGAACGAGCAGCAATAAAATAAGAGAGTTCCGATTTGATGTGCAAACCGCCGCTTTTTCAGGACTGAGGGCGGGGGGCGTGGCCAGCGGGGAGAGCAGCCCAGGTGTGTTAAATGGGCGCGCAGGGGCTCCTGGTCATCGGAGTCCCTGCCTGCGTGCTCGCAGCCCCGCCGGCTTGCTCACCTGCCCGCGCCTCCTGTCCTCCGCTAATCCAAAGTCCAAGGTCTGCTGCCTCCTGTGTGCGAGGCGCTGCGGGACCCGCGAAGCGGGTACCGCGAGGTTAAAGGTGGTGACGAAAGGCTCTAAAATCCTCCGGTATCCTCTGGAAGTGCAGGCTTTCCCTTCCTGCGGGCAGTCTCCAAGGAACGAGCAGCAATAAAATAAGAGAGTTCCGATTTGATGTGCAAACCGCCGCTTTTTCAGGACTGAGGGCGGGGGGCGTGGCCAGCGGGGAGATCAGCCCAGGTGTGTTAAATGGGCGCGCAGGGGCTCCTGGTCATCGGAGTCCCTGCCTGCGTGCTCGCAGCCCCGCCGGCTTGCTCACCTGCCCGCGCCTCCTGTCCTCCGCTAATCCAAAGTCCAAGGTCTGCTGCCTCCTGTGTGCGAGGCGCTGCGGGACCCGCGAAGCGGGTACCGCGAGGTTAAAGGTAGTGACGAAAGGCTCTAAAATCCTCCGGTATCCTCTGGAAGTGCAGGCTTTCCCTTCCTGCGGGCAGTCTCCAAGGAACGAGCAGCAATAAAATAAGAGAGTTGGGCCTTTTCCTAAAGCAGCCGCTATGCCTACCCACGCAAGTGAGGTACCATTTTTATCGGGAGACCTTGGGGAACGCTGGGTGGGAGGTAATGTGTGTGAGCCCAGTGATGCCACGCTTTCCCACACTAAAACGTGTGAAAAAACTGATTTTTTCCATGCAAAAAATGAGGTTTGCAAGGGATTCTGGGTAAGGAACGTTGGAGGATCCACGCAAGCCATACCTTCTTGGAAGCCCCCGGGTGTCTACTTTTCAGAAATGTGTGGGATTGGTAGGTTTCCCTAGATGGCTGTCTCGCACGGGGCCAAAAACCCAGGTAACCCCTCTTGCAAAAGCTGGTGGACTTAAGATTTTCACCATTGTTACATTCACCAGCTTTTGCAAGAGGGGTTACCTGGGATTCTGGCCCGTGCGAAACAGCCATCTATGGAAACCTACCAAACCCACACATTTCTGAAAAGTAGACACCCGGGGGCTTCCAAGGAGGTATGGCTTGCGTGGATCCGCCAACGTTCCTTTACCCAGAATCCCTTGCAAACCTCAATTTTAGCAGAAAAAAATCTATTTTTTCACACGTTGTAGTCTGGGAAAGCGTGGCATCACTGGGCTCACACAAATTACCTCCCACCCAGCGTTCCCCCAGGTCTCCCGATAAAAACGGTACCTCACTTGCGTGGGTAGCCATAGTGGCTGCAACAGGAAAAGGTCCAAATCTAACGGTGGTGAATATAAAATACCCTGAAGCAATATAACTTTGATTTTTTTGGGGGGAGGCACCTGAGTTTTTGGCCCGGGGTGGGTGGTATTCTTTGGAAAGTAGCAAACCCAAACAGTTCTGAAAACTAGACACCCAGGAGAGTCCAGGGAGGTATGGCATGTGTGGGTCCACCAATGTTTTCCTACCCAGAACTCCTTGCAAACCTTAAAAATAGGTAAAAATAGCACTTTTCCAAACATTTTGGCGTGGGATCGCCGTGCCGGCAAAAAAGTCCTACCACCCTGCGTTCCCCTTGTTCTCCCGAGTAAAAGGATACCACACCTTAACAGAGATACTCAAAAGTCAAACATTCAAGCACGGCTATCTATTCCTCACAGACACACACATACAGGTTGGATTTGGCACGATGGCGAGTGATGGTTCAGTACATAAAATTTTATTAACAAGATATTTCAAAAAAATGAAATGCTCTGTCAATAAATAAATGCATAAAAACTGAACCAGTGACTCGCAACTCGTGAGCTGTAAAGCCACGACAAGGCACCAACCGTTTTACAGGCCATTCACGCACCTTTCATACCTGATACAAACCAGACCATTGACACCATCCGAATGGAAAAGCAACACATAACAACAATCACAATAAGGGGCAAGGTACACCCTACTGCAGAAAGAGAAAAAAAACAATTATTACTGCACACCCATCTAATCCGCAAGCACACACACATACTGGTTGGATTTGGCACGAGGGTGAGTGATGATTCAGTACATACAATTGTATACGCAAGTAATTTCACAAAAATGAAATACACTGTGTATAATTGAAAGTATGATAAACTGAACCACTGACTCACAGCTCGTGAGCTGTAAAGCCACGTCAAGGCACCAACCTCTTTACAGGCCATTCATACACCTTTCGTACGCGTGACACATACAAAACATTCACACCGCCAGCCGCGGACCCATCACATTCCAACACTCACACCAGCAAACAGCGCCATTCAAGGGCCCATCACTTTCACACGCCGACATTTCGGACACTGCAACTACACAAAATGATGGACTGTGTGGAGTGTCACTCAACTAGCAGTGTGTGTAGTGACCAACAGAAAGTAACTACTCACACACCGCCTGCCGAGCGCCAGTCCACCCACACCACCATCCAAGCACCAGACCATGCACACCGCCAGCCAAGCACCACTCCGTGCACAGACAGCCAAGTACCACTCCATGCACACCACCAGCCAAGCGCCCCTCCACACACACCACCAGCCAAGCGCCACTCCACAAACACAACACCAGCCAAGCACCACTCCGTGCACAGACAGCCAAGTACCACTCCATGCACACCACCAGCCAAGCGCCCCTCCACACACACCACCAGCCAAGCGCCACTCCACAAACACAACACCAGCCAAGCACCACTCCGTGCACAGACAGCCAAGTACCACTCCACGCACACCGTCCAGCCAAGCGCCACTCCACACACACCCCTAGCCAAGCACCACTCCACACACACCGCCAGCCAAGCACCACTCTGTGCACAGACAGCCAAGTACCACTCCATGCACACCACCAGCCAAGCGCCCCTCCACACACACCACCAGCCAAGCGCCACTCCACAAACACAACACCAGCCAAGCACCACTCCGTGCACAGACAGCCAAGTACCACTCCACGCACACCGTCCAGCCAAGCGCCACTCCACACACACCCCCAGCCAAGCACCACTCCACACACACCGCCAGCCAAGCACCACTCCGTGCACAGACAGCCAAGTACCACTCCATGCACACCACCAGCCAAGCGCCCCTCCACACACACCACCAGTCAAGCACCACTCCACGAACACCACCAGCCAAAGACAAATCCAAACACAACACCAGGCAAGCGCAAGAGCACGCACACCGCCAACAAAACACCAGACCACGCACACCGCCAGTCAAGCACCAGTCCGCAGACACCGCCAGACAAGCATCAGTCCACAGACACCGACAGTCAAGCGCCAAACCATGCACACAGTCAGACAATGGACACTACACGCAAACCTACATCATACATTAGTTTTTTTTGAAAATAAAAGAGAAACAAAAACAAATTGCAAATTGATACAAATCTACTAACTCGACAACTAAATCTAAAAAGACTACACAAATACAAACTTTGAAACTGAACAATAACTATTACAGAATAAAGACCAACCAGTTCACTTTACCACTCATTGATACTCCCAAAAATTCTTTTGCGAGTGGTACAATCTAAAACAAGCAGGTACACACAGCCCGGGGTTTGAAGGGCAGTCGGGGCAGTACATGCGAACCTCCTTCCGCAAACCTCTTCGCCAACAGACTCTACATCTCCGACTGGGAAAGTCTTTTGAGGTTGTAGGAGGAATTGTATCAGGAAAGTGGCGATCTTTCAATCTGGCAACATCCTCCACCACTCCAACTCTAGGAACACTTGCCTGTTCCACTAAAACAAGGCTGCCTATTACAGACTCCTGAAACTTTACAAAAGTCAACTTTGACTGGGGACAAGATTTCCGGAACACAATAAAAGCATTAAAGGTTGCCAAGTGGAAAAGATGGATAGCCAACTTCTTGTACCAAATGTAAGCCTTACGAAGAGCAGCATACGGTTCCAACCTCTGATCAACTCTGTCAACACCACCCATGTACTTATTGTAGTCCAGTATGCACACAGGTTTGCGCACTTCTGCAACCTGACCCCAAACATTCCGCAGGTCAGTGCTTTCATCATGTATTGTACTCAACATGTAGACATCTCTCCTGTCTGTAAACTTCACAGCTAGAAGCTCCTCACAACGCAAAGCACTGCACTGTCCCCGAGCAAGCTTTCGACAAACAAGTTCTTTTGGGAAACCTTTACGGTTTGAGCGGATTGTGCCACAAGCAACAGTGTCCACTTTGGCCAATTCCCTAAACAACCGCACACCAGTGTAGAAGTTATCGACATACAAATGATGGCCTTTGTTAAAAAACTCCACGACCAAGTTCCCACACAATTTTCTCAGTCACTCCAAAAGTCGACGGACAACCAGGGGGGTTAATCCTGGATTCCTTACCAGTGTACACCCTGAAATTAGAGACATATCCAGTCTCACTGTCACACAGCATATACAGTTTGATTCCATAGCGTGCCCTCTTACTAGGAATGTATTGCCGAAATACCAAGCGGCCCTTGAACAACAGCAAAGACTCATCCACTGCAATTTCTTTCCCAGGATAAAAGATCTCAGAAAATCAATCAACCAAATGATCAAGGACAGGCCAAATCTTGAAAAGACGGTCACAATCAGGGTGATCTCGTGGCAAAGCAAGACTATTGTCAACAAAATGCATCATCCGCAGCAGAAGCAAATACCTATCATGACTCATGACTGCCGGAAATATAGCTGTTGCCATCAAGGGACTAGTAGACCAATATGAAGCCATGATGGTTTCCTAAGCAAGCCCATCAAAAAAGTTAAACCCAAAAACTTTTTCATCTCCTCCAAATTTGTGGGAGTCCACCGGGTAGCTCTAGCGTGGGGCTTAAGGCTGGCACTGTTCACCCTCAAAAAAATTTCAGCATACAAATTAGTCTGCTCTACAATCTCTGCCAAAAACACATCATCCATAAACAACTTGAAAAAATCAATAGGCAAAAAGTTTTCAGTGTTCACCCTACACCCTGGAACACCAGTAAATTCAGGCAATGCCGGCTGCACCATGCCTGGTGCAACCCAGAGGTCAGAACTTTCATCGTCAAGTCTTGCAGCCGCAGGCCGCCGCCCAGCTAACCCTTGTCTCACAACACCAACTGGAAGTCTAGCAGCCCCAGGCTGCAGCCCAGATGTCTCTTGCCGCACAATTGGCACATCACTGTCCTCCGCAACCACAGGCACAAGCATGTCCTCCAAAACCGTAAACACAGCAATGTCCTCCCCAACCACAGGCACATCATCCACACCAAAAGTAGCTTCATCAGCACTCAAAGTGTCTTCATCATCAGATGAAGACCTGTGTAGAGAAAACTCACTACCTGAATCTTCACCTCCCACCTCTGGCTCAGAATCAGAGTCAGACTCTGGACCATGGTCAGAGGAAGAATCAAAAAGCATTCCAACAACTTGCTGAGCAGTAATCCGGCGGCTAGCCATTATCCTTACAAATAAAGGAGTCTGCACAAACAACTCAACAACCCCAACACTGCGCAAAGTAAGATAAAAAAGTAAGACTTTTTCACCGAAAAATATATTTAGAAAAAATATACAATTCACTTACAAGACACAACTACACTCACCAGCACCTACTCTGCAAAGACACAGCAAATAGGCAACGATATCCCACTAGAAAGAAGAAAAAAAAAACCTTACATCTACAGAAGGACACATCAAAAACAAATGCAAAACATGTTTTACAATCACAACAAACAGCAACAACACATACTCGTATTACTACACACTTTGCAAAATAAACAATTACATTACAATTGAACAAAAAAAAGTCTCTTACCAAACACATGCAACTACAGAAACAGCAGAACAACAGAACCACCAGCAACAGAACCGCACACTGCAACAATCTAAAGAGAAAAAAAAACAATACACATTAGAAGAAACAAAAACAACACACATTACAACAGGCTATGTCACAGGGTATGTCACAAATGGGGTGTCTGTCCCCAAGGGGGGAAGATTATAAATCATTATAAACGTGGGCCCCCTGGAAGCAACCCTACGGAGGGCAGAGAGGCCAAATAAAGACATGGCAGAACATACTGAAAACAAATGGGCCCAAGGAAGCAACCCTTGGCCAAGGGGTCGCTCCCTATAAAAAACAAAAACCTGGAGTACAGTGGGCTTTTCTACCGCCCCATGGGACCAGAAACTGTAAAAAAAACAGCCACTCCGCCCCCAGGGGGGGGGCAGAATAGTCTACAATGTTTATAATGCCCCCTGGAAGCGACCCTTGCCCAAGGGGTCGCTTCCTTTATAAATATACTAAAATCCCTGGTGTCTAGTGGGCTTTTCTACCCCCCCTGGGTCCAGATGTGGCCCCAAAAATGGGTGATCTGCCCCCAGGGGGGACAGACAAGTCTAAAAAAAATTATGGGCCACTAGGAAGCGACCCTTCCCCAAGGGGTCGCTTCCTTTACAATTAGAAATAAATCCCTGGTGTCTAGTGGGCTTTTCTGCCCCCCCTGGGTCCAGATCACGCGCTAACATGGGCGATCTGCCCCCAGGGGGGTCAGAAAAGTCTGCATTGAAAAATTATGGCCCTAGGAAGCGACCCTTCCCCAAGGGGTTGCTTCCTTTACAATTATACATAAATCCCTGGTGTCTAGTGGGCTTTTCTGCCCCCCTGGGTCGAGATCGCTCGCTAAAACGAGCGATGTCGACCCAGGGGGGGCAGAAAAGTCTGATTTATAAAATAATTGCCCCTGGAAGCGACCCTTGCCCAAGGGGTCGCTTCCTTTACAAACATAAACAATCCCTGGTGTCTAGTGGGCTTTTCTGCCCCCCCTGGGTCGAGATCGCTCGCTAAAACGGGCGATGTCGGCCCAGGGGGGCAGAAAAGTCTGAATTATAATAATATTGCCCCTGGAAGCGACCCTTGCCCAAGGGGTCGCTTCCTTTACAATTATACATATATCCCTGGTGTCTAGTGGGCTTTTCTGCCCCCCCTGGGTCGAGATCGCTTGCTAAAACGAGCGATGTCGACCCAGGGGGGGCAGAAAAGTCTGGTTTACAAAATAATTGCCCCTGGAAGCGACCCTTGCCCAAGGGGTCGCTTCCTTTTCAAACATAAACAATCCCTGGTGTCTAGTGGGCTTTTCTGCCCCCCCTGGGTCGAGATCGCTCGCTAAAACGAGCGATGTCGGCCCAGGGGGGGCAGAAAAGTCTGAATTATAATCACATTGCCCCTGGAAGCGACCCTTGCCCAAGGGGTCGCTTCCTTTCCAACCAAAAACATCCCTGGTGTCTAGTCGGGGCATTACTGGTGCAGGATCGCGACGCTGTGCGCGATCCTGAACCAGTAATGCCCTGCATTGGGACATCAGGGGAGAGGAAACAGTGTTTCCTCCCCCCCGATGCCTCAAGGCACCGAGAAATGGCCCCCCCGCCCCACCGGAGCACCAAACACCGACCTTGTTCCTGGACGCGCTGGAAACAAACGGCTTCCAGCGCGTCCAGCGCTTCCTGATGACGTCGGCGCGCGCTGTGCGCGCTGACATCACCAGGAAGCGTGGGGGGGCCAGGGGGTGGCAGCGGAAAGTCTTCCGATGCCACCCCTGCAAAAAAAGAAAAGATCGCCGCACAGGGGGGGGGGGGGGGAGCGCCAGCGCTCTCCCCCAGGGCTGTACTGATGACGGAGCGGTTCCGTCATCAGCACAGCCCAACCGATGCTGATGACGGAACCGCTCCGTCATCAGCATCGAAGGGGTTAAGGACATTTTAAGTCATTTCCCCATGTGCAGTGTTTTCAAATTATGACTTGAAAATCGTTTTTGAGGTAAAGGAATGGTTTTAAAATTTATGACAAGGACATAATGGTGTATGCTTCTTTATAAGGCTTTTGAGTGTCTCTGATGTTATTTTTCCCATTTAATGTAAGACCTTTCCCCGTGGTGCAAATTCCTTGTAAATATGCTCCCACCTGTGCTTGGCAAATTTAGATTTTGATTGTTTCAGTTACATAGCCATGCTAAAAGTGACCCAAACATGCTGCAAAGGCAATCAAAAAGCGCTTTCATGTGTCTTAAGGACATTTTAAGTCATTTCCCCATGTGCAGTGTTTTCAAATTATGTCTTGAAAATCGTTTTTGAGGTAAAGGAATGGTTTTAAAATTTATGACAAGGACATAATGGTGTATGCTTCTTTATAAGGCATTTGAGTGTCTCTGATGTTATTTTTCCCATTTTAAATTAAAAGACCTTTCCCCGTGGTGCAAATTCCTTGTAAATATGCTCCCACCTGTGCTTGGCAAATTCAGATTTTGATTGTTTGAGTTACATAGCCATGTTAAAAGTGACCCAAACATGCTGCAAAGGCAATCAAAAAACGCTTTCATCACCTGTGTTTCCTAAGTTTACGAATGACATTGTGCAGATGAAGTTTAGGTCTGTCCATGGACACAACAGAGGTCTGGCCTTTGTTCAAGAGTGAAGTGGACATCACTTACTTCATTGGTAGGCCTTTACATGTATTATCTCCTCTGTATTCTTCAACAAGCGTAACTTTGATCTGCAACCCTGAGTAGGCCTCACCTTAAACAAACCTCTGGATAGGCCACACCTTATCGTCATCCTGAATTAATCATTTAAAATGCTAGGGACAGATTTATGATAGGTGTATGCCTCTTTTGCGCCACTGTGCGTCACTTTTGTGACGCAGTGGCGGTGCAAAAGATTTGCTATGTGGCGACAAAATTACAAATTGATGCATTTAGGCAGATGTGTCATGCTGTAAAAAAAACGTGCCACATGAAACCGATGCAGCAGTGATGCAAAAGATGCACCATGTTGCAAGACAGGCCTCACTTGGGGCCATATGTATCAAGCTAATTAGCATTCGCAAAGGCCGAAATTCTGCGAATTTCGGCCTTTGCGAATGCTAATTAGACAAATGGTATGTATCAAACAAGTTTGATGCAAAATAAGGAATAGCAAAATTTGCTATTCCTTATTTTGAGATTGCACTTAAGGATTTGCAAATTTTGCGATTCCTTAAATGCAATGTATCAAACAAAAAATATGCAAAAAATGCCATTAAGGATTTGCAAATTACCACCAACTTCTAGTTGGTGGTAATTTGCGAATTCTTTTCAAAAAGCTTTTTTTCCAAAAAACCAAAGGTGCCATATGACGCCCATACATGCCCTTAGGGCATGTATGTGCGCCATATGCCCCCAAATTTCTTTTTCAGGGGTGCAGCAGGGTGTTCTTGAGACACCCCTGCACCCTTGGAAAAATTCCTAATTTGCGATTAGCTAATTGCTAATCGCAAATTGCACCTTCATTCCTATGGGCCTCCTGGCCCATGGAAATGAATGGGTAATTTGCAATTAGCAATTTGCTCATCGCAAATTAGGAATGGTAAAGAATCGCTATTTAATAGCGATTTTGTACATACATACCGTTTTGCATTTCCTAAATAGCGATTCCTTAAAATTCGCTATTTAGGAAATGCAAAATAGTTTGATGATACATATGGCGGTTCATCTCCAACAAGATAAGAAGCTTAGGGATAGATTTATGATGACTGGCGCAATGAAGTGGACATCACTTACTTCATTGGTAGGCCTTTACATGTATTATCTCCTCTGTATTCTTCAACAAGCGTAACTTTGATCTGCAACCCTGAGTAGGCCTCACCTTAAACAAACCTCTGGATAGGCCACACCTTATCGTCATCCTGAATTAATCATTTAAAATGGTAGGGACAGATTTATGATAGGTGTATGTGTCTTTTGCCCCACTGTGCGTCACTTTTGTGACGCAGTGGCGGTTCAAAAGATTTGCTATGTGGCGACAAAATTACAAATTGATGCATTTAGGCAGATGTGTCATGCTGTAAAAAAACCGTGCCACATGAAACCGATGCAGCAGTGATGCAAAAGATGCACCATGTTGCAAGACAGGCCTCACTTGGGGCCATATGTATCAAGCTAATTAGCATTCGCAAAGGCCGAAATTCTGCGAATTTCGGCCTTTGCGAATGCTAATTAGACAAATGGTATGTATCAAACAAGTTTGATGCAAAATAAGGAATAGCAAAATTTGCTATTCCTTATTTTGCGATTGCACTTAAGGAATTGCACATTTTGCGATTCCTTAAATGCAATGTATCAAACAAAAAATATGCAAAAAATGCCATTAAGGATTTGCAAATTACCACCAACTTCTAGTTGGTGGTAATTTGCGAATTCTTTTCAAAAAGCTTTTTTTCCAAAAAACCAAAGGTGCCATATGACGCCTATACATGCCCTTAGGGCATGTATGTGCGCCATATGCCCCCAAATTTCTTTTTCAGGGGTGCAGCAGGGTGTTCTTGAGATACCCCTGCACCCTTGGAAAAATTCCTAATTTGCGATTAGCTAATTGCTAATCGCAAATTGCACCTTCATTCCTATGGGCCTCCTCGCCATGGAAATGAATGGGTAATTTGCAATTAGCAATTTGCTCATCGCAAATTAGGAATGGTAAAGAATCGCTATTTAATAGCGATTTTGTACATGAATACCGTTTTGCATTTCCTAAATAGTGATTCCTTAAAATTCGCTATTTAGGAAATGCAAAATAGTTTGATGATACATATGGCGGTTCATCTCCAACAAGATAAGAAGCTTAGGGATAGATTTATGATGACTGGCGCATCCCCAGGGATGTGCCAGTCATCCTGCGCCGCTGTTCCGCCACCCATGGTGTGCTGCATTTACAATGCGCCGCACCATGGGGCAAAAACGGCACAGATGCGTGACGCATCTGTGCCGTAAAGGTGGCGCATTGCTGGAGCTGCATCGCAAGTGCGATGCAGCTCCAGCAAGGCTCAGGGGTGCCCCATCTCCACAATGCTGCGTCAAGACCTATGCCTGCTTCAAGCAGGCGCAGGGTTTTGATGCAGCATTGTCCTATCTGATTGTAAATGCGGCACACCATGGGTGGCAGAGCAGCAGTGCACGTTAACTGGTGCATCCCTGGGGATGTGCCAGTTAACATAAATCTGCCCCTTTACATTTAAGTATGTGCAGGGGACACAGAGTCGGTGAGGCTTATCCAAGGTTAAGAAGAGATGAGTCCTGTTCACTGAAAAATTGGACATAGGCTTCACCTCCTCAGCATCGCTGGACATGGCTAAATAATAGCTGCAAAATGTTACTCTTGTTAAACAATTTTACTATTATAATCTCTGAGATTTGTCTCTTACTCTGCAACATCTCATTGTTGTTATCTTGCTTTAAAGATAACGACAACATCAACATGAGCGACAATCAGCAATCAGTTGATTTCGACCTCATCATTGAACTCGTAATTGAAACATCAGTGGATGTTGATCCCTTGGATGATTTAAATCCTGAGGATGAAGAAGAACATGATGAGGATGCAGATTTGTCAGAATTGTATGACATAGGATGGGAAGCTGACGTGCTTGAGCCTATGGAACTATAAACATTTATTTTAAAAATTTATAATAAATGAAAAGTAAAAATGTAAACCGTTTCATTTAAAAATAAAGACACCTTCAAAAACAGGTTATGTGTAGTGTCTTCAATAAAATATTAAAATATGCTCATAAAATTAGATCAGATTCACATATAAAACAGCACAGGTAAAATGAATATGAATTCCATTTCTTTTCTGCTATTTCTGTATTCTAAATTTGCCAAGCACTAAAAAATATTCTATGTAAAAATGTCAAGTAGTGTGTTAAGTTTTTGATGACTGTTATTGATTTACTGTTTGGTAATAGTGGTTAAGAACATTTGTTATTATATTTTACCACAGATTCAACTGCAGATCATTTCAAGATTTCAGCATGCCAACCAAAGAAAGACTGAGAAAGGCTGCAAAACGTCAAAGACAGCAGGACCATGAAAAAATGCAGCAGTCCTCTAACAAAAAGATTTGTCAAGTCACCAAGAAAGCACCGGGTAAGAGTACAAAAACATTCATAAGAAATATCTGTAGTAAAAAAAATATTACTACAGAAAATGTTTCAGTCCAGAAAAAGAGAAGCAATTTAAACGGAAAGGAAAGGCCAATGAAAAATGTTACTGCTAGAGCAAGAGATAACTCTCTGCATGATAGTAGAAGGAAACAACAGTTTAGGGACATTCGTAAACGAATGTTCTGCAACAGGATAATTGGCAATTTGTTAAAAAATATTAAGAAAGGTCAACAGAAAGTGGTTTTTTATAAGAGAAAAAAAATAGTTGAGAAAGTTATTGATCAGGCATTTGAAATTAAACGTAAGTTATTTATTTTGATAATCAATAGAATTAGGAAGCTAAACAAGGCAATTTATGATTTCAAAAGAAATAGTAGATGGAAGAGAATAGTTAATCGTAGTAATTTTTGTGAAGTTTTTTCTGGAGAATGGATGCATAGTTCAAGTTGTGAGGCATTTTTTAATGAGGAGAGTTATTTCCAGGATAATGATTTGGTGCATGCAGTTGACACCAGTGGTCGAGCTTATGAAGTGAAAGATGGTTGTCCAGTTGAAAAAGAAAAACTTGTGACAACAGAGACAGAAGAGGTGTTAGGTAATGAGGTTTTAGGAAGACGTCCTAAGGGTCCTGTGTACACCTGGAAGTGTAGTAGTATTTGCAGTGTGCGACAGGATTCCATCAATTTGCTTTGTGATTTTGTACGGACATTTAATAAGAAAAGTTTGAAGCAGAAAATGAAGTTGTTGCAAGAATTAGATCCTTGCAGAGTGAGAGAAGTGACAGGTTTGCATGGTCATTCACTGGCTTGTCTTTCCAGGAGAGTATGCCAGAGTGTTTTTCATCATTTCAGGATGCTAGCAGTGCATCATAATAAAGTGAGGAAATTAGTTAGAAAGTTGTATTATGCTAAGAGTCCAGCAATTATGCTTAAACAATTATGCGCTGCTCTTTTGCATGGTTCTGAAATAGATGTGAAGAATATATGTGAAGAAATTGAGTTTTGTTACTTTGGAAGTAAAGAGGAGAATGTTGAAATTGACCAAGAAGAAGAGGGTAATGTGGAAGATAGTGTACAGGTTTCCAGTACAGATAAGTTTCAGAGGGAAATTGCGACGTTTCAGGTGAAATCAAGTGAGAGGCCAAATTTCACTTGTGTGTGTTGTCGACGCACTTATTATAAGAATCAGACTAAGTTAGTGGATTTATATGCAAAAAGTGAAAGGGAAAATAATAGTGAATGGAAGGATTTCACAACATACTTGATGGTAGAAAATTGTTTTGATTTGGGATTGGATCAACGTGTGTGTACTTATTGTTGTAACAAATTAAATCAAAACCAGATGCCTGCTAGAGCAGTTCATAATAATCTGGAATTGGTTGAGATTCCTTCTGAATTGAAGGATTTAAATACTTATGAATCTATTTTGATTCAAAGTATCCATCCCTTTTAGGCTATTGTAAGAATGGAGCCAAAGACAGGGAAATTGCCTCCATCAGATTTACAGAGAGGATTAAAGGGAAGAGTTGTTTATTTGCCTCTAGATTTGAAGAAAAACATTAACACAATCGGAGTAGAAAAAGTGGAAGAGGAACCTCTGGTTATCTTAGTTAATGGGGTTCCGACAAAGAATAAGAAAATATGGCAAGATTTAGTGGATGTTAGGAAAGTCAAAAAGGCAACATTGTATTTGAAAAAAAATAATAAATACTATAAGAATGTATATGTTGCAGAAGAGGAAGTAAGTGAGGAAGAGGATAGCGATTTGTGTGCTGGTCAAATTGAGAAAGTAGAACCCTCTACTAGTGAAGAAATATATGAACATTATAGTGTTCATCCTTTGCATTCCAAGGAAGTCATGGGGAATGCTATTGAGTTGTTTCAAATGAAACAAGCCAAAGGGAGTCCCATTAGTGTTTGGGAGGAAAGTTTGGAAGCTCGGTGTTTCCCACAGCTTTTTCCAACAGGTCAGGGAGGAAGATATGATGAGCGACCTCATCAAATTCCTGCTTCTGAATACCGGACTTTGCGATTGTATGCAGGAGATGCTAGGTTTCGACAATGTATTCCCTATTTGTTTCATCTCCTGTTTGAAAGCGATCTGTCTGGACTGTCATATGCAGTGAACCACATCTTGAAAAGTGGTATACACATGCAAAACATCTCGGCAAGTGACTTTATGGATAAAGTCAATGTCCAAGACAGTATTTTAGATTGTCACCTGATTAATCTCATGGCGTGTCAGCGTGGTACTAATAAGTACTGGTACCGTCGTCATGGTGATTTAAAATGTATGCTGAGGAACTTAGGAACTCCCACATGGTTCCTCACTCTGAGCTGTGCCGAGTATGGCTGGGAAGACTTACTTGAATTTCTACGAGAGGCAAATGGAAACATCGAAAACATCGAATTCAAGACACCCGGAGAACTGTGCTCTTTGGATCCAGTCAATGTATGCAGGTACTTCAATCATAGATTCGAAGCTATGATGTCTTTCATCATGAATAAGAAGAATCCACCTCTTGGAGAGGTGTTGGATTTCTTCTGGAGAAAGGAGTACCAAGCAAGAGGTGCTCCTCATATACATATGCTGCTGTGGATCAAGGATGCACCTAAATTTGGAACGGATCCAGAAGACTCAGTGATGAGTTTCATACAACAGTATTCTACGTGTGCTGTTCCAAACGCAAAGGAGAAGAAAAGCCTAAGAGAAAAAGTACTACGTTTCCAAAGCCATCGATGTGGAAAGTACTGTCGTCGTAAATTCCGAAACAAGGACAAGTTCTACACCAAATGTCGTTTTGGCTTTCCACGACCGGTGATTTGTAAAGGAAGAGTAAACAGTTTGATGTCTTCGCTGTGACATAATGTGATGAAGAAATCACCTAAAAACACATACAATTTGAAGAGGAACGAAGAGTCCAAGTACATCAACGACTACAACCCGGTGATTTTGTCCATGTGGAATGCTAACATGGATATACAGTTTGTGGCTGATAACTGTATGGCTGTGGCTCGGTATGTGACATCTTACATCACCAAAAAAGAGAAGACAGAATTGAAGGATATGTGGGAGGACATTTCCCATGAAAAGAGCCTCAGTAAGAAGTTGTACAGTTTCAGTCTGAAGATGTTGTCGCATCGAGAAATCGGAGATTACGAATGTTCTGACCGGTTGTCTTCAGCAAGTCTCTATGCCAAATCTAGGAGTATCGTTTGGGCGAGTCTTGGTCTTGCTGCAACGCGTAATCGAGTTCTGAAACCTGTGCGGGAAATTGAGTATTTGGCGGAAAAGGAGCCAAACAGTACCGACATTTTGAAGACCAACATGTTGGATACATATTATCCAAATCGAAGCAGTCACCTCGAGAATGTTTGTCTGTATGAGGTTCTTCAAAATTACATATTCAAGAGGAACATCAAAGAAGATACTGAGAAAGGAGTGTATGCTGTAATTGGAAGTGAGGGATGTCTGGTCAAGCAAAGAAAATGCCACTTGGTAAACCATCGAAAATTGAGTGGCGAATCTCCTGAAAAAAAGGAGTTTTTCTATTTAGCACTTTTGCAACTTTTCAAGCCTTGGCGTGCAGAAGAGGAACTGCTTGGAGATTTCCTCTGTTACGAAGACTCTTTCACTGCCGCCAAGGAGACCATAGAATGTCCTGCTTTTCCCAAATATGTAGAAATGTTGAATGTGGAAATCGAGCAGGAAGCAACGATTGCAGCCGAGATTGCCAGAGACAGTTCTCAGGACAGTCAGAGTTCTGCTTCATTGAGTCAGGATCCACTAGGAGGACCTGTTATCGAAAATGAAGCTGCCACTGCTATGAATGAAGTGGAAAGAGCCATGGCACATGCTCAGGAGGATGTTGTTAACTTAGGAGAGTTGGAAAGACAACTCAACGTTGAACAGAGGAAAATATATGACGAAGTTACCATGCAAATTGATCATGGATTAAGTCATGAGAAGAAAGAGTGCTCATGTACACCGTTGAAGCCTGTCCGACTGTACGTGAGTGGAGAAGCGGGAACTGGAAAAAGTTTCCTTATTAAAGCAATTTCATGTTATTTGCAGGAAAGGACTGAGTCATCGCTGTCTTGTGTTGTCACCGCTCCAACTGGACTGGCAGCACATAACATTAAAGGGATTACTTTACATCGTTTACTGATGCTGCCAGTGGAGCATGACAACAAATTACAATATCACAAGCTATCTGGAGATGCTTGTTGTGAAGTTTCAAGAATCTTGAGGAAAATGAAACTTCTTATCATTGACGAAGTAAGCATGGTTTCCAATGTCATGCTTGCCTTTGTGCATTTGAGAATGCAAGAAGTTCTCAAAACAGAGTATGATGTGTTATTTGGTGGCAAACACATCATTGTTTTCGGAGATCTTCTGCAGCTGACACCAGTGAAAGGGCAACCTGTGTTCAAAATGCTCACGCATGAAGGTACCAGGAAGTGCCTAGGGAGCATTGGCAACGTCAATATATGGTTAAACTTCAATTATGCTGAACTGCATGAAAATATGCGTCAGGCGAAGGATGAAGTTTACAAGAATATTCTACAAGATGTTAGAATTGGAAAAGTGACCGAGCATGGGAAAGAAGCTTTACATGCACGATTACTGTCAAATTTATATCCAGAACAAGACGTTGTGCCTGAGAATATTTTTCAGAAAATTACTGAGAAAAAATCTGGAATATGTTTGATGCCAACTCTTGCAGAATGTGCCAAATTCAACAACAAAATGTTGCATTTAGAAAAGCAAGAGATTGTGAAACTGGAAGCTATTGACAGAGTAGAGCATATGGGATCAACAATTATTTTGTCTGAGAATTTGAAAACAAAATTGGATTCTTTAGAGAAGACTATATCTAAAACTGCAGGTTTTGAAAAGACTCTGAATGTGTGCTTGAACTGCCGTATAATTTAAGAAGGAATTTACATGTTGAAAGAGGTCTGGTAAATGGATCAATGGGTAATGTTGTTGATTTTGTGAAATACAGAAATAGAGATGGAATTGAATTTTTAAAAATTTAATTTGATGGCATTGAGGAAGTACAGCTAATTGGTCGTTGCTCTGCTAGATTTTTGCTTGTAAAAGACTTATATGTTCGCCGTAAGCAGTTTCCTGTTTGCTTGGCATATGCGGTGACAATCCATAAATCGCAAGGTTTAAGTGTAGACAGTGCATTGGTGAATATTGGCAGTTCTGTGTTCAAGGAGGGTATGGCATATGTGGCATTGTCACGAGTTAGAACTTTATCGGGATTGTACTTGATTGAGTGTGATGTCACAAACATTTGTGCGGATCTAGATTGTGTTAAGGAATACAATAGGTTGAGAAGAGAGTATGCGCCACATTTGCCTCAATATCCTTTGTTTGAGAAACGTGTGGTAGGCCGGAAACGAAGAAATGTGACCAATACTAGGGAGGTTGCAGCAAAAAGACAAAAAGTCGATGAACCTGAAATTATAAGCAGAAACAAAAAGGATTCTGTTGAAGATGTTGTTGGTTTTCAATTTGAAAACAGTTCTGGTGTCAACTGCTATGCTAATGTAGTGGTTAATGTTTTGTTTTCTCTAGAAAGAAGAGATTGTTGTCAATTCTGATCAAAGATTTTGCAGTTTGTTAAATTCTGTGTTAGAGAAATGTAGCACAGATAGAACAAAAATAGAAAGTGTGTCTGAAATTCGAAATCTGTTAGACAGATGTTCAGGCCAAACACAATTCTCTCAAAATATTCAGCAAGATTGTCAAGAGTTTTTAATGTATATACTTGATGTATTGCATGCTGAAGGTGTAGATGTAGATCACCTGTTTGGGCTTTCTTACCAATGGCAGCATGACTGTGAGAACTGTAGGGTATCAAGTACTACTAGTGTAGACTCAGAAAGATTTATATATTTAACTTTGCCAGACAGTAAATCAGTCTCTTTTAATAAGCTAGTAAAAGTAGCTGATCACAACATGGAGTGTAGCCAATGTAAATCTGAAATGATGTCAACTTTATTTATACGAACATATGGCCAGTATGTAATTTTAATGTTCCAACGATGTAGGCCTGATGGAACAAAATTGACAACTTTAATTAAAAATTTTGTAGCTTCACAGTTGTCAATATCAGGAAGGACTTTTGTAACTGCAGCAATTATATATCATGACGGTCCTTCAATAACATCAGGACATTACACAGCTTATTTAAAGTCTAGAAATGGCTGGTCATTCTGCAACGATTCTGTTTTAATTTTCAAAAAAAAATTGCCGTACGACCTTAAAAATTCTTACCTGGTGTTTTTAAAACCAAAATTTTAGGGAAAGAATCTCGGGATGTGCTCTGAGGAATTTCAAGAAGTTCTAATGGCTCCTACACGATTTGGCCTTGAGGATAAGTGTAGTACAGAGACATAACTTCTTACCATAACACTGGACGTCATGGAAAAATAACTGCACTTTGAATGAGTTCAGAAAAACTGTTTCTTTTTATAAGCAAATTGAAGCAGCCAATCAAAACATGGAGTAGAGGGAATGTAAGTCTGCAATGCTGTCTACTGTTTTATATTGCTTTGTGATTAAAAGTGATGTAGAGAATTAAATCATTGTAGTAGTCATAGAGGTAGTGTAAGTCTGCTTCATAGTAAGCAGTATCAGTGACATAGGAAATGTAGAACATGAGTGAGGAAGAAGGGGAAGATATTACTAGTCCAGGATTGTGAAAATGATCTTCAACATTTTAATTCTGAAAGTTGCGAAAATGCAAAATGACGGGATTGGCTTACAAGAAATCCAAGAGTTATAAATGGCTCTGACATGATTTGGCCTTGTGGAAACGTGTGGTAGAGAGCGAGAAGTCATTTATTGTATGTAACATGTTTTCCAAAACGATGGAGGTTTTCTTTCAGAAAGTGGCGGGCTGAAAGTAATAACAGCACAACAGAGTGTAAGCTGTTCATAGGACATCCTTCGACGTCATGGAAAGTAAGTTAACTTTAAGGAGTTCTGAATTCTGATTTGTTATGTTGTATGGGTTTTTTAAACACAATCATTTTGATTGTGTTTTTTTTCCCCGCTGTTATATGATGAATACCTTCAAGTCACTGTTTTTAGTGAAATTTGATACATTCTGAGAACAGCAAAAATAAACCATTTAACATGTATAATTAATTCTGTACTGTTTGCATTTATGATGTACATTTAGAACTGTGTAGGAGGCATGGAGAAGGAGAGGCTTCTGTAAGTGTCAAAGTTGTTGCATACAGTGCTCACATTCTACGTAGTCTTTCATATGATAGACTACATTCCCACAATGAGATACTTAAGCAAAGGAAACACAGGTAATATGATTGTGGAATGAGCAAAAAAAATTGCACGTTTTTCAATTATATTACCTGTGTTTCCAAACATTACACATCACATTGTGTAGATAAGGTTTAGGCATGTTCCAGGAGACAGAGGAGGTCTGACATTTGTTCAAGAGTGCAGTGGACATGACTCACTTCGTTGGTAGGCCTGCACATGTATCATCTCCTCTGTATTCTTCAACAAACCTAAATTTCATCTGCAACCCTGAGTAGGACTTACCTGAAACAAATCTGTGGATAGGTTACACCTTATCGGCATCTTGAAACAATCATTTAAAATGTTAGGGTCAGATTTATGATGGCCGTGCGCCTCTTTTGCTCCGCTGTGGGTCACTTATGTGTAAAAGATGCACCATGTTGCAAGATAGGTTTCAGTTCATCTCCAGCAAGATACCATGAGTTTGAAATGTATTTAATTAGCACTGTGTAGGGGGCATGCAGAAGCTGAAGCTTTTGTAAGTGTCAAAGTTGTTGCATGTAGTGTGCATTTCTGGGTACTGTTTCATATGCTGGACTACATCTGCACTATGAGATACCTAAGCAAAGGCAACACAGGTGATGTGATTGTGAAATGAGGAAAAGAAACTCCACATTTTTCAATTACATCACCTGTGTTTCCTAAGTTTACGAATGACATTGTGCAGATGAAGTTTAGGTCTGTCCACGGACACAGAAAAGGTCTGGCCTTTGTTCAAGAGTGAAGTGAACATGACTTACTTCATTGGTAGGCCTTCACATGTATTATCTCCTCTGTATTCTTCAACAAGCGTAAATTTGATATGCAACCCTGAGTAGGCCTCACCTTAAACAAACCTCTGGATAGGCCACACCTTATCGTCATCCTGAATCAATCATTTCAAATGCTAGGGACAGATTTATGCTAGGTGTATGCCTCTTTTGCACCACTGTGCGTCACTTTTGTGACGCAGCGGCGGTGCAAAAGATTTGCTATGTGGCAAAATATTTAAAAATTGATTCATCTAGGCAGATGTGTCATGCTGTAAAAAACCCGTGCCACATGAAACCGATGCAGCAGTGATGCAAAAGATGCACCATGTTGCAAGACAGGCCTGACTTCATCTGCAACAAGATAAGAAGCTAAGTCTTCTGTAAATGTCAAAATTGTTGTATATACTGCTCAACTTCTGTGTACTCTTTGATATGCTAGACTCCATCTGCACTATGAGATACCTAACCAAAGGCAACACAGGTGATGTGATTGTGAAATGAGGAAAAGAAACTCCACATTTTTCAATTACATCACCTGTGTTTCCTAAGTTTACGAATGACATTGTGCAGATGAAGTTTAGGTCTGTCCACAGACACAGAAGAGGTCTGGCCTTTGTTCAAGAGTGAAGTGGACATGACTTAGTTCATTGGTAGGCTTTCACATGTATTATGTCCTCTGTTCTCTTCAACAACTCGAAATTTCATTTGGAACCCTGAGTAGGCCTCACCTCAAACAAACCTCTGGATAGGACACATCTTATTGGCATCCTGAAACAATCATTTAAAATGTTAGTGTCTTGCGACACTTTTGTGAGACAACAGCAGTGCAAAAGATGCACCATGTTTTAAGATAGGCCTCACTTCATCTGCATCAAGATACTGTTAGTTTAAAATGTATATCTTTAGGACTGTGTAGGGGGCCTGGAGAAGCAGAAGCCTCTGTAAGTGTCAAAGTTGTTGAAAAACTGTTTGTCCTTCAATCTTTTCCCTTGTCTTTTCTAATTTTTAAATACATGTTTTAATATTTTTCAAATGTTTGTTCTCTCTTTCACAGATTGAAAGTATAAAAATAAAAAGTGAGTAAGTTACCGACAATTATAAGGTAAATGTTTTGTATTCTTTTCGTTACATTTCTATCACATTCACCTACTATTAGTTCCACAGCGTCATTTCTTTAACCCTCAGTTTCCTGCCTTTGCTACTTTCCTCATTCCTTTCTCTATTACCTACTTACTCAACTCCTTCCACTCTTTTCCTCAGTCCCTCTCTTCTCATAGTTCCTCACTCTTGTTCACTCACTCCGTCTCTATTACTCTCAGTGTCTTTGACTGATCACTCTTTCACTACTTGTTCATAATGCTTTCTCTGTGTAGTTGAAGCACACTAAGGGGCATATTATGAGCACAGCCAATAAAATTATTGCTGTTTTTATTGGCAGAAAACTGCTGCAAAAGTGGTTTTAGCGGCAGTTTTCTGCCGCGAAAGCGGCTTTAGCGACACATTTCTGCCGATAAAAGCTGCAAAACTTTTATTGGCTATGTTGATGATATGGCTCTATGTTATTTACATTTCTTTGCTGTTTCAATTAATCTTTTTCTGTTATTTTTTCTTTTCTGTTTTCTGTTTTTTCTCTCTGTTATTCCACATGTTTTAATCTTATTTTGAACATTCACTCACATTCTCCAAGAAACTCTTCTTTGTTATTGTTCTACTCTCTTTTTTTTCTTTCACTTCCTTATCTATTTTGTTTTTAAGAATTATACCCTCTTCCATCTTTTCTTGGGTAAATAGATCTATTAAACAGTATCTCTGGTTTACTCCCTATAGCTGTCTTTCTTTTAACATTACTCTCTGTTTACTTCCCTTATACTTACTCTTCTTTTTTTTTTTTTTTTTTTTTTGGTTCGCTCCCGGTTCGCGAACCGGGAAGCGAACGGGGAAGCGAACCAAAAGAAATAGAGCTTGCCAGAGTGCTAAACATTCTAGCAATTTTTTTTGAAAGGGGAGGTAGTTCTGAAAAGAACTTTTTTTTTTAATGTTTTTGTTGTTTTATATTTTTTTTATTTTTCTGAACATTTTTTGTTTTTTTTGTATTTTTTGAAAAATTTTATGTTTTTTTTGGTTTTTTTTGGGGGGAAACAACAAAAAACAGGCATTGGAAAGGGCTCAACAGGAGCAAAAAAAAAAATTACTGTCTGGGGCGTTTAGGGCAATTGTGATTTTCATAAGCTAGGTTGATTAAGGTAATGCTCATGTTGCCACATGACAGCAATGCACCACAATACAAACAAGTACACTTCATATGAAGAAAGTTCTCTTGAATGTTTGGCACGGTTTCCCGTGCCTCTGCTCCTGTCAAAGATATCTGTGATGATGACCTGGCCACAGGAGTTGTTGGGTTGTCCTGCAGGTCACGCATCTCTGCCCGGCTGTAGTTTAATGGATGCCACCTGTTCTTGTGACGATGCATGGTGTAGTTACCGAAGCTATATTTTTTTAAGGTGCCTCTAGATAACTGCTCTTTACATATGAGGCAGGTGACATATCTTGCATTAACTTTCTTCTGCCCTTCAGGGAGTGAAAAAAACTGCCAAATAAAACTGGTTTTCCGATGAGAAACCCGGGGCACTTCTTGCAAAAACTGTGGTTCTTCTGTCTCCTCTTCCTCTTGTTCATCCTCTTCCTCCTCTGTGTTGCTGATGAACTGGGGAGGTGGTCCTCTCTTCCCATGAGGAGGTGGTGGTGGTGGTGGGGGTCCACCAGCTGAAGCTACCAATGAAGCCATTGCTGAAATATGAAAAAAGGTCTTCCTCTCACAAAGATGAAAGTCAGAGTGAGGAAAGAAGGAGGGGTTTTCATCATTTGGGAAAAACAATAGTTCTAAACCAATGAAAAGTGTTATTTTTAAGGTCACCTGACCTAGCCTTACATCATTATGAAACCAAAAGTTAAATGAACCAATGAAAAGTTTTATTAACAAGTCACATGACCTGTTACGCTTATGTTACGCGCTGCGGAACGCGCCCCGGATCGCTTCCGGGTCGCTGCGCTTCGCGCCTCGGTTCGCGCTCCGGAGCACTTCCGGGTGCGCTAACGCGGCGCATCATAAGACGCATTACGCGGCAACGCGATACGTCGCACTTTCGCGACGCGCCCCGGATCCCTTCCGGGGAGCTGCGCTTCGCGTCTCAGTTCGCGTACCGGAGCACTCCGGGTGCGCTAACGCGGCGCGTCATAAGACGCATTACGCGACAACGTGATACGTCGCGCTTCCGCGATGCGTCACGATGTTGATTTCTAACGCGGCAGTTGCGCAAATGGAACGTTTACCGGTTCGCGGACCGGGTCGCGGCATCAAATTGAGCTAACGGGAAGCGAACCGGGAGCGAAGAAAAAAAATTATTAAAAAAAAAAAATTATTAATAAACATAGAAAATATATTTTTGGATTTAAAGAAGAATACATTTTACAGCTACAGATATTAGTTTTTAAAAAAACAATGAAATTCACTGAAAAAAACATAGGTTATAGACCATATATAGTTAGGAATTAGCATTTACAAAACCTGTGATGTCATCAGTGATGTCATTTGAGATGTCATCAGTGATGTCATCAGTGATTTCACTGACCATGTCATGAATGATGTAATATGTGACATGATCAGCAGTGGATTGCGGGTGCGCGATATATAGTTAGTACAACTAACTATATATGGAATTTCAATGGTTTTGTGTGAGTAAAATAAGGTTTTTTAAATGCTAATTCCTAACTATATATGGTCTATAACCTATGGTTTTTTCAGTGAATATATATATATATGTATATACAGGTCTTGATCTTTATCGTTATGCATTTTGTAAGTATATGTTATGCTAAAAAGGAAAGTTATCCATGATAATGCTTCTATATATGAAAGCTACAACAGAGGTTCTGATCCTATAGCATGTGCCTAAAAACAGCTATCTACAGCATATGTGTATGTATGTTTTCAGATTATACCCATAATATATTGAACACAACTATTGATACAGGTGTCCATAACATAGTTATCTGTATTTCTAGCCCATATTGTCTGTGTATACCTTACACTCTTCCTTTGTGTATGTATCAGTAAAAGTGTGTTAGTTGTATAATAATATATGTAATATAAATGTTATAAATGTATCATTATAGCTAACATTTTATTATATGTATAGTGTAGTTATATCTGCATTGTAATGTAGGCAAACACTTTTAATGTATATGCAAGCTAATATTACATAAGCATGACATACCATCCTGTACCCATATTGTGAATAAAACACTCACAAATGTTCTTTTTTTGACAGTTGTATCATTATTCTTGCCACAAGTACAACCCATCCGACACAGCAGATCCTTACAACAATAGAAAAAAATGAAAAAGGACCTAAAACAGGTAATAAAGGCGGCCAAGCAAACATACAAGAAATAACTCGAGATCAACATGCTCCACGCTAGTAAGCAGAGAAACTCTAAACAGTTTTGGGCAAACATCAACTTTCTGCTAAACGTCAAACATCGCCACTTCAACTCGGATATAATGGAGCAAACCTGGAGAGCTCACACTGAAGCAACATATAATACCACAGCCCCCTCAAATGCAGCTAGCACTGCCGATGCTTCAAACAAGATCGGAATGCATATTAGTTCGAGCACAAAGTCCGAAGACATGAACCAAAGCATCAAAGAGGAACTAGATTCTTCTCATAGACAACCATCTGCGGAGTCATTAGCTACTTACTCAATAAATCTAACCAAAGACAAACCTCAAAATCGAAACTCCTGAAACCCAAAAAGTCAAGACCCACCAGTCTGGAGCTAAGGGAAGAACAAGCACAGTTTACTCAAAAGCAGGTATCGAACATAATTAAACATTTGAGATCAGACAGGGGCACAGGCCCTAACGGCCTACCTAACACCCTGTTTAGGAACGATTCGGCGTTTTGGTCTAGCCATTTAATGCCCCCTGTTCATACACAGCTTAGAGGCCAGTATCATCCCGACTCCTGGCGGGGCAGCATCCTTCAGTCCATATATAAATCAGGGGCACATTCAAACCCAAAGAACTACAGACAGATAGCCCTCATCGATGTAGAGGCAAAGATCTACACATCAAACTTATTGGCAGATCTGGAGACCTGGATCAGCAGCATAAATGTAATTCCAAAAACGCAGACTGGATTCCGGGCCGGAATGGACACCTTAATAAATATATTGGCAGTTACCATTTTAGCCAGCCAAGCATCGTCAACTCAAACATCCTCTAAACATGCTTCGTAGATCTCAAAGCAGCTTTCGACAAAGTGCCAAGATCCAAACTATCAGCCATAGCCTGGAGAGCAACTATAAACTTATTGGGAGCAATCATCAACCTGTACTCGCAAACTTGGGTTCAAATAAAACAAGCATTGGCATAGCCAATAGTGCTCGCTTTTGAGACCTTATAAGTACTTAGTTGTGCAGCACAATATCCTTAGTGCAACAACATCAACTGTTGCATGGCTAAACACATATAAGGTCCCAAAGGCGAGACCTATTGGCTATGCAATGGTTGTTTGGTATGTACTAAGCCCATTTTGTGATTTGGTAACATGTTACAGAATCGTTAGAAGGACTATTTGGAAAGGGCGTTTTCAGGGCATCCCTTCCAAATAGCGATTTGTTGTGGTATATATATATCAATGTACTGCAAATGAAATTTGGTTCCACAGCATTGAAATTTTACTGACTTCCAACATAGGGTAGTAAGTTAATCGCAAAAGGGAAGGAGTCCTCGGAACTTTGCTCCCCTTGGTCAATGTAAAAATTAATACATGAATAGATAAATAGTGGTTCAGGGAACCACTGTACTTTCAAACAAGCAAAAAGTACAAAAAATAAATAATAAAAAAACACTTTAAAACACAGTAAAGCAGCTACATTTTATGGAAAACAGGCTAAGAGAAAATGATTAAAAACACAATCACAGAGATGATGTTCTGCTGACCCCAGCAGGACACCATCTCTGTCATGGCCACCAATCATAATTTGTTACCGTTTGTGACCTCTCTCATGAATATTGATGACGTAAATCAGATTGCGACCCATTACAATCTGGACCTTAGTGAAGTGATTTTATAGTACGTAGGCTGGTTGGGAACATCCCACACTTGTCACACTATTAGCCCCGTATTCCAGTCATGGCCCTAACCTGTGTATTCTTGTTAGTAGCATAGTTTCACAACACTTCTAAACTGTGAACATGATATATTCATGATGATAGTGTAAAAGCACAATATTCCTAAATTGTGCAATTTGATGCCAAGTGATTACTTGCTCTCATTATTGAAGTGTAGGTTTACCGTGACATGTAGTGTCAGCAGTCGTTGCCCATGCAGGTAAGAGAGGTGAGGCCAGATGGGAGGGTGGAGGTGGATGGCGGGATTTCTACAGACGATAATGAAAAATGATTTATTTCATTTTCCCTCATCGTCGTCTTTTGAAATCGCCCCCCACCCCACCTCTAACCCAGCCCCTCTGCCTCTCAGCTCTATCTGCACAGGGTTTCAGGTTTCTCTTTCAGATGCCGCTGCTCCGTTAGCCATTACTGACAAGAAAGGTATAACAGCACTCAGCTTCTTACTGATTGTGGATTACAAATGCCTCTGACTGGCATTGGAATGTTAACAGCAAAGCAGCCCAAAACTTTGGAAGTCCAGATCTGCAATCAGTGGCAAGAAACATTGCTGTTCATGTGGCAAGCTTTGCATCAAATTGGCGGGCAGTGAATCACTGTGGTTTCACCATGCTAAGAAAAAAACACCCTTCTCACACCCTCAAGCCCATTTTAGCCAAATGGAAATCCAGGAATCTAGGGACCTAGCTAGCTGCACCCCTTACAAAGCGGGATGTGGTAAGTATGGGATATTTAAATCCGGAGCTGCTACACAGGAATGGCAGGGTAACTTAAGGGCACGGGCAAGGGTAAGCTATTGGTGCAATCTCCTCCTACCACAGGTTATTCTCATAATAGATTAGGGTAGCAGTTCTTAAACGTTTGACTTCTGTGGGCCCCTACTGAATCATTACTGGAATGTGGGGAACCCACTGAGTCATTATTGGAAGTTAGGGACCCTCTGCCTAAGCAAATTCTGTGAACTGGACCTCAAACACTACACATAAATATGTATACACCAAACAAATGCTCAAATGTTGAAATATTCTGTAAATTCAAGGTCAAACATAGACAAAGTTTTTAAATGTTCAATTTCGCCTCAATATTTGTATGTACTATATTAATTGATAAATATGATTTAATTTTGTAAAACTGTTGCGCAACCCCTGAGTAAGCCTCTCAAACCCCCAAGCGTTCTTGGACCACAGGTTAAGAACTATTGAATGAGGGTGTCCAGGTAACCAGTCTTAAAGGAAATACTTCACAGGGAAAAGGTAATAATGCGGAGGAGCATTTTTTTTTTTTGTATTTTTTTTTCCTTCTGACCAGCAACTACACAGCATGTTTCATCATGTACAGTCATTTACAAAAAAGAAACAATCAGTTGACACTCCTGGATCACATTGCAGGGTACATACAAACAGTCATTCTTTACACTATGCAGTGCGTCGAATCTCATTAAACATAATCTTCGTACTCCTGAAGTCCCCCATCTCGACTTCACGCCCTGTCCCACATCTCCTCCGGTCCTCAGCATGCCTCTATTACTACAAACACCACCTCTCTACGTGAAGAAATCAACATTTGTACGGAACATTTAGTCTGAAGCGTCTTGCAAGTATTGCAGGAGTGGCTCCCAGAAGTCTCTGGGTCTGGACGCCAGTGGTATGTCTTCAGCATAGGTCTCTAGTGTCGTCTTGCAATATGTCATATCTTTGATCCAGTCTTTTAGTCTAGGTGGTCTCTTGCTGCCCCATCTAATCGCCACTCGTCGTTTCGCAAGAAGTAGCGCCACTGCCAAGAACTTCCTACGTCTAGTGTATTTGAGTTTTTTGATTTCCAATAGGCATGTCAAAGGGGTGTTTGGGATGGTTTCCGATAGCATGGGGCTTAACGCATCGGTAACTGCATTCCAGTAGGTCAGCAAGCCAGGGCAGGACCATTCCACATGTAAGAAATCTGCACCTGCTGCATTGCATTGGTAGCAAGAGTCAGTGTCCCTAAGCACTAGTTTGTGTAATTTAGCTGGCGTGTAGTATATCTGGTGAAGGAATTTAAAATGTATAATGCGCAAGTTACAGTTGGATGTAAGAAGTGTGAGTTGCGTACAACTATATTGCCAATCCTGTTCATCATCTGGTATGCCCAGTGACCTCTCCCATCTACCCTTCGCTGCCATGGGACCTTCAGCCTGTTCACTTTGAGTTGCGCTGTATAGTCGTGTTACTACATTCTGGCGAGTTGGGGCCGTTAGCAGCACTTGTAACGATGATAGCTGCTCAGGTTCAGCGGGGAACATATTGTATAGTGCCCTCATAGCCATACGTAAGCGTAGGTATACAAAATTTTTCATTGGGGTCTGATGTGCGCATAAGGCGGGATCCGACCATTTGAGAAATGTGTTATGAGGGAACACTTGACCCAAAGTCCGGAAACCCATATCCTCGAGGAGCTTCTGTATTTTGGGTACTTGGGTCACTGCGAGGTGAGGGTGGTTTGTTATTGGCAGGGCCCGTGCATATACTGGCAATTTTTTTGCTCTACACGCCAATGCGTGCCATGCTCTCGAAGTGTTCTTGGCGGGATGTATAGTATCATGTTGTATATACCGTACGGGGTTGGCTAGTAGCGCCATCAGCGGCACAGGAGAGACGCTGTCGCTCTCCACTGCAACGTGTGGTATAGATGCGTGGGGCCTCGTCTAATAATGTGCGTGCTGAGCTTGTGCGAAAAGATAGTATAATTGAAAATCAGGCGCCTCAAAGCCGCCTAGGTGGTATGGTTGGGTAAGGACCCTCCAGCATACTCTAGCCTGTTTTCCGGCCCATGTTAGTTTCTGGAGTGTAGAACGTAATCTGTCAAAAAAGGCTTTTGTCAGCCAAATTGGAACATTCCAGAACAAATACAGGAATCTGGATAACATTAGCATCTTTTGAAGGGCTATCCTGTCCGCCATTGAAAAGGGCATTTTTATCCACCTGTCGACCTGATCCTCCAATCTAGACATTGCCTTGCCATAGTTTTCCCTAATGACTACCTCTGGATCTCTGTGTATCCATATCCCCAAGTACCGGGTCGGTGCACCATCTTAGGGGGTAGTCCAACTCTGGCTCCTCTGTAGCTGTGGTGAGTGGGATCACTACCGATTTGTCCCAATGGATGCAGAGGCCGGCGAATTGTTCGTATTGAACATATTCTCTGATGAGTGGGTTCAAATTATTTTCCGAATGCGTAGTGTAGAGGACCATGTCATCGGCATATAGTGAAATGCCAATTGGTCGTAGACTGAATTGTAAAGCCGTGGTGGAATGTTTTTGCCGAATTTTGCAAGCTAGCGGCTCAAGTATCAAGGCAAAGAGCATTGGTGACAGTGGGCACCCTTGTCTCGTGCCTCTTGTAATTAATATAGGGTCAGACGTCAAGCCATTTATTCGTACTCGTGCCTTGGGTGTCATGTATAACAGTGAAATCCGCTTCAAAAAAGGGTCGAGGAACCCCATTTTGCACAGAGTCACAAACATGAACCTCCACTCAACTCTTAGCGGTGTCTAGCAGGGCAGCAGCCGCTGGCTCCTCCGGGTCCAATTGATGATAGAGGGAGAATATAGTGCGCAAATTTTGGGCAGTAGACCGCGTCGGCATGAAGTCTGCTTGGTCCGGTAGGATTAAGTTGCAAAGGAGTGGTTGTATCCTGTTCGCTAATATTTTTGCCAAAAATCTTCGCGTCTATGTCAATTAAGGATAAAGGCCTATAGGAGTCACACCGTTGGGGATCTTTACCCGGCTTTGGTAGTGCTATCAGTAACGCTTCAGTGGGAGTGGTTGGTAGTGTACCTTCCTCATACGCTTCCTCTAGCATTTCTGCAAAGTGTGGCACAAGTATATCTCGGTATTCTTTGTAAAACTCTCCCGGGAGCCCATCCAGGCCAGGAGCCTTATTATTGGGAAGGGAGTTAAAGGCCTCTATTATTTCATCCCTGGAGATTGGGAGACAGAAATATTGTCTATGAGTATTGGACAGCCATGCAAGTCCTATATCGTCTAGGTATAGCCATATATCTGGAGTGCGGGGGTGACGCGGGCCGTATACAATTGTATGTAGAATTCGGTAAAGCAGTTTAGTGTGGTCGGCGTGTCATACACAGGAAGATTCAGAGCGTTTTTAATTTCAGTGATATGTGTCATGGAGTGTGAGGGTCTAACTTTGTATGACAGTGCCCTACCAGGTCTGCCTCCCTCGTCATAGTTCCGCGCTACATATTTGCATGACATGTATTTGACTTTGTCAGCTGCATATTCGTCATATGTGTCAATGTGTTTCCTTATGTCAGCTAGCAAAGAGTCAGATGGGTTCTCCTCATACCTGCGTTCTAGTGCCAGAATGTCTCTTTCAATTTTCGCCAATTGTTCCTGTATGTCCCGCAATATACCCGCGTGTGTGCCTATACAGTGTCCACGTATAGTAACCTTAAATGCCTCCCAGAGGGTTCTTGTACTCTAGACAGAGCCAGTATTGTGTTGGAAAAAGGTCAGTATGGCCTGACGCAGTCCCTCTCTGAACACCTAATCCTTTAATGCCGTTTGTCTCAGTCTCCATGTGAATTGTCGTGGAGTATGCGTTGGTATGTCTAGTCTGAGTTTGACCTGTGCATGGTCAGATAGTGTCTTAGGCATGTGTAATATCTCTGTAGCCCATGTACATACATCTTGTGTTACCAACCAGTAATCAAGTCTGGACCATGTGAGGTGTGTTGACGAAAAGCACGTTCCCTCCCGTTTATCTGGGTTCCTCTGCCTCCATATATCCACCAAGTTCCAATCAGACAACCCATCCCGCAGGACTTTGACCGAACGTTTGCCATACCTATCCAGCTCAGTTGACCTATCCATCGCGGGGTCCAAATATGTGTTAAAGTCCCCCCCAAATTATAGTGCCTGGTTGCATGTCCCTCAGTGTCGACCAGATTTTGGCATAGAATGAAGGGTCGTCTGTATTTGGGCCATAGACGTTCACTATAGTCAAGATGGAACACCCGTAGTTGCCTTGCAGCATCACGAAGCGTCCCTGGTCGTCCCACACTGATTTAAGGTGAGTGAAGGGTATAGTGCTTTTTACCCATATTAAGACACCTCTAGCGTAGGACGAATAAGAGGACGTCAGTCGAAGGGATGCCCACCGTGTTCCAATATGCTGTGCCCTAAGATCAGAAAAATGTTTTTCCTGTACACAAGCTACATCAATTTTGTGTCTGTCTAAGTACGCTACCACCTTGCGTATTTTCTGTGGGTTGTGTAGGCCTCGTACATTCCAGGAGAGGAAAGTCAGAGGTCTTCGATCTGTAAGGTGATCACTCATAGTGTGCGTCTTAGTCAGGTATCACCCCCAAATGCACGTGCTTTCGAAGAGTGTCAGTCTCTAGTATTTCAGTCATCAAGCTGCTGGTCAGATTTTCCTAATTACCCAGAACCACCCCCACCCACTTCACTACCCTAAACCAAGTGGAGACATCCTTTTCAACAGTACCCATCATGCCCCACAACAACAACATAACAAGGAACAAAGAAAAATCATAAAACAGTAAACTGTGCAGTTCACGCGTGGCGGTCAGAGCTGCCTACCCTTTACCTGCAACCTAAGCTACATGAGTTTGAGCCCACTGCAACATAGCATCATCATACCCACACCCATTATTGTCCTTCCCCATTTATGTGGCCGTTTGGGTAGCATCCTTGAACATCTCTACGGGCCCAGAGTCAGCCATGTCATATCTCCACATAACAAACATGACTTATAAAATACTTTAGCATTTGTCCACTTATCTGGAGTCGCAGTCTGAGGCAAGCATATGCATAGATCACCAGTGTACATCACCCTGTAGTCCCCGGGTCGCACCCACAGACACAGCACTCCATCAGTCAACATGTAGTCCTGCAACCAAATCATTCCACATCCGACATTGTGGGCTGTTCGCCCTGTTCGCTTCGTGGTAATCTTCTCTGCACTCCTGGTTTCCCTTTTTGTTTTAGGAATTTCTGCACCACTGCTGAGTCAGTGAAGATCCACGTTTTGCCTTCAATAGTGATTTTGAGTCTTGCCGGATATAGCATTGCGTAGGGTATGTTAAGCTCCCGCAATTTTTGCTTGGCATCCATGAATTTCTTCCGCGCTTCTTGTACCGCTGAGGTAAAATCGGGGTATATGGAGATGTCCATTCCTTCGTGGGTTAGCTTCCCCAGTTCTCTGGCCTTCCGCAGCGCCGCGCCGTGATCTCTGTAATTTAATAGTTTGGCTATGATGGGCCTCGGTCTGGACCCGGTGGGCGGTTTCGGAGCCAGTGTTCAATGTGCTCTTTCGACAATGAACACTTCCGAAAAAGTGTCTCGTCCCAGCATGGAGATCAGCAATTTCTCAACATATTGTCCCATTGTGCCTGTCTTTGTGGTTTCCGAAACGCGCTTCAGACGGAGGTTACTTCTCCTGGACCTGGCTTCCAAATCTTCCGTCTTCGACACCATTGCCACCAGCTGTTTTTCTACCTTTGTTTGCTTCGCTTCCATTTGTACCTGAGAGTCTTCGGCCTCTGAGAGCCGCCGTTCCGCCATATCCAAACGTTCGGTGTGCTTATCTAGGCGTTCTGACATTCTGTCCACCCTGTAAGTCATGGAATCAATCTTTCCGTCTATATTCGTAAGTGAGGTTTGTATGGTGTGGAACATGGATTGTATGGCGTAATTCGTAATCACTCCAGCATCTGTGGGTGTAGGCGGAAGCGGATTCTGTGTCTCGTGGTGTTGTCCTGCTGTTTCTTGGCCTGGTAGAAGGTTATCTTTGGTTGATTGCGATCCGGCTTCCCCATCCTGTAGCAGTTATTTGGTGTAAACGTCTGGCTCAGATGGTCGAGGTACAGGAAGGCACTGAAGGAGTGAGATCCCCTTTTGGGATTAGGTACGGGTTCCGTTTCGAGCAGTGCCACTAGCGTGTAGGGTATGTATTGCAGCCCAGTGGTAGTGGTGCCGCGCCCTCTGTTCCAGCGCCAATCCACAATCTTCCACCCCACGGCCACCTGGTGTTCTGTCGGGCTGCCCCATGTCTCGGCAGTTTCCGACTATCTTTGTGTGTGTTCTGTTGGCGCGGTCCCGGCAACAGGCCTGGCACCGCACAGCTGATGGTCTGTAGTAGATGCAGGTGAATGCGGCAGTAATGCGCACCAGCAGCGTTAGTATCAGTTGGGCAGGGCAGCCTGGGCGCTCGTCGCCACACACAGTACACTGCCGCTGCATGCCACACCACTGGTGGTTGAACAGTAAGCAACGGGGTGCCTCATGCACGCCACTTGCCCAGCGTCAGATATTCACTCCTCTGCGCTGTGGAGGCAGGGTCGTCTCGCCTCACTCCCCACCAGACAGCCCTGCAGCCTTGTATGCAGGCCTCGGCCCACCGTATAGGCCCCGGGGACCGAGCCCAACTGTGGCCCCAATTCGCCGCCGGGCCAGGCTAAAGCTCTCGAGTGCCCAGGTGTGTACTGGGTGGGGGGGGGCGCCGCATCATCCGCAAGTCATTCTGGCCCACTGTCGACAGCCGATCCCACAGGCCTCTGCGATGCTGCCACCCTCTCAGGTCCTCCACGTAGCCCACACTCTCCCCGGGCTCGCAGCCGCTGCGCAGGGCGATACACCGCCTTCCCAGGCTCCGGCGCCCACCTCGACCTCCGCACTTGAGGTCGGGACTTCACTCACGCTCTGGCGCTCCTAGGCCTCCGACTTCCGGCCAGTGTCACAGGGCTCGGGCCACGTTCGTCCTCCAGCATCCAGCCGCTCGATCCCTCAGCGCTCCCAACGGCCCGCGGTATGCGACAGTGCAGGTGTAGATGAATAAAAGGATGGTTTTTGAAGGATTACATGGGCTCAGGTGAGGAGCTCGCTTAAGCAGCGGCCATCTCGCTTCCCGGCTAGCTCGCCCCCCCGCGGTAGAGCAATTACATGTGCTGCAGGTGCAGGTAGATCTTATCCAGTGCACTTTAAAACCTGCAGTGGAATGGATAGAGCACCAATGCAAAAGGAATTTTAGGGGGCTTTATTGCCTACAGTTGCCACACCCCAAGAAGACTTGATGGCGTTACAGGACGACACAACAAACTTCAGGCGAGAAAGCATCCACATTAAGCCGCTCAAAGGAGACTTTTAGCCAGTATTGGTATGGCAGGCCCTTGAATGGAAGCAACAGCACTCAGTTATTCCTAAGGCAGCTGGAAGCCTAACCAAATGTGGGTGGGCTCGCATGGCTTCGATGTGCACAGGAATCCCATTTAGCCAGGCTACAGGGTCCAGAAGTGGGCACAGCTCCAAGAGTTTGACACCAGATGACGGCAAGTCCTCGTGACTACCGGTAAATCAGACAGGTCATTTCATTGGCTACTCTTGGACGTCTTGTACGTTAACCCATTACCTTATTGAATAAACCTCCAATATAATTGTCCCCAATGGAAATTGGCGTGGTTTCAATTATTTCATTGTTTTGTCATTAATTCTTGACTGCATGTATATCTGCTGACTTCGCTATGGGATCTCTATGCTATGCATCCTGCAAACTTTTAGGTATGTTATACACCACATTAAGGCAGAGGCATACAGAGCTTGTCATAGCAAGGTATATGCCAGTTGGCAATGGTGAACAGAGCAGGCACTTCAAGAATGCAGGCAAGGAACACAGTACAGGCAGGGACGAGAAGCCACAAATTAGGTGCCTCCCCCAGCAGCAAATGGGGTACAAGAGGCAAAAGGAGGCATAGGCAGAAATGCACAACCAGGTTATGGAGACACAGGAAAAATAATAGCAAGTAAATAGGCAAATAAGGAGCATCCTCTTAACTTTGCCAAAGCTTGATTACTTCTTGAAGAGTTATATGGAGAGCCGTGTCAATATCAGGAGCCATTACATAGAGTCTGGGGGGGGTGGCATTACCTTGAAAACCTTCTTTAAAGTTTCGGTTGTAAAATGTGGACAAAGGAAATCAGACTTCGAACCCCAATTCGGCCCAAAAGCCACCTGTCCCCTAGTTTTCTTCTTTGCCTAAAAAAATAACTTCTTGCTTCTCAACGCTATGATAGTACACTAAACCCCAGCAGCACTGGCATAACAAACCTTGAAGGGGCCTCCCTGCAAGGCAGCTCGGGGGCCCCCCTCCGGGCTCAATCAGGAGCCCTGCTGCCAGAGTGCTGTGCTGATGGGGCCCCCTGGAGCTTGAGGCCCCCCCACACTGCAGGGGCGGCGGGGGCCTGTGTTACGCCCCTGCCCAGCAAGGTAAAGTCCTTCACTGACATCTGGCACCTTACGCCTGCTTCCAAAAGCAGTTAATAGTTCCATAGAGAAAGTTACGGAAAAATGTTAAACGTGAACTGGACATTAGGCTTATGTGAGCGTCCTCAGGGTGCAGAAGCAGGAGAAGGAAAGAGAAGGTCTACTGGACAGAACATGCCAGCACTAAATGGAAAACTGAGATTTCATGCACTGTGGGTGCAAGAGTAACTAACAGCTTGATTAGGGATAACATAGCTACATTTAGAACTAGGTAACCCATTGGCCACTGTTGACAACCAAACCGTTCAGTGTTGCATCCTGGGATAGTGGGACTTGTAGTTTCATAGGCCTTTAAAGGGTGAGGGGTTAAACCGGCAACATGATTACAGCTTTTGAGTAAAAAAAAAAAAGTCACGCTGAATGAACTTCGAAGCAACTGGCAGCCATACAGAAAGAGATGCTTTAGGCAAACTTGTTAAAGACACAGTAAAATCATGAGTGCCAGTTACACCAGTAAATCTGAACATAAACTCTGACCTGTGCATCCACTGCTGTCACATATCTGCCAACCTATAAACAAACTTCACCGTGTGAGGAGGGGGCTTGGTCTAGGAGGAAGCGGAGCTTCGGGGCAAGAGCTATCTCAAAGGCACTTTGCCCCGCCACCAATGCACCCACCTGCTCCCCCCAAAAAAATTGTGAGGCAAGCTCCTTACAGTCTTGCATCAACAAAAATGGTTCTGAATACCCGACCGTTAGGAGGTGATGGTGGGGGGACAATGGCTGGGAGCCGAAGCTGAACAGCACCAAAGAACAAGCAGAACGAAATTAAAAAAAAGCAGGATTGAGCACGCCATGGCATGCATAAGAAAAGAAAGGCAGCGCATGCTTTATGCTGATACCGCAAGCCCGGGAGATGTGTGTGCACATGCAAAAAAATAATAATTTTAAAACACGCGAGTGGTGAGCAAGTTGTGTGCGCGCATGCGCACAAAAAGGACATTTTTAAAAAAGCGATTGCGCTCCAGATGGTGCCTCAGGCGCTAAAGCACGCAAGCTTTAGGTCACAGTGGTACCATTTTCTGAAGCCGTTACTAAAAGTCTCGCCAGAGCGGCACATGCACTGGCTCAGGCGAGACCTAAAAAGGGGATGGCCGGAGCTTAACTAAAAAACTCTTGACAACGGGCTAAAGCAGGGATGTGTACTGGTACCCAGCTTATTCAACATCCACACCAACCTTTGTCTAACTCAGGACGACGCTCCCAAGTTGGGAACTACCCCAATAGTTAGCCTGCAATGTGCGGACAACATCATGTTGCTCTCCCAAATGCCTCTTGGTTTGCAGCGGCTGACCTCCCAACTAGCGCTATGCACCTCAAAAGAACAACTAATAATCAATGTTTTAAAATCGAACATTTTGTGCTTCTCCAGTACCCATAAAAACATCCTAAATTTGTTGGTAGGATAAATTCCAGCATCTTATCTCAGGTGGACGTATAGAAATATTTGGGGGTTCATTTAGATTGACCACTCAGCTACAAACAACATCAAGACCTTGGGTAAACAAAAGCAAACAAATACTATTTGTCTTTAAAACTCTGCAGAAAAAACTAAGCAGCAGTTCAACATACCACCTATTAAAGGTCGTAGCAGCTACATTTTTGCCATCTATTACGTACAGCCTGCAAATGCTAAACACCAAGAACTCGACAACTTTAAACCTAATCCAACCCAGATTATTCAAAAAGCTGTTCACAATCCCGTCTCACATCTCCCAGGTTCAGATACGTCTGGAATACGGTCTAAAAAAACAGATACTGGCTAGAAAAGGAGACCTAGCCAAAACTACTAGAGAATGAGGGCAGCTGAAGAAAACACGATAGCCCATCATTGCTGGGAGGAGGTTGAAAAACAATCAAGGCAGAACAAGTCAAAATTTTGAATTTTAAAACAAGCTCTTTCAACAATAAAGCTCGAGAAAGCCTGGCACACACCAATGCCATATTCTGCATTTAAACAAATCACCAATAAAGCAATCAAACAACTATTGCTGCAAACAGATAAAGACTTACTGGCCAACAAAAGGCATGCATGGATGGTGAGGCCCACTTACAAACAGCTGAAACTGCAATCATATTGACAAGAGTGCTTCACAGATCACAAGTGGAAACTGACCCTATTGAGACTGGGGTTCTTTCCGACAAAAGATCTTACTCCAAAATGGCTAGGGACCTGGTTGACCACGGATTGCTGCCTCTGTGGTAACAGAGCAGAGTCTCTATTACACTTACTATTCATCTGTCCAGCTCTACACAATACGAGGAAGATCCTTTTACAGCCAATCCTGAGAGAAGAACAAATAAGGACTTGCAGAGCGGTAGTCATAACATTTCTCAGTGGTTCCTCTGTTCAATTGTCTTGCAAGACAAAAAAATTCTTGAATTTAGCAGCAAAAGAACTTGAAAAGAAGGACTTGGCGATAAAACAACTTGAAAAGAAGGACAGATGACCAGTATTCCATCATGCAGTCGGGTTGAGTCCTGCCCAGAACTTTTAATCCGTTATTTTCTTCTCTCCCCTTCCCATTTTCAGCACAAGAACTTTACCCGCTTTACCCACTTTAAAATTAATTTTAAAGACCTCTGGTTGAGGTATTTTATCACAAAATATTAGACCTTGGAATTAATTACATTACATGTGGCACATTTCTTATAAAAATTGTTTTACTGTAATTTTAATTCAGTCTAATCACGTTTACATTGTATATCTCATGGCGGTAGGATCCACATTTTTATGATTTTCAGAAATCGAATAAAAGTATATTCTTCTTCTTAACCCAATGGAAGCATGTATCATTGTATTTTTTTGCAACATGTCTTAAGTACATGTATATACATCATTTACCATATTGTTCCTCGTTGGTTAACTTACCACATGTTACATCAACACAATGATGAAAGAACACATTATTGTTGTTCTATCCGTGAACAAAATATTGTGTTACTAGCCAGATACATACAAGAAACATTTTTTCTACCTGTTGCCTTGGCATGCCATACAGTTGTGTATACTGGGACGAGACCTCATCAGTGACAATCTCAAGCTCATCAGGTGTGAAGTTAGGGGCTGTCTCCAGCACTTTTCATCATGGCCACCACCAGTTCAGGAGAAGCAACAAAATCTGAGGCGGTCTGAACTTTTCCAATGCTAGGAGGCAAGTGAAAAACCATTACAGAATGCAGACATCACTGTGACTTATACATGTGTCAAATGACATATTAAAAAACATTGATGGTGTCAAATCCATCGGCACACGTTCACCTGTCGATGTGTACTCCTTTGGTGGATGTTACATCTCCAAGACATAATATTTATGTCTGTCATGGCGCAGAAGTCAGGCAGTCAGGCAGTCAGGCAGTCATCATTTGCAGAGACCACAAGCACTTTAATATAAACCTCACTAGCAATAGCTAAAATGGAGGCTTATGTGAAAAAAACACTGTTAACATCATAAATGTCAGACATATAATTGAAAAAGTTGTAATAATGGAAGTCATCATTAAACATATATTGTGTAACCACCTAGGTTTCAAGTACTGTAGAAGTAGTGAACAATGTGAAGGCATATTGTTATGCTTAGGGAGGTATTCCCATGTTATTGGTGCTATTGATGGGACACACATTGCCTTTTGTCCACCACACAACAGAAAACAAGTATACCGTAACAGGAAATATTTTCATTCTGTAAATGTGCATATTTTTTGCAGTCCCAGTCTATATATCACAAGAGTCTGTGCACACTTCCCTGGATCCACCCATGATTGTTGCTGCTACGCAATAGCAGCATAAAACAGCAAATGACACAACTTGGAAATGTGAATGCCTAGCTTGTTGGTAAGGGCTCAGTGTAAATATATTTTAAAATGCCTACAATTGCTATCTCAACATTGCAGTCTAAAAACACGTTATCTTACTTTATACTCATATTTGATATGTTGTAGGAGACACAGCTTAACCTAATAGACCATGGTTGTTCTCATCTCTGAGAATTCCAACTACTCCAGGTGAAGTCTGCTTCAGTGAGGCACAAGTTAAAACTCGGAGACAAGGGAACGGGCTTTTTGGTTCCTGATAGCAAGATTGTGTTGTTTGGATAAGTCTGGCAGAGCCATCTTTTACTCACCTGATGAGGTGTATAAAATTACCATTCTCTGTTGGATGCTGCACTACATTGCCCTGCAGTGGAACATTCCTTTCTTCCCAGATGATGTCTACAATGAGGAGGTCCTGGGTGATGTTGAAGAATTGCCAAATAAATATGACAGTGGTGAAGAAGTAAATTACTTGCATCAAGATGTAATTGACAGCTTCATCTCATGAGGGTAACTATAAGTTAATTGAAATTCATGTAAATGTAACCGTTTTTATATACAGGTGACAGATTGCTGCAGTCTTTCATGAAGTAGTAAGTTTAGATATATGGCCACCTAAGGTGGTTGTAGATGGTGATGTTTTCCATTGTCTTCACTACCAGGCAGAGTGGAATTCCTTGTATATGATAGAGTACTTTTGTTAATTGCTACATGGAAAGGTGACCTTTTTAAGTGGTAGCATTGTGGTCCAGTCCTTTTGAGTGTATTTAACTATTGTTTTAGCATCACTTATTGTTTTTAAACATTCATCTTTTCCCATAGGTCACCACACACTGCCATCTTCAGTAGTACAAATAAATCGTCAGTGACTTACTGAATGGGTAAGTTACCTAGCTTGTAATGTACAGATGTAAAATTATATGAATGTGTTTCCTGTTGTTGTACTTTGAATGCTCTTACATTAAAAAAAGAAATCACTGCTGACATAATTGCAGTGTGTGTTTATAGGAATTCCTCTGTGTGAGTATGTACTTATGAAATGTGATGGTCATAGTATATACTTCAAATTGTAAATCACCATGTATTAAAATGCATGAAGGACAAACAATGATGATTATTGTTTTGTATGTAATAAATGGAATTTTCATCCCAAGAACATCAATGTTTGTGTCATTTTGTGAGATAAGCCACAAACATATTAGTAAATATCACTAATAACTATGGTTATTGTAAAATTCTGTATGTGGGGTATCTTTAGAATTTGACACAATATGAACATTTCCTATCACAACATTTTGGCAATCCAGCAAAAAGTAGAACAAAAAACTGTTTAAATGTATTAAAAAACCAATTGTAATCTAATTCACACATATATTGAATAAGGTGGGATACAATGACAAGAGAAATTATGGAAGATTAAATGAAAAATTATATTTATATCAGACACCGGAGACAGAATTGACCCAAGAGTTAATATTACTGTTTCACAGGAGGAAATTACTTGCGCCTCTCGGTAGTGGTTTTGATGTAATCCACTCCCACTGGCCTTGATGAGCGACTCCATGTCAGGTTGACTGTTGGCTCCGCAGTTGCAGGGTTAGAGGTGATGGCAGGAGGATTTTTGTGGAGGAACCTGGTGGATGGTACATAGATATTGAGGATGCACAGAAAAGGGTAGAGGATTGACTAATAGCCCTGCATATGTCCCTCAAGCCACCTTGCACCACCCGAGACAGATATCTGCCTCTCAATGAGGTCATTGTACTCCCCAGACAACTGTTTGATGTCACCCATGAGCCAGTTGTTGTCAGTGGCCTCACTCTGCTGTCCAGATGATTGCCTACCCCACCCACACTACTCTGTGGCATTTGCACAGTTGGCACAACCACATTGGGTCCTAGCTCAATTGCAGATGTTGTTGCCAATACGGGAGCCAGGTCTGGGTTGTGTACTGAACAAGATGGGTGGTATTACTGCTGGTAGGCATAGTGAGGATCAGCCTAGCAGCCTGTCCAGGCACTGGCACACTTGACGGACCAAGCTGCTCCTCATCCCGAACAGGATCAGCAGGAGCTGTGCCCTCCATGAAGGCTTATGCGGTAGTTGAGACTGTGGTTGGAGTTGTACGTGTTGTTTCAGGAACTTCTGCTCTGGGAGCTGGTCAACAATATGTAATAAAATGATGATTATTAGTATACATCTGTGTGTAATAGTGTAATGTTAATTGTAAGTGTTTTCCTTTTTACACTCATAACTCATAATAAAAATATTCTGAAAGTTGAATACAACATTCCTAAACATTTGACTTTCTGTGTTTCTTAGGGAGAGGGGAGTAAAATAAACCTTTGAGTGTATCTTAAATTCTGATGGATACACGTGCTTGTGAATTTCTAACCTTTTTGAATGACCCCTTACTCAGCATTCCACAGAAACTTTTTTCGTAGCTCTCCCACGTCAACAAGGATGTGACAATAGAACGGCTCCGCTCGCGACTGCATGACGTCATTGGAACCATAGAAGACCTTGTCGGTGTGCTGACGTCAGTTCCCTTTTTCCGTGCCGTCGACGTGTATCGTTTTTTCTAGGAATCCATATTCCTTTGTGGTTAACGTTGTAACAGTCGATCTGTAATTGTAGCAGTGTGATGGCTACGCAGAAAAAGTCAGGGTTCAAACCTCAGTTCAGTTGAGGAGTGTGGCTCAATGGTTAGAGCTGCAGACTATGATGCAGAGTTCTGGCCAGGGACCAGGGTTCGATTCCCGCCTCGGCGGGGTCTCGGGCTCAATTTCCTCGGACCTGTTAATTCTCGCCTCGGTGCCTATTCTAATCACGGGCCCCACGCTGAAACTCTGGGCAATAGCTTGCTTAGCCTCCACACCGGCCCCAACAGCGCTAAGGATGCCTGGCTTCACCCTGGGGGTGCCCAGGAGTGGACACTTCACAGGGAAAGCCAGGAGGGGTTCCACAGCGATATGAGTATCAGCGCCAGGAAGCCACATATGCGACACCGCAAGGTGACTGTCTGGGGACAGTGCGCTCTATAAGTACCATGACATGACATGAAACCTTGTAGGGAATGTGGGGGACATATGTTCATCACGGTACCCCACAATGATTGCCTTTGTTGCCTATAGTCGGACCATGACGTCGAGGGACGCTCTTCGTTTCGCCGGATGAACTCAAAGGCCCTAAAGGAGCGGGATGCGAAACTGTTCATGGCTTGTGCGAAGAAGAAGAAGAGGGGTCGGAAGAGGCTAAATTTGAGGTCGAAGTCACCGACTCCACACACTTCAAAATCATTGAGGAAACATAAGAAGAAGCGCAGTCATGGTTCCAAGTGTCACTCTTTGAAAGGCAAATCGTCGAAGTCGAGTCCCCAGCTCCACAGCATCACAGGAAGGATGATATCTCACCTTCCTCTTCACCGCAGGTGACTCCGGTGCATTCTCCGACTCCTAGGGACTCTCTGTGGCCTAGGGAAGCGAGTCCTTTGCTTTCGGCCACTCCGCCCCAGGCTCTGGTGTCTCCGGCGTCGCAGCGAGTACCAGCCTTGCGACCTCTGGCAGTTCCAGATCAGGCGGTTCCAGATCCGTACCCACCCTTACCAGCTCCAAGTGCGGATCCTTCACATTTTTTTATAATTCTTTTTTATTAACAATCATCGACAACAGAAACACATTACAGCAAAACACTCTTATTGGCCAGGCACAGTCAGATTTTACAAGAATAATGCAAATTTTTCCACTTTTAGGACAAATCAAGGAGAAAGCAAGTCAGCTGCCTCTCAAGTGTGGGCTATGTTCCTTTTAGCCACCATGAATCCAAGTGTGGCCCACTGTGTTTGGTGTGTGTTTAGGTCGGTTGACTCCCATATATTCAGCAAACATCTGCGTGCCTCCGGGAGTAGGGGCACCACCAGGACCGTCCCCACCACTCCATGAATCTCCCTCTAGTAGGACTGGATGAGAGAGCATTCCCAGATGATATGCAGGAATGTGCCCAGCTGGCCACATCGCCTACGACAGTCCCCGGTGGTTGCCCTTCCCATTTGCACTGGTCTACGCCCCGTCATGTATATCCTGTGCAGGATTTTAAGTTGAACCAATCGCAGTCTTGCTGGGATAGCCACCATGCTGGGAGAGGACACAGACTCCTGCCAGTCTTCGTCGTCAGTTCAATACCGTCCGCCACCCATTTTTGTCGAAGCAGTGCAAGAGGGTCATCCATGTTATGAATTAATTTATTGTAAATCAGAGAAATAGTCTTTTCTGGGAGGAGTCCATCTAATATCCTGATTTCCATTGGAGAGGACTCGGGGGGTGGGTAGGAACCCGTAGGAAAGGCTGAGCGTAAAGCATGCCGTATTTGCATGTAGCGGAAATGTTCTGAGTCAGCCAGCTCATGTTGATCCTGGAGGGAAGTGAACGTTTTTATGTCACCCTTTTCCCAAAGGTCTTGGATGCGAGAGATACCAATCATATCCCACTTATCAAAACCCTTTGTCTGCCACAGGGTCCCCAGTGTCGCGAAATCCCATAAGAGGTTGGCCAACGTCAGTTTACCCTCCCATCCCAGGGATCTGTTGGCAGCGTGCCAGAAGATTATTGAGTGCCCGTTGGACAGTGGAGGTCGAGCCGGTCTGGAATACAATGCCCTATTGCAGTTCCCACCTAGGAGAAGCCACCTGCTCATTCGATAACCTGGATCTTCAGGGGCCCCGTAGGTGCCAGAATTGATGGCAGCCAGGTGAGCAACCCAATAATATTTTTTAATGTTGGGAAGAGCGATACCTCCATCATACCATTTTAAGGTTAGATTGCTGAGAGCTATACATTGTGGTCTATTCCATAATAGCTCCCTCTGGAGTTTCTCAATTTCTTTAAAGTAAGCAATGGGGTCAGCATCAAGTGAGTTTTGCCAGGCGTAGAGGAAGCGGGGGAGGGACATCATTTTAAAAAGTATGGCCCTTCCGAGGAGGGACAACGGGAGGGTTCGCCAGCTGGCTATGTCATGTTGTAGGCGCTGGAGTGGGGGAAGAAGATTGTTGGGGACCAGGGAGACGAATATCCCTAAATATTTGAACCCTGATGCACTGACTTGGATTGGGCAGTTACGTGGCAAGGCTGGTATACCCCCATGAAGGGGAAACAGATGAGACTTGTCCAGTTAATCTTGAATCTGGAATATCTCCCAAATAGCGCTAAGATGTCCAGTAAAACAATTAAAGATTTTTGGGGGTCTGTGAGATTGAGTATTACGTCATCAGTGTAAAGTGATATCTGGTCTTCCCAGTCTGATGTCCAGGGGAATCACTAGGTCCTGACAGATCCAGGACGCTAACGGTTCTAGTGCCAAGGTGAATAAGAGAGGGGAAAGCGGGCAGCCCTGACGGGTGTCCCGGCTCAAGGTAAAGGTGTCTGATTGTTTGTTGTTAACTATGACTTTCGCTAATGGTGTCCCATATAAGAGGCGGACCCATCTGAAAAAATTGGGGCCAAGCCCCAGCTTCTGGAGCACCGCAAAGAGATAAGGCCATTCGACCATGTTGAACGCCATAGTTGCGTCTAGGTTGACCAAAAACGCTGGTTCGCGTATGGTGTCTGCCCTGCCAAGTACCCCATGAACGTGGCGCTGGTTCAACGCTGTATTCCGGCACAGGATAAAGCCAGACTGGTCAGGGTGAATGAGAGTTGGTATGATTTTAACTAGGCGGTTGGCTAGGACATTCGCTAGAATTTTAGGTTCGCATTAAGAAGAGAAATAGGTCAAAACGAGGTACAGTCTGTTTTAGGTTTGCCGTCTTTATGGATGAAAACAATGTTAGCTATGTGCTGATCCCACGATAGTTAAACTGACTCCCTGCTCTCTTCAAACATGACTTTAAGGTGGGCTGCCATTTTATCCGGGTAGAGTTTATACAGTTCTATAGGGATCCCATTAGGGCCGGAGGCCTTACCCGATTGAAGCGATTTAATTGCCTGAGCAATTTCGTCTGTAGGCAGAAAACTGTCCATTAGTTGCTTGTCAGTCAAGGAGAGGGAGGGCAGAACAATGTCTCTCAACAGTTCAGCAGAGTCGTCTTCAGTATAGGATGTTCATGCATTATACACTGCCTTGAAATGGATGGCGAATTGACGAGCTAAGTCTTGAGTGGTCCACTATGCTAGTATTAGTAGCGCCATATAGGACGGGGACCAGTGTACTTGCCCATTCCCGTTTATCCAGCCAAGCTATCAGTTTCCCAGCTTTGTCACCCAAATCAAAAATTCTCCCAAGTTTCTCTCTCTCCAGAGTCCGAGCTGTCTCTGTAACAAGCGCCTTATATTCGTCCTGTTTAAGTTGCAGTAGATGGAGTATCTCAGGAGTATCCTGCCCCTCCAGTTCCCCCTCAAATCTGTGAATATCGTCCTCTATGTCAGATATCGCTTTCTGTTGCTCCCGTTTGTGACCTGATATTAGGGATAAGGCTTCCCCCCGATCACCGTTTTAAAGGCCTCCCAGAGCGTTTGGGCAGAGGTCACAGTACCCACATTTTCTTTGAAATAGCTGTCTGTTGTGGCTAGAAGCCCTATACGAATTTTGGGGTTACGAAGGTACCAGGGGTTGATTGGTGCGATTCTGCCCACGTGAATGTGATCCAGAAGTATATGTGCCCATAGCGGTGAGTGATTGGAGATGCCCCTAGCTAAGTGTCGGACCTCATGAACGTGTGAGGTTTGAGAACTGGGAACCAAAATATAGTCAAGGCGGGAGAAGCTGTGGTGGGCTCCGGAGTGGAATGTGTATTGCTTTGTCTCAGGATTGAACGTGCACCAGGTATCTATTAGCCCCATGGCCTCAAGGAAGTCAGGTAACCAGCAAGAAGTGGGCCCCAACTCGCGAGGGGGATGTCGGTCCAGCCCGCCAGAGCATACAGAGTTAAAGTCGCCCCCAGCACCGGAAGAGAGAGAAGGTTAGTACGGAGGTCTTGGTACATGGTGGTTTTGAGGCCCGTGGAACATAAACAGACAACAGTGTGAGGACCCGTCCCTCCCAGGACCCAGTGATGCCTACATATTGACCCCTGTCATCAGTCCAGTGGAGTCTACGCTAAGAGGAAATGTGTTCTTTACCATAATGCCCACCCCTCTGGAGCCAGCCGTGAATCCTGCGTGCACCACTAGTTTATATCCGCTCCTGTTCATCGCTCTACAGGAGAAACCCATAAGATGTGTCTCTTGAAGAAGCACGACATCCGGGCCCTGTTTCTTAATATATTGCAGAACAATGCTCCGCTTAACTTTGTCCCCAAGCCCGTTGACATTCCAACTTAAAATGTTAATGCTTTTATCCCAGTGTGTGTGCATTGGTAATGTAGAAAGTCTTTTGTGCATTCGCCGTGCCTGCAATTGTGCGTAAATGAGAAGAACTAACAAAGAAAAACCACTTCAAACCCCCCACCAACAACCCGCTTCCCTGCCCTCTGGACTTATAACTGCCCATACCAAACTGGCAGAGTGCCTGTCGCCCAAATTCTGATACTAAGACACAACTAAAAGTAGAAAAGAGGAGGGATGCCAACACTCCATTTCCCAATCCCCCGGATAATTCTTTGAATCAATTGTCCCCAATTGGGCCGTCTACGAAACTTCCCCTGAGTGAGGCGGAACATGGTGAGACTATGTCCATCTGTGGGGCCACCAGGACCCCGTTACCTGAGTGAGTTTGTGTGGAAGACAACGGCACCTAGCAATTCTCATCCTCGTTCTTGCGACTCCAGATCGCCAGCCCACTCCTCCCTCCGGGACCGCTGTCGATTCGGCTGTCGAGCCAGTCCGAAGCCACTGCCGGATTATCAAACAACCATGACCGTCCCTCTACTTCCACACGGAGACGAGCCAGAAACATCATTGCATATTTAAGTCCCCTTTCCCCGAGCTTCTTCTTGACAGCTATGAACGTTTGACGCTGTCTTTGCAACAATTGCGTAAAGTCCGGGAAAAAGGATATAACGGCATTCTCATAGTGCAGAGGGGGTGCGGTCTGCGCATGAAGTTCAGGAAAGGTGCTATTAGCGGGCGCAGTGGTGTGCCAGGCTTGGGTCATCCGCCCGGGATTCTATGTGCATGCTTGATGGTGAAAAATGTCCCCAGTCCCTTAGGTTAGAGGTAGTTCAAGATGAGGTCCTCTCTAAACAAGTCTGGCGCTGGTCCTTCCGCTTTTTCGGGCACACCTAGGATGCGGACATTGTTGCATCGCGTACGACCTTCGCGATCATCCAGTTTGCGTTCGGCCGTCTCACAGAAGGATTTAAGATCTTGTACTTCTCGTTGGAGTAGGGCTACATCGTCTATTAGACAGGCTGTCTTTATATCCAAAGTTTTTACCTTCTCGTTCATTTTCGTGAGGTCAGCCTGAATGAGGTTCACATCGATGGAGATAGTTCCCATTTTATGTTCTAAAGATGATTTGACTCCATTGATGGCTGCCACAATGTCCTGCAGGGTCAGGTCAAGGGTGGTGCCCTCAAGTTCATCCACTGCCTTAGGAGTGTGGCGCAGGTCTGTTGGTGAGCCCTTGGGAAGAGTGTACCAGTCGAGTTTATTTGACTGGACTTGTTTCATGCTTTTGGGACCCTGGGCTGGGCCCTTTTCTGCTTCATGTCTCCCTGTCATCGCGCTTTAAAAGCATCCAGACCCGCTTGCCGCGCCTGAGCCAAAAGTCACTCTGTGGGTGTGGAGGGGAGAGGGGAGGAGGGAAAAGTCAGTTACTTAGAGATGTCAACTTATCAGAGGTACCAGGGTCAGATGGAGGGGATGCAAAAGGTGAGCGGCCCCATTTGTGTCCACGACCGGCTGGTCAGCCAGAGTCTGTGCACTCCACCCCAGGGAATTACAGTCTCTCTGTAGCAGCTCCCGCACAGCCAAGGGTGGGTGGAATGAAAGGACGAGGTGGGTGCGTGGTTGAATAGGAGATGATCGCTGGCAGGAAGGCAAGGGTTTCAATGCGCTCTCTCTCATGAGTTGCCGCAACTTACTGTGGTTATGTCGCACCAGTGTTTGCGCATTTAAGGGGCGGCGCGGACAGATGCTAGGTCACGGGGGAGACTCCTCCATCTATACTGCGCACCGGTGCTTCAAGGAGGAACAGCGGTGCTGGTCGCTATGCACTCGGCAGCCGCAGGCTCACAGGCACTTGCAGGCGGAGGAGTGCGCTCTTCCCAGCTCCCGGGCGCACCTCGCTGGCTGATATGGCAGGGCCACAGGAGAAACGCTGAGGGTAGCCTCCACCCCCAGGTCAGGCTGACTGGTGAAGCGAAGGCCTTATCAGGCAGGCGATCTGGCCCTCGGGCGTGATCCGAGTCATATACAGGCCGGTGTAAATACCTCCGCGCGAGGCCCAAGGGGATTTCATGATGGCAGCGACACTCCAGTCAGAGGCACTTCGGCCGAGTGTCCTGAAGGGAACGATCCAAAAGTTTCCCGCTGACAGGCGAACTTCCAGCCCGAGCGGCTGGCTCTACTCCACACTTTTGCGGTGAGCCGCAGTACTCCAGTCCCCGGCGTGAGACGTTCATCCAGGCCCAAAAAGACAGGACCTGTATCTCCGGTTCTGGGCGCTGCTCGGAGCTACATGGATCGGCACCGCTCGCTGTTGGCTGTCATTTGGGAACCATTGAGGCAGGATTACTGGCAGGATATGGGTGTCAGGGAGACGAGCAGAGGTCTTAAGCGGCCATCTTGGTCCGACTCTTGGCCACTTCCTCCTTCGCATTTTTTAAGTGCAATGTATGGCATGTTTGCCAGGGCGGTTAACTCATCTGGTGCGCCTGGTGGCCCCGTGGGACTGTTTTCCTTTAACATGGACATACCCAAACATTATGCCCAGGCACCTTTTATGCCTTTCATGCCAATGACTCCAACTTGGCCTCTCCCGACACTGAGATTCTCGATGCCAATCCAGTCACAGGAAAGGATAGACTAATCGCCGGCACTGTTGGGCTCCAGTCCAGCACCTTCTTGACTTCTTATGGTGCCTCCAGCCGCACCTGAAGGGCCTCCGTCGACGCCGGCTCCGAAGTCACCGGTGCCGCGTCTTGCACTACAGATGCCGATAGCAAAGATACGATTCAGAAGGGAAGCTCAGAGGCTTCTGGAAGAGGAGGAATTCCAGGAGCAAAAGGAAGAAGCGGATGAAGGGGGGATACTGGATCCCATGAATGATTTTGAAGGGCTTCAGGAAGCTAGTGGGCTGGACACATCACCAGAGTGGGAGCTCTCTTCTCCCAAAGCAATTCCTTCTCAGGAGGTTTCTTCCTACCATTTTATTATAAGGAAGGCTGCTGACCTCCTGAATTTACAGTTGCCCACTGCGGAGGTCAAATCAAACATTCTGACGGAGGTTCTTCACTCCCCTTCATCAGTGATGGAACCTTTACTTCTGCTCAATGAAGCCTTGAAGAAATCCATCTTGGAAGTTTGGCAGAAGGCTCTGTCTGCCCCAGCTGTTTCCAGAATGGTGGCAAGGCAATACAAAGTTGCGTCTGGGGATCCAGCTTTTTTGTCAACACACCCTTCACCTGAGAGCTTGGTGTTTTAAGCTTCATATTCCTCAAAACAATCCTCAGGTTCCATTCCTTTCACTCCGGGAGATAGGGATTCAAAAAAACTAGAACAGTTGGTTAAACAGGTATTTTCATCGGCCAGTTTGGCTTTGAAGTCGACTAATGCCATGTGCCTGTTGGGAGGCTACATCCATGCGTTGATGGACTCAGCTAAGGGTGTGATTCCTAAACTGCCAGAGGATATCCAGGGCCACTTCACGGAGATGCTGTAGCGGAGATGCTGTCGGACACTCAAGCTGCAGCCGGTCAGGTGATTCACTTCGGGCTTGATACGGCTGACTCAGTTACTAGGGGGATGGGCTCATTGTTGGCAACTAGGAGGCACGCCTGGTTCAGAGGATCAGGATTCTGTCCGTATGTTCAGGCCACACTGTTGGATCTTCCCTGTGATAGCTCTAGACTCTTTGGGATCAAGGTGGACTCTGCTCTACAAAGTTTTAAAGATAGTAGAGCTACCTCTAGATCTTTAGGTGTGCAATGCCAGCCTAGGGGCTTTGGATACTGGAGATTTCAGGGTTTTAGGAAGGCTGCTCCATTTCGGGCCCGACAGCAGCAGCAGCAACAGCAGCAGCAACAACAGGACCCGCTGTTTAGAACATGCAGAGGGAAGGGAAGAGGTCGTCTGCAAGGGTCTGCTCGCCAACAAGTCTCCTCCTCCTCCTCCTCCCCATCCTCCTCCTCCTCATCCTCCTCCTCCTCTCCTGTTCACCCAACTGGCTCCGCAGGGAAGCAGCTCTAGATCCCCCACCTTAAAGCACTGTTGGACCCATTGGAGGTTGGATGTCCCATTTTCTACAAATCTGTTATGTCAGATCTTTAGGTTTTGAATCTTGTGGAAAATGGGTATGCCTTTCCTTTCCGGGAGTTTTCCCATCCTTTCCCTCGTTGCCAGGGCTGAAATTCAGAGGACCATCTGTTGATCCTGCAAAAGAGGTCATTTCCTTGCTACAGAAAGGTGCAACAGGGGTTGTTCCGGAGCAGGAAAGGGGTCAGGGATGCTACTCCCAGTATTTCCTGAACCCCAAAAAGGACGGGTGATTGAGACTGATCCTAGACCTCAGGATCTTGAATTTTTGCCTCAAACATGAGAAATTCAAGATGTTGACCATAGCTCAGGTTCTGCTGGCGCTGCAGCAGGTAGACTGGATGGTGTCGATCAATTTACAGGATGTGTATTTACGGTGGGGTCTCAACAGTACCAGTTTGCGGTCCTCCCGTTTCGGTGGTGCATCATTTGCAAGAGACAACGTGTCTTGTTCGACTTGGGTTTTTCGATAAATGTACCCAAATCTCACCTGGTGCCCTCTCAGCACAACATGTTCATAGGGGCAGTACTGGACACTACTGTTAGTCGTGCTTTCCTGCCTCCTCAAAGGATTATAGACATACAAACCATGATTCAAATGTTTCAAGATGGAGCAACTGGTTCAGTCCTGAAGGTTTTGAGCCTACTCGATCTGTTCACTTTCTGTTTACTGTTGGTCAATCATGCACGCTGGCACATGAGGACACTAGAGTGGTGCCTCTGCAGGCAGTGGTTTCAATACAATGGGAATCTCAGGAAGGTGGTCAGAATCTCCAGAGACACTGCAGCGGAACTGTTATGGTGGAATTTTCCAGGCAACCTGTCTCTGGGGTAAGCCATTTCAACCTCCTTTTCCAGTTGCCACAGTGATCACGGATGCCTCCACTCTGGGGTGGGAGCTCATCTTAGGGATCTGGATATCAAGATACTTTGGTCTACAGAGGAAAGATTGCTTTAATTCAATCTTCTACAATTGTGGGTGATACATTTGGCTCTCAAGGTCTTTCTTCCCTACCTTCATGGTCAGTCAGTTCAGGTCCTGACGGCCAATGCTAACGTAACATAAACAAACAGGGAGGAGTATGGTCGCATTGTCTCTGCAGAGACGCTCTGCGGCTCTGGTCCTGGGCCCAAGACCATCAGATTTGAGTGAATGCTAATCATCTGGACAGACTGCTGAATGTGCGTGTGGATAGTCTCAGTCTGCGGTTCTCAGACGATCACGAGTGGCATCTTCTCCGGAGGTGTTCCATCACAATTTCAGGATGTGGGGGTTGCCTCAGTTGGACCTGTTTGCCACTCACGAGAAAGTGCACTGCCCGTCAATCTGCAGTCTCTAATATCCAATGCGCGGAGCGTTGGGGGACACATTTCAGTTAAATTTGGGGTCACAGCTTCTTTGCAGGTTTCCTCCCATACCCTTGATTCCTCCGGTTCTAAGGAAGATTCGCCAAGACCGGGCCCAAGTCATATTGATCACCCCAGATTGGCCAAGAAGGGTGTGGTACACAGACCTCCTTCACCTCTCATCGCACCCTCCGCTCCGTCTCCCTCTCAGGGCAGACCTCCTTTCACCGTCTCAGGGGCAGTTTCTACATCCCCACCTCCAGAGTCTGCACCTTCATGCCTGGATATTGAATGGGACTACCTGAGTGTTTTCTCTCTCCCACCAGATGTGATAGATGTTATTTTATCAGCAAGAAGACACTCCACCAAATCTGCCTATTCTGGTAGGTGGGCCAAGTTTGTTAAATGATGCATAGAGAGATCAATTGATCCTTTGCAGGCCCACTTGCTGATAGTCTGAGTTTCGCTCTTTCCCTGGCTCAACAGGGTTGTGCTGTAGCAACTTTAAAGGCTACTTGTGTACCTTTCTTTGCTTACCATACCAACCCTCTTTGTTTAAGTCTCCTATAGTTATGAGATCCATTAAGGGTCTCACTAACAGGTTTCCCCCCACTACATTTATCATGCCTCAGTGGGATTTAAATTTAGTTCTTACTTTCCTGATGGGGTCCACTTTTTGCCTCTACATAGTTGTCCGTTGAGGCTCTGTCATTCAAGACAATTTTTCTGATTGCGGTTAATTCGGCCAGGAGGGTTAGTGGGCTACAGGCTCTTAGTTATAAGCCTCCTTTCACCTTTTATTCATGTAGATAAGATGGTTTTTAGGAACAGAGCTGTGTTCCTGCCTAAGGTGGTCATTCCTTTCCAATAGGGCAATCTATAACTATACCCCTTTCCTATCCTCCCCTCACCCTTCTATGAAGGAGGAAAGACTTCACCTAAGAGGGCGGTCAGCTTCTACCTGGTTAGGGCTGAAGTCTTCAGGTTGGATAACCAACTCTTCATTGGATACATGGAAAAAATGAAGGGCAAGGCTATCCACAGGTGGTTTATCCTCTGCATCAAGATCTGCTACGCCTTGGCCAAGAAGGTGCCTCCTGAAGGTATTCAAGATCATTCTAACAGAGCTATGTCTTTTTCTGCTTTGGCTAGAGGTGTCCCTGTTGTAGACATCTGCAAGGCAGCAACTTGGGCCTCCTTCAACAATTTTGGGAAGCATTACTGCTTAGATTCAGAGGTGAGGAGGGACGGTCACTTTGCACGTTCTGTGCTGCAGGATTTTTTGGTATAGGTAAGCGGACACCTTCCTCCGGGAGCAGGACTGCTTGGGGATTCAATTCAAAAGGTGAGGAATCTACAGGCAGATGTATCCATCAGAAGAACAAGTTACCTACCTTCGGTACTGCTTTTTCTGGTGGATACAGTATCTGCCTGTGGATTCCTCACTGACCCACCCGCCTCCCCATTGTCTGCCTACTTATACCGAAAATAATTTTGGGTATGACATTCTTGTATTTCATTGTCAATAGAAATGATATGATGCTTGTTTCTGGGAAATGTCTATATTTTAGAATTTCCAGTTTCCTTTCTTCTTTGAATCATATACTGTGTATATTTGTGCTTATGTTGCATACTGTGTTACTTGTGAAATATTGTTGGTTCACCCGTTTGCCTCAAAGGCACGGAAAAAAGGGGTGGAACTGTTCTAAGCACACCGACGAGGTCTTCTTATGGCTCCAATGACGTCACGCGGAGTCGCAAACGGAGCCGTACCATTGTGAGTCCTCGTCGACATGGGAGAGCTATGAAAAACGTTTCTGTGGAATGCTGCATAAGGGGTAATTCAAAAGGTGAGGAATCCACAGGCAGATACTGTATCCATCAGAAAAAGCGTTTCCTAAGGTAAGTAACTTGTTCTTTACACTTCTTTAGGCAGACTTAGAAACTCAAACATTGCATTACTAACATCAAGTAACATGGTCAGTATTTCTATCACATCACACTTCTAAGTCATCTGCCTAGAGTTATATCCAGTCCTTTATCATGTTGAGCTTCCTTAAACATCCAGATATTGTCATCGACAAATTATATATCAGTCACTACATCATGTTAATTTCACATATGCATCACATTATCGATAACTTGAAAAGGGGAACAAGCACATGTAAATACTTAAGAATGTTTTTACACAATAGCTCCACTGGAGAATATAAAAACAATCATGAACAATGCAATGGTCTCTGCATTATTAAAGGTAGAGCTATTGGTACTGCTTATTAATTTTTTTTTTTTAAATCATAAATAAATAGCATTGTCTTTTTACTTTGCAATGGTTTAATCGTCCAATAAATGGCATTGTCATTTACAATGCTAATAGCTTAATCTTTTGCATATGCATGACCTATTGAATTTACACATACATAGCCACACACACATACACATACAGAGCCACCTAGGCAGAGTTGTTCACAGTCACCTAGTGGAGAAGTGTGGCTCAATGGTTAGAGCGGCAGACCCTGATGCAGAGGTCTAGCCCAGGACCAGGGTTCAATTCCCTGCCTCGGCGGGTCTTGGGCTCAAAATTCCACGGATCTGATAATTCTCGCCTCGGTGCCTATTCCAATCATGGAGTCCCACTCTGCAACACTGGGCAATAGCTTGCTTAATCTCCACAACAGCCCCCACAACGCTAAGGATGCCTGGCCTCCACCTTGGGGGTGCCCAGGAGTGGACACCTCACAGGGAAAGCCAGGATGGGTTCCAAATTTGTATTCGTACAAGCGCCTTGAGACCCCTGCGGGTGAGTAGTGCGCTATACAAGTATCAATTTACAATTTTACCTACACACACAGAGCCACTTACACAGACCCACTCTCACACAGACATTGGCACTTACACATAGAGTCACCTTCAAAAAAGGCTATTTATACAGAGTTACATACCTACACATATGCACACACAGACAGAGCCACAGACAGAGCTACACACACATAGAGCCACTTACTTAAAAAGCTATCTACATAGAGTCACACACAGAGCCATACACTCACACACAGAGGCATTCACACAGAGCCGCACACATACACACACAGAGCCACACAAAGAAACACACATATAGAGCTACACAGCCACACTCATATCCACACATACACAGAGGTATACACACACACATACAGAGCCACACACAGACAGAGCCACACGGACAGAGCCACACACGGACAGAGCCACACACACACAGAGCCACACACACAGACAGAGCCACACACACACGGACAGAGCCATACACACACAGACAGAGCCACACACACACAGACAGAGCCACACACGCAGACAGAGCCACACACACAGACAGAGCCACACACAGACAGAGCCACACAGACAGAGCCACACACACACAGACAGAGCCACACACATTCTCAAGAGACAATACAAGGAAGAAGAAAGGACAAAGGCATACCTTTTTGAGACAAAGGCATAGCTCACACGAGGAGACGAAATAGGACTACACAAAAGGAGATGACAAAGGATACCACACATGAGGAGACAAAGGAGCCCCACAAGAGGAGAGGAAAATGGCATACCTCACAGAAATGAAGGAAATACCTCAACCCCAAACAGCTTACCTCCCTTAACACCTTCAATGCTACAGGGTATTTTTCTGCTGCGCTGGACCTTCTTTTTTCCCATTGTTCATGACAAGGTCAGCTCGTCATAAGCACAGCTCCAGTGGTACTTCATGACGAGCTGACCTTGTCATTAGCATAGAAGGGGTTAAGGAAAGAAAGGAGCCCCATACAAGGGGAAAGAACAAATGCATATCTTCAATTGGACAAAAAAGCAGCCTCACACCAGGAAAGAAGACAAAGGATGCCTCACAGAAAGAAAAGATATACCTCCCATAAGGACACAAAGGAGAGAGGACAAAGGCAACCCAATGCATTCTGGGAGTGCTAATCGTGGCTAAATCAGCCACATTAAATTTCAACGCTTCAATTGTTAAAAGTAGGAAACAGTAAACTGGAAGGTGACGTTTCTGATAACTAGGGCTCACACAGAACCTTTAATCCAAGGAGCAGAAAGCCGAAAAACACCTGAGGCCACAAAGCAGAGCCACTCAGACAGAAAAGGATCATTTGTGCAAGTGGGCGGGGTGAGGTGCCAGAAATGATAGTTGGAAAGAAAAGATGCAAAAACTTACAAGAGACAACAAAATATTTAAAAACTAAAAGCAGGTTTTAAGTAAAAACAGGGTTAGGGCTAACAAGCAAGACTAGAACTGCCGATGTTTCCACTTTTTTTTTATTCAAATAGGACTAATGTACCAGCTGCTTTATACAGTGTATCATGGTCAATATTGTTCACCAGAGTTGGTGCTTACGTGAAAATTGCAGGTTCTTGTATTTAAACAGCAAAACTCATCAAGTTTGCTCTTACTGGAGGCATTCATTATGCGCACTCTCAGTGACATCTTTTAGACACTTATTTTGCATGCAGGTTCATCTTTGCCAGCTTTGGGGCATGCCCCCCAGTTCCGCCTAGGAGACTTCGGTCAGCGCCAGGTGCTCAACACAGCGGACGCAGCCCTAGCTAATAAAATCTTTTAAAACATGATTTCAGCATCATCTACGTTGTTAAAACTGGGTGGCATTTTTTGGGCTTAGCACTCAATATTACTAATGACCCATTCTTTTTTCACTAGTATGACTAAAGTCAGTACTGTATGTGTCTCCTCACTTTTAAAACTAGGCAAATAGAGCACCAAACGAGTCAAGTTACAATGAAAAGTAAAAGGTGAATTGATGCTTTTGATGAAGCAAGATTTCACATACGTGACTTGCTTAAATCAAGAACCTTGAATAACTTATAATCCTGTAATTCAACTTGTATGTCTTACTAATTTTCTTTTATTTTGGATGTGCGTGTATATTAGTGATGCTTGCCTATGTGTTTTACTAATACGAATAACCCTTGTCCTTAAAATGGCCGCCGCTTGGGGATTTTCTACTGAGCATGCGTTAGTCACACTCACATGACGTGACGTAGTTGCAGTTCTGGTGGGAAAATGTGCGCATGCGTATTTACCTCTTAAATGGCTGTCTGTATACTCACATGGTGAAGCTTGCGCTGATGCTCTCGTGTTATTGTCTGTTGCACTAAATTCATAATCGCATAGTATATTTTTATAGTAAGAAGTATAAAGTGGCTACTCATGGTATATAGTACATTCATTTATTTCTATGTTTTTAATATGTTTTCGCTTACTTTCCATGTACCGCGGTTTTGAGGGTCTGATGCAGTGCTCAAAGACTCCATATTGATGTGAGGTCCTGCGCATGTCCATATTCCGGTGGCATTGACCAAGTGCCAACTGAAGGTCCCTGCCAAGACGTGCCTGGGAAGATGCACCTTCACCCAGTCGGAGAAAATGAAATGTACTGCATTGGATACAATTGTATATTTTCCTATTGTATTCTGTAGAATAGGTCATGGGAACCCCAAATCTGCTAGGCGGTTCCATAACATGCAAATACGAGCTTGTAGAAGTTTGTTCTGATTGGTGTGTTAACCTATCCTACCTAAGGACCAATCGAAATTGGGGATTCTGACACTTGCAACATTTGGGGGGTGGTACACTCACCCGAAAACAGTATATCTAGCCTAGGTTTAGCTAGAGAAATTGTCCGACTTGTCTGAATAGCTGACCTGTCACTGACCCAACGCACTCAATAGGTGACTGAATACAGAGCGCTGCGGAGCACTCTGTCCGAATTTAACTATAGACTCAAAGGTTTTACTAAACCTTAAGTGCTGGCGGAGCACTTTGCTGGGGAGTTCGCTGACCCAATCGGGGTTCTGACTGATAGCTGCAGAGATGGTGGAGCGCAGGCGTTGCTTCCAAACTGCGGGTGCTGGTCGTGCTTTGGTGGTCCTGTCCTGATCCTAATCTGGTTTTCCTGTCCTGTCCTGGGGTGTCCATTCTGCACCTGCTGTCCCATTGATGACTGTCCTTCCTTGGGGTATTTCCTGTCCTTGACTGATCCGTGGCCAGGGTTGGTCTTCACACCATTCTAGGTAAATATAGTGTTAGACTCTATAGCGCACCTTCTATTTTTCTGTCTTTGCTTCAATAAAGACATACCTTTGCATAATTGATTTCCATGCTTTCGCAGAGCTTTGAATGAAAGCTCATACGTTATTGCTGTTTTTCTTAGCAGGTTCCTATGTTACCCTACCTTTTAGAGCACATTCTCTCCATACTGTTTTGAATCATAGATGTGGTTTATAATTTTCTCCTGCAAGCTGACTTGAAGTAATTGTTGCTATAATTTAGCATGCTCCATTTTTCCCCTTCCTATAGGTGTATAAAATTTTTCTAAGTTCTCTCCCTACCCCTGAAGTATTTTCCCAGTAACAAAATTCTAGTTTGTGCATAAGTTTACCCACCCATAGCTATACTTCGTGAATTTCCATTCCTGAAATCTGTTTAGCATATTCCTTGTTCTTATTCTCCCATTAGACTCATAAATGGTTGCCCTGATTTACTTTTTGTATGGTTATGTGATCTTCATAATCTTGATCGTTGACTGTCTCTTGGTCGTGAACTGTTTGCTCTCAGAATCTGAAATCTAGATAAAACTTTTAAAACTTCCCAGTAGTCTGTGGTTATTTGATGAATACAAAGAAATAAAGTCGATATTGTATTTTGCCTGCTTTTCTTTCTTTTACAGCTAGCTCCCTGATCCATTGTGGTCATAGGTACCCGTAACGGTTGATTGGTAAGTCGGGTACACTAGAAATAAATAGGAAGGAATCAGGGTTACTGGTAGTAGAGTGTTAGGTCACCTGATCAAGGTATATGATAAATTGGAAATATATGGGCCTGGTACGTGTAATGGTGAAATTATTTGGCCGGGTGACCTGCGATCTCTATCAGTATTTTTCTGGTAGCAGAGATATGGTTAGGGACTAGTTAAAGTTAGGTAGGACTAGTTAAGCTAGATAAGTTGGATGCTGCTAGTCGAAAAAAATTATTGCTGCTAAAGAGGTAAACATTTTGGTGAACTGATCACTCACGTGAAATGCTTTGCTTTGAAAAATTATGAAATGTTTTAAACTGTTTTTCTTATTGATATACTGATATATGTATTAACCCACTCGTTAGTAAGTGTTTTATGTTTGTAGGGAATCCCCGGGGAATTGAATAGTGAGTGGTGAAGAGAATCCACTTGCTTTGAGGTCACTGGCCCAAGGAAAATTGGTGCAGGTTAGGCAGAACTGGAAGCACTGATTAGGGTTTTCTGAATACATAGTTGAATAAATGATAGCAACGAGTTCGCTGGCAAAACTTCTATTGTGATATAAACCTAGTGAGGGTCACACCGGAAGGAGTAGCAGGTTCGTCGGAGCTTGGGTGATAGCAAAAGGGGGTCGCTGGTGAAACTTTGGGCTCTGTATATATCCCGAAAAGAAGTGGATGAGTCAAAGAAGTAGCAGGTTCCCTAATGCTTGAGTGAAGGGTAGGCAGAAGAGATCTATCCGTAGTGTGTGAAAGGTAAATGGAAGTAGTTTACTTGCAGTGAAACAAACCTTTACTGTCTAGACACTTGAGTACAGTAGCGAATGTGTGTTCGTTGTTAAATAACCAAGCACTAGCACTTTAGAAAAAATAAAGTTTTCGTTACCTTGTAAAGGAGGGAGTCAGTTGCGAAGCTGCTCTGACGTCACTCCGTGCCGCGCTGGGATTGGTAGACGCAGCGGGTGTGTAGTGGAGCTGGAATTGTAAAGGAGGGGTGAGTGCCGAAGCGTGAGAACTGTCTCGCGAAAAGGCCGCGCACTCATTGGTCGAAATTATTTGAAACCGTGCACCTCATTGGTCGCACGAAAATAAAAGACGCATTTAGATTGGAAGTGATTTTATAAACAAAGTCACTCGCAGTAATCGTATGTGGCATTCGTATAGACCTGCGACTAGACCCGATCCAAGACTGTTAGGGTTTGAGAACGATCAGTGGAAAGGTCATAAAACAGACATTATGTACGGAAATAGGAGAAAATTGTCCCTTGTAAACAAAGTGAAGAATTATTTCAAGAAAGACAAACCTATTAGAACTCGAGAAGGTGTTGTCATTCCGCCACCGAATACTCCTGCATCTTTCATGATGTTTGATAAAGGGTACCACTCGTGTGTATGGTTGGAAAACTGGGTGGAATACACCAAGGATGACGGAATTTTGGCTTTTCTGTTAGACGGTACATTTAATGGCAGGATTCTATTTAATTTGAGAACCCGGATGAATGATTTACATCCCAGACCTAGATTAACGCAGTACGAAGCACTAGAGGAATGGGAGATTAAGGCTTTTGAGAGAGACAAGCCCCGCATGGATAAAGGGTTAACAAAATGGTATCCGAAACTGAAACAGGAGACCCGAGACAAAAAGATGAAACAGTGGAGACAGAATATGATTGTAGAAGGACTGTTTCCAATGATGCCAATGGGTGTTCCTCCGGCGGGGGAGAAGAAGACGGAAAAGTGCAAACATTGGGTGCCCATTGGGGAGTCGGATGATGAATTGTTAGATGACATGTTTATGAGAAGTCCGCCTCCTTATAATGAAAGAAATAGACCTTCTAGTGAAGGGGATAATTCTCGAAGACCTCCTCCCCAGGATGAGGCCAGATCTGAAAGTATGGGAGGGGGTTGTCAGATACCTCCCTATAACAAGGGTTTAGGACACCTAGGTACGAGAGATGTATATCCAAGAATGCCAGATAGTGGGGAGTCGAGAAACTCACGGGAAAGAGACTTTTGCTCTAGACCTCCCTACGAAGGTGAGGCAAGACCATCAATTTCAGGAATTCCGTTTTCAAGACCCCCGTATGAGGAACAACCAAGATCCCTAGGCACAGGAAGTTTGTTCCCAAAACCTACTTATGGTGAAGGACCAAGTGAAACGCATCCCACTGCTCCGAGTTATGCTCCCACTTTGACCCCGCAGGTATTACATGAAAAATCCCTAGACAGATTATTGGGGGAAAAGGAGCGAGAGGCTTTAGCTAAACAGAGAGCCGAGATAATTCAGAAAATCTCCCAGTTAAATACAAGCCCTGAAGCATTAACAATCCCGGTAACTATCGGACCAGTGGTTCCGGTGTATGAGGACCGACAAGGGAGTCCAAAAACTCCAGTTATTACCCCAGTTATAGCACAGCCGAGACCAGAACCCTTAATCGTAGATGACCAGACCAGTGAATGCGAATCTGAGGTCTCGCTAATGGATCTGCCCATTAGGGATGCAGGGAAAAGATTACAGAAAAGGCATAATCCTTTCAATACGAGAGAGATTCAAATGGAATCGACTTCGGGTACTAAGAGTGTCACGTTGGTGACTCCTGAGGAAATTGAAAGATGGAGTCGAGCATTAGAAAAACAAACTCCTCAGTCGAAACCTCTAGCTCTCTACAAACTGAGAGTAGAAATGGAAGAACTGATGGCAGGAAACGTAGGATTAGACAGATTAAATACCTACTCTGAGGAAGAGCTGCTGTTTATCTGCAAGAGCCTTACCCAGAATGCCAGAGTACTCCATGAAAAGTTGACAGACACTGCAGCTAGTATGGGAATAGATATTTCAAAATCAAAACCATTGCAAAAACCGTACAAAGCAGATTTCTCAGACAAAGATTTGGAAAACCTGAATGTGTCCGGGAAAAAGGCCCAGGTCAAAGAATTATTGACAGTGTTGCAAAAATGGGGAGACGTAGAAAAGTGGAAAGCCAGATGGGCCAAAAAGAAAGATGAGGCTAGATCCAAACAAGCGACTCCAGAATTTGTTCTAAAAGAAGCTGACAAACCAGAGCAGTTATACCCTATGCGCGAAGTGCAAGGTAGAAAGTATGTGCACGTTCCATGGTCCAGACAGGATATTGTGTCCTTTACCAATGACTTTCCAAAATTACGAGAAAAACCTGTGGATTGGTACAGGCAAGTGGAAAGGTTTGTAAAGGTGCAAAAATGCCTATGGAAAGACCTGGATAGTTTTTTCGATATAGTGGTTCCTGTGGACTTATGGACAGAGTGTAAGATTGCCATTGGGTGGCCTAGTGAGGAATACCCGAGGGACTCTAAAACAGGAGCTCCTTCTGATGAGGTAATGAAAAAATATGAGCAGGTAATGTTACACCTGAAGCAAAAGGTGCCTGCGAAGGAAACTGATTGGACCAAGATAGATAGGACCACGCAGGAAAGGGATGAGACTGTGCACTCCTTTTATGAAAGACTGTTACAGGTGTTTAAAACATACAGTGGTATAGATAACATCGAGATGAAGGATATGACCCACTTCATTTACAGGTTTGTAAACGGTTTAAGACACGAAATTTGCCAGTGGATCAAAGATAACAAAATTTGTTGGCAGTCTCAGAAAATGGATGAAGTATTGCGTTATGCAAAGTATTGCGAGGATGAGATGGCAGACAAACGAAAGGCCCTGAAAGAGAAAGTGATGTGGGCACAGGTGAAATTGGCAGAACAACAGGAAAAGCAATTGAATAAAATGAATAAGAATACCCAAAATCAAGGCTCTGGGGTGGAGGGAAGCCCAAGGTAAAAATGAGCAGAGAAGAAGCTAAAAAGAAATTTCCCTGCCACCAGTGTGGAGAAATTGGGCACTGGAGAGACGAGTGTCCATATTTACAGCATGATAATACCCAAACCCCTGATTTAACTCCACAGACGCAGAATGAAAAATCAAGAAAGACACAGCATCAGGTAAAGGCAAGTCAATTGCCCCGAGTGCCAAAACCAAATTATAAGGGAAAGTCGCCACAGGGTGATGACATAGAGATCTGGGGAGGCAACGAGAATAGAAATGCAGCAACTTCGCAGTTTCTGTTGTATGATACTTTTCTCTGTGACGATCAATACTGACGGGGCCTGAGAGGGGAGGACGAGGAGTGCGTACTTGGCGCCTCCTTGCCGGTAGACCAGTCAGGGCCATACATTGAAGGAAAGGTTGACGGAAATGATGTCACCTTTCTATTGGACACTGGTGCTACCCGTTCTACTGTGAGAACAGCGGACGTTCCAAACCTACCCCTCTCGGGAGAAGCAATCCAAGTAGTGGGTGTGTCTAATCAATTGATTAGTACCCCAGTTACTGAGCCCATGGAGATCACAATAGGGAACTTCAAAGAAATGCATGGATTTGTAGTGTGTGATACCAGTCCAGTAAACTTACTGGGACGTGATTTGTTGTGCAAAATGAACTGCACCATCTTTTGCTCACCAAAGGGCGTCGAAATTCAAACCCCAGATGAAGATGGCATATATAAACTAATGCTAATCAGACCTGACTCAGAAATTAAACAAATGACTATACAAGACTTACCCGAAGAACTCCAAAAGACAGTGAAACCAGAAGTATGGGACTTTACTGGAAAGGATGTAGGATTAATGGCAAATGTAGACCCAATCCAAATAGCTATGAAAGAAAATGCAGTTTACCCCAATACCAAACCTTACAAAATGAGCGCAGAAGTGAGAGCAGGAGTTGCCATTGAAATAAAAAGGTTGCTAGAAGCAAACATCATACAAGAAGTGATGAGTAGCCCATGTAATTCACCCATAATTGGAATCAAGAAACCTAGTGGCAAGTACAGGGTAGCGCAGGACCTGAGAAAGGTAAACAAGATCGTTGTTCCTTGCTGTCCTATTGTCCCGAACCCAGCAGTGATCCTGTATCAGATCCCCTGGGATGCTGAGTGGTTCACTGTGATTGACTTGTGTCATGCATTCTTTTCGATCCCATTGCATCCAGACAGCAAATTTCTTTTCTCATTTGCTTTCGACAGTCACGTGTACGTTTGGAATCGTGTCCCCCAAGGGTACACAGAAAGCCCCTCGATCTTTAATCAGATTCTGAAAAAGTGCCTTGAATCCTTAGTTTTACCTGGAAACTCTGTTTTGGTGCAATATATAGACGACCTCTTTGGTGGCGTCTAAAAGTCATAGAGATTGTGTGATTGACACCATTGCTTTACTGAATCACCTAGGTGGAAAAGGACATAAAGTATCCCCTTACAAATTGCAGTTCTGTACAAAGTCAGTGAAATATCTGGGGCACCAGATAGAAAAAGGCATCAGAAAAGTCACCTCAGAGAGAGTCAGAATAATTCAAAAGATGCAGTTACCCCGTACTCAGAAAGAAGTCAGAATGTTCCTTGGGGTGATAGGTTACTGCAGGCAATGGATTGTGGGATTCGCAGTCCTGGCAAAGGCTTTAATAAAGATGACCAAGAAAGGAGCAAAAGACCCAGTGGAATGGGATGATGAAAGCTTAACAGCATTTACTAAATTACGAGATTGTCTGTGTACAGCCCCTGCTTTAGGGATGCCTGACTATTCTAAGCAGTTTGCTCTGTTCTGTGACACCCGTGACAATTGTGCATTGTCAGTCCTAACTCAGGAGCATGGGTTGACTAGACGCCCGGTGGCATATTTTTCTGCCACTTTGGATCCAGTGGCTGCTGGATTACCTGGGTGTCTGAAAGCAGTAGCTGCAACCTGCACAAGTTTAGAACAGAGTGAATCCATTGTTATGGGACATCCTGTAACTGTGTATGTTCCACATGCAGTTGTAATTTTGCTGACCCGAACTAAGACCCAGTATCTCACCCCTAGTCGGCTGACTAAGTACGAAAGCATTCTCGTGGGTGCTGCAAATGTAGTCATTACTCGGTGTAATATCCTGAATCCAGCTACCCTGCTCCCTCACTCAATGATTGTAGAAGCCGAGGGAGAGGACGAGCATGACTGCATTGACCTGACAGAATTCAGTACTAAACCACGCCCAGACATTAAGGAAATGCCTTTGCCTGTGGAGGATGAGGAGTTTTTCGTGGATGGCTCATGTATGAGACACGAACTTGTAGGCCTAAGTGCTGCTTATGCTGTAGTCTCTGTAGACAGCATTAAGGAAGCATCATGTTTATATGGAGTGAAGTCTGCACAAGTAGCCGAATGGATTGCATTAACAAGAGCTTGCAAAATTGGGAAAAACAAAAGAATAACAGTATATACTGACAGTCAGTACTGTTATGGGGTTGTGCATGACTTCGGATAATTGTGGCTACAGAGGGAGTTTCTGACTTCTTCAGGTACTCCCATCAGAAATGGAAACATTGTACAAGACTTACTGGAGGCAATCCAGTTACCAAAAGAATTGGCAGTGGTCAAATGTGCGGCTCATAAATCTGGCTTTGATCATGTAACTTTGGGTAACCAATTTGCTGATGAGGTGGCCAAACATTGTGCCAGAAATCGCATGTCTGTAAATATTAAACTGGGGGGACCTGGAAACAGCTGCCAACTTATGGTGTTTGAAGAGGTGCCTACCTGGGAAGAGTTGAGAGATTGGCAGCATGCTGTGCCATCAAAAGAGAAGGAAAAATGGAGGAAACTTGGTTGTCGACAGAGAAGTGAGGATGGTATCATTGTGGGCCCAAATGGTATGCCTGTGTTGCCTAGACATCTGCTTGCTTCTATGGCCAGACTGATACATGGAGATTCACACACTGGTAGGGACGCCATGGTTCTGGTTTTCCAACAAACATGGTACAATCCGAAGTTCAGGAAGGTAGCAGAGTCACTCTGCCAGAGGTGCTTGATATGTCAGCAGTTCAACGCTGGGAAAAGAACAGTAGTTGAATTGGGGAAAATTGGAAAATCAGGGGGTCCCTTTGTAAGAGTACAGATTGACTTCATCACCCTGCCTTATTGTGAGGGAATGAGATATGTCCTTGTCATTGTCTGCTTGTTTTCAAAATGGGTGGAAGCCTACCCTGCAAAAAAGAATGATGCCATAACTGTAGCCAAACTGCTACTGCGAGAACTGATACCTAGGTTCGGGGTGCCAGTCACAATTGAATCAGATAGAGGCAAACATTTTCAGAATGAGGTAATCGATCAGCTTTGTAAAGCATTCAAGATCACACAAATACTGCACTGTGCATATCATCCAGAGGCTTCTGGAGTGGTGGAACAGATAAATGGCACTATAAAATCAAGATTAGGAAAGATGTGTGAATCTACTGGCATGAACTGGATAAATGCTTTACCTCTTGTTCTGATGGGACTCAGAAGTATTCCAGACCGAAAAACAGGCCTGAGCCCTCACGAAATCCTGATGGGAAGAGTAATGAGACAGGCATGGGTACCAGGATACAAACTGTTAAGCATTTCTGATGATTTGGTACTTGAGTACTGCAAGCAACTGGGTGACCAAGTGTGTTCTATCTCTCGCCAGATTGGGGAAGACGCCGTTGCCAATTCAACAACTCCAGTCAACAAATTGGTTCCTGGCGACTGGGTTGTACTCAAGAAACATACTCGTTCAAGTTGCCTGGCACCAAGGTGGGGAAGGAAACGCCAAGTGATACTGGTGACCATGACAGCGGTGAAGTGTGCCGGCGTTCCAAAGTGGATCCATGCCAGCCATACACAGAAAGTGCTTTCAGACGAGAAAACTGACGCTGAAGGTTGTCCAGCTGAGGGGTCTGCAGACGTTGGTCCTGAAGTAGCTGACGACGAACAACCGAGCACCAGTCGAGATGAGTGGATACCTATAATCGACCTGACTGACGACCCCATCAGAACAAGAAGTCGAACACGAGCAGACAGAGAGTGGGATGGAGAGGAAGAGATAGGCACAGGCGAAGATCCTCAGATTATTGAGATTCACGTCAAGTCTGAGGAAGAAGAAGGTCAGACAGGGACAGAGCAAGTAATCGACACACCTCCACAAACTCCTGAAATTGAAAAGGGACAGACTATAACTAGTGAAAAGGTTCGAGCAGAAGAAAATCAAGGGATCGAAGTGCTTGAACAGGATCAGATAGGACTAGAAGAACATGTTCAGGACACAGAAATAGAGACACCTGAAAGCCAAAACCAGAATTCACCTGAACAAGGCCAGCTTAGTAACCAGGCAGAAGAAACAGAGATAAGACCTGGAACTAGTCAGACAGGAAGGGAAGAAAGAGAAGTAAAAGTGCCACAAACAAACCAAAATAAAAGAACATTAAAAGAAAGTCAAATCACAGTGCCAGCTAAAAGACTCAAGAAAAAGAAAAATATCGAACCAAAATATATTAAGAGACTGAGACTGAGAATAAAAACAGTAGAAGAGAAACTTGCAGAAAGAAGAAAAAGTCCTCGTATTACAGAGCAAGCTGGAGAAAGCTCCAAGAGAAGAAGTGATCGAATAAAAAGACTGAACGAAAAATACCAAGATCCTGAATGGACATATTTAATTCTGGAGGAGTTTGAGGATCTTGATATAACTGACGAAAGTGACGAAGAACCGATTGCTGATCAGCCTGCGGAAGAAGAAGACAAACTAACCTGAAGTTGCGCAGAGTAAGCTACCTGTGCAAAGTTACAAAGAGGGGTTGAAAACTTCTTCTGAGCAAAAATGTCTGATTCAAGTGTGAAAGGAAGGCCTAGACGCAGTAGTTGCAAAACATGCAACAAAGTATGTATATGTAGTGTAGCTATAGTGTTAATAGTTTGGATAGGACTAACAGTTTCCATTCCTTATATGGTAAGCAAAAATACTAATATTGACCCTACACAGACTGTGACCACTGACACTGAAGAACTGACAACACGAAGTATAGAAAGACGTGAAAAAGCACTCAGACAAACAAGATCAGACTTAGAAACACCAGATGAGGAAGGACTACATTATCACGGAATTAAGAACCAGACTCATTGAAATGTTTTCGCAAACTTGTTAGTGCGTTATGTAGAAACAATGGAAATAGAAGACTGCTATGTCTGCATGAAGCTACCTACTTCTGTAGCTGAAGGCGTGACTTATCATCACCTACCCCTGACTTATGGAATTTCCTGTAGTATTTTAGCAAGCTTATTCTACAAAAGAGGACCGTTACAGTACTATTACTCTAACTCAGACGTGATATTTTCTGAACTTCCTATACGTGGAAACCTGAATCCTGTACATACTAAAAGTGACGTTACACGTTATATGGGAGAATACTTTCTGACTATAGGTACCATAGACCTAAATGACGCACACAGGGACAACTTGACCTGTTCATTACATGAACAAGAGAAAATTTGTCTAAACATGGCAGAGAAAAGAAGGGAGAGTTTCCAAAGAAAGGCAAATGATAAAAGACAGAAAACTCCTAAATGGGCTGAAAACATGGAAAGCACCTCAGATGGTGGGAGTGGTCCTGCTTTGTTGCAGGATTTCGAAAGGAAGGGAAAACTCTGTCTTCACCGTGAAAAGACTAGTTATTATAATAACATTTTTTTTGGTTCCAGTCAATGTGAACCCAATTACAAGGTAATTGGAGGTTGTGGTTTCATAAATGGGGCAGAACCTGTGTTTCCCGGAATTTATTATATATGTGGAATCAAGGCTTATTTCAAATTGCCGGATCACTGGTATGGAAGCTGCTATTTTGGCATTGTCTTCCCGAAAATATACCATGTGAATGAAATTGCTGGAAGCAATGAAAACACTAATGGCTTAGTGCGTAGTAAAAGAGAAAGCGTAGGTGAAATAATGGGTAGTATTTTTAGTGCACTGATACCTGGAGTGGGAGTGGTTCTGAACACACACAGAATTTGCAAATTATCCACAATAGTGGATGTGTTGTCTACTGACACAGCTCATGGATTTTTGTTGGTCAATACCGAAATGGTTGCGACCAGATCTATGGTTTTACAGAACAGACTTGCTCTTGACACCTTATTAGCGAAAGAGGGCGGAGTCTGCCGGATGTTGAAAGCGCAACAGTGTTGCACTTACATTCCGGACAAAAGTGTGCAAATCCAAAAATATGTAAGGAACATTACAAATTTGGAAAAAGAACTCAAACCACTAGAGGTTGATAGTGTCTGGAAGAGACTTACTGATGGTCTCTCCGCTGTAGGTCATTGGTTTGCTAATTTAGGTAAAGGTTTATTATTTAAGGTACTGATGCCAATTGGAGTGATAGGTTTCATCATATTTCTCATATGTGTCTGTTGCAAATGCCGCAAACACACAAAGAAATACGCTGTGAATAAGAGAGGTGTGAAACAGAGTGTGGATGAACTTGAATTGGAAGAAATGAATAATCAAATTTACAAAAGGGTGAAAAATTCTCACCCTAACAAAGATGTGAAAGAGAAATTGAATCGTATGTTGGAAGAGATTGAGATGCACAAAGTGTGAGAGAAGTTGGCATCTGATTACATTTGTTTGTGATGATAGTAAATATCATCAAAGAGGGGATTGATGAAGCAAGATTTCACATACATGACTTGCTTAAATCAAGAACCTCGAATAACTTATAATCCTGTAATTCAACTTGTATGTCTTACTAATTTTCTTTTATTTTGGATGTGCGTGTATATTAGTGATGCTTGCCTATGTGTTTTACTAATACGAATAACCCTTGTCCTTAAAATGGCCGCCGCTTGGGGATTTTCTACTGCGCATGCGTTAGTCACACTCACGTGACATGACGTAGTTGCAGTTCTGGTGGGAAAATGTGCGCATGCGTATTTACCTCTTAAATGGTTGTCTGTATACTCACATGGTGAAGCTTGCGCTGATGCTCTCGTGTTATTGTCTGTTGCACTAAATTCATAATCGCATAGTATATTTTTATAGTAAGAAGTATAAAGTGGCTACTCATGGTATATAGTACATTCATTTATTTCTATGTTTTTAATTTGTTTTCGCTTACTTTCCATGTACCGCAGTTTTGAGGGTCTGATGCAGTGCTCAAAGACTCCATATTGTTGTGAGGTCCTGCGCATGTCCGTATTCCGGTGGCATTGACCAAGTGCCAACTGAAGGTCCCTGCCAAGACGTGCCTGGGAAGATGCACCTTCACCCAGCCGGAGAAACTGAAATGTACTGCATTGGATACAATTGTATATTTTCCTATTGTATTCTGTAGAATAGGTCATGGGAACCCCAAATCTGCTAGGCGGTTCCATAACATGCAAATACGAGCTTGTAGAAGTTTGTTCTGATTGGTGTGTTAACCTATCCTACCTAAGGACCAATCGAAATTGGGGATTCTGACACTTGCAACATTTGGGGGGTGGTACACTGACCCGAAAACAGTATATCTAGCCTAGGTTTAGCTAGAGAAATTGTCCGACTTGTCTGAATAGCTGACCTGTCACTGACCCAACGCACTCAATAGGTGACTGAATACAGAGCGCTGCGGAGCACTCTGTCCGAATTTAACTATAGACTCAAAGGTTTTACTAAACCTTAAGTGCTGGCGGAGTACTTTGCTGGGGAGTTCGCTGACCCAATCGGGGTTCTGACTGATAGCTGCAGAGATGGTGGAGCGCAGGCGTTGCTTCCAAACTGCGGGTGCTGGTCGTGCTTTGGTGGTCCTGTCCTGATCCTAATCTGGTTTTCCTGTCCTGTCCTGGGGTGTCCATTCTGCACCTGCTGTCCCATTGATGACTGTCCTTCCTTGGGGTATTTCCTGTCCTTGACTGATCCGTGGCCAGGGTTGGTCTTCACACCATTCTAGGTAAATATAGTGTTGGACTCTATACCGCACCTTCTATTTTTCTGTCTTTGCTTCAATAAAGACATACCTTTGCATAATTGATTTCCATGCTTTCGCAGAGCTACTGAATGAAAGCTCATACGTTATTGATGTTTTTCTTAGCATGTTCCTATGTTACCCTACCTTTTAGAGCACATTCTCTCCATACTGTTTTGAATCATAGATGTGGTTTATAATTTTCTCCTGTAAGCTGACTTGAAGTAATTGTTGCTATAATTTAGCATGCTCCATTTTTCCCCTTCCTATAGGTGTATAAAAATTTTCTAAGTTCTCTCCCTACCGCTGAAGTATTTTCCCAGTAACAAAATTCTAGTTCGTGCATAAGTTTACCCACCCATAGCTATACTTCGTGAATTTCCATTCCTGAAATCTGTTTAGCATATTCCTTGTTCTTATTCTCCCATTAGACTCATAAATGGTTGCCCTGATTTACTTTTTGTATGGTTATGTGATCTTCATAATCTTGATCGTTGACTGTCTCTTGGTCGTGAACTGTTTGCTGTCAGAATCGGAAATCTAGATAAAACTTTTAAAACTTCCCAGTAGTCTGTGGTTATTTGATGAATACAAAGAAATAAAGTCGATATTGTATTTTGCCTGCTTTTCTTTTACAGCTAGCTCCCTGATCCATTGTGGTCATAGGTACCCGTAACGGTGGATTGGTATGTCGGGTACACTAGAAATAAATAGGAAGGAATCAGGGTTACTGGCAGTAGAGTGTTAGGTCACCTGATCAAGGTATATGATAAATTGGAAATATATGGGCCTGGTACATGTAATGGTGAAATTATTTGGCCGGGTGACCTGCGATCTCTATCACTTTGAACAAAATAACAAGAAATATTACAGCTATTTTTACCCACGTGCACCCTTGAGAATGAGATAGGGTCGTTCAGAACTTCCGGACAACAGTACACAGGGGAAAAGACTTTTCAAACAAAACTATGGTGCAATAAATGATGAGTGTCCTACATATTTTAGGACAGGGCACACCTATTTGATGTACAAATAGAACTAGCTAACATAAGTATTCCAGAAGGCAGTGGTCATATTCTGTTTGACTAAGATAAGCAAGGCATGCGTTCCAGCCTGCTGCTGTGTAGATTCAAGTGATGCATTTCTGCTGTCATGTGCATCTCTCCCTCATTGATTAGTATGCAGAACCAAAAGAATATAGCTTTTCTGTGCTGAGCACTTAAAATATAGATGAGATAAGAATTCTCGTCCACGTGTTTGTGAAGCGCGACATTCACTTTCCTAGAGTTTCTTGGCGCTGTAGGGAATACTACTTTCAAAGTTCGTTAACAAGAATGTCTGCTGAGGATATGAAAAGATTTTTATTTTTTGCTGGGTCTGATGTGATCACATTCTGAGCGAATATCACGCCCTTGTTTCCACATCTTTTTGGACCTTGTTTTTGGGACTTCAATCAGGAGACAAGTTGCAGGACATACACAACAGTGCTGTCTGTACCACATACAGCACAGCACCTATGCCATACAAAATATAGTACATCACTCCAGCTATACGACATACACTGCACTGTTACCACATATATCGCAGCACTGCATCTGTATGAGGTACTGTACACCACAATACGTATAAGGCATTGTGCGGCACTGCATTCTCAACTGCATACAGCACTTTTTTTCGCGACGTACAGGCAAGTTGTGGCTACACAACAAACAGCACAGCACTACGGGTGTACCACGCACGCTGCATCTATAGACATTGCATTTATACGCCATACATCATCATGTAGAAGCAATCTAGTATTGTTCTTCCTCCACATCATACGTCGCAACACTGCATCTATTCTACACCACATACAGTACAGCCCTGCCAGTATATGGTATGCAGTACGGCACGGCACGGCACCTGTACAGTGCAGTACAATATAAATACGCCATATAATGCAGCACAGCGACTATATGATAAGGTGCAGCACTTGATGTAAACGGTGCACAGCACTTCACTACATCTATATACCAACCATCACGAGGCGGCCTACCCAACACAGCACTGTCAACACGACACACAATGCCCTTTGGAGCTGTAGAACACACAGCACAGCAGTGCAGTCATACGAACAACAGCAGGACAGCAGCACAACCGAGCACCGCCAATGGGGTGCACAGCACTTCACTACATCTATATAACAACCATCACGAGGCGTCCTACCCAACACAGCACTGTGGACACGATACACAATGCGCTTTGGAGCTGTAGGACACACAGCACAGCAGTGCAGTCATACGAACAACAGCAGGACAGCAGCACAACCGAGCACCGCCAATGGACTACACCCAACCGCACCGTAGCAATACAACATACTAATACCATGTGCTCTTTCTGATCCTAGACTGTGACTGCAAGGCGCACTACGGGTGGCAGTAGTGTAACATGCCAAACTGAACAACGTGCCAGAGGTGCAACAAGCCCAACATGCGACATGCAAGAGCTAGAACATGCTAGGGGTGCACCGTGACAGCGGTGGATGGCATCATGCCAAGGGGATAACACGTAACACGCCAGAAGTGCTCAGATGGATAGGGTGCGTGAAGTGGGTGCGGAGCCAAGTGAAGGTGGGTGTGATGCAAGGGACGGCTGTGCTTCTGAGTGAGAGCAATGCAGGGGTGGTCTCTTCACCTCGCGCCTCTTTGGGCACTTGACACGGCCCAGCTCCCCAAAATCCAGCATCCCCGAAACATGGCACGTTGTGAATCATTAAAGAAAGAATGTGAGAATGAGACAGCGTCAGAGCCGAGCTCAGTGGAGACACACAGCAGACAGGCAGTTCCTGCAGACGACATACGACGTCCCTTTTGGGGAGGGGGGCAGGTGAGGGCCCAAAGCCCTTGCTCTCCTCTACCGGGTGCACTGTGGCCAGGGGTCGGCAGAGGCGCGCCTTGCATTGCAGATTGCACTACCGGAGAAACAACAGTAAAGAAATAACGAGACCGATGCACCGTCGCATTCCCTGCTCGCTCCCCACGGCTGTGCCCTCTGCCGAAACAAGCGTTTGGGTTTAAGTGCCTCCGTCACAGCTGATTACAAAACTATCTGCCAGGGCTACAAAATATTCACGTCTCGACAGTCCTTCCACCCTGCTCAGCACTAAATGAAACCTCTAATGCTTTCCGCATTCACAACTGTAAACAACGGTTACCTCATGTCCTCTGTAGACGGCCACCAAGCTCCGAAAATTTCGGAATCGGGGGCGTGTTTTTGGCGTTCTGAGTGACAGATGGCGTCACAGGTCGAAAGAATGCCCCCCCCCCCCCCTGAATCCGAAAGAGACGGGGCTTGAACTGAGTGATGCCCCTCTCATCCAATGGCTGGCCTCCGTTTAGGGTCCCAGCCAATGGAAGAGAGAGGCGGGTTCAGCCTTCGGTTCTCGACCTAAAAAATAGGTTACACATTTCAAGTCTGAAACCACAGGCACACGTAACCCTCCTTAAACTATGTATGCTTTGTAAAGTGTGAACATGGCTTTTTAAAAAAAAGAATATAACACTTGTATAGATCATAGATGTCTTATTAGTCCAGAATTTATTACGGTGAGAGTGAGACATCACATACAACAATATTATTAATTATTAAGCATTATGGCAGTTGTGTACTGCACTATAGAATAACTCAATATAGGAAAACAAATGCCTTTGCTGGATTATTGCACATAACAAGTTATTATTAAAAATTCAAACACTATAGTGAGGAATTGGAGTGTGTTATAAGGTATGGTGGTGCAACGTCACAGTGTAATACACTTACCAACCCCTTTAGGAGCCTTACGTTTCAATTGTCAATCCTTCAGCTAAACCCTGGGTACCTGTGTCTCTGGAGAGCAAGGCTTACAGAAAGGAACAAGTGTAAAACATTTAAACAGCACCAAAACAATTGAAGAAATTGACAATACACCAAGGAAACCCAACACCAGTTTGTAGAAATAGACTTTATTTTATGTATTTGTAGACACCACAATGAAAAAGATCGACCAGAGAGTTCTGGAGATATCGACTTAAAAGTTATTGTAAATTAAAGCATTTCACTTCAATGCCAATGAGCACTGGCAAATTCAACTAATTTTCAGCAAAAACTTGGACTAGCTGAAATGCGCTCATTTAGAGTCACTTTAGGTGACCAACTCCAGTAGGGAGCAAGTCAGGGGGGCCAACAAGGTCCTCAGACTCAGTTACCTCTACAGGTGAAGCAGTCTCCAGGCACTTTATCCCCATTGCAAAGGATCCCTATGGAAGTGGTGGTACTGATGCAAGGGATGAAGGATGCCGAAGATGCTTAAGGATGATGTGGATACGGTGCGGTCAATGGGGGGGTTCCCGTGGCTACTCCTTGATTCACAAAGGGTGTGAGGCAATCTTGGTCAGAGGGTCGATGTCCCTTGAGGTCCTCTTGGGGCTCGCGAATGTCCAGTCACCACTTTTTCTATCAGTCACTTAGTATAGCGTTCACAGACAAATCCTTCCCTGGGTGATAACTGAGCTTTTGGGTGACCAAGCTGCATTCCGATGTGTCTCCTGGGCCCAATGAACTCTGGTGCAACTTTGAGTGTCAGGTACTGTTCTTTGGTGTTGTATGGTGGTGTTTGGAGGTGGCTTAAAAATTCTGGGCTACCACCTTGCCCCTGTGGGCTTCTCAGCTATTGTGTCCCTGTGCTGTGAACAGGAGGCCAGATTGGGTAACAATATATCAAGTTAAACCTAAAAGTGGAAAGCAGGTTGTTTTGTTAGCTTTCTGCACTCTCCCAAAGCACCATTCAAGTCAGTGGATGTGCAGAATAACATGGAGAATTTTAACAAAAGAGTATATGCCTTCATATGCTATATCCCAATTTCGTACATATACAAAGAGAAAACATCTGTATCCATGTTATTTCTTAAAAACTGTAAAAAAAAGGAAAAACTTCAAGCAATGGAAAAGCCAACTGATCTGACTTGCAATTTGAGCCCTGACAAAAACATTTTTAAAAGCCTTATATAACGCAAAAGCAAAAGAAAAATTGATTACTTTGTGCATATAATGTCTTTATGAGATAACATGGGATGATTCAGCATACTTTTGAAATGTAAACCAGTCCCTCATGCATTGCAATGGAAAGCATCCATAGGAGGTGAAACAGCCAATCAAATGAAATGAAAAAGAAACCCTCGAGTGGGTGGAACCACAGCCCACCCTTTGTACATTTTAAAGACTGGATGACAAAATGTCTACTTAAAAATTGGAAAACATGTAGTTTTATTAGCTTCCAGTGTTTCCAAAGTGGGTCAAGCCAGTGGATGTGCATTATAACATGGAGGGCCAGAATATGATGTCAGGTGGACAGCCACAGACAGGCCGTCGGTGTTGGTCCACCTGACATCTAAGTAAGGCAGCGGTCCGGCCGCTAAATTATGATACCAGCGGTCAGAGTGCAGCGGGCGGGGAAAAGACCGACATCTCTGACAGGCTCAAGGAGCCCGTCGGAGCGACAGTCGGAGCCTTAACCCTACAATAGTGGCGGTGCCTGCGGAGACACCGCCGTAGGGATTAGGATGTCAGTTTCCGACAGCCTTTTCATGGTGGTCAGCCCACCATCAAAAGGCTGTTGGAAATAGACTTTGAAGGCATATACTCTTTTGTTAAAATTCTCCATGTTATTCTGCACATCCACTGACTTGAATGCTGCTTTGGGAGAGTGCAGAAAGCTAACAAAACAACCTGCTTTCCACTTTTAGATTTAACTTGATATATTGTTACCCACTCTGGCCTCCTGTTCACAGCACAGGGGCACAGGGACACAATAGCTGAGAAGCCTGCAGGGGCATAGTGGTAGCCCAGAATTTTTAAGCCGCCTCCAAACGCCACTGTACAACACCAAAGAACAGTACCTGACACTCAAAGTTGCACCAGAGTTCATTGGGCCCAGGAGACTCATCGGAATGCAGCTTGGTCACCCAAAAGCTCAGTTATCACCCAGGGAAGGATTTGTCTGTGACCGCTATACTAAGTGACTGATAGAAAAAGTGGTGACTGGACTTTCGCGAGCCCCAAGAGGACCTCAAGGGACATCAACCCTCTGACCAAGATCGCCTCACACCCTTTGTGAATCAAGGAGTAGCCACGGGAAGACCCCCGTCGACCGCACCATATCCACAGTATCCTTGAGCATCTTCGGCATCCTTCATCCCTTGCATCAGTACCACTTCCATAGGGATCCATTGCAATGGGGATAAAGTGCCTGGAGACTGCTTCACCTGTAGAGGTAACTGAGTCTGAGGACCTTGTTGGTCGCCCTGACTTTGCTCCCTACTGGAGTTGGTCACCTAAAGTGACTCTAAATGAGCGCATTACAGCTAGTAGGGCACCTATGCCCTGCAGGCCTCCGCAATGTGGCCTGGAGTATAATAATCCATGCATTGTATGCCAGGCACCACATGGTGCCTGACACATGGTGCATGGGTGTTTAAAAACATCCCTTTTCACATTGCCGCTTGTGCTACTGCCCTTTTCTGGCCCGCAGCACAAACTGCAATAGAAAAAGAAATGTTTCCGACTGACTACAGTGCGGTCACATTCTAATCTGGCGGGTGGGACCTCTGACTACTTGTCGGGCGGTCCCACTCCCGCTTCGACGGCGGGCCCATGCCCAGAGAGTTAAAAAAAAAGAGTATATGCCTTCATATGTAATGGGCACTACAGTCATCCCAATATATTACAATCATGGCCAGTAGACTTATGCACCAACAGTGTTGTTAGCATATTTATTGATTTTCTGCACCTGACACATAATCTATCATCTTCTGCATAGATTGCAGATTTTAACAAAAAGGTTGTTTCAAGCTCAAATGAATCTGAAGTTACTAAAAACAATATAGCAGATATTTCTGTGTAGCGGCAAGCCCTTTAATGCTCAAGCAGGTTGCTGTATTTATGTGTTACATCGATGCTAATGAGGTGAATCATTTGCCTGTACAGTGCTAATGTGAAGAAATGACAAAATAGTGAAGTATCACTGCTTTAAAATATGATGCATTATGTCACATTGTTTGCCTTTATTGCCACATAAATGTTCAACAGACTAAGCACAAGTCAATGCCTCATGCTCTACTGAGCAATATTTACACTCAGTTCTGTCAAAGGTCAAGATGCGAAAGCAATGGTATGTTCACATTTCCTTTAGTTTGTCTCAAAACACACTAAACCCTATTGAACTGGCATCCACAGTAACGAAACTCAATGCATCATTTGAAAAAGGAGACATGGGTTGCAAATCTATGATTTCTTTTTTTTAAGCTTTGCAAATGCTTTATTTTCTTCTTGCAACCATTCAAATTGTGCTCCCTACTTGAGTAGTGAGCGTAAAGGTACTGCAATTTCTGAAACATTTTTGACAAATCTAGAATAGTACTCACATAAACCTAAAAATTATCGGAGTTGATCTTTGTTGCTTTGCTCAACAATGTCTCGAATAGGTTTGAGTGAATCTTTTTTCGGTGCAATACCTTTCCCAGAAATGGTGTGACCTAAATATTCCACTACTGTGGCAAGAAACTTGCATTTATCTCAATGAACTGTCATCCCCCTTTCATTCAAAATAGACATACCTTTATCAAGAGTATGATAATGTTGATCTTCAGAATTAGTGTGAACCAAAATATCATCTTGAAATGCCACCACATTATAAGTATTTTTTAACAGGTAAAACGTGAGCTTCTAAAATACTGATGTGGCAGATGCCAGGTCAAAAGGCATGTGTGTATATCTGAATGCACTATCTGGTGTGATGAAAGAAGCAATAAAATGACCATCGGTCATCAATTCAATTTGATGATATGCCGCCTTTGAATCAATAATCGAAAAAAGTTTTGCACCATCCAATGTCGCTAATAACTCTTAAATGCGCAGCAGGGGATGACAAACCACCAAAATTTGTTTATTGACTGATCTTAAATCCACACACATTTACCTCCCTCATTGAGGGAAGCTGTCATCCTGTCGCTTTTAAAGCAAGGAAGGAGCCTGAACTTTGTGATTCGTATAGACCTCTCTCGCTACTTAACTGTCATGTTAAGATATTGGCCAAACTTATCACAATGAGGCTAAGCCTATTGATGGCAAACCTGATACTGCCAGATCAAGAGAAGTGTGGAGAAGTGTGGCTCATCGATTAGAGCGGCAGACCCTGAGGCAGAGGTCTGGCCCAGGACCAGGGTTCAATTCCTGACGCGGCAGGGTCTTGGGCTCAATGTCCACGGACTCGATAATTCTCGCCTAGGTGCCTACTCTAATCATGGGTCCCACTCTGCAACTCTGGGCAATAGCTTGCTTAATCTCCACAATGGCCCCGAAAGCGCTAGGGTGCCTGGCCTCACCTTGGGGGTGCCCAGTAGGGGGCATCTCACAGGGAAAGCCAGGAAGGGTTCCACAGCGGTATACAGCGCCAGGATGCCTGAAAGGTGATAGTGTGCTTTACATGTATACACATATTTACAATCAGGATTTGTGCCCGGAAGGGCTACGTCCCACAATCTCAGGACGCTCTTTTCTGTATTGAACAATGCGTCTCCGGACCTCCCCTAGCTGCAATTTTTTTAGACACCACTAAGGCATTCGACTCTATAGAGTGGGATTATATATTTGGGGTGATGCTGAGAATGGGGTTCCCGCCATTGTTTCTGTCATGGATTAAATTACTGTACACCTTGCCAGTAGCGAAGGTTCTTATTAACGGCAATACTTCACGAACTTTCAGTATAACGAGGGGGACTCTGCAGGGGTGTCCTCTTTCACCATTATTGTTTGCCATTGCTGTAGAACCGCTTGCAGCAAAACTACGCCAACATCACAAAGATAGGGCCCTTAGGTGTAATCAGCGTCGGATACTAATATCTCCCTATGCAGATGATATTACCCTATATGTACGTGATCCTCAGCACAACCTTAACCCGGTGCTGCGGGAGTTCATAGTGTTTGGAAGACTCTTGGTAGTCCAAATAAATTGGGGGAAGTCCAGTTGTTTTCCGCTTACTGAGGCTACGGGGCGCTTCTCGATTGACTATCCCCTGGAGTGGTGTGATGATGACCTGAAATATCTAGGAAGTAGAATCACTAGAGATAGGGATGCGCTCCTGAGGCTGAACTATGGGACGGCTGTGACTCGTATTACAGAGACGTTACACGATGGGTGGCATTACCTCTATCCATGGCGGGGCGAGCATCATTGATAAAAATGGTGGTACTCCCTCAACTGCTTTATTTATTTTTGAACATACCCTATTTTCCTGGCGGGCATTTCTTTAAAACAATTAAGCTGGAGATGATTCGCTTAGTGTGCGGGGCAAACAAGCTAGATTACAGTGGGAGGTGATGACGCGCCTGTACGCGAAAGGTGGATTTGGAATACTGTATTTTGAGTTGTATTTTCCTGCGGCGCAAGCCCACTATGCATGGTTTTGGGTGAAGCAACCCAAATATATGCCGCAAGTAGCAGCTGCACATTGGCTGGCACACCCTGTACCATTGGAGGGGGCGCTCTTCCTCCCGATAGGGGACAAAGATAGATGGCCTGATGCCTTGGCGTGCACGATAACAGCTTGGCGCAGAATCAGGCGCCTGCTGGATGTGCCTTTTCTATATTCGCCATTGCTACCCCTAATCTATCATCCGGCTATGCCACTGCTGCAAAAAACGGTATTTCATACATTTAAAAGCCGGGCCCAAATTGTTAATTGGGGGACTTGTATGTAGAAGGCCGCTTTCGTACCCTTGACCAGATGTTATCAGACACACAGAGGACGGTGCTGGACGTGTTTTCGTACATCAGATTAAGGCAGGGCATAAGGTCGATCACTCCTGCATTCCCAGAGGAACCCAGGGCGCTAGCCCCCATGCAGCACATACTAGGCACAAATACGGCAAGTAAACTGGTATCCCGGATATATAATATGATACATACACAGAGGGAGCTTCTGGCTACACAGTCGCGTGTACGGTGGGAGAAGGAACTAGGAATTGCCATGACGGATGAACAATGGGAGGACTGTTGCCTACAAACTGAGAGAGTATCCGCGAGTAGTAGACTACGTATCATACATTACAAGTTCTTACACAGACTTTACTACACCCCGGCTAAAATGTACAAATATAAATTTAGAGATAATGACAGCTGTGACAGATGTCATGCGGAGAGGGCGAGGTTCCTGCACCTGGTATGGGAATGTCCAGGAGTTAGAGATTATTGGACACAGGTTTTTAATGCTTTACAGACTATGATTGCCACCCCATTGGCACAGGCTCCGCTGTTGGCCCTGCTGGGTTATGTGAAGCCACTCTTTTATTGTCAAGAGTAGAAGTGGTAGGTTGTTCAAGTTGTGTTCCTTTCTGTTCTTCTACCGATGTATCTTGGGTTGAGCTTGATGGGGATCCCAAGGTTGGTGTTCCCGGTACTCCTCCTTGTTCTCAAGATGATCTCCCCGGAGGCTCATAGGATGGAAAAAGAGGGAGCCGTCAGATAGGGGTTTTGATTATGTACATTTGTTTTTATACCCGTCACCACACCTTCTAGTGTTGGGGCTTGATTCTCTTGTGCTGGTTGGGGTAGGGGAAGGGGTTGTTATCAAGTGCCTAGGGATTTTGGTAGTGCTCGGTTCAAAAACGTATTGCTGTGCAAATGCCACAAAAAAATAACAGGAAGCTGTTCAGCTGGGGCACTTATTTGGGATATCACAGGGCTCACCACTCATGGGCGCTGAAAAGCGAGGCTTCCCGCCCCTTACCCGTAACCCACCCCGTTTTCACCACCCGCTTCCCTTAACCCCAATCCCTGGTCCCTCTAGATCAGAGGTCTTCAATCTGTGGGGCGCGACCCCCAGGGGGGCCGTGAAGGCATGGGAAGGGGGTCGCACTCTTCATTTGGTAAAAGAAAACATTGCAGACAGTCACCGGTATTTAAAATGTTTTCCCTGGGGTGTTATTCAGGGAATCTCCTGTGCTGGTAAATGGAAGTCAGACAGACAGCTAAACATGCCTTTCTACCAGTATGTTGCTGGTCTGAAAGAAATGCAAATGTGCACAACGAGTTAATCTGCACATCAAAAGGATTTGCAGATTAACTTGTTGTGCATATTTGCATTTCTTTCAGGCCAGCAGCACACTGGTAGAAAGGTGTATTTAGCTGTCTGCCTGGCTTTGATTTCTCAGGACAGGAGAGTGTTGTTGCAGTTAATTGGTCAAATCACTTGAAGCTTTTTGAGTGTTAGTGCCCAGAGTTTACTGACCTTTGAAGTGCTTGCTTTTAATTGTCATTGTTTTTACTTAGGGCTTACTATCCCTGAGAAATGTGTTGAAGGGTAATTATGTAAAAAAATTGCATTTCATTGGGTCTGGATTTAAAAAAATCTATGGGTCTCCTTTACAATGAAATGGTGTAGCGCAGCTCCGCAAGTATGTTTGCTGCGCTGCCCTATGCCTAATCAAAAGGGCAGGAATGGACTGTATTTATAAGATAACGTGCACTCCAGTCCTTTCTGCCAGCACACAATTTGGTACCTAGAGCCAATGCAGACACCCTTGCACCATGGTGCAAGGGTGTCTGCATTGTTGGCAGGATTGTTTTTGTGCAAGAAGACACGCCTTCCTGCGCAAAAACAACCCATGGAGGCCTTTTCCTCTTTCTATGAGTGCTACATATAGAAATTGGAATCAATTGAGAAGAAATAAAATATTTCTCCTCGTTACACATCCCCTGGGGCAGCGTACAGTTTTGACGCATCCTCAGGTTTACAGATCCTTGTAAATCTGGGAATGTGCCAAAACCCCAGGGAAAACCCATTGCAATGTCCCTGGAATGCGCCCCCCTTATGCAGTGTAAAGCAATGCACCGACTTGTGCTGCTTTGCCTTACACCATATCTAGGAGGCCATTAAAAGCCACGCTAAGTGGCTGCCTGATCTCGTAGATATGGGCTGCTCTCTGCGCAACCAGAGTGTCATACAAAATGTCACACCGGCAGTGCAAAGGACTTATAAATAAGACCCTATATTTTGGAAGCAGCCCGTATATTTTTGAAGCACCATTTTATCGTAAAACATTTTGCGCATTTTGTAGCGTCCTATCTTATACTGTGTGTGCTGCAGGTAAAAAATTGACTTACATATTCACAGTGCTTTCTTTTCACAGGCTATGACCTTATAGCACTAAAAATACACAAGTCACAATTCTCCACTGCACCAACCACGAGTTAATTCTGTGGCTCTCTGGTTCAACACAGACTTTTGTAGCGCATTAACTAATAGAGGTTTCATAATTTATTATAGTGCATTTCCCACTGAATAACACCTTTTTAAAATGTATTCGATATTCATGGAAACTGCCTGTTATTTTATATGTAGCTACCTGATGGTGAAAGACTTAAAAAACGCACATATGTTTTAATTATGATGAAGGATGTTCAGTACATCTGGTTACATGCAGCTGTAAATGCCAAACCGTCAGCATCCCATGAAATATAGTAGGGTTTTCCTCTAATGCTGTGCAATAAAGTTGCACCCCATGTATTACAGCTATTATACCAAGGGCCATTGGCATTACGTGATTGTGCGGCAGCAGCGATTCTAGCATAATACAGATTTGCTGCGTTTGCCACATAATCCATCATCTGCTGCATAACTGCTGATTTTAACAACAAAATAATGTATTTACTCAAAAGGTTTAAATGTTACTAAAATGCAGCAACAGGTGTTGCCGCTCTGTAGAAGGCCCTCTGTAAAGCTGTACTGGTCATCGTTTTGTTGCTTATTGCTATACTTGGGTGTGAAACTGGTACTAACGAGGTGCAACCACAGATTCACCGTTTCTCTGGAGAACACTTATGGTTGTCAATGATAAGGACTACCAGGTTCTAGAAGTTTTTGTCGAGAGGGGGTCCTTACGCCTAAAAATTTCTGATGGGGGGTCTCGGCATCAAAAAGTTTGAAGACCACTGCTCTAGATGCTCTCACTCACCGGCTCGTTGCGGCCGCTCCCCATCATCCTCCAGAGGGCACCACCAATCCTGGCACCACCTCTCGTCCAGTTCCGCCTCTTCTCCTTTCAGTCCCGCATCTTCTTCTTTCAGTCCCTCCTCTTCTCCGTCCACGTCATCCTCGTTCCTGAGTTCTCCTTCAGTTCTCCGCCCACAGGGTCCGTCTTCGTTCTTCCGCTCTTCTGACTTTCTTCCTGTTGCCAGCGCGCCACCGGTCTGAGACGCCTCCCTTTGAATACCACCTGATTTAATTGGATCGCGGTAAATACATCCGGAGTCGTTCCCTCCCACTTCCGGGTCTCCGTCGGCATCTCACTGTGGAGAGACAAGAGAGGGGTATGGTTTTTGTAGTCCTCTGACATTGTCCTGGCCGTTGAAAGAATGTTGTTTTGTAAAGTCCCCCCACAGCGACACCCCGGTCAGTCATTCCTGCGTTTTCTTACAATGATATATGCATGACTTGTGTTTTGTTCCAGCTCCATTCATACTACGGTGGCAAAGGTCCATCTCACCTGTCAATTGTAATCTGGATTAACGAAAGGTCAAAATCTGTAAGTCTGGGTGTTTAGTCCTAAATACCATTTGGCCAATCCTTTAGGTACTAGGAGTTGTATCAATTCCTGCGCTAGTGTACCAGGTTCTTAGCATTCTAACTAACATGAGTTGCTATTGCAAATTGGTGGTATGAATTATTATCACATTTCAGAGCATAAAAGTCTAATTCAGTCCGATCGGATTCAAACCTGTTTGTTGCACAAGGGTTAACTAAAGGGCCTACCTCACATTTGAAATGCATACACTATTTCACCTTAATATCTGTTTGTTTTCACATACAAATGTAAAAGAACTGCGCTAATATGGTGGCAACACCATTCAGTGCATCACATGCATTAACCCGCTGAGTGTCCTAAGTGAACATGTTGAAAGGTGTCTGCCACCAGGCTTGACATTTTAAGGATCCATGTGCATTTTAACAACAAACTTCCTGATAGCATGCTTTCAAAACATTAAAGAACTTGTGGGAGGCTGGTTTAGAATATGGTGCACACTTATTTAAGTGAAGCCCCTTACACTAATCCAGACAACCATTATGGTGATTATAGTGGTCTTCAATAACCTTTGAAAGCTCTCAAAGTGCTAGCCGTGAAGAGCATCCTTCAGGCTTATCTTGAAGGAGTGCCAAGCAGCTTGTTTTACCAGGTTTATCATGTAGTGTAGGTTAAACGAAAAGCAACCACACAATGTATATATAAAAATATGTCTATTTATTACACAACACTGACTAACACATTTGTATATCTCCTACGCGGAGATATAAACACAGATACACAATAATACTTCAATTGTAAACAGGTATGTATGCACCAAAGTCGGGACTTGGACCAGGAGACTCAGAAGATCTGGGGACACAAGGAACCACCTAAGATAAGTACCCAGGAACCCCAAGGAGGCAGTGTGCAGAGTGAAAACACAGCTGCGTGTCCAATAGGAGTCTACGAGAACGTCGGAGTTGCAGTTTTGGAGAGAAAGGACCCTTCTCAGTAGACCCTGAAGAAACCTCATGGAAGACAGAAGGTTGGAGAGTCACCCCACCCGTGCATACCCCATGAACTAGGATACCGACAGCAGGGTGCATAGGTGCAAAGAAATGTCGGAAACCACTGTAGACTACAATGGAGGACTTCAGGAAAGATGCCGCTGGAGAAGACTGTTGTTTAAAAAGAAATGAGGACCCAAGAAGGTAAGCAAGGACCTTGGGTATCAGTTTTTTAAAAGAACAGTGGTCCTTGATGAGGAACTAATGTAAATAAATAATCTATATAGACTTGAATCAGTGCTATATTATTACTGTCCAGCCGGACAGTAAAATTTAATGACTAACAAAATTGTAGATCTAACGAGAAACAATAAAGTGGGACACACTCCTGCGTCCTACATCAAAACATATAAAGTCAAGAAAACATTCATGCAGGGCAAGAAGGGCTTGTTTGCAATGTGGACAGTTAAACAAGCAAGATAAAAATGACAACCGTTACACTACAATATCGATTAGGATTGTGTGCACGGTGTTCCAGCAAGTCGACGATGTTTCGATCCTACTACAACAATATTAGGATCATCATCAGGACAATTTTATACAAGCCTGAAGAGCATGGAGCCTGCAAAACAATTGAGAGAATGCGGGAATGTTGTTGACAATGTTCAGCATAGCGGTTTCGGTACTACAGCCTTTCCTGAAACTAGATTGAAATGAGTTAAGTAAGTTGCATTTTCCCATGTGGCTTTCGAGTTGATGTGAGACACATTTCTCCATGGTTATGGCTAGGAGTGGGAATTTAGAGATGGGACGGAGGTTATTAGGATCATTAGGGTCAGCCTTTAGGTTTTTAAGAATGGGAGTGATTTGCCCATGTTGAAGGGAGTCAGGGACACACCCAGAGGCAAAGGATGTGTTAATAATCAATGGAGGCGGAGCTCAAAAAAGCAGCTGAAGACCCTTGTATTACTAAGAGCACTCCAGTTCTGGAAAAGCCCAAAAATAATGTGGGATGGTCAGAATTCAAGCCTATCTGTGATCTAGACATTGCAAAGATCATCCTGATCATTAAACCAAACAATCACTACAACGATCCTTTACCTGCAAAGTCTTGGTCTTCAATAAATTAATTGCTCATTCTCTCATGGACAAAGATCATCAATGTGTGACTGGCACAAGGCTCAATGCCGGACTGCCTAAAAACAGGGCAAGTCACCCCAATCTTTAAAAAAACAACAGAGAACCCTTCTGACCCCAACAATTTTAGACCAGTAACAAACATCCCCATGCTAGCCAAAGTCCTGGAAAAATGCTTACAACAACAATTGAGCCATCATATCTCTGAATTCAACTGCTAAATGACTGCCAATCATGTTTTAGACCAAACCATATTACTGAAACAACAATTCTGCACATCGTGGATGATGCTCTACTAGCCCTTGACCACAACAAAACCTATCTCTTAATCCTGCTCAACTTCTCTTCGGCAATCGACACAGTGAATCATGCCAAAATACTTGATTGCATGAAAAATAGGATGGGTTTAGAAGGTACAGTCCTGAAATGGTTTAGACCTTTCCTAGAGAATAGAATCCAAACATTTACAGTTTCCAAACACTATCAGCTTCATCCAGAAATGTGATCGGGGTGCCCCAGGGCTCAACACTATCACCCGCACTATTCAATTTGTACGTAGAGCCACTCAGAGAAACATTACAATGAGCTAACATCTCTTTCCACATGTACACAGATGACACACAGCTGTACATCAAGATTACATTGACAGAAGAAATAGATATTATGAACCAAGCTCTAAAGAGTACCATCCATTGGCTAACCAGTAATCACTTAAAGCTTAACCCTCATAAAAGCGAATTCCTGATGATTCACCCACAGAAAAGCGCCACAAACGACCTAGAGTGGGCCAAGCTGATCACAGCACTAAACTGTATGCCGAGGATTGTTGATTCTACCTAATCCTTGTGAATTATACTAGACAAAAATCTGAATATGCTGTTGCATATCAACACAATGGCAAAAAATGCCCAGTTCCTCCTAAGCTACCTTAGAAAACTGAAACCCTTCCTAAATAAGACAGACTTTAAAACTGCAGTCCAGGCACTAGAAATTTCAAGGATCAAGTACGGTTGCACAACCCTAGCTGGTATCCCCATGATTTCAACAGCCCCACTGAAAGCCTGTCTCAAGGCGGCCGCAAGACTTATAACGGGCTCCAAGAAATTCAATCACATTCCCCCCTTATCTGAAACCACTTAGCTGGTTGCCTTATGAAGCAAGAATACAACTGAAAATGGCAAGTATTCCCCATAAAGCGATACATTGGAAAACACCAGCATACCTAGCCCAGAAAATAACATTATCAGGAGGATGCTTCCTATCATGGAGTCAGGGTGATCTACTACTGAAACCGGCCCGTTTCTGTAAGAAAAGAACTTATGACCGAGCGTTCTTTGATGCAGCGCCTAGAATTTGGAACACTCTCCCCCCTAACATTAGAAGAATTTCGTCAATCTCCGCTTTCAAAAAGGAAGCCAAATCTTTTTGCATGAGTAAATACCTAGCATAATCGCAACAGATTCATCAATTTCATGGATCCCCATGATCATATGCATGCTACCTCTCACTGAACATTAACCTCTTCGGGGTACTGTATTTATGTGTTTTTGGTTTTTGTTGTAAGCATCATTGTTTTTGCAAATAGTGTACAACTACTGATGACTTGGTAACAAAATTGTTGATAGATATATTAATGTAAAGCGCTCTGATAGCCCACTCAGGGTCATGTCCGCGCTCTATAAAACACCAAAAATAAAATGAAATAAATAAAAATAAAAATAATCTTTGTCCAACATGGGGCAATGATGTGGTTATGGTTATGTACTAGCTCTGTCAGGAGTGGGTCTTTGGTATGCAAGGTCGGCTTTAATTTTGCAATGATGTGAAAGACTTTGAGCTCCGTCATGGGTTTGAGATTAGTCCAGGTGGGGTTATTTTTCAATTGTGTGTTGGAAAGGATATCGCCAGAACCAGTTGGAGTAGAATGGTGAAGGACAGGATTAGGAGGATGGGTAGATGCGGAGAAAGGGGGGATGTCAAGAGAAATTTGGGGGCTGGGCAAGGCCAATATTTGCGGGAAGGATTGATCAATACATGCATTTTTTTCCATGAAGAAGTTGGCAATTTCTTCACATTTTTAGTCAGAGGCTGTTCAGGAGGGGCAGATGAAGTTTGTCTTCTGACAATGTTAAAGAGTTCTCTGGGCATATTTTTAGCACGACAAAAATTAAAAAGCTCCCTTTCCCTGCAGGGAAAGGGAGCTCTTTAATTTTTGTTGTATTATACACCCCCTCCCTTTTCCAGTTGAAAAAGGGTACCTCCTCCTTGTTTTTAATCATATTTTTAGCACAAACCAATTGGAAATGAAAGAAAGATGCTTTTTTTCATGAAAATGTGCTTCTTGTATATTGATCTGAGGAGGGCTAAATGAGAAGGCGAGGGGTGTTGTCTCCATGTTCTTTCTGCAAGTCAATCAATCAATCAATCACGACATTTTTAGAGCGCACTACTCACCCGTGGGGTCTCAAGGCGCTGGGGGGGGGGGTGTGCCGTTACTGCTCGAACAGCCAGGTCTTGAGCTTCTTCCTGAAGGCGAAGTGGTCTTGGGTCAGGCGCAGGTCCGTCGGGAGGGAGTTCCAGGTCTTGGCGGCCAGGTGGGAGAAGGACCTTCCTCCTGTTGTCGCTCTTCGGATGCGGGGGACTGCGGCGAGGGCGAGGCTGGTTGATCTGAGGTGGCGCTTGGGAGCGTAGAAGTTGATTCGGTTGTTGAGGTAGCTCGGGCCTTGGTCGTGTAGGGCTTTGTGTGCGTGGGTGAGGAGACGGAATGTGATTCTTTTCTTGATGGGGAGCCAGTGCAGGTCTCTCAGATGTCCGGAGATGTGGCTGTTTCGTGGGAGGTCGAGGATGAGTCTGGCTGAGGCGTTCTGGACCCGCTGGAGTCTCTTCTGGAGCTTGGCGGTGGTTCCGGCGTAGAGAGCGTTGCCGTAGTCCAGTCGGCTGGTGACGAGGGCCTGGGTGACGGTCTTCCTGGTCTCGGTGGGGATCCACCAAAAGATCTTCCGTAGCATGCGTAGGATGTTGAAGCATGATGAGGAGACGGCGTTGACTTGTCTGGTCATGGAGAGGGAGGAGTCCAGGATGAAGCCCAGGTTCCGTGCGTGGTCAGTCGGTTTGGGTGCGGTGCCCAGGGCGGGGGGCCACCAGGAGTCGTCCCAGGCGGAGGGCGAGGAGCCCAGGATGAGGACCTCCGTCTTGTCCGAGTTCAGTTTCAGGCGGCTGATCGTCATCCACTCGGCTACGTCTCTCATTCCTTCGTGCAGGTTGGTTCTGGCGGTGGCGGGGTTGTTGGTCAGGGAGAGGATCAGCTGGGTGTCGTCGGCGTAGGAGATTATGCTGAGGTTGTGTTTGCGTGCGATGGCCGCGAGGGGGCTCATGTAGACGTTGAAGAGGGTGGGACTCAGCGAGGATCCTTGGGGGACGCCGCAGATGACTTCGGTGGCCTCTGACTTGTACGGTGGTAGGCGGACTCTCTGTGTTCTTCCGTCGAGGAAGGAGGTGATCCATTCCAGTGCCTTCTCCTGGATTCCGATGTTGCCGAGGCGCTGTACTAGGGTGCGGTGGCAGACAGTGTCGAACGCCGCGGAGAGGTCAAGGAGGATGAGGGCCGCTGTTTCTCCGTTGTCCATCAGGGTCCGGATGTCGTCGGTGGCCGCGATGAGGGCGGTCTCGGTGCTGTGGTTGGCTCGGAAGCCAGACTGTGAGGGGTCGAGGGATCCATTTGTCTCGAGGAAGGCGGCCAGCTGTTTGTTGACGGTCTTTTCGATGACTTTGGCTGGGAACGGGAGGAGCGAGATGGGACGGTAGTTCTTGAGTTCGGTGGGGTCCGCTGTGGGTTTCTTGAGGAGAGCGCTGAGTTTGGCGTGCTTCCAGCTCTCCGGGAAGGTGGCGGTGTCGAAGGAGGTGTTGATAATGTCCCGCAGGTGGGGTGCGATGACCGCGTCGGCCTTGTTGAAGACGTGGTGAGGGCAGGGGTCGGTTGGAGATCCGGAGTGGATGGAGTTCATTGTGCGGATGGTGTCTTCGGTGCTGATCGGAGTCCAGGTGCGGAGAGTGGTGGTGGGCGGCGTTGCTGTGGTCGTTGTGTGCGATGGTTGAATGCTGAAGCTGTTGTGTATGTCCGCGATCTTGTAGTGGAAGAAGGAGGCGAGGGAGTTGCAGAGGTCTTGCGACGGGGTGATGTCGTTGTTTCCGGCGTTGGGGTTGGAGAGCTCTTTTACGATGCTGAAGAGTTCCTTGCAGTTGTGTGCGTTGTTGTCGAGCCGGTCCTTGTATGCATTTTTCTTGGTGGCGCGGATCAGTTGGTGGTGTTTCCGGGTGGCGAGCTTGAGGGTAGCCATGTTGTCCCTTGTTGGTTCCCTTCTCCACACTTTCTCGAGGGCTCGGCAGTTCTTCTTGGAGCTCTTGAGTTCGTCGGTGAACCATGGGGCTTTTCTGCTGCCGGGTCTGCTGGGCGGCGTCCTCAGAGGGGCGAGTTCGTCCGCGCAGTTGCTGATCCATTTCGTGAGGTTGTCGGCGGCCTGGCTGGGGTTCGTTGAGCCGGCGGGAGGGTGCTGGCTCAGGGAGGCGGTGAGCTGGTCGGCTGTGATCTTGTTCCAGCTTCTTCGGGCAACCTGCTGCTGGTGGTGGTGGATCGTCGTTCTTTTGAAGGTGAAGTGGATGCAGCTGTGGTCCGTCCAGTGGAGTCCTGTTGCGTGGCTGAAGGCGATGTCTTTGCTGGATGAGAAGACGGCGTCGAGTGTGTGTCCAGCGAGGTGGGTGGGGGTGGTCACCAGTTGCTTGAGTCCGAGGTTGGCGAGGTTGTCGAGCAGGGTGATGGTGTTGCGGTCGCTGCTGTTCTCCAGGTGGAAGTTGAGGTCCCCCAGGAGGATGTAGTCGGCGGAGGGGAGGGCATGCGGGCTGATGAAGTCGGCGATGTCCTCGCTGAATCGTGTGCGTGGTCCCGGGGGTTGGTTGATCAGGGTGCCTCTGAGGGTTGTTCTGGGGTCCGTGTGGATCTGGAAGTGAAGGTGTTCGGCGGTGGTAAGGGTGTCGTCTGTGTTGGTCGTGATGCGGATGGTGTTTCTGTGGATGATGGCGAAGTCTAAGTTGTCTTCTTTCATTATTGAGTTCAGGATTGAACCAGGATTTAGAATGGATTGCTCTTGTCACTGCAGCTTTGAGGAACAGGTGATGCTGAGGAAGACCAGGAGCCATGCACGAGCTGTCCCACGTCGTAAGTCGAGAACCAGTTTTCGGTGTCCGGTGGAAACACCAACAAGCCTTAGCAGCTGCAGCAGGTGTGGAAACTGAATCCGGAGCAACATTGGGACCAGTAAGGTCCAAGGGACTCACCACAAGCAGGAGAGTCAGAGCAGGCCCGAGGAAGCAGAGGAGCCCACTGGAGCAGAAGACCCTCAAGAGGACCCACAGGCTGGAGGCACAGGAGTCGTAAGAGGGCCTTGAGCAGCTCACCAAGAAGGATGGCCCATGGTGCAGAGGATGCGCTTAGGGCGCTGTACTTGGCAGGAAGAGATGCTGGAGGCTGGAGCTTCTTGTAGCCTGAAGATCTCTAGAGTGCAGAGCAAACAAGCCTTGGTAATGGTAAGTTGACACGGTACATAGGGATTTGGTCCCAGTGGTTCAGATGAGGGATACTGGCCTCCAAATTGCAGAGAGGACAGGTCAGGCCTCGAGGGAGTTACAGAACCACCATCTGTGTTACTGAGCCTTTCGACATCCATGGGTTGTCTGGAGCAGCAGACCAGTCAGCTTCATTGTGGTACCTGCAGGTCTGTTGAAGATCCTGGAAGAAGCACAGACAATGAAGAAGACTTGCAGAACAGCGAGACCAAGAGCAGCAGGACTCTTCCTTGATGCAGTCTTGGTTCCAGGCGAAGTCCAAGTGTCCAGACGGTCGAAGAGTGACGTGGTTTCAAGCTTGAGTCTTGTCCCATTACAAATCTGAGGAGCCATCCACAGGTAAGTCTTTAAATACCCTAAGGAGGGCGTTAGGATGAATCAGGGGTCCTTCCCAGTGGTGGGGTTGGACAGCGGGGAGGATACTCCCCTTTAAAGCATTCTGGTGGTGCTGGCAAGCGCCCCTACCCAAGACCAATACACTCAAGCCAGTCTGGGAGGTAGTCACACCTCTATGTGACAGGAAACCCATTGTTCTACCTTCCCCTGCTCGAGCTCAGCTCAGCAGCAGGAGGGCAGAATCATGTCTGGGGTCGGCAGCAGCACTAGCTTGCTGGCAGACCCTGATAGGCTGTTACCGGGAGTGTTGGGGGCTCCTGAAGGAGACCCCCACCCCAGTGCATGGAATCAAACCTCCAACACTGGTAATGGTGCTTAAGCACGATTCAAACATGTTTGATACCGAACATGCCCATGTTCGGCACAGCCACTACATAGTTAACCATCGCATAGTGACGGATGGCCACTATATGTATCAAAATGGCTGGCTGCACTTATAAAGCCTGGAGAATCAACTCTGGGGTTCGTAGGGGTGTCCTGCTCATGCAGGGGCACCCACACACTTATAACCAAGCATCCTGATTTCAGGCCTGAAAGGCCTGCTATAAGGGTGACTTATAGGTTTAAGTGTAGTGACTTCAGATATAAGAAAACTTAGAACAGTAGTGGGAGGTACAAGAACCAACTCTCACAGGCTGCAGTGGCAGGACTGTAGTCACAGTTTGAATGGTCTCTCATGGGTGGCATAATACATGCTGCAGCCCACGAGAGACCCCTGGTGTACCTATGCCCTTTGCCCATATACTAGGGACTGACAAGGGTACAGCAAAACACACAAGATGATGGACGGAATGTTGCACAATGGCAAAACATTCACCCCCAGTCACAGATCTGGGTTTAATCCATCGTTATTTTGCTCACCAAGCCACCCCAGTTCAGACATGGCCATATGCAAATCAGTCTTGACCCTGTGCCTCATGGGAACAGTCCAGACCGAACTGCCAAGCCATGTCTTCCTTGGACCGGAATCAAGCATCCTAGGACCGGTGTCTGTCTATCAGCCATCTTCAGCCAGGAAAGCTTGACTCCAGTGGCGTAGTCAGCACGGGATCCACGTCTGGTCATACCCTTCTCACATAGGGTGAACAGCAAAACACACAAGATGATGGATGGAATGTTGCACAATGGCAAAACATTCACCCCCAGTCACAGATCTGGGTTTAATCCATCGTTATTTTGCTCACCAAGTCACCCCAGTGCAGATCAGCCTTGGCCCTGTGCCTCATGGGAACAGTCCGGCCCGAACTGCCAAGCAATGTCTTCCCTGGACCGGAATCAAGCATCCTGGCTAGGCCTGATAGTTCGGGCTGGACTGTTCCCATGAGGCACAGGGTCAAGACTGGTTTCCATATGGCCATGTCTGAACTGGGGTGGCTTGGTGAGCAAAATAACGATGGATTAAACCCAGATCTGTGACTAGGGGTGAATGTTTTGCCATTGAGCAACATTCCGTCCATCATCTTGTGTGTTTTGCTGTTCACCCTATGTGGGAACGGCATGCCCAGACGTGGGTCCCATGCTCACTACGCCACTGGAGTCAAGCTATCCTGGCTGAAGACGGCTGATAGTCAGAAACCGGTCTTAGGATGCTTGATTCTGTTCCAGGGAAGACATGGCTTGGCAGTTCGGGCTGGACTGTTCCCATGAGGCACAGGGGCAAGGCTGATTTGCATATGGCCATGTCTGAACTGGGGTGGTTTGGTGAACAAAATAACGATGGATTAAACCCAGATCTGTGGCTGGGGGTGAATGTTTTGCCATTGTGCAACATTCCGTGTGTGTTTTACTGACAAGGGTACACCAGGAGCCAATTGTAGAGGCACAGAAGTACTTACCATGGCCAATTTAGGGAGGAGGCACAGGGACTGGAGTCCTGATTAGCAGGATCATAATCATACTAGTCAAAAAAAACATATTGACGCCAGTAAAAAAAACAAGCATTGGCATAGCCAATAGGTCTCGCTTTTGAGACCTTATAAGTAAATAGCCATGCAACACTTGATGCTGTCTAATCTAGGATATTGTGCTGGATAACTAAACATTTATAATGTCCCAAAGGCGAGACCTATTGCCGATGCATTGGGGTGCCTTATAAGTGTTTAGGCAGAACTATTGATTTTGGCAATGTTTCTAAGCTGTGCTGTAGAGAAGTGTGGCTGCTGTGCAGCATTCTGAGAAGTTGTAATTAAAAAGTGTAAGAAGCACTAAGTGATGCTGTGGTGTCGTTGAGTGATGCTGTGCTGGCCCTGAGTTATGCTGTGGTGGCATTGAGTGATGCTGTTCTGGCCCTGATTGATGCTGTCATGGTGCTGACTGATGCTGTTGTGGTGCTGAGTGTTGCTGTAGTTGCGCTGAGTGATGTTGTGGTGGCGCTGAGTGATGCTGTGGTGGTGCTGAGTGATGCTGTGGTGATGTTGACTGATGCTGTGGTGGCGCTGAGTGATGTTGTGGTGGTGCTGAGTGATGCTGTGATGGTGCTGAGTGATGCTGTGGTAGCGCATAGTGATGCTGTGGTGGTACTGAGTGATGCTGTGGTGATGCTGAGTGATGCTGTGGTGAAGGTGAGTGATCCTGTGGCGGCCCGAGTGATGCTGTGGTGGTGCTAAGTGATGCTGTGGTGGTACTGAGTGATGATGTGGTGGTGCTGATTGATGCTGTGGTGGTGCTGAGTGATGCTGTGGTGTTCCTGAGTGATGTGGTGGTGCTGAGTGATGCTGTGGTGGTGCTGAGTGATGGTGTGGCAGCCCTGAGTGATGCTGTGGTGGTGCTGAGTGATGATGTAGTGGTGCTGACTGATGCTGTGGTGGTGCTGAGTGATTCTGTGGTGGATTCGAATGATGCTGTGGTGTTCCTGAGTGATGTGGTGGTGTTGAGTGATGCTGTGGTGAATTTGAGTGATGCTGTGGTGGTGCTGACTGATGCAGTGGTGGTGCTGAGTGATGTGGTGGTGTTGAGTGATGCTGTGGGGAAGGTGAGGGATGCTGTGGTGGCCCTGAGGGATGCTGTGGTGGTGCTGAGTGAGGATGTGGTGGATTTGAGTGATGCAGTGGTGGTGCTGAGTGATGCTGTGGTGGATTCGAGTGATGCTGTGGTGTTTCTGAGTGATGTGGTGGTGCTGAGTGATGCTGTGGTGAATTTGAGTGATGCTGTGGTGGTGCTGACTGATGCAGTGGTGGTGCTGGTTGATGCTCTATCACTCAGTACTGAGAAACAGGCCCGCAAATTCATTAGTCAACAAAAAGAAACGTTTTCAGAGATTTCCCAAAGCACAAGTAATGTGCAATGAGGTGAAGTGAGAAAGGGGGCGATTTCAATAACCTTGCTGCTGCAACAGGAAAAAACACAACACCTGTTTCTGCATCATCTTCTTTATAAATGAGGTGCTGTTGCCAGTTGCTTTATGACAGATACTTTGGCTTTTGAATTTGATGCCTTTGTGAACAGGAAGCTAATGTAATTAATTCAAGTGGCCGGTGATAGGTGCCCATCTTGGTAAGCCAAGGAATACTCAGCGCACATTTAAAAAAAATTATTTGAAGCTTTTGAATTTGGTAGTTGTATAAAGCCAGATACATGTGTTTCAGTAATCAAGACACAATCCCACAATTATGATGCGTGCCCTCGGTTAATCAGTATCTATGTGCTCACAGTCACACATGGCAAGCGTAACAGAAGGAATAATCGTTTTGCAGTAGTACATATTTGTATCAAACTGACTTTGGGAGCTACCCTTCTCAGATGGTACACCAGAACGCCATGCAAACCAGAACGCTTCATAAACTCACTGGGTATATGAAGCGCTGTATAAATAGTGCAATAGGACCATCCTAAAAGTGGTTTGGGCTTTCAAAGGGTAAGAAAGAGCTTTACAACTAGTAGTACAATACAATCATCCATTGCTGGAGCCAGAGCCTAGTGTACATGTATTGACGTCATGATTTACACGGCTGTGCTTGTTTTCTCATATTTTCACTGTAAGGCCTGCTTGTGGTAAGTGCAGTTGATGGTAGTGAATGAAACAGATACCACTTAATGAAATTGATAGCTGTGGTTGCAGCTAGCAGCACTGGATGCAGTTGATAGGATGGACTGCGTCTGATAGGACTGGATGGAGGTGATGTCATTTGTGGCCGCTTAGGTCTGCCATTTTAATGAATCAAAGACTGTGTAGTGCAGGACAATAAAAAGACAGTCTAAAAGCCCACTCAGTGGTGGGGTGTGCCGTCTTTTAGCGGAAGTGATCCTAGTGGTGGGGTGTGCCGTCTTTTAGGAGAAGCGATCCAGCTTGGTTTGATTTGTAGTATATGCTGAACCTCAGGCTTGGAGCTGTCACTCTCTCATCATGTTGGGGCTCTAATATGAACTCTGGGGGCTCAGGGATGGAGCGTGGTGAGACAGTACTTGCAGTGTTTGACCGTGTTTACGCTGTGAAATTCCGAGGGGGACGTCAAACTAGACCCCATAAACCTTGCTGACTGTCAAACACCTGGTTCGTATGGTGTGGAGCAAAATTTTGAAAGGCAAGAAGGGTAGTCCCAACTCTTGGATGCAGAGGTCTAACCACTGTTGCACTGGTGGGTGGCAGACGCTCAATCACAGAGGAAGCAAGTGTCCAGCATGTGAGAACATTGACAGAGGGGCACACTTCACGGGCCTGCATGACAAAAAAAGTGAAAGTTAAAAAAACAAGCCCAGGAATTGTGCACGCGCGCGCTAAAAGAAAACAAGTGGGGGCATATTACCAAGGGTAGCGATAGGCGATAATTCTATCGCTCCATTAGCAATCTGTCGCTAACAGCAGTTAGCGACAGCTTTTAGGCGATAGCGAGCGGTTTGGGGCCCGCTTTGCATCACAGCGATATTTATCGCTAATGACATGCAAAGTGGGCGTACCCAACGTGTTAGCGACTGAAAGCAGTTGCTAATTTCGCTATCGCCTATTAGCAAGGCAGGCGTAGCGATGGAAATATTCGCGCTAAAGGCGAATATATCCATAAACTAACGCCTGCCCAGACCAGTTCTTAGCCATATTATCCAATGGGAGATGGATAACATGGCTAAGAGCATTTCGTCGCTAATGCGTGAATATCGCTGTATTTTCAGCGATATTCACGCAATCGCCGGAAAATGTATCGTTTTGGAGCTAAACCTTGCTAATAGCATAATATCTCAGCGATAATTTCCGGCGATGCTTAGCGATAAAAAAAACGTTGCTATCCCTTGTTAGCGATAAATATCGCTACTCGCTGGTAATATGCCCCCAGGTTTCCTGGTCTCATCCCTTGTGTCTCTTAAAATGCTTACCTAAAACCCATTCTCTTACACGTCTACCTCTTTGCTGCTACCTCACCTGTCTGCCTAACAACATTTTTCTGCTTTATATTTCTGTAGATTTTATTATAGCTGTTTATATGATGAATCTCAAAGCGTTTTGGTAAAAGATTAGGAAATTAAATGAAATTCTACTGATGGACTTTTAAGAAGTTGATGGGGGATGTAGTTAAGAGGAAATGTTCTCACCAGAGGAACGAAAATAAATATGGCCAGATTTGCTACATTTTCAACTCAAATCTGGATAAGAGAAGCAGACAAGAGCTTGTATTAACGAAACATTGATATGAATTCCACTCTAAGAAATAGGAGAACCTCTTCTCCGCTGATCATGATGGATTAATACAGACCTTTAAAAAGAGGTCCTCTTCAGCAGAGCACACAGTGCTGATGATCAGTGCTGGTAGCAATCCTGGTCCAAGCAGAGAGGACACAAACTGTGCCCAGTCGTTTCCAGCCCTTTCTGCAGACAATGGCAGAGAACGCCTGTGTCATGTGTCTTGATCATGGATTAAGTGAAAGTGAATGCCAATACAATTAGAAAGACTAACACCCCAATTTACTTCACACATGACACCAATACACTGCCCGCATGCTTCATATTCTGATCATTGACACTCCAGGGTAGTCCAAGGGCTCAGTCGCTGCCCGACTTAAAACTCCTGCAGCAGTTCAGGATAATCTCAGATCTTAAATCTGAGCCAATTAATATAGGATGAATCCATGTGACCTTCTGGCTTCGATACGTGTTGATGATCAGAGGCTGTGCATTACTTTAGAAGATCTTTTGTTATTATGTTTGGAATTTTGATCAGCATTGCTTGAAACAGTGGCACACATTCAGATGCGGACTGTCTCTTCAACACCAGCACCTAGCATAGACAGTGTTAGGACTCCTTAATTTGTGGATAGGCAGTGAGACTCAATCGGACAAACTCACCATGGCATCAACAGGTCATGGAGTCCAGCGTCCGCAGTGCCTGCTTGGTCTTTGCCTGGCTGTTGGCGACCATCACCGTGACACCGGCCTTTAACTTGGCCTCTTGCGACAAGTGCTGCAACAGTTTAGAAAGTAACCAATGTTCACACCAGACTCAAAGAGCGAAGTCAATCAATCATCTTGCACATCCTTGCCTTACTTATTTGATCCTTACCACGTTCTTTTATAAAAAATAATAGGCCAAACTTTAGAGAGGTCAACGCTGCATAGGGCAGCAACAGAGAAGATTCACTGGTTCCATGGCAACAGTTGCTAAACCTGCCTACTTACCAGAGATACTTGACGAGCGAGTGACAAGGGCGTCATAGCTGTGGATTAGATCTTAGCATTTCTCAATGATTTTTGGTTGACTTCAGTGTTTGCCTTAATATAAATGGTGTTTTATAGGAGCAGCAAGGACAAGGGGTTTGTGATGCGTCTTCAATATGAAGGTGGCTTCACAACTCCAAGTACCCTCCTGAAAGACGAGAAAAAGGACTGCAGGAGCAACGGCGCTACTGGTCTGAGAAAAAGAGGACAGGATCTGCACGAACAAGTGTTAGGGCAGGGAGAGCATTCAGTCCTCAGACTTCAGCAGGAGTTTTCACTTCTTACAGGAGGAAGTTGGTGGTGGGATCACAGATTAGGAAGCCTCCGAAAGACTACTCCATGGGGATAGACGAGACCAAGAGACAGCTCTGCAGGTGTAGAAGGGTCTTCTCCTAGAGCACTACTCACAGTAGGGTGTTAATTAGATCTCTTACTTAACGTCCGTTCAGCTGTACGTAGTGGAGGCTTCCAGGAGGATGTTGTGTAAATGATGCTGACATTCCAACATATTCCCTTAGTGTTTGGGCAATGTAGTAGAACCTGGCGATAACTTCTAGGAGTGCAGCCGAAAGCCTCAATGAAGGCAGTGTCCCCTTCAAACATTCTCACCTGACAATCTTTATTCTGAAGGTTATCAAACATTCATCCACTTTAAACTAGGGAAGTTAGACTGTCCACAAGAGATGCTGAAGTGGCGGTGAGAAATCAAAAGTCAATCATGTGTCCAAATAAACACGCTCAGCGGTCCAAAGATGCGGGGTGGGGCCACAGCTTGGTTGATGGAATAGGGTGGACAGGAGTGGGGTAAAAGACAGCACTGGTACAATTAGAGTGATGTTGAGAAAATCAGTATACGTCATCAACAGGCAGCATGTAGACGCAAGTTACCACAGCAAACTACAAAGAGATCTCATACGTAGGGACGAGACTTCCCTACCTAAACACCCTGCTTGTTACTGACTACACTCGCCCGCCGTGCGGCACCCAGAGACTGTATTACCACAGAGGACTGACAGCCCCGGAGTGGAGCGCGGAGTGACTGCGGCCCGTGGAATGTGACTGCTCAGCGCGAGGAACTTCACAGCTCGATGCAGAAGCATCTTACCTTCAGCACATTTCTCCCTCAGTGGAAAAACCAAGACATTTCTGTAGAAACCAAGCTCTGATAAAGTGGGCAGCAGAGAAGGAAAGGGAGAAACGCATCCATCAACAGGCTGTCTACACTCATAACGTTAACCACTGCCAACAAGCAGGAGTTGTGTGCGCGCCCGCTAAAAGAAAAAAAAGGACGCGAGTGGTGTGCGCGGGCGTGACAACAAAAGTGAAAGCAGGCTGGCGAGTGTAGTGCGATGTGCGCACACCATGACAAGCGAAGAAAGCCAGATGGCGCCTCTTCTCGTCATTGTGCGCGTAACCGCACGCTCTATGCCAGCCAAAAAGCTGTGGTAGGACTTTTAAAAGCCCACACACTAAATGTCTCGCAGACAGCGCATGAGCTGGCTCAGGCGAGACCTAATGAGGGTAACTATGCAAGAAGGATCCTAACACCAGCAAAAAGTGGGGTAACCATGCTAGAACTACAACAGATTTTACTGTAGTTTCCTTTCTTGGCTTTCTGTCAAGGTATGTGGGCGGAAAGGAGGGAGCACTCCGTAGCTGCACAGAGAGGCTTGGGTTTTAGCACTAGTGTGTCTGTTGCAGTCCCCTCCCAAGGATTATCATATTACAGAATCTGCCAGGGAGTCTGTAGAAATCTCAGTGTCGTCATTGCAAAGGCTTGGGCTTCAGAAACACAGCACAGGACATCAGCACTAACAAGCTTTGGGAAAGGCAATCGGTTGCTGCTTAAAGAAATATTGACTTTGCTAATGGAAACTAACTCAAAATGGGTCGGGGAGGGTTGAACCATTGCGGAGGGTGTGTCATGTAGTTTCCACTAATCAGTAGGAACTGGGTGTTTGCTGACAACATAAATTTGGGATGGTGCCTGGCTGATTTTATGCAGTCCCACAGGATATGTTGCCTCTTAAACCAGCTAGCTCAAAGTGCCACCGTTAGCCCCCCTAAACTTAAACAGGGAGCGAATAGTTCTGGAAACTACTGAACATGACAACCCTGTCCCCTCAGGAACCGTGATGACAGGCCTAGACCTTTTTGCCCAGTTACTCGTGCTCTCTTTCGCTCAGAGAAATATACAAAGATTACACAAAGGGACATTTTTCAATACTTATTGAATCATAGTGGTTCTTGTATAGTAAATATGTGCTGCAATAATTAATAGACACAAGCAGACAAAAGTTATAATCAGTGTCAAAACAGTGAATAGAACTAAGAAACAACTTATATATGCATACATATACAGTATTTAAAGAATCTAGCATACTCCTACAATGCAAACCATAACTTAAGTGTCTAGGGTGTGAATGTACGGTCTGCCTAGAAACCCCCTTCTGAATGATCTAACTCCTTTACCTGGTGGGTAAGAATGTAGAACTGTGTCTTGGTCAGGAACTGGACACCCCTCACTGAGATGTCAGTCAGCTGTTAGGCAAAAGCTTAAGTATGCAGGTACCCCTCGAAATCAGCAGGCGCGTCCCCTCTGATTGTATTTTGAAACAAAAAGCTATATATAGAAAAAAGCATCCTTGCCTTGCGCCGAGATTGTGGTCAGGCTGCCATTGGTTGTATTCTACAGATAGCTCTGTTGCTATATGTATGTAATAACAAAAACATTTGTATCATGAAAGAGAGGGCCTTGCTTGTAGTGCCTAGGCAGTGCAATAGTGTTCTCACCATGGGCCCGATGTAGGTCACCAAATACCGGTCGGTAACGGCCGAATTCGGCCGTTACCGACCGGTATTTGGTGATTGAGATGTAGGAGGCAATATTTTGCACAATCTGTAAATTTACAGAATCGGTAAATTTACCGATTCTGTAAAATACCGAATCGGTAATTTTACCGATTCGGTAAATTCCAGATGTAGGTAGCACTGTTTACAGTGCTACAGGCCTTCAGAATTCGGTATTTTACCACCCAATCCTATTGGGTGATAAAATACCGAATACAGGTGTACATGCACATCTGTGCATGTACACCTGTGCCATGTGACACACAGACATGCCCTTAGGGCATGTATGTGCGCCACATGGCACACATGCCTGTACTTGGGGTGCTAGAGGGTGTCAAAGTGACACCCCCTGCACCCTTGCAGGATTCGGTATTTACCAAATCGGTATTTCCCATTGATTCCTATGGGCTTCAAGGCCCATAGGAATCAATAGGAAATACCGATTCGGTATTTACCGAATCGGTAAATACCGAATCATACAGATTCGGTAATTCTAAAATAAGAATTACCTACATCTGCCCCCTTCCTATTTACCTACTCTTAAATACCAAATCGGTATGATTCGGTATTTAAGAGTAGGTAAATAGGAATTACCTACATCGGGCCCCAAGTCCTGTGTGTCAGCAAGGTAGGTGTTTCATAGAAACGAACCTAAGTGTCGCAAATGTGTGTCAAAAGTTGAGGTGACAAAGTGAAGGCAACTTTAGGAAAGAGACTGTGTTTGTGTTAAAATAGCACTATTTCCTACCAGGCCTAACATGACACTCACTCCTTGTACATAGGTCGGTGAATAGGCTATCTAAAGCAACTAATCCCGCCATTAGAATACATCAGCATCTAAAAGCGTATATGATAAAAGGATGATAAAATCGCCTTAAAAATCAGGTCACTCATGCTATTTGAATACCCAAAGCATAAAGAAATCCGATAGCTGTTTAAAAATATAAAAGTAATAAAAATGGAATTAACTTTTAAAGAAATTTTGCAGTTAAAAACAGGCTAAATAAAAGTTCCCCCCATATGCAGAGCCAGATGTTCATTTGTTTCGAGTGATAGACAAAACATTGCTGTTCCCAGCGTCCGCAGATGATGTTCCAAGAGGCATACCTCGAAGCAAATTAATAGAGCAAATATATTCCCATCCACCACCCACAGCAACCGCTGAGGGAGGAAATACAACCAATTGATGTTCCAGTGAAACTTAGCCTAGATCCAAACCACTAGGGAGGCAACCCAGGGAAGCTCATAGAACGGAGGAAAGGTATCCCCAAAGAAAAGCTGCACAGATGGGCCTTCAGTGGGTCCAGCAGTACCTGTATGTCTGCAGAGTCAACCAATTGAGACCCCAAGCACGTATTAAGGGCACACTCTTCAGTGCCCAAGAGGCAGCGGATCACAGTCTGTATACATTGAAGCCATACAGTCCAGAAAGACCGTAACCAATGCTCATCCAGTTCATGAAGCAAAGGTGTGTCAAAGAAATGCACCATGCTTTCATGGCACAAGAGGACGTGAGTCAGTTCTAGCTCCATTTGATCTTTAACTGGGACATCCATTGCAGAACAAAAATATTAACAGCAATATCCCTGCAACTAGGACCAGGACCAGTGGAAGACCTCCAAAGATGCTTCCGAGGACAGAGTGGATAAATGATGGAATAACTCCAAACACCGTCTGGAAGGTTCTGACCAATCCGGAGCCAATGCTCCTGAAATACCTTGCAATTCCAGTCATACTAGGCATGTTACAAATATGATGGACCAGCTCCCTCAAATGTCATAGGAAGTTGGTACGGAGAAGCGCCTGGATCTCTGAATAGGAACGCGCCACCTGAAGATCAAACATCTCCTTGGCCAAAGTTAAGGCCACATCTTTGGAAATAATAAGGCTTTCAGTTTGCTCAGCGGTACAAAAGGGGGTGGTGATGGACAGAGCATCTGAATCAATCAAACACTCACACCCAGTCAAAAGATCTGGGTTTAATCCATCACCGTTCTTTAGCCCACTCTGCCACCCCAGATCAGACATGGCTATAGGCTGGACTGTTCCCATGAGGCACAGGGTCAGACTGATTTGCATATAGCCATGTCTGAACTGGGGTGGCAGAGTGGGCTAAAGAACGGTCGCCATAAGTGTGGCAGGGTATGCTCAGACGTGAGTCCCTTGCTCACTTTGCCACTGGATTCAAGCAAGCCGGGCTGAAGATGGCTGTAATGCCAGAAACCGGTCCTCAGAAGCTTGTTTCCGTTCCAGGGAAGGCATGGCTTGGCAGTTCGGGCTGGACTGTTCCCATGAGGCACAGGGTCAGACTGATTTGCATATAGCCATGTCTGAACTGGGGTGGCAGAGTGGGCTAAAGAACGGTGATGGATTAAACCCAGATCTTTTAACTGGGTGTGAGTGTTTGATTGGTTCAGATGCTCAATCCATTACCACCCCCTTTTGTACCACTTTTGTCCGCCATAAGTGTGGCAGGGTATGCTCAGACATGAGTCCCTTGCTCTCTTTGCCACTTGATTGAAGCAAGCCGGGCTGAAGACGGCTGTAATGCCAGAAACCGGTCCTCGGAAGCTTGTTTCCGGTCCAGGGAAGGCATGGCTTGGCAGTTCGGGCTGGACTGTTCCCATGAGGCACAGAGTCAGACTGATTTGCATATAGCCATGTCTGAACTTGGGTGGCAGAGTGTGCTAAAGAACGGTGATGGATTAAACCCAGATCTTTTGACTGGGTGTGAGTGTTTGATTGGTTCAGATGCTCCGTCCATTACCACCCCCTTTTTTACCGCTTTTGGCCGCCATAAGTGTGGCAGGGTATGCTCATACGTGAGTCCCTTGCTCACTTTGCCATTGGATTCAAGCAAGCCGGGCTGAAGACGGCTGTAATGCCAGAAACCGGTCCTCGGAAGCTTGTTTCTGGTCCAGGGGAGGCAAGGCTTGGCAGTTCGGGCTGGACTGTTCCCATGCACAGGGTCCGACTGATTTGCATATAGCCATGTCTGAACTAGGGTGTCAGAGTGGGCTAAAGAACGGTGATGGAACAAACCCAGATCTTTTGACTGGGTGTGAGTGTTTGATTGGTTCAGATGCTCCGTCCATTACCACCCCCTTTTGTACCTCTTTTGGCCGCCATAAGTGTGGCAGGGTATGCTCAGACGTGAGTCCCTTGCTCACTTTGCCACTGGATTCAAGCAAGCCGGGCTGAAGACGGCTGTAATGCCAGAAACCGGTCCTCGGAAGCTTGTTTCCGGTCCAGGGAAGGCATGTCTTGGCAGTTCGGGCTGGACTGTTCCCATGAGGCACAGGGTCAGACTGATTTGAATATAGCCATGTCTGAACTGGGGTGGCAAAGTGGGCTAAAGAACGGTGACGGATTAAACCCAGATATTTTGACTGGGTGTGAGTGTTTGATTGGTTCAGATGCTCCGTCTATTACCACCCCCTTTTGTACCGCTTTTGGCCGCCATAAGTGTGGCAGGGTATGCTCAGACGTGAGTCCCTTGCTCTCTTTGCCACTGGATTGAAGCAAGCCGGGCTGAAGACGGCTGTAATGCCAGAAACCGGTCCTCGGAAGCTTGTTTCCGGTCCAGGGAAGGCATGGCTTGGCAGTTCGGGCTGGACTGTTCCCATGAGGCACAGGGTCAGACTGATTTGCATATAGCCATGTCTGAACTTGGGTGGCAGAGTGTGCTAAAGAACGGTGATGGATTAAACCCAGATCTTTTGACTGGGTGTGAGTGTTTGATGTGGTCCCACTGCCAGGTGTGACAGTCGATCTCCCTCCCACTCCACGGATAATGGAAGGCGGGCGTCACAAGGATAATATACCGTGCCAGGTGTCGTCGGCTCCCCAAGTGACTCCAGCAGGCCCAGGGCCTCAGGAGCCCCCCACCGGCTCAAAGAGCTCGAGTCTCAAGGCGAAAGGGGTTCAGGCACCCACGCGCGCCACCCGACTCAGTGGCCGATCTGCCTCCCACCAATCCAGGGCACTCCTCTCAACACACAGGCAGCAAGAAGGCGGGGGGCCCATCAGCCCGTAGGTGGAGGCCGGCCAGGAGACCCAGCGGGCCCTCAGAGTCGGGCACTCCCCCACCCCAGGACCTCGCTGTACACAGGCAGCCTCCTTCAATGCAGGTCTCGTCATCCGCCGCCCCCCAGCTCCATCGCAGGGGAAGAACGTCCACAGACTCCGCTGACAGCCCCTCCGTCGCCCCGCTCCTCCACCCCCTTCAACTTGCAGGACGGCAACGGCCGCGGATCCAAGGCAGGTTGATGGGGGATGGAGGGGCGCCCCAACAGGGGACCACACCAAGGGCGCAATGGGGCCCGCACCAGCAGTACAGCGACTTCGGGCCTCAGTGGCAGCCCATTCGGCCCAACAGCACCACCACACCTCGTCCACCACTGCCTCATGCACCGGAGCTCGAAGCAGCACGGCTCGACACAGCCGCCGAAGGGTGCAGGGGGAGAGGAGGCCCACAGCGCGTTCCCCCACCTACTCACCTCCTCCGGAGCGCCAGCTGGCAGCACCTCCACCGCCTCCTCGCTGGATCCGCGCCGAGGGACAGGCCACAATCTGATCCCGCAGCAGGATGCCGGGTCTACCCCTCAGCCGCCGGTGAGCACAGAGGTGACACCTCTCCTCCGCCGCCCGGGTTCCAGGTGCGCTCCGTTGACGAGTCCCGCCACTCGCTCCCGAGATGATCCACCAACTCCACAGGCTCCAGAACGGGAGGACACCCCTCAGTCTCCAGCCGCTGCTCGGCCGCACACCACAAGGATAGGTCAGCGCCCACGGCGGAGTGCAGGTAAGCCGGGCGGGAAGGGGCGGCCAGGCGGGGACCCAGGCCACAGGAGCGGGAGCTACAGGGCCGCCATCTTAGGGTAGAATAGGCCGTAAGGAGCCGAGAGCCCGCAGGAGATCACAGGCATCAGATCGGCCCCGTGAGGGGTCAGAACGCTGCAGGTCGGGTACGGGAATCGTTACCAGGACTCTGAGGCACCAATGGTCGCCAGCAGTGGGATAAGATGAGGCGGATGACGGAGGGGGTCCGGAGCACTCTTAGAGTGCGACCGCCATCTTGACGCCTCAAGCCACGCCCCCTTTCAGATTTATTGGCACTTTATGCAACAAAAGTATTTTGGAGGTTCGCCGTCATCATTGATGAAGACGGACTGCCAAAAAGCGTTTGTTGTGTTAAGTACAGATAAATATGCAAGAGGATTAAACACTCCCATTAGTAATGGTCTGTTTGAAATTTGAGCCTAGAGATATATGCTAGCCTGCCCACACACGACGGTGCACCCGCTAGTGAGTGCAGAGTAACCCTGGGTGGTGAACTTCGCTCCACTCACGGAGTTTGCGGAGTTTCCTGCACTCTGCGTTGTTGGACCCGGCCTCATGGCGTGGTCCTACCCCTCCCGCATGGCAGGCCCAGGACGACATCAGCCCTCCTCCGGACCTCGGGCGGCCCCTTCTGCCCGACCCAAAACGCCCCAACACCACAGATCCGGCTACCATCCCGGATCCCCCATCATCGGCCGGGCCCCAGCGTAGGCCCATCACGACCTAAGCACGAGGCCGTGCCCGACTCCATCTTGGGCCCACCACGTCACGACCACGTGGCCTCGGCCCCAGCCTCGGCCCCAGCAAAGCCCAGACATCGAGGCACCAAGATCCACCCAGGTGGTCGAGTGGCCACTCGACAGATCCCGGAGGGAGAGGAGTTTCGATGGCCCTCCAGCCGTCCCCGGACGCCTGGTATTGATCGCCCTCCGGCCTCCCTGGGCGCTGGCTCCACCCCCCTGCTGGGTGTCTGGACACCTTCATCCCGGCCCCTCTGACCCCCAGGCGCGAGGGTCCGGACTTCAAAGACCTCCAGACCTATATCTGGGCCAGCCCTGGATCAGGTCTTTAGTTGTATCCTGGACTGGGAGCCCTGCTGACGCTGTCACGGCCGACACCAGACGAACTCATCCTTCCGGTAACCTGAACCATCTGAGAGCCTGCTGGCGCTGCCGCGGCCTACCCTGCTGAACCATCGGAGAGCCTGCTGGCGCTGCCGCGGCCTACCTTGCTGAACCATCTGAGAGCCTGCTGGCGCTGCAGCGGCCTACCTTGCTGAACCATCTGAGAGCCTGCTGGCGCTGCCGCGGCCTACCTTGCTGAACCATCGGAGAGCCTGCTGGCGCTGCCGCGGCCTACCTTGCTGAACCCTCTTGTTAGCCTGCTGGCGCTGCCGCGGCTCGACCCGCTCGGAACCCCCCAGCTCGAGGATTGAGAGCTGTGCGCAGGGTATCCCTTCCTCCGCCCAGAGTAAGACAGTCCCGCTACCTTACCCCTCTTTACGAGACTTTCCAGATCCCTCGATCTGCTTGTACATACTGCCAAGAACCAGCAACCGTTTACTACTTATAAAGTTTGAGAACTTGACCTCCTGTGTGGTGTCCGTTTGTAGTGTTGTGATTACTCTGCTGTACGATCCTAGGAGAGGACCCTCAGTCAGGAGGCCTCTCGGTAAACGCTCGGCTACTTCTCGACGGAGGGGTGAACCTAGGGGTGGTCAGTCAGACATCTTCTGTCTCCCCCGGGTCGCCTTTCTAACAGTGGTGGCAAGCGCTGGGATCCGAGCCCACGCAGATCGTACAGAGAGTGATTCACTCGCTACCCAGAAAAACCCACTGCGACCATGAGCACAGAATTCCAGAAGGAGAAGATGGAAGAATACAGTCACAAGGAGCTGAAGCAATTCTGCAAAGATCTAGGATCGCTACCACTGGCTTAAGCACCAAAGAAGATTTCAAATCGGCCCTGCAGGCCTGGGTGGACGCCGGTGAGGCGCCACCTCCGAGGGAAGATAACCCGGGCCCGAACGGAGGTCCGGAGGCCCAGCCGAACCCAGCGGGAGAAAGACCCGCAAACCCAAACACGGGCCTCTCCCACGAAGACGCCCGAGAACGAGAGAGGAACCGGCTCCACGAGTTGGAGCTTGCTCGACTCAAACAAGAAAGAGAGATCCAACTGGCAGAAAGGAAGCTAGCCCTCGAGCAGCTACGGCTAGAAGGAGACCTAGAAGAAAAGCGAAGACAAAGAGACCTCGAGGAGAAGAAACTCCTGCTCGAGCACGAGCGCGTCCTCAAAGAACTAGAATTCAAAGCCAAGGCAAACGAGACTGCCACCTCCGGGGGTAAGACCTCACCTCCCCCGGTGGACACGAAGGTGCACATACCCAAGGATGTCGTCAAAGAGTACTATAAGAACGACGACATCCAGCAGTGGTTCAAAGCTTACGAGGTCGCCATGGCCGCCCATCGAGTACCCCTCAAGGACTGGGGCGCCGGCCTGTGGGGGAAGTTTATCAACGAAGGGAGAGACGCCCTGCTGGAGCTCCCTGATACCGAGAGGACCTCGTACGAGCACATGAAGACCGCCCTCCTCACTCGCTATGGACTCACCCCCGAGATGTACCGGCAGCGATTCCGAGACTGTAAAAAAATCCCCGGTACCACGTGGGTGGAATACGTGAACTATTACAGTAGAGCCTTCAAGGGGTGGACTCGGGGCTGCCAGGTCACCACCTACCAGCAGTTGGTCGACCTCATTCTATGGGAACACCTGTCCAATAACTGTTTCGTCGAACTCCGGCAGCACCTCCTCGACAGCAAATTGACTGAGCCACGAAAACTCGCTGTCGAGGCAGACCGATGGGCCAGCACCCGAGTTCCCCGGAACACGATGGGAGATTACGGCCGGGGGTCCCCGGGAAACCACCAACCACGAGGTGGCAGAGTAGGCCAGAGCCGGGGTCGAGACGCCCCCCAGGGGTCATCCCCTACCTCCACGTCGCCACCCCTGGGCCGGAGAGGGGGCCGCCCAGCCAGGCCGGGGCCCCGCCCGAACGTTACGTGCCACGGATGCCAGCGACAGGGTCATTACGCAAATGACCCCCTCTGCCCGATGAACCAGCGACCCGGCACCACCGGGCCCCCAGCCCGCCAGATCGCGGCAGCTGCCCTAGGTGAAGAAAGAAGTGAGGAAGAAGACGACGACCACGAGCAGGCCGAGTGGGAGCCCACCGCCATGACCTTAGCCTGCCTGGGTGCTCAAGACATGATCCCCCGAGGGCCGATCCCCGGCAACACCCAGAAGTACCGCCAGTGGGTCACCATCAATGGTCGCCGGACCGAAGCCCTCCGTGACACTGGGGCCAGCGTGACAGCGGTCCGCTGCCATCTGGTGACCCCGGAACAGATCCTTCCCAACGTCCTGTGCCCAGTCCGATCCGCAGATAACTCCGAAACTTTGTGTCAGATGGCCCGCATCCCCTTCGAGTGGGGGGGAGTGTCGGGCGTGCTGAAAGTGACTGTCCGCGACGATGCCCCCATGGACTGCCTCCTTGGGAACGACCTGGAAAGTTCCCCATGGGCTGGCGTCGAGAGGAGAGAGCATCTGGGGATGCTAGGCCTTCCCGAGTGGGTCTGTGCGACCACCCGCTCCATGTCCGCCCGAGCCTCCGCCCCAGCGGGGGAAGCTCCAACGGAGGAGCCAGAATGGCCCGCACCTCCGCCATCCGTCGTCCCCGAGGACGCCGGCCCCGAGCCCGGCCCCCAAGGGCCCGACCAAGAAGATCTCACCGAGCTCAACCACCTCCCAGAACTCGCTCAATGGCGCCAAGAAGGTGGCCCCACCCGCGAACAGTTCCGGCAGGAACAGAAAACCTGCCCCTCGCTCGAGGGGATGCAACAGCAAGCCGCTACGCAAGCCGCTGGAGACCCCGCGGGGTCCCACTGGGTCTACTGGGACAACGACCTCCTTTACAGTGAGCAGAAGATTGCCGAGCTAGGGGCCGGCCGGGTGCTGGTTGTACCCCTCCGGTTCAGAGACTTCCTCCTGAACTTAGCACATGATGTGCCCCTCGCCGGGCACCTGGGGCAGGACAAAACTTACAGACGCCTGGTGACCCATTTCTACTTGCCAAAAATGCGCACTGATATCCAGAACCACTGCAGGACCTGCCCGACCTGCCAAGCCAGCGGGAAGAACGGGGGGAAAGTCAAAGCCCCGCTCCAGCCGTTCCCTGTGGTAACCACCCCCTTCGAGCGAGTGGGAATAGACATCGTAGGGCCCCTGGACCCTCGCACCCCGCAGGGGCACCGCTTCATCCTCGTCCTGGTGGACCACGCCACCCGCTATCCTGAGGCCATCCCTCTCCGAACCATCACGGCCCCCGTGGTGGGCCGAGCCCTCATGAGCATCTTCTCCCGAGTCGGCTTCCCCCGAGAAGTCGTGAGTGATCGGGGGTCCAACTTCATCTCGAAGCATATGCGGTCCCTATGGCAACAGTGCGGGGTCGCATATAAGTTCACCACCCCGTATCATCCCCAGGGAAATGGGCTCGTGGAACGCTTTAACAGGACACTGAAGGGAATGATCAAGGCCTCGAAGAGCCCCTCCGGCGCAAATGGGATGTCCTGCTGCCCTGCCTCCTGTTCGCCTACCGCGAGGTACCCCAGAAATCCCTGGGGTTCAGCCCGTTCGAACTCTTGTACGGACACCCAGTTCGAGGCCCCCTTAGCCTGGTCAAGGAAGGCTGGGAGACAGCAGTTCGAGATGCCCCACCGGATGTCTACCGGTACCTCCTGACACTCCGCAATCAGACTCGGAAGTTCAGGGAACTTGCCGAGGCCAACCTGAAGGCCAGCCAAGAGGACATGAAACGCTGGTATGACCAGAACGCCTCGTCCATCGAGTTCGAGCCAGGCCAGCAAGTCTGGGTCATGTCCCCGGTTGAGCCGTGTGCCCTCCAGGACAAATGGACGGGGCCCTTCAAGGTGGTGGAGCGCAAGAGCCCCGTCACCTACCTGGTAGACATGGAATCCCCCAGGAACCCCCTCCGGGTTCTACACGCTAACCGGCTCAAGCCGCACTTTGCACGCACTGAACTGAGTCTGCTGCTGGCGACCGATGACGGAGCGGAAGACGACTCCGAGCCACTCCCAGATCTCCTCAGCACCACCGAAAAAGACGGCTCCTTCGAAGGGGTCCGGCTCTCCTCTACCCTGACCCCAGAGCAGCAACAAGACTGCCGGAAGCTGCTGGGGCAGTTTGCGGATCTGTTTTCCCTCACGCCGGGGGTCACCCGGTGGTGTGTCCACAATGTAGACACCGGAGACAGTCCCCCTGTGAAACAACGAGCTTTTCGAGTGCCCGACCGGGTTCGGGCCTGCATCCAATCCGAGGTGGCCAAGATGTTGGCCCTGGGGGTAGTCGAGCCCTCCAACAGTCCCTGGGCCAGTCCCGTTGTCCTGGTCCCGAAAGCCGCCGCCCCCGGAACAGTGCCCGAGCTCCGGTTCTGTGTTGATTACCGGGGACTGAATGCCGTCACCAGGACCGACGCACATCCCATCCCCAGGTCGATCGCCTAGGGGCCGCCAGATACCTCAGCACCTTCGATCTCACGGCGGGGTATTGGCAGATCGGCCTCACCCCTGGCGCACAAGAGCGATCGGCCTTCTCGACGCCAGATGGCCACTATCACTTCAAAGTGATGCCCTTCGGCATGAAAAATGCGCCGGCCACCTTCCAGAGGCTAGTGAATCCGGTGCTGGCCGGACTAGAAGAATACAGCGCCGCCTATCTAGATGACATTGCGGTTTACAGCCTTCACTGGAATGAGCACATGTCCCACCTCTGGGAGGTCCTGACGGCCCTCCGGCGGGCCGGACTAACAATCAAAGCCAGCAAATGCCAGATAGGCCAAGGGTCCGTGACCTATCTAGGACACCAAGTAGGGAGCGGTCAAGTAGCTCCCCTCCAACCAAAGGTAGACGCCATCCGGGTCTGGGAGCCCCCGGTCACCCAGACCGCCGTCCGAGCCTTCCTGGGGCTCACCGGATACTATCGGCGGTTTATAAAAGACTACGGGAGCATTGTGGAGCCCCTCACCGAACTGACCTCAAAGAAATTACCCCAGAAGGTGCACTGGACCCCTGCGTGCCAAACAGCCTTTGAGACTTTAAAGACTGCCATGTGCACTGCCCCTGTGCTCCAGGCCCCCGACTACAGCAGAGAGTTTGTAGTCCAAACAGACGCCTCAGAGCACGGCATCGGGGCGGTCTTGTCACAAGTTAACCCCGAAGGAATCGACCGGCCTGTGGCCTTCATCAGCCGCCGCCTCCTGGCAAGAGAACAACGGTGGAGCACCATCGAGAGGGAAGCCTTTGCCGTGGTGTGGGCCCTCAAGAAGCTCCGGCCCTACCTCTTCGGCACCCACTTCCGAGTCCAGACCGACCACCGGCCCCTGCGGTGGTTGATGCAGATGCGGGGAGAAAACCCGAAACTGCTACGCTGGTCCATTTCTCTGCAGGGGATGGATTTCACTGTGGAGCATCGCCCTGGCAACGACCAAGCCAATGCCGACGGCCTGTCCAGATCCTTCCGCCTCGACGAGGAGAATCCCCAAGAAAGTGGGTGACTCTCCCCTGCCTTCAGCTGGGGGGGACGCGTGTTGGACCCGGCCTCATGGCGTGGTCCTACCCCTCCCGCATGGCAGGCCCAGGATGACATTAGCCCTCCTCCGGACCTCGGGCGGCCCCTTCTGCCCGACCCTGCACGCCCCAACACCACAGATCCGGCTACCATCCCGGATCCCCCATCATCGGCCGGGCCCCAGCGTAGGCCCATCACGACCTAAGCACGAGGCCGTGCCCGACTCCATCTTGGGCCCACCACGTCACGACCACGTGGCCTCGGCCCCAGCCTCGGCCCCAGCGAAGCCCAGACATCGAGGCACCAAGATCCACCCAGGTGGTCGAGTGGCCACTCGACAGATCCCGGAGGGAGAGGAGTTTCGATGGCCCTCCAGCCGTCCCCGGACGCCTGGTATCGATCGCCCTCCGGCCTCCCTGGGCGCTGGCTCCACCCCCCTGCTGGGTGTCTGGACACCTTCATCCTGGCCCCTCTGACCCCCAGGCGCGAGGGTCCGGACTTCAAAGACCTCCAGACCTATATCTGGGCCAGCCCTGGATCAGGTCTTCAGTTGTATCCTGGACTGGGAGCCCTGCTGACGCTGTCACGGCCGACACCAGACGAACTCATCCTTCCGGTAACCTGAACCATCTGAGAGCCTGCTGGCGCTGCCGCGGCCTACCCTGCTGAACCATCGGAGAGCCTGCTGGCGCTGCCGCGGCCTACCTTGCTGAACCATCTGAGAGCCTGCTGGCGCTGCCGCGGCCTACCTTGCTGAACCATCTGAGAGCCTGCTGGTGCTGCCGCGGCCTACCTTGCTGAACCATCGGAGAGCCTGCTGGCGCTGCCGCGGCCTACCTTGCTGAACCCTCTTGTTAGCCTGCTGGCGCTGCCGCGGCTCGACCCGCTCGGAACCCCCCAGCTCGAGGACTGAGAGCTGTGCGCAGGGTATCCCTTCCTCCGCCCAGAGTAAGACAGTCCCGCTACATTACCCCCCTTTACGAGACTTTCCAGATCCCTCGATCTGCTTGTACATACTGCCAAGAACCAGCAACCGTTTACTACTTATAAAGTTTGAGAACTTGACCTCCTGTGTGGTGTCCGTTTGTAGTCTTGTGATTACTCTGCTGTACGATCCTAGGAGAGGACCCTCAGTCAGGAGGCCTCTCGGTAAACGCTCGGCTACTTCTCGACGGAGGGGTGGACCTAGGGGTGGTCAGTCAGACATCTTCTGTCTCCCCCGGGTCGCCTTTCTAACATGCGTTAAGCGGAGATCACTGAATTCCGAAAAACTCCACTTTGCGTTCCGTAGCGGAGTTTTTTACCTAGTTTGCGATCTTCAACACCAAGTTGGCGAGCGCGAGCTTGGAAAATCAACATCCTGGCGAGATTTCTCAATGCAGGGGGCATCAGGTTTCTCTTGCAAGTGGTCGCAAATACTCATGACAGCTCGCGTTGAGAAACTGTCTGTTCACGTTGAGAAAGCTGGTGCTTGAGTCAAAATCTACTTGAGCGGCACAAAAGGAATGCAGGGACCTCTTGCACTGTGCATGATGCCATTTGCAATGATTGCACAGTGCGGACAAGCATCCGGCACTGTGAAATCACTGCAAACTGCATTTTTCTATCATACTCCCCCTCTCGCGTTGCTCTGCGTAATGTGGCTGAGATTTGTTTGCAGTTCGCATAGTGCCGTGTAGTGCAACTCCGCAAACTCCGCACAGGGTTAGTGCAGAGGCATTATCCAGGAAATAAAGCAAAGATATATCAAACAATGTTGGTATAAAAATACTTCATAATAAAAGCAGCATTCCCTGTAAGCGCCAGAAAATAGAGGCCAAAAATTATTACAACATGTAAAAAGTGTGCAAATTGATAGCCACTGTTTTTCAAATGGTTTAAAAAATGTTTTTAAAAAGTAGCAATACTCCACAAGAATTGACAACAAATAAAACTGGAAATTAGGAAACCCTTCCCATGATGTACATGGTAAATAAACAATGTCTGCTTTTTCATTAAAGTGTACAGAAAAGTGATGCATGGAATGTTTGAATTAATCTCATTCATTGGTAATTACTCGGGCCGCATCCCAATCCATAATTATTTTCCATACCTTGCCACTTCAGTTTGGATCCAACCATTAGCAAATCACTCTTGACTCTGCTCCAATGAGAAAAGGCTAAGTTCTCCCTTATCGGAACCAAGTAACCCAGGACTGATTTTGCCCTGGTTAGAGCTCATAAAATAGGTATAGCTTTGTTCCTGTAACACAGTGTATGTCCAGACGTGGTTTCAGTGACACTGTGCCGCTGGAACAAAGCTTTACTTGAATTCAAAAGCTTGTGGGCATTCCCATATAAAGGACGATGACCTTTTCTGCATTTTACTTAAGGATAATCCTGCTTCTTTTGTTTGTTGAAATTTCCCACACACCAGGATTCTCAAATCATCTTCCAACCTCTCCAGATTCTGTGTGTGTGACATCATCAAACATTGCCAAGGAGCAGAAATAGAAACATAACAAACATATGGTTGCTGATAGTGTCATAAGGGCTCCATTAGTGCTGCCTAGGAAACTGAGACTGAGAGTTCTAGATCTCTGGCGCAGTGGTCACTTTCCTTGGAGACTTGGAAGGAGGCGGTTGGAGCTGTGTTAGCTTGTGAGAGCTGCAATTTCTTTAAACACTGACATTTATTAGTGAGCTTGAATACTGCTACAACTGGTAAGGTCATTTATGTGTTAGAATGCTTGAATGAAGGTCTTATTTAGAGATTTGTGGATGGGATACTCAGTCAAAATGTGACAGATACTTCTTCCCCTATGTTACAAGTGCTTTAGATTATAATACACTTGGAATGTGATGGATGGGATATCTGTGATGTTTTGAATCTAAAACATTATGTTAATATTAAACTTATATAGAATATATACATTGTGCTACCTCCAAAGGCCTGTGTATTTTCAGAATCCATGCGCACTTACATAAACACACACACATACTGGGGACAAATGATGAAACTTTACGTTAAAGTTCAGGGACTAGTGTTTATGCATTAGGGGAATAGATGTGAGGTAATGTGGTTTTAGGTTAGAGGTTTAGGGGATAATAGTTAAGATTTTGAGGTACAGATTTAAGTGTTAAGGGTTTTGGGTATAATGTTAAGGAGTGAAAAGGTTAGGAGTTAGGGTTACGACGGTTATAGGTGCTAGGGTTTAACATTGTGAGACATACGGTATTAGGATTGACACTTTTGGGTGTAGGGTTAATGGATTAGGGGAATAGAGATTAACACATTGAGTATAAGGTATAGGGTTTGAGGGTATGAGTTAAGTATTTCAGGAATCTTTTTAAGGTTATGGTGAAGAGGGTTAAAATTGTGGGATTACGATTAAAGAAACCCTGTTTTTACATTTCTTTAATAATATAGAGGAACATGTTTTACATATGAGGTATGCTAATGAGTATTTCTAGAAATTATATTAATCTGTATGAAAAATATGCAGGTTTACTTTTCATAGTAACATTGCACTCAATTTATTTCAATGGAACACATATGACTTTCCAGACATCTATTTCTCAGTAAACAATATGAATTATCTAGGTACACAAACACATACACTCAAACATGCACCTCTTGAGTATGTAGTTTGATTGTTATCTATAATAATTCCTATGACAATCATAGATGTCTCTCCGATCCTTTTTTAGCTTTAAACTAAGTACCCATAGAATTTTGTTCACTAAGCACCAGTTTAGATGATTTCTCATTTAAAAAAAATATATTATTTATGTTTGCATGTTTAATTTGTTTGTGATTGGTTGTGTTTGCTTGTGTATTTTCAAAACATCTAGAAAGGTGGTAATTGAGCTTGAAGTGTTTTCATTGTTTGGGGCTGAAGTCTGTACATATTACGACATACCTAATTTATGGAATTCTTTCATTGTCAAACATTTCCTTAGTGGTTCAGAGTTGATGTTCTGAAGTGAAAACTACTTGTGTTGATTTATTGTCCTCAAAATTTTACAGGCATCTCTAGTTTTTGCTTAGTTATTTTGTTTTCTGGTAAGTTGTGTTTGCTGCTGCACTGTTGGACTGGTATTGTTGTTATTAAACTCTGCTCTTCCTTCTGTCTGTTCATGTGAGTCTTGTGTTTGAGGGCTGTCCAGCTGTACACCTGTGTTATGAACTTGGGTATTGGTAAGGTGTAGGAGAAAAACGTACAGGCTGTGGGGAAAAGAAGAAGGATTATTTGCGTTCTGTTCAAACACTATTTACCATCTAGAGATATCTCATATGGGTTGACATTCAGGCTGGGCTTGTCGACCTATCAATTAGAACAAGCATTTGCAATGCAATAGGTCTCGCATTAGAAAAGTTTGAGCTTATTTATGTTTTGTTTTTGAAAATAGCTAAATTAATAGCTTTGTCATTTACAATGCCAATAGTTATAACTTTTGCAAATGTGACACCTATAGCATTGGTAATGCAATATGTGTTGTGTTTACGTGACTTACATGTATTGATATTACAAATAACAATGGCTTTAAAAAAAATTCAATAATCAATACTTAAATGAAAGTTATTGTAACTTATAATGGCAATAGCTTAAAGTTTTGTAAATAACTTTTGTGAAGATTATGTTCAGTGCATTTTATTGTGACGAAAATCCAAGAACAGAAGTGAAATATTAACATCTTTTTGTTACAATTGTAATAAAGCTTGAAACAATGAGCGAACATATTTGAACCAGGTGTTGTTGAATGGTTGCACAGATTCATGCTGTGGTGGCGCTGTGTGATGTTGTGATGGCGAACGAGTGATGCTGTGGTGTTCAATGATGCTGTAGTAGCGCATAGTGATGTTGTGGTGCCCCTGAGTGATGCGGTGGTGGTGCGGAGTGATGCTGTATGCTATGCTATGTTTTGTTTTGCTATCCAATGTTTTGTTTTGTCATGCTATGCTATGTTTTGCTATCCTATGCTTTGATTTGTTATGCTATGCTATGCTGTGTTTTTTCATGCTATGCTATGTTTTGTTAGGCTATGCTATGTTTTGCTATGCAATGCTTTGTTATGCTATGCTATGTTTTGTGATGCTATGCTATGTTTTGTTGTGTTTTATTACGCTATGCTTTGTTTTGCTATGCTATATTTCGTTATATTATGCTATGCAGTGTTTTTTGTGTTTGGTAAGCTATGTTTTGCTATGCTATTATATGTTTTGTTTTGCTATGCTATGTTTCGTTGTGTTTTGTTAAGCTATGCTATGTTTTGTTGTGTTTTGCTATGTTTTGTTATGCTATGTGTTGTTGTGTTTTGTTATGCTATGTTTTGTTATGTTATGCTATGTTTTGTTATGCTATGCTATGCTATGTTTTGTTTTGCTATCCTATGCTTTGTTTTGTTATGCTATGCTATGTTTAGTTTTGCTATTCTAGGCTTTGTTTTGTTATGCTATGCTATGTTTAGTTTTGCTATGCTCTGCTTTTTTTGTTATGCTATGCTATGTTTTGTTGTGTTTTGTTATGTTTTGTTATGCTATGTTGTGTTATGCTATGCTATGTTTTGTTGTGTTTTATTATACTATGCTTTGTTTTGCTATGCTATGTTCTGTTATGCTATGTTATGTTATGCTATGCTATGCTTTGTTATGCTATGTTTTGTTATGCTATGCTGAGCTTTGTTTTGTTATGCTATGCTATGTTGTGTTTTGTTATGCTATGCTATTTTTTGTTGCGTTTTGTTATGTTATGCTATGTTTTGCTATGCTTTGCAATGCTATGTTTTTTATGTATGCTATGTTTTGTGGTGTTGTGTTATGCTATGGTATGCTTTGTGGTGTTTTGTTATGCTATGGTATGTTTTGTTGTGTTTTGCTATGTTTTGTTGTTCTGCTATGTTTTGTTCTGCTATGTTTTGTTGTGTTTTGTTATGCTATGCTATATTTTGTTATACTATGCTATGTTTTGTTGTGTTTTGCTATGCTATGTTTTGTTATGCTATGTTTTGTTATGCTATGCTATGTTTTGTTGTGTTTTGTTATGCTATGTTTTGTTTTGCTATCCTATGATTTGTTTTGTTATGCTATGTTTTGTATGCTGTGCTGGCGAGGGTGTGTGAGTGTGTGTGAAGGTGAGTGAGGGTGAGGGGGTGTGATGGTGAGGGTGTGTGAGGGTGATAGGGTGTGAGGGTGAGGGTGTGTGAGAGTGAGGGTGTGTGAGTGAGGGTGTGTGAGGGTGATGGGGTGTGAGGGTGAGGGTGTGAGGGTGAGGGGGTGTAAGGGTGAGGGGTGAGGTTGTGTGAGGGTGTGAGAGTGAGTGAGGGTGTGTGAGGGTGAGAGGGGGTGAGGTGGTGTGAGGATATGTGAGAGTGAGGGGGGTGAGGGGGGGTGAGGGTAAGGGGGTGTGAGGGTGAGTGAGGGGATGTGAGGGTGAGAGGGTGAGGTGTGTGATGGTGAGTGAGTGTGTGTGAGGGTGAGTGAGGGTGTGCGAGGGTGTGTGCAGGTGTGTGAGGGTGTGTGAGGGTGGGAGTGTGTGAGGGTGAGGAGGTGTGAGGGGGTGTGAGGGTGAGGGGGTGTGGGGGTGTGAAGGAGAGGGGGTGTGAGGGGGTGTGGGGGAGTGAGGATGAGGGGGTGTGAGGGTGAGGCGGAGTGAGGGTGAGGGTGTGTGAGGGTGAGGGTGTGTGTGAGGGTGTGGGGTGCGAGGGTGTGGGGGTGTGAGGGTTAGGGGGTGATGGTGAGGGGGTGAGGGGTGAGGGGGTGGGGTTGTGAGGGTATGGGTGTGGAGTTCTGAGGGTGAGGGGGTGTTAGGGTGTGTGGGTGAGGGTATGAGGGTGAGGGGGTGTGAGGGTGTGAGGGTGAGGGGGTGTGAAGGTGAGGAGGTGTGAGGGTGAGGGAGGGTGAGGGTAACAGGGGTGAGGGGGGGTGCGGGTGAGGGTAAGGATGTGTGAGGGTGAGGGTGTGTGAGCGTGAGAGGGTGTGTCAGTGTGTGTGAGGGTGAGGGTATGAGGGGTGTCAGGGTGTGTGAGGGTGTCAGGGTGAGGAGGTGTGAGGGTGAGGGGGTGAGAGGGTGTGTGAGGGTGAGAGGGTGAGTGAGGGCGTTATAGGGTGAGGGTCTGGAGGTGTGAGGTTGAGGGTGTGTGAGGGTGAGAGGGTGTGTGAGGGTGAGAGTGTGTGTGAGGGTGAGTGGAGGTGAGGGTGTGTGATGGTGAGGGTGTGTGAGGGTGAGGGGTGTGAGTGGGTGTGAGGGTGAGGGGGTGTGAGGGTGAGGGAGGGAGAGGGTGACAGGTTGAGGGTGTGTGAGGGTGAGGGTGAGGGTGTATGAGGGTGAGAGGGTGTGAGGGTGAGAAGGGGTGTGAGGGTTTGTGAGGGTGTGAGGGTGAGGCGGTGTGAGGATGAGGGGTGTGAGAGTGAGAGGGTGTGTGATGGTGAGAGGGTGTGTGAGGGTGAAAGGGTGTGAGGGTGTTTGAGGGTGAGGGTGTGGGTGTGTGAGGGTGAGGGGGTGTGAGGGTGAGGGGGTGTGAGGAAGTGTGAGGGTGAGGGGGTGTGAGGGTGAGGGGGTGTGAGGGTGAGGATGTTAGGGAGTGTGAGGGGATGTGAGGGTGAGGGGGTGTTAGGATGAGAGGGTGTGTGAGGGTGAGAGGGTGTGTGACGGTGAGGGTGTGTGAGGGTGAGGATGAGGGGGTGTGAGGGTGAGGGGGTGTGAGATTGAGGGGGTATGAGGGTGAGGAGGTGTGTGAGGGTGAGGGGGTGAGGGTGAGGAGGTGTGAGTGTACGGGGGTGTGAGGGAGAGGGGTTGTGGGGGGTGTGAGGGGGTGAGGGTGAGTGAGGGTGAGAGGGTTAGGGTGAGGTGGTGAGGGGGTGAGGGGGTGAGGGGGAGTCAGGGTGAGTGGGGGTGTGTGAGGGTGGGTGAGGGTGAGTGACGATGTGTGAGGGTGAGAGGGTGTGAGGTGTATGAGGGTGAGGGTGTGAGGGTGAGGGGGTGTGAGGGAGAGGGGGTGTGGGGGTTTGAGGGGGTGAGGGTGAGTGAAGGTGAGAGGGTTTTGAGGGTTAGGGGTGTGTGAGGGTGAGGGTGTGAGGGTGAGGGGGTGTGAGGGTGAGGGGTGTGAGGGTGAGGGAGGGTGAGGGTGACGGGGTGAGGGTGAAGGGGTGTGAGTGTGAGGGGGTGTGAGGGTAAGGGTGTGTGAGGGTGAGGGTATGTGAGGGTCAGGGGTGTGGGGGTGAGGGTACTTGAGGGTCTGTGAGGGTGAGAGGGTTTTCTGAGGGTGTGTGTGAGGCTGAGGGTGTCTGAGGGTGAGTGTGTGTGAGAGTGAGGGTGTGAGGGTGATGGGGTGTGAGGGTGAGAGGGTGTGTGAGGGTGAGATGGTGTGTGAGAAGGTGTGTGAGGGTCATAAGGTGTGTGAGGGTGAGAGGGTGAGTGAGGGTATGTGAGGGTGAGGGTTTAGGGGTAAGAGGGTGAGGGGTGTAAGGGGATGTGGGGGTGTGAGGGTGAGAGGGTGTGTGAGAGTGAGAGAAGGTGAGGGTGTGTTAGGAAGAGGGTGTGTGAGGGTGAAGGGGTGTGAAGGGGTGTGAGGGTGAGGGTGAGGGGATGTGTGGGGGTGTTAGGGGGTGAGTGAGGGTGAGAGGGTTGTGAGGGTGAGGTGGGTGAGGGGTGAGGGTATGATGGTGAGTGAGCATGAGTGAGGGTGTGTGAGGGTGAGGGAGTGTGAGGGTGAGGGTGTGAGGGTGAGGGCGTGTGAGGGTGAGGGGTTGTGAGGGTGAAAGGGTGTGTGAGGGTGAGGCCAGCGTTGAGGGTGAGTGAGGGTGAGGGTGTGGGGGTGTGAGGGTGGAGGTGAGGGGGTGTGAGGGTGAGGGGGTGAGAGGGTGTGTGAGGGTGAGAGGGTGTGTGAGGGTGAGAGGGTGTGTGAGGGTGAGGGTGTGTGAGGGAGAGGGTGTATGAGGGTGTGTGAAGAGGTGTGAGGATGAGGATGAGGGGGTGTGAGGGTGAGGGTGAGGGTGAGGGGATGTGAGGGTGAGGGTGAGGGGTTGTGAGGGTGAGGGTGTGTGGGGGTGTGAGGGGTTGAGTGAGGTTGTGAGGGTGAGGTGGGTAAGGGTGTGAGGGGGTGAGGGTATGATGGTGAGTGAGCATGAGTGAGGGTGTGTGAGTGTGAGGGAGTGTGAGGGTGAGGGTGTGAGGGTGAGGCGGTGTGAGGTTGAGGGGTTGTGAGGGTGAAAGGGTGTGTGAGGGTGAGATGGTGTGTGAGGGTGAGAGGGTGAGTGAGGGTGTGTGAGGGTGAGGGTGTGGGGGTCTGAGGGTGAAGGTGAGGGGGTGTGAACATGAGGGGGTGAGAGGGTGTGTGAGGGTAAGAGGGTGTGTGAGGGTGAGAGGGTGAGTGAGGGTGAGGGTGTGAGGGTGAGTGAGGATGAGAGGGTTGTGAGGGTGAGGGGACAGGGTATGAGGGTGTGAGGATGTGAGGGTGTGTGAGGGTGAGGGGGTATGAGGGTGTGAGGGTGAGGGGGTGAGGGGGTGTGAGGGGGTGTGAGGTTGAGAGGGTGTGTGATGGTGAGAGGGTGTGTGAGGGTGAGAGGGTGAGTGAGGGTGAGAGGGTGAGTGAGGGTGAGGGAGTGTGAGGGTGAAGTTGAAGGGGTTTGAGGGTGAGGGTGTGAGGGAGGGTGAGGGGATGTGAGGGTGAAGGGATGTGAGGGTGAGGGGATGTGGGAGTGAGGGGGTATAAGGGTGAAAGGGTGTGTGAGGGTGAGAGGGTGTGTGAGGGTTAGAGGGTGAGTGGGGGTGAGAGAGTGTTTAAGGGTGAGGGTGTGTGAGAGTGAGGGTGTGTGAGGGTGAGGGAGTGTGAGGGGGTGTGAGGGTGAGGGGGTTCGAGGGTGAGGGGTGTAAGGGGGTGTGACAGTGTGAGGGTGAGGGGGTGTGAGGGTGTGTAGGTGAGGGGGTGTGAGGCGGTGTGGGGGTGTGAGGGTGAGGGTGTGTGGGAGTGAAGGTGAGGGTGTGTGAGAGTGAGGGTGTGTGTGAGGGTGAGGGGTGTGAGGGTGTGGGAGTGTGGGGGTGTGAGGGGGAGTGAGGGTGAGGGAGTGTGAGGTGGAGGGTGTGGGGTTGTGAGGGGGAGGGTGTGAGGGTGTGAGGGGGAGTGGCTGTGAGGGTGAGGGTGTGAGGGGGTGTGAGGGTGTATGAAGGTGAGGGAGGGTGAGGGTGACAGGGTGAGGATGTTTGAGGGTGAATCAGTGTGAGGGTGAGGGGGTGTGAGGGGGTGTGGGTTTGTGACAGGGTGTGTGAGGGTTAGGGTGTGAGGGTGTGTGAGGGTGTGTGAGGGTGTGAGGGTGAGGGTGTGTGAGGGTGAGAGGGTGTGTGAGGGCTAGAGGGTGTGTGAGGGTGAGAGGGGGAGTGAGGGTGAGAGGGGGAGTGAGGGTGAGAGGGGGAGTGAGGGTGTGTGAGGGTGAGGGTGTGGGGGTATGATGGTGAGGGGGTGTGAGGGTGAGGGGGAGAGGGTGTGTGAGGGTGAGTGGGTGTGTGAGGGTGAGAAGGTATGTGAGGGTGAAAGGGTGAGCACGGGTGAGGGTGTGAGGGTGTGTGAGGGTGAGGGTATGTGAGGGTGAGAGGGTGAGGGGTGTGATGGTGAGTGAGTGTGTGTGAGGGTGAGTGAGGGTGTGCGAGGGTGTGTGCAGGTGTGTGAGGGTGTGTGAGGGTGGGAGTGTGTGAGGGTGAGGAGGTGTGAGGGGGTGTGAGGGTGAGGGGGTGTGGGGGTGTGAAAGTGAGGGGGTGTGAGGGGGTGTGGGGGTGTGAGGGTGAGGGGGTATGAGGGTGAGGGGGAGTGAGGGGGAGGGTGTGTGAGGGTGAGGGTGTGTGTGAGGGTGTGGGGTGCGAGGGTGTGGGGGTGTGAGGGTTAGGGGGGTGATGGTGAGGGGGTGAGGGGTGAGGGTGTGGGGTTGTGAGGGTATGGGTGTGGAGTTCTGAGGGTGAGGGGTGTGAGGGTGTGTGGGTGAGGGTATGAGGGTGAGGGGGTGTGAGGGTGTGAGGGTGAGGGGGTGTGAGGGTGAGGAGGTGTGAGGGTGAGGGAGGGTGAGGGTAACAGGGGTGAGGGGGGGTGCGGGTGAGGGTAAGGATGTGTGAGGGTGAGGGTGTGTGAGCGTGAGAGGGTGTGTCAGTGTGTGTGAGGGTGAGGGTATGAGGGGTGTGAGGGTGTGTGAGGGTGTCAGGGTGAGGAGGTGTGAGGGTGAGGGGGTGAGAGGGTGTGTGAGGGTGAGAGTGTGTGTGAGGGTGAGTGGAGGTGAGGGTGTGTGATGGTGAGGGTGTGTGAGGGTGAGGGGTGTGAGTGGGTGTGAGGGTGAGGGGGTGTGAGGGTGAGGGAGGGAGAGGGTGACAGGGTGAGGGTGTGTGAGGGTGTATGAGGGTGAGGGGGTGTGAGGGTGAGAAGGGGTGTGAGGGTTTGTGAGGGTGTGAGGGCGAGGCAGTGTGAGGATGAGGGGTGTGAGAGTGAGAGGGTGTGTGATGTTGAGAGGGTGTGTGAGGGTGAGAGGGTGTGAGGGTGTTTGAGGGTGAGGGTGTGGGTGTGTGAGGGTGAGGGTGTGTGAGGGTGAGGGGGTGTGAGGAAGTGTGAGGGGGAGTGAGGGTGAGGGGGTGTGAGGGTGAGGATGTTAGGGAGTGTTAGGGGATGTGAGGGTGAGGGGGTGTTAGGATGAGAGGGTGTGTGAGGGTGAGAGGGTGTGTGACGGTGAGGGTGTGTGATGGTGAGGATGAGGGGGTGTGAGGGGGTGTGAGATTGAGGGGGTATGAGGGTGAGGAGGTGTGTGAGGGTGAGGGGGTGAGGGTGAGGAGGTGTGAGTGTACGGGGGTGTGAGGGAGATGGGTTGTGGGGGGTGTGAGGGGGTGAGGTTGAGTGAGGGTGAGAGGGTTAGGGTGAGGTGGTGAGGGGGTGAGGGGGTGAGGGGGTGAGGAGAGTCAGGGTGAGTGAGGGTGTGTGAGGGTGGGTGAGGGTGAGTGACGATGTGTGAGGGTGAGAGGGTGTGAGGTGTATGAGGGTGAGGGTGTGAGGGTGAGGGGGTGTGAGGGAGAGGGGGTGTGGGGGTTTGAGGGGGTGAGGGTGAGTGAAGGTGAGAGGGTTGTGAGGGTTAGGGGTGTGTGAGGGTGAGGGTGTGAGGGTGAGGGGGTGTGAGGGTGAGGGGTGTGAGGGTGAGGGAGGGTGAGGGTGACGGGGTGAGGGTGAAGGGGTGTGAGTGTGAGGGGGTGTGAGGGTAAGGGTGTGTGAGGGTGAGGGTATGTGAGGGTCAGGGGTGTGGGGGTGAGGGTACTTGAGGGTCTGTGAGGGTGAGAGGGTGTTTGAGGGTGTGTGTGAGGCTGAGGGTGTCTGAGGGTGAGTGTGTGTGAGAGTGAGGGTGTGCGGGTGATGGGGTGTGAGGGTGAGAGGGTGTGTGAGGGTGATATGGTGTGTGAGAAGGTGTGTGAGGGTCATAAGGTGTGTGAGGGTGAGAGGGTGAGTGAGGGTATGTGAGGGTGAGGGTTTAGGGGTAAGAGGGTGAGGGGTGTAAGGGGATGTGGGGGTGAGTGGGTGTGTGAGGGTGAGAGGGTGTGTGAGGGTGAGAGAAGTTGAGGGTGTGTTAGGGAGAGGGTGTGTGAGGGTGAAGGTGTGTGAAGGGGTGTGAGGGTGAGGGTGAGGGGGTGTGAGGGTGAGGGTGAGGGGATGTGAGGGTGTGTGGGGGTGTGAGGGGGTGAGTGAGGGTGAGAGGGTTGTGAGGGTGAGGTGGGTGAGGGTGTGAGGGGGTGAGGGTATGATGGTGAGTGAGCATGAGTGAGGGTGTGTGAGGGTGAGGGAGGGTGAGGGTGTGAGGGTGAGGGGGTGTGAGGGTGAGGGGTTGTGAGGGTGAAAGGGTGTTTGAGGGTGAGCGGGTGTGTGAGGGTGATAGGGTGAGTGAGGGTGAGGGTGTGGGGGTGTGAGGGTGGAGGTGAGGGGGTGTGAGCGTGAGGGGGTGAGAGGGTGTGTGAGGGTGAGAGGGTGTGTGAGGGTGAGAGGGTGTGTGAGGGTGAGGGTGTGTGAGGGAGAGGGTGTGTGAGGGTGTGTGAAGAGGTGTGAGGATGAGGATGAGGGGGTGTGAGGGTGAGGGTGAGGGTGAGGGTGTGTGAGGGTGAAGGTGTGTGAAGGGGTGTGAGGGTGAGGGCGAGGGGGTGTGAGGGTGAGGGGATGTGAGGGTGTGTGGGGGTGTGAGGGGGTGAGTGAGGGTGAGAGGGTTGTGAGGGTGAGGTGGGTGAGGGTGTCAGGTTTCGCCGTTCTGTCCCCAGGATGGTATTGATGCTCAAAAAGGGCCCACCTCTAGATCATCCCTAGTCTGGCTAAGGTCACAGACTCTAAAGGAGATCAAGCGGGGGAAAATGGGATGTCCGGAGGGGAACAGCTGGGCTGGCAGAAGTGGAGACCTGCAAGACACACAAAGCACGAAATAAATGGTATATCCCTGGTGATACAGACTCCCTATATTAGGAATGCTTAAGAACAACACCTCACCTGTAATACTAACAGGAAAGACTGCAATAAGAGTGAAGTAGAGCGGGCTTCTTCTCATTCCCTAGGGATGCCTATATACATAAAGGAAAGAAAACATTGGAATTACCTGCTTCTCTTCTTTCCCCCATAACCAGTAATAAAGGTGAGCTAGATGAACCTACCCCAACCAGGATTGAGGATGTCTTTGACGCCCAAAGAAACAGCAAAACCTTCTACTTCACTCCACTTCAAAATAAACAGAAGAAAGTAAAATCGAGGAACCATAGGTTCGTTTCCCAATGATAGTCTTGGTACTCCCTCCGAGGTGTGTATTTAGGGTAAGAATCAGGAGTCCAACGAATGGCATACGATAAGTCTCACACACCCTTCTGGCTCATACACACCATACCTAGAGAAAACAATATTATGCTCCAATGTCCGAGCACAAATACAGCCCAGAACAGTATAATGTTATGCTCCAATGTCCGAGCACAAATACAGCCCAGAACAGTATAATGTTAAGCTCCAATGTTCGAGCACAAATGCAGCCCAGTAACGTGCAACAGAAAACACTGGCCGTTGCAGATCCTTCTCTGCAAAGGCAGCACAAAGAAAACGCTGTCAGTTCTAAGCGTTTGTCAGGAAAACAAAGAAAGTCACAACCCCCCACAACGAGACCTGAACCAGGGGATGTGTTGAACAGATGCGGGCGCTTCCTAAGCCCCACCGAGGAATCCGAAAAGGAACACTGGAAGCTGGAACTGATGAGCCTCGGGTGAATACCGCTCGCACCCAAACAACAGAACGGGAGGCGAGCACCCGTCACGCCGCTTCAGGCGCTTCAAAGCCCCGCCAAGATAATCCAAGGGAAAACACACAGGAATGCAAAAACAAATCTGGCAAGCCAAGTACGCTGAATAATCGGCACCGCGTCCACAAAAGACGCCGTATATGACTGTTACCTGACGCCTGGCGTCATACTGCCGCGCCTCCCCAGGCATCATGGGAATTGTAGTTTCTTGCCTTGAAAGTCCTTAACTACCGCAGGCAGTGATCTACCAGCGGCCGGGGAAGCCTGACAGAGCGCCCCTCCCCACCACAAGGTTCACTGACTGCCACCAGGTTTGCCAGGATGCAATCTGTGGAACTCGCGCACCAATCTGGGGGCATGCACAGCAGCCACAGGCTCCCAAGAGTCCTCCTCAGGCCCATATCCCTTCCAGGACACCAAATACTGGAGCCTCCCACGCACAATCCGAGAGTCCAAGATGCGTCTCACCTCATATTCCACATCACCACACACGCTCACCGGGGGAACCGCACGCCCACCAGAACTCCCAGCAGGTTTGAGTAGGGACACATGGAACACCGGGTGTACCCTGAAATGTGCAGGAAGGCGCAGCTTCACAGCTACAGGGTTGATGTGTCTGATCACCTGATAAGGGCCTATAAACCGGGGGTTGAAAATGCTGTACTTGCGGAAACGGATGTTGCGAGTGGATAACCACACCCAGTCACCCTTGCTGTACTCCGGACATGACCGGCGATGTTTATCAGCCTGAGCCTTGTACTTCTGTTTTGCCCTTACCAGGTTATTTCGTGCTTGTAACAATGTCTTCCGCAGGTGCACCAATCTGGACCGCAACTGAGGAATTTTAATCCCAGTGGAAGGGGCAAGCAAAGGGGCAAACCGTGGGTGGAAACCATAGGTGCAAAAGAATGGGGTGTACGAGGTAGAGGAATGGATTGCGTCGTTATACGCTACCTCTGCGGTCCACAACCTATCCACCCATGCCTCAGTGGAGGTGTCTACAAAACAACGTAGGTATTGTTTGAGCGTCTGGTTTACCCTCTCGGTCTGGCCATCCGTTTGAGGATGAAAGCTGGTGGACAAAGAAGAGGTGATACTGAGCTTTTCACACCATGCCTTCCAAAACCGAGCAGTGAACTGAGCCCCCCTGTCGGACACGATAACCCTGGGGAGCCCATGCAACCTGACCACATGTATGAGCAACAGAAGGGCTAGTTGGCAAGCAGTAGGTACCCCTTTACTAGCGATGAAATGGCCCATCTTAGTTAGATAGTCTACAACTACAATGATTGCAGTCATGCCTTGGTCTTTGGGGAGTCCCACCACGAAGTCTACGGAGAAGCTTTCCCAGGGACTCACAGGAGTTGGCAAGGGCTGCAGCAGTCCTTGTGTGGGACGATGATCACTCTTGGCTTGAGAACAGATGGTACACTTCTTTACCCATGCCAACACGTCAGGCCGGATGGTTGGCCACCAGAAAGTTCGAAGCATTTTCTCCAGTGTCTTCGTTCCTCCCGTATGACCGGCACAGGGAAGGTCGTGACACCACTGGAAGGCCTGTTTCCTTAACGCGAGCGTAGGAAGGAGCAATTGAGGGCCTTTCCTTGGCAACCCCTGCCGTAACCTCCACTCAGGATGTAGTCGAATCCAGGTTTTCCAGGCAAAGGTTTGTGTGCCTCTCCTGATCTTGTGCAGGAACTCCTCTGTTTGTACCGCTCCTACCACTTTTATGGGTTCAATGATGCTTTTTTCGGGTGTGAAACGAACCACCTGGTTGTTCTCCTGACGAGTCAACGCATCCGCCTTCCTATTTTCACTACCTGGACGAAATGTCACCAGAAAATTGAATTCAGAAAAAAATAACATCCAGCGTAGTTGTCTGGGGGTTAAGTGACGGGTTGCCCTCATAAATTGCAGGTTCCTGTGGTCGGTATACACGGTAATCTGGTGAGAAGCCCCCATTAACCAATGCCTCCATTCGACGAATGCATCCTTTATGGCTAGGAGTTCTTTCTCCGCTATGGTGTAATTGCCCTCGGCGGTATTGAGCTTGCGGGACATGAAAGCAATGGGGTGCATATGGCCTGTATGCGGATTACGTTGCGAGAGTACCGCTCCGATTGCATGGTCGGATGCGTCTGCTTCTACGACAAAGGGGAGCTGCGGATCCGCATGTATTAACACAGGTGCTGAGGTAAACGCTGTTTTTAATTGATCAAAGGCTTTTTGTTCGAGTCTTCCCCACTCGAAAGGCGTGTTTTTTCTGGTCAACCTAGTAAGTGGAGTCACCTTTTCCGAGAAGTGGGAGATGAATCTTCTGTAGAAATTTGCAAACCCTAGGAGGCTTTGAATGTCCTTGACGCTAGTAGGGGTTGGCCACTCCACAATTGCTTGAACCTTTCTTTCTGCCATCACCTGGCCAGCAGGAGTGAGCATCACCCCTAAGAATTCAACAGTTGTAACATGGAATTCGCACTTCGTCAGTTTGCAGTACAGACGATGTTGTTGTAGGGCTTGGAGAACCTGACACACATGTACTTGGTGTTCTTGATCGTTGTTAGAATAGATGAGTATATCGTCTATGTAGACTACTACGAATATGTCCAAGAATTCCCTTAAAACCTCGTTCAGAAAAAACTGGAAGGAAGCCGGAGCGTTACAAAGCCCAAAGGGCATCACGAGGTATTCAAATAGCCCATACCGCGTCTTAAAAGCTGTTTTCCACTCGTCGCTTTGTCGCATGCGTACCAAGTGATAGGCTCCTCGGAGGTCCAGTTTTGTGTAGATGGTAGCTGCTCGTACCTGCTCCAGAAGCACAGGTATCAGAGGAAGCGGGTACTGGTTCTTGATAGTTATAGCGTTCAACGCCCTATAGTCTATGCAACAGCATAGTTCCCCGTTCGCTTTGGGTATGAAGAAGAGTGGGGAGGCCGCAGGGGACCTGGACGGTCGGATGAATCCCAACTTAAGGTGAGTGTCCAAATATTCCCTCAGATGCTCCGTTTCCGGTTGAGAGAGAGCATATATCCTCCCACAAGGAATCACCGAACCAGGCACCAACTCGATCCGGCAGTCGTATTCCCGATGTGGTGGGAGCACCTCGGCCTTGCTCTTACTGAATACTTCCTCGAACTCTTGGTAACACCTGGGCAGCGTCACTTCTTTTTCAGCGGCAGTGGATACACAATGGGTAAGAGCCAGGACCTCAGCGGGTCGGACATTGTCCCCAATGCAGTGTTCTTGACAGTACCTTGAGAGGAACTCAACAGACCTTTCCGTCCACCGAATGGTGGATTCATGTGTCTTTAACCAGGGGAGTCCCAGTATCACCCCGTATTGTGGTGCAGAAATAAGGTTAAACGATAACCTCTCCCTATGATAACCCCCATACCACAACTCATACTCCGGAGTGTGGTGCGTGATCGGACCGGATTCAAGGACATGTCCGTCCACAGCGAACACAGCTTCCGGGACTAGTTTCGGAACAGGAGTTATTCCCAGTCTTCGGGCTTCCTTGATATCCATGAAGCATCCGGTAGCTCCCGAATCGACCATAGCTCGAATGTCTTTTGGGGTTTGATCGATCCAGATTTCCATTTCCAAAAACAAAAGGTGGTTCCCCTTGGGTAGGGTTTCTGTTACTGAAGGGATATGTTGGATGCTTGAGTCGCTCCCTTCCACTGAACTCAAGCTTTGGAGTTTTCCGACTCCTTTTCCACGGAAGACACTGCCATGTGCCCGGCACGAGAACGACCTCCCTTAGGCTTAACAGGGCATTCGCGCAAGAAATGCCCTTTCTTGCCACAGTAAAGACAGAGTCCATTCTTGCGCCGATAGTCTCTTTCATTGGGCGTCAGGGACGCTCTGACAGCCCCTATTTCCATTGCTTCCGTCTTCCCTTCGGTCTTTTCGCCACCGATTGGCTTCTCTCCCAGGGCCAACGGTCTGTCTCTTCTTCCATGTTCTCCCTTTCGTTCCCTTAGCCGGTGATCCAATCTCATGGCCAAATTGATAAGGGCAGCACACGTGGTAGGCTGAGGGTCGACCTGTGCGATGACATCCTTCAGGTTCTCTGTGAGTCCCTGGTAAAACAAAACCGTTTGCTTCTCTTCGGGCCAATCGGTTTCGGACACTAACCTTCGAAAGTGATTAAGATACGTCACTAAATCTGATGACCCCTGTTTGAGTAGGAGCAGTTCTTTGTCTGCTGAAAATGTTTCCGCTCTCCTATCGAACGTCTGTTCGAATTCAGCTCGAAACAAATCCCAATCATACAGGATGGGGTTGTTTGTTCTAACTATAGGGACAGCCCACTGCGCTGCTTCTCCACCCAAGTAAGAAATCAAAAAGGAGACCCTTGCTTGATTGGTCAGGAAGCTTTTAGGTTTACACGTGAAGTGCAACATAACCTGGGTCATGAAAACCTGTACCTTTTTTCTATCCCCGAAGAAACGTTCAGGTGGGGCCAACGGGACTGGAGAAGGCATTTCCACCACTACCGAAGCAGGCTGAGGGCTACCTGCATCAAATGGATTTCTCTGTAATGCATCAACCCTAGCTTGCAGGGCAGCCGTTTCTTGACGAGAAGCAGCGAGCTCTGTCTGTACCCGGCCTAAGGCCTCTAACACGTCATCTAGTGAGGCCATCCCAGCTTCAATACAATCGGGGGGACGAAATGTCGTGGGCCGATTATTCTGTCAGGTTTCGCCGTTCTGTCCCCAGGATGGTATTGATGCTCAAAAAGGGCCCACCTCTAGATCATCCCTAGTCTGGCTAAGGTCACAGACTCTAAAGGAGATCAAGCGGGGGAAAATGGGATGTCCGGAGGGGAACAGCTGGGCTGGCAGAAGTGGAGACCTGCAAGACACACAAAGCACGAAATAAATGGTATATCCCTGGTGATACAGACTCCCTATATTAGGAATGCTTAAGAACAACACCTCACCTGTAATACTAACAGGAAAGACTGCAATAAGAGTGAAGTAGAGCGGGCTTCTTCTCATTCCCTAGGGATGCCTATATACATAAAGGAAAGAAAACATTGGAATTACCTGCTTCTCTTCTTTCCCCCATAACCAGTAATAAAGGTGAGCTAGATGAACCTACCCCAACCAGGATTGAGGATGTCTTTGACGCCCAAAGAAACAGCAAAACCTTCTACTTCACTCCACTTCAAAATAAACAGAAGAAAGTAAAATCGAGGAACCATAGGTTCGTTTCCCAATGATAGTCTTGGTACTCCCTCCGAGGTGTGTATTTAGGGTAAGAATCAGGAGTCCAACGAATGGCATACGATAAGTCTCACACACCCTTCTGGCTCATACACACCATACCTAGAGAAAACAATATTATGCTCCAATGTCCGAGCACAAATACAGCCCAGAACAGTATAATGTTATGCTCCAATGTCTGAGCACAAATACAGCCCAGAACAGTATAATGTTAAGCTCCAATGTTCGAGCACAAATGCAGCCCAGTAACGTGCAACAGAAAACACTGGCCGTTGCAGATCCTTCTCTGCAAAGGCAGCACAAAGAAAACGCTGTCAGTTCTAAGCGTTTGTCAGGAAAACAAAGAAAGTCACAACCCCCCACAACAAGACCTGAACATGGGGATGTGTTGAACAGATGCGGGCGCTTCCTAAGCCCCACCGAGGAATCCGAAAAGGAACACTGGAAGCTGGAACTGAGGAGCCTCGGGTGAATACCGCTCGCACCCAAACAACAGAACGGGAGGCGAGCACCCGTCACGCCGCTTCAGGCGCTTCAAAGCCCCGCCAAGATAATCCAAGGGAAAACACACAGGAATGCAAAAACAAATCTGGCAAGCCAAGTACGCTGAATAATCGGCACCGCGTGCACAAAAGACGCCGTATATGACTGTTACCTGACGCCTGGCGTCATACTGCCACGCCTCCCCAGGCATCTTGGGAATTGTAGTTTCTTGCCTTGAAAGTCCTTAACTACCGCAGGCAGTGATCTACCAGCGGCCGGGGAAGCCTGACAGAGGGTATGAGGGGGTGAGGGTATGATGGTGAGTGAGCATGAGTGAGGGTGTGTGAGGGTGAGGGAGGGTGAGGGTGTGAGGGTGAGGGGGTTTGAGGGTGAGGGGTTGTGAGGGTGAAAGGGTGTGTGAGGGTGAGCGGGTGTGTGAGGGTGAGAGGGTGAGTGAGGGTGAGGGTGTGGGGGTGTGAGGGTGGAGGTGATGGTGTGTGAGCGTGAGGGGGTGAGAGGGTGTGTGAGGGTGAGAGGGTGTGTGAGGGTGAGAGGGTGTGTGAGGGTGAGGGTGTGTGAGGGAGAGGGTGTGTGAGGGTGTGTGAAGAGGTGTGAGGATGAGGATGAGGGGGTGTGAGGGTGAGGGTGAGGGTGAGGGGGTGTGAGGGTGAGGGGTTGTGAGGGTGAGGGTGTGTGGGGGTGTGAGGGGTTGAGTGAGGTTGTGAGGGTTGTGAGGGTGAGGTGGGTGAGGGTGTGAGGGGGTGAGGGTATGATGGTGAGTGAGCATGAGTGAGGGTGTGTGAGTGTGAGGGAGTGTGAGGGTGAGGGTGTGAGGGTGAGGGGGTGTGAGGTTGAGGGGTTGTGAAGGTGAAAGGGTGTGTGAGGGTGAGAGGGTGTGTGAGGGTGGGAGGGTGAGTGAGGGTGTGTGAGGGTGAGGGTGTGGGGGTGTGAGGGTGAAGGAGAGGGGGTGTGAGCATGAGGGGGTGAGAGGGTGTGTGAGGGTGAGAGGGTGTGTGAGGGTGAGAGGGTGAGAGGGTGAGTGAGGGTGAGGGTGTGAGGGTGTGAGGGTGAGTGAGGATGAGAGGGTTGTGAGGGTGAGGGGACAGGGTATGAGGGTGTGAGGATGTGAGGGTGTGTGAGGGTGAGGGGGTGTGAGGGTGTGAGGGTGAGGGGGTGAGGGGGTGTGAGGGTGAGGGGGTGTGAGGTTGAGAGGGTGTGTGATGGTGAGAGGGTGTGTGAGGGTGGGAGGGTGAGTGAGGGTGAGGGAGTGTGAGGGTGAAGTTGAAGTTGAAGGGGTTTGAGGGTGAGGGTGTGAGGGAGGGTGAGGGGATGTGAGGGTGAAGGGATGTGAGGGTGAGGGGATGTGAGGGTGAAGGGGTATAAGGGTGAAAGGGTGTGTGAGGGTGAGAGGGTGTTTGAGGGTTAGAGGGTGAGTGGGGGTGAGAGAGTGTGTAAGGGTGAGGGTGTGTGAGAGTGAGGGTGTGTGAGGGTGAGGGAGTGTGAGGGGGTGTGAGGGTGAGGGGGTTCGAGGGTGAGGGGGTGTAAGGGTGTGTGACAGTGTGAGGGTGAGGGGGTGTGAGGGTGTGTAGGTGAGGGGGTGTGAGGGGGTGTGGGGGTGTGAGGGTGAGGGTGTGTGGGAATGAAGGTGAGGGTGTGTGAGAGTGAGGGTATGTGTGAGGGTGAGGGGTGTGAGGGTGTGGGAGTGTGGGGGTGTGAGGGGGAGTGAGGGTGAGGGAGTGTGAGGTGGAGGGTGTGGGGTTGTGAGGGGGAGGGTGTGAGGGTGAGTGGCTGTGAGGGTGAGGGGGTGTGAGGGTGTATGAAGGTGAGGGAGGGTGAGGGGGTGAGGGGGTGTGAGGGTGAGGGGGTGTGAGGTTGAGAGGGTGTGTGATGGTGAGAGGGTGTGTGAGGGTGGGAGGGTGAGTGAGGGTGAGGGAGTGTGAGGGTGAAGTTGAAGGGGTTTGAGGATGAGGGTGTGAGGGAGGGTGAGGGGATGCGAGGGTGAAGGGATGTGAGGGTGAGGGGATGTGAGGGTGAAGGGGTATAAGGGTGAAAGGGTGTGTGAGGGTGAGAGGGTGTTTGAGGGTTAGAGGGTGAGTGGGGGTGAGAGAGTGTGTAAGGGTGAGGGTGTGTGAGAGTGAGGGTGTGTGAGGGTGAGGGAGTGTGAGGGGGTGTGAGGGTGAGGGGGTTCGAGGGTGAGGGGGTGTAAGGGTGTGTGACAGTGTGAGGGTGAGGGGGTGTGAGGGTGTGTAGGTGAGGGGGTGTGAGGGGGTGTGGGGGTGTGAGGGTGAGGGTGTATGGGAGTGAAGGTGAGGGTGTGTGAGAGTGAGGGTATGTGTGAGGGTGAGGGGTGTGAGGGTGTGGGAGTGTGGGGGTGTGAGGGGGAGTGAGGGTGAGGGAGTGTGAGGTGGAGGGTGTGGGGTTGTGAGGGGGGGTGTGAGGGTGAGTGGCTGTGAGGGTGAGGGGGTGTGAGGGTGTATGAAGGTGAGGGAGGGTGAGGGTGACAGGGTAAGGGAGTTTGAGGGTGAATCAGTGTGAGGGTGAGGGGGTGTGAGGGGGTGCGGGTTTGTGACAGGGTGTGTGAGGGTGAGGGTGTGAGGGTGTGTGAGGGTGTGTGAGGGTGTGAGGGTGAGGGTGTGTGAGGGTGAGAGGGTGTGTGAGGGCTAGAGGGTGTATGAGGGTGAGAGGGGGAGTGAGGGTGAGAGGGGGAGTGAGGGTGTGTGAGGGTGAGGGTGTGGGGGTATGATGGTGAGGGGGTGTGAGGGTGAGGGGGAGAGGGTGTGTGAGGGTGAGAGGGTGTGTGAGGGTGAGAAGGTATGTGAGGGTGAAAGGGTGAGTAAGGGTGAGGGTGTGAGGGTGTGTGAGGGTGAGGGTGTGTGAGGGTGTTTGAGGGTGAGGGTGTGAGGGAGGGTGAGGGGGATGTGAGGGTGAGGGGATGTGAGGGTGAGGGGGTGTGAGGGTGAGAGGGTGTGTGATGGTGAGATGGTGTGTGAGGGTGAGAGGGCATGTGAGGGTGAGAGGTTGAGTGAGGGTGTGGGTGTGTGAGGGTGAGCGTGTGTGAGGGTATGTGAGGGTGAGGGTGTGTGATGGTGAGGATGAGGGGGTGTGGGGGGGAGGGGGTGTGAGAGTGAGGGGGTGTGATGGTGAGGAGGTATGTGAGGGGGTGAGGGTGAGCGGGTGTGAGGGTGATGGGGTGTGAGGTTGAGGGTGTGAGGGTGAGGGGGTGTAAGGGTGAGGGGTGAGGTTGTGTGAGGGTGTGAGAGTGAGTGAGGGTGTGTGAGGGTGAGAGGGGGTGAGGTGGTGTGAGGATATGTGAGGGTGAGGGGGGTGAGGGGGGGTGAGGGTAAGGGGGTGTGAGGGTGAGTGAGGGGATGTGAGGGTGAGAGGGTGAGGGGTGTGATGGTGAGTGAGTGTGTGTGAGGGTGAGTGAGGGTGTGCAAGGGTGTGTGCAGGTGTGTGAGGGTGTGTGAGGGTGGGAGTGTGTGAGGGTGAGGAGGTGTGAGGGGGTGTGAGGGTGAGGGGGTGTGGGGGTGTGAAGGTGAGGGGGTGTGAGGGGGTGTGGGGGGGTGAGGGTGAGGGGGTGTGAGGGTGAGGGGGAGTGAGGGTGAGGGTGTGTGAGGGTGAGGGTGTGTGTGAGGGTGTGGGGTGCGAGGGTGTGGGGGTGTGAGGGTTAGGGGGGGTGATGGTGAGGGGTTGAGGGGTGAGGGTGTGGGGTTGTGAGGGTATGGGTGTGGAGTTCTGAGGGTGAGGGGGTGTGAGGGTGTGTGGGTGAGGTTATGAGGGTGAGGGGGTGTGAAGGTGCGAGGGTGAGGGGGTGTGAGGGTGAGGAGGTATGAGGGTGAGGGAGGGTGAGGGTAACAGGGGTGAGGGGGGTGCGGGTGAGGGTAAGGATGTGTGAGGGTGAGTGTGTTTGAGCGTGAGAGGGTGTGTCAGTGTGTGTGAGGGTGAGGGTATGAGGGGTGTGAGGGTGTGTGAGGGTGTCAGGGTGAGGAGGTGTGAGGGTGAGGGTGAGGGGGTGATAGGGTGTGTGAGGGTGAGAGGGTGAGTGAGGGCGTTATAGGGTGAGGGTCTGGAGGTGTGAGGTTGAGGGTGTGTGAGGGTGAGAGGGTGTGTGAGGGTGAGAGTGTGTGTGAGGGTGAGTGGAGGTGAGGGTGTGTGATGGTGAGGGTGTGTGAGGGTGAGGGGTGTGAGTGGGTGTGAGGGTGAGGGGGTGTGAGGGTGAGGGAGGGAGAGGGTGACAGGGTGAGGGTGTGTGAGGGTGAGGGGGTATGAGGGTGAGGGGGTATGAGGGTGAGAAGGGGTGTGAGGGTTTGTGAGGGTGTGAGGGTGAGGCGGTGTGAGGATGAGGGGTGTGAGAGTCAGAGGGTGTGTGATGGTGAGAGGGTGTGTGAGGGTGAGAGGGTGTGAGGGTGTTTGAGGGTGAGGGTGTGGGTGTGTGAGGGTGAGGGTGTGTGAGGGTGAGGGGGTGTGAGGAAGTGTGAGGGTGAGGGGGTGTGAGGGTGAGGGGGTGTGAGGGTGAGGATGTTAGGGAGTGTGAGGGGATGTGAGGGTGAGGGGGTGTTAGGATGAGAGGGTGTGTGAGGCTGAGAGGGTGTGTGACGGTGAGGGTGTGTGAGGGTGAGGATGAGGGGGTTTGAGGGTGAGGGGGTGTGAGATTGAGGGGGTATGAGGGTGAGGAGGTATGTGAGGGTGAGGGGGTGAGGGTGAGGAGGTGTGAGTGTACGGGTGTGTGAGGGAGAGGGGTTGTGGGGGGTGTGAGAGGGTGAGTGAGGGTGAGAGGGTTAGGGTGAGGTGGTGAGGGGGTGAGGGGGTGAGGGGGTGTGGGGGTGAGGGGGAGTCAGGGTGAGTGAGGGTGTTTGAGGGTGGGTGAGGGTGAGTGACGATGTGTGAGGGTGAGAGGGTGTGAGGTGTATGAGGGTGAGGGTGTGAGGGTGAGGGGGTGTGAGGGAGAGGGGGTGTGGGGGTTTGAGGGGGTGAGGGTGAGTGAAGGTGAGAGGGTTGTGAGGGTTAGGGGTGTGTGAGGGTGAGGGTGTGAGGGTGAGGGGGTGTGAGGGTGAGGGGTGTGAGGGTGAGGGAGGGTGAGGGTGATGGGGTGGGGGTGAAGGGGTGTGAGTGTGAGGGGGTGTGAGGGTAAGGGTGTGTGAGGGTGAGGGTGTGTGAGGGTCAGGGGTGTGGGGGTGAGGGTACGTGAGGGTCTGTGAGGGTGAGAGGGTGTTTGAGGGGGTGTGTGAGGCTGAGGGTGTCTGAGGGTGAGTGTGTGTGAGAGTGAGGGTGTGAGGGTGATGGGGTGTGAGGGTGAGAGTGTGTGTGAGGGTGAGATGGTGTGTGAGAAGGTGTGTGAGGGTCATAAGGTGTGTGAGGGTGAGAGGGTGAGTGAGGGTATGTGAGGGTGAGGGTTTAGGGGTAAGAGGGTGAGGGGTGTAAGGGGATGTGGGGGTGAGTGGGTGTGTGAGGGAGAGAGGGTGTGTGAGGGTGAGAGAACGTGAGGGTGTGTTAGGGAGAGGGTGTGTGAGGGTGAAGGTGTGTGAAGGGGTGTGAGGGTGAGGGGGTGTGAGGGTGAGGGTGAGGGGATGTGAGGGTGTGTGGGGGTGTGAGGGGGTGAGTGAGGGTGAGAGGGTTGTGAGGGTGAGGTGGGTGAGGGGGTGAGGGTATGATGGTGAGTGAGCATGAGTGAGGGTGTGTGAGGGTGAGGGAGTGTGAGGGTGAGGGTGTGAGGGTGAAGGGGTGTGAGGGTGAGGGGTTGTGAGGGTGAAAGGGTGTGTGAGGGTGAGCGGGTGTGTGAGGGTGAGAGGGTGAGTGAGGGTGAGGGTGTGGGGGTGTGAGGGTGGAGGTGAGGGGGTGTGAGCATGAGGGGGTGAGAGGGTGTGTGAGGGTGAGAGGGTGTGTGAGGGTGAGAGGGTGTGTGAGGGAGAGGGTGTGTGAGGGTGTGTGAAGAGGTGTGAGGATGAGGGGGTGTGAGGGTGAGGGTGAGGGGATGTGAGGGTGAGGGTGAGGGGTTGTGAGGGTGAGGGTGTGTGGGGGTGTGAGGGGTTGAGTGAGGTTGTGAGGGTGAGGTGGGTGAGGGTGTGAGGGGGTGAGGGTATGATGGTGAGTGAGCATGAGTGAGGGTGTCTGAGTGTGAGGGAGTGTGAGGGTGAGGGTGTGAGGGTGAGGGGGTGTGAGGTTGAGGGGTTGTGAGGGTGAAAGGGTGTGTGAGGGTGAGAGGGTGTGTGAGGGTGAGAGGGTGATTGAGGGTGTGTGAGGGTGAGGGTGTGGGGGTGTGAGGGTGAAGGTGAGGGGTTGTGAGCATGAGGGGGTGAGAGGGTGTGTGAGGGTGAGAGGGTGTGTGAGGGTGAGAGGGTGAGTGAGGGTGAGGGTGTGAGGGTGTGAGGGTGAGTGAGGATGAGAGGGTTGTGAGGGTGAGGGGACAGGGTATGAGGGTGTGAGGATGTGAGGGTGTGTGAGGGTGAGGGGGTATGAGGGTGTGAGGGTGAGGGTGGAGGGGGTGTGAGGGTGAGGGGGTGTGAGGTTGAGAGGGTGTGTGATGGTGAGAGGGTGTGTGAGGGTGAGAGGGTGAGTGAGGGTGAGGGAGTGTGAGGGTGAAGTTGAAGGGGTTTGAGGGTGAGGGGATGTGAGGGTGAAGGGATGTGAGGGTGAGGGGATGTGAGGGTGAGGGGGTATAAGGGTGAAAGGGTGTGTGAGGGTGAGAGGGTGTGTGAGGGTTAGAGGGTGAGTGGGGGTGAGAGAGTGTGTAAGGGTGAGGGTGTGTTAGGGTGAGGGAGTGTGAGGGGGTGTGAGGGTGAGGGGGTTCGAGGGTGAGGGGGTGTAAGGGGGTGTGACAGTGTGAGGGTGAGGGGGTGTGAGGGTGTGTAGGTGAGGGGGTGTGAGGGGGTGTGGGGGTGTGAGGGTGAGGGTGTGTGGGAGTGAAGGTGAGGGTGTGTGAGAGTGAGGGTGTGTGTGAGGGTGAGGGGTGTGAGGGTGTGGGAGTGTGTGGGTGTGAGGGGGAGTGAGGGTGAGGGTGTGTGAGGTGGAGGGTGTGTGGGGGTGTGAGGGGTTGAGTGAGGTTGTGAGGGTGAGGTGGGTGAGGGTGTGAGGGGGTGAGGGTATGATGGTGAGTGAGCATGAGTGAGGGTGTCTGAGTGTGAGGGAGTGTGAGGGTGAGGGTGTGAGGGTGAGGGGGTGTGAGGTTGAGGGGTTGTGAGGGTGAAAGGGTGTGTGAGGGTGAGAGGGTGTGTGAGGGTGAGAGGGTGATTGAGGGTGTGTGAGGTTGAGGGTGTGGGGGTGTTAGGGTGAAGGTGAGGGGGTGTGAGCATGAGGGGGTGAGAGGGTGTGTGAGGGTGAGAGGGTGTGTGAGGGTGAGAGGGTGAGTGAGGGTGAGGGTGTGAGGGTGTGAGGGTGAGTGAGGATGAGAGGGTTGTGAGGGTGAGGGGACAGGGTATGAGGGTGTGAGGATGTGAGGGTGTGTGAGGGTGAGGGGGTATGAGGGTGTGAGGGTGAGGGTGGAGGGGGTGTGAGGGTGAGGGGGTGTGAGGTTGAGAGGGTGTGTGATGGTGAGAGGGTGTGTGAGGGTGAGAGGGTGAGCGAGGGTGAGGGAGTGTGAGGGTGAAGTTGAAGGGGTTTGAGGGTGAGGGGATGTGAGGGTGAAGGGATGTGAGGGTGAGGGGATGTGAGGGTGAGGGGGTATAAGGGTGAAAGGGTGTGTGAGGGTGAGAGGGTGTGTGAGGGTTAGAGGGTGAGTGGGGGTGAGAGAGTGTGTAAGGGTGAGGGTGTGTGAGAGTGAGGGTGTGTTAGGGTGAGGGAGTGTGAGGGGGTGTGAGGGTGAGGGGGTTCGAGGGTGAGGGGGTGTAAGGGGGTGTGACAGTGTGAGGGTGAGGGGGTGTGAGGGTGTGTAGGTGAGGGGGTGTGAGGGGGTGTGGGGTGTGAGGGTGAGGGTGTGTGGGAGTGAAGGTGAGGGTGTGTGAGAGTGAGAGTGTGTGTGAGGGGTGTGAGGGTGTGGGAGTGTGTGGGTGTGAGGGGGAGTGAGGGTGAGGGAGTGTGAGGTGGAGGGTGTGGGGTTGTGAGGGGGAGGGTGTGAGGGTGAGTGGCTGTGAGGGTGAGGGGGTGAGGGGGTGTGAGGGTGTATGAAGGTGAGGGAGGGTGAGGGTGACAGGGTGAGGGTGTTTGAGGGTGAATCAGTGTGAGGGTGAGGGGGTGTGAGGGGGTGCGGGTTTGTGACAGGGTGTGTGAGGGTGAGGGTGTGAGGGTGTGTGAGGGTGTGTGAGGGTGTGAGGGTGAGGGTGTGTGAGGGTGAGAGGGTGTGTGAGGGCTAGAGGGTGTGTGAGGGTGAGAGGGGGAGTGAGGGTGAGAGGGGGAGTGAGGGTGTGTGAGGGTGAGGGTGTGGGTGTGGGGGTATGATGGTGAGGGGGTGTGAGGGTGAGGGGGAGAGGGTGTGTGAGGGTGAGAGGGTGTGTGAGGGTGAGAAGGTATGTGAGGGTGAAAGGGTGAGTAAGGGTGAGGGTGTGAGGGTGTGTGAGGGTGAGGGTATGTGAGGGTGAGAGGGTGAGGGGTGTGATGGTGAGTGAGTGTGTGTGACGGTGAGTGAGGGTGTGCGAGGGTGTGTGCAGGTGTGTGAGGGTGTGTGAGGGTGGGAGTGTGTGAGGGTGGGAGTGTGTGAGGGTGAGGAGGTGTGAGGGGGTGTGAGGGTGAGGGGGTGTGGGGGTGTGAAGGTGAGGGGGTGCGAGTGGGTGTGGGGGTGTGAGGGTGAGGGGGTGTGAGGGTGAGGGGGAGTGAGGGTGAGGGTGTGTGAGGGTGAGGGTGTATGTGAGGGTGTGGGGTGCGAGGGTGTGGGGGTGTGAGGGTTAGGGGGGTGATGGTGAGGGGGTGAGGGTTGTGGGTGTGGGGTTGTGAGGGTATGGGTGTGGAGTTCTGAGGGTGAGGGGATGTGAGGGTGTGTGGGTGAGGGTATGAGGGTGAGGGGGTGTGAGGGGGTGAGGGTGAGGGGGTGTGAGGGTGAGGAGGTGTGAGGGTGAGGGAGGGTGAAGGTAACAGGGGTGAGGGGGGGTGCGGGTGAGGGTAAGGATGTGTGAGGGTGAGGGTGTGTGAGCGTGAGAGGGTGTGTCAGTGTGTGTGAGGGTGAGGGTATGAGGGGTGTGAGGGTGTGTGAGGGTGTCAGGGTGAGGAGGTGAGGAGGTGTGAGGGTGAGGGGGTGAGAGGGTGTGTGAGGGTGAGAGGGTGAGTGAGGGCGTTATAGGGTGAGGGTCTGGAGGTGTGAGGTTGAGGGTGTGTGAGGGTGAGAGGGTGTGTGAGGGTGAGAGTGTGTGTGAGGGTGAGTGGAGGTGAGGGTGTGTGATGGTGAGGGTGTGTGAGGGTGAGGGGTGTGAGTGGGTGTGAGGGTGAGGGGGTGTGAGGGTGAGGGAGGGAGAGGGTGACAGGGTGAGGGTGTGTGAGGGTGAGGGTGTATGAGGGTGAGGGGGTATGAGGGTGAGAAGGGGTGTGAGGGTTTGTGAGGGTGTGAGGGTGAGGCAGTGTGAGGATGAGGGGTGTGAGAGTGAGAGGGTGTGTGATGGTGAGAGGGTGTGTGAGGGTGAGAGAGTGTGAGGGTGTTTGAGGGTGAGGGTGTGGGTGTGTGAGGGTGAGGGTGTGTGAGGGTCAGGGGGTGTGAGGAAGTGTGAGGGTGAGGGGGTGTGAGGGTGAGGGGGTGTGAGGGTGAGGATGTTAGGGAGTGTGAGGGGATATGAGGGTGAGGGGGTGTTAGGATGAGAGGGTGTGTGAGGGTGAGAGGGTGTGTGACGGTGAGGGTGTGTGAGGGTGAGGATGAGGGGGTGTGAGGGTGAGGGGGTGTGAGATTGAGGGGGTATGAGGGTGAGGAGGTGTGTGAGGGTGAGGGGGTGAGGGTGAGGAGGTGTGAGTGTACCGGGGTGTTGTGGTAAATAAATAATTAATTACCGGTACTATTTTTCTATACATTAACTAAAACAGATAGCTCAATAAATAAGAGGCAGGATCCGGGGTATCCGAGTTGAACAGGCTTTAATCAGGCACAAGGGAAGGGACAGGATCGGAACAGCCTGTAATAGAATGGAATGGAATGGCAGCTGCAACGTCTCATTAACAGTACATAGTATATATAGTAAAACGTTACAATTGCATTGAATACAGTAGGCGTAACAAGTGACAAACGTAAGATAAGAACACATGGGCGTAAAAAGAAGGCGTGCACAGGGCGTGCACAAAGACATGTGATGAGAACGTCACAGAAGTGTCATGAATGGGTGGATACATGGAGGGGGCTACCTGGGCAGCTGGAACCTTTAACCTAGTGGTGCGCGCAAACGGACCATGACGTATAACTGGGGAGAACTGGGGGCTCTGACTCCTAGCACTAGAAGAGGAGACTAAAGTCTGGGATGTCAGGACGACATGTACCTAAAGCATTTCTGGTATCTGGTGTTTGGAGTACATGTTGATTGAATCTAAAAGTCATCAGAGCAAAGGCTACTTGACACTAAGGCTGGTGCATGCATATATTCTTCATGTATTGCGTGTGCTATGAATCTTCTATGGATATTAATACAGTAATTCACTTGCATGGAGACTGGAAGACTAGACTATAGCTGAAGATGTTTATGCGGTTCGTTAGCTTAGGAATGTGAAGACGGAGAGCTGAACTGATAACTGTAGGCATAACATATTCTTGGCAGGCGGGCAGACAGAGCCAGGTCGGGCACTGCGTTGCTTGGCAGGAAGTAAGCGAAGGGTCAGGGATGCAGGTGGGGGCTGCATCGCTCCTCGGAGTGGTTTCAGGAGACTGGAGCTTGAATCTAGCGTTCAGGCCCTTTGAGGCCTGGAAACGGGGACAATTCGATGAATTAACGTGCACAATGTAAAACGTTGGCAACATAGGCCTGGAAGCCTAATTCACGTTGCTTTCACGAGGACTGGATAACTGACATACTAACGTTGGACACAACTATAATGGCGTCTTTATTCGGTCAAAGGGAACATATATGCATATTAATCATGCACATATTACATATTATGGGGAACACGTAGGGACACATGACAAGGAAAAATTCAATTTTCCTCATTCCCTCCTTGTGCCCTACGTTTCCATCAGGAAACATCAATATTCATGATACCATCTATCATTTCATATAGCATCATTTGCTCGTCTCGAATCTTCTTGGAACGGGACTTTGGACTTGGAATACAAGATGTAGCGCACAAGCCGCAAATCGCAGGGCCACATTGTAAACAGAGACAGCAACTGAATATGATCATTACTGCTATAGCCAGGAATGACAATACTTTCCATCCCCAGGCAGATATTATACTCCAGAGCCAACCGGACCATGTCCAGGTGCCTGGATTCTGGTGTAACTGATGGGCTATTTTATGAAGTCTAGTTATAGCTGAATAAACAGACGGTGCGTTATTAGGAATGAAAATGCAACAACTAGATCCGATGACTCTACAAGCTCCGCCCCTATCGGCCAGAATGACGTCAAGAACAAGGCGGTTTTGAAGGACAACAAATCTCATAGCAGATTGTTCCTCGGTTAAGTTACCTAGAGCGGAAGTAGTCTCATTCACTACTGCTTCAAGGGTTCTAGTTAGCCTACGTATTAACTTACTATTCTGGACAGGACCTATGAAGAAAAAGAAACCTTTATTGAAGTCTTGATACTGTTCTAAAGCAGTTTCAGTCTGATCGACAATTGGGGACTCGATCTCCCTTCTATGTCTAACGTGTACTAGATGTGTATTTCTGTGATAATCGGATGGGGCTAGGAAAACTGGTGGCAGTAGGAAGGCAATGTAACATGTTCCATCCCAATCTTGGGGCAGACGTACATATGCGGTCTGACCACATACAAAATAAGAATGACGTGAGGCTTTGAAAGTAGATTTCCCACTGTCACTATACTCGACCACAGTAGTACAATCACTGTGTCCTAGATGTACTGAACCATTCTTTCGGACACATAATTCGCCTTTCACTGGTAGAACTGTAATAGCAGGCAAATCTGGAGTAGTCTCGGACTGAACATTCAGAACCATGAAATTCGAGGAATAATTACCTAGATCATATACTTCATTTTCTAGATCTAACCCTGTTCTATGGGAAAGACCTTCCTTGTCTGGGAAACATGTTCTATTCAGAAGGGACATATCGTTTGAGGATGACGTTAACGTGGACCATGCTCCACACGAACCATTGTGTGAAAACGGATAGGGAAAGAGTGGCAGAACTCCCTTCGGTGTCTGAAAAGGGGGGAGCCGACCACACACCCAACAATTTGTGGCATTGCTGGTCTGGTGTGAATAGTGTAACATTCGGATAAAAGTATTATTGCGCATGGCAAGACGATAGGATAACTCGTGAGGAGGCAGTTCACTGAAAGTGTGCTCTACTGTATCATTAGAAAACATATGTACATGTGAAACGATAGGAGGAAAATATACATGTAAAACATAACTTATGCCTGTAATCGTAAGACTCAGAAATAACATAATTAATAGAGTAACAATGCATCGACTTCGAAGATTTTTCCGATAACGTATTCTCTTAGAGTTTCGACTAACTCTCTCACTATGTGGGTCTATCTCATACATGTCAGGAACCTGTCTAACCGTTTCACCCGAGAGGCACTTAGACAATTAAACTGGCTGACTTACTAGACCTTAATTTTTCTTTATATTCCTGCTGTGGAGTTTTCTCTAACAGGGGAAGTTTAGAGTCAGTATCTGGGCAGTCCTTGAGAACAGGGCAGTCCTTCAAAAAAGTCTTTGGACGGAGTCCATGGAATCGTTTAACGTGGCTGGAGTGCACCCACCCTTTGCGGCCCTCCACTTTAATCGCAGTCCTTGTTGTCATCAGAACGAGCTTTGGTTCTTTCCAGCGGGGCTCCAGCGGACTTGAACGATCAAAGTTCCTAATCAAAACGAGGTCGCCTGGTATGACCTCGTGCGGTTTCACTTGAGTGTTGTCTGGAAAGGCAGCGGCGACCTGTGAACGACAAGAGAGTAGTGCAGACATCAAGGAAGCCAGGTAATCTGTCAGCATATTACTGTCAACATCGGTAATTGTACGTGGCCTAGGTGTACCCCACATGTTTGGGGGACGACCGAAAACTACCTCGTAAGGGGACAGACCTGAACGGGAGTGAGCAACCATTCTCATGTAAAAAAGGGCGACTGGCAGTGCTACCATCCAATCTACGCCTTTCTCTGCGCATACCTTTGCAATGCGGATTTTCAGGGTCTGATTATGTCTCTCGACGAGACCTGCTGCTTCGGGATGTCGTACACAGTGGAACCTCCACTGGTACCTTAACAGAAGAGATACTTGCTTCATGAGTTTGGAGGAGAATGGCTGGCCGTTGTCTGAATATACGACCCTCGGCAAACCATAGCGGGGGAAAAACTCACGAACCAACTGCCTGGGAGTGGTCGCGGCAGTGTAATCTGGGACTGGATATGCTTCTGTCCATCTGGACAAAGCGCATACAACTACGAGGACATACTTGAAACCTCGACATCGATCCATCTGATATAATCCATCTGGAGGACTTCAAAAGGGTGGTCAGGAGGATGGAATCCACCTTGTTCCACCGGGACACCTTTACCTGGATTGAACTGACAACAGATCATGCAGGTACGCACTTTCTGCTTGGCTGCGGCTCGTAAATGCTTGTTAAACCAAAGGTTCTGAATGCTGTCTAACATGGCTTTCTCTCCTAAGTGTGCTGGACTATGTGCGGTGTTAATAATGACTTGAACCATAGAGTCGGGGAGAAACCATGTGGCTTTTCCCTTCGTCAACCATCCTTGATCTGTCTGGACCCCTCCTTGTTCAGACCATTTCTTGATTTCGTCTGGGGTAGCATGTGACTGTATATCTAGTACGTCCTGTGTAGGGTCCTTAACTGTCATACAAGTCGTCTGAACTGGAACGTCTGTCTGTGTCGAGTTAACTGGAATGTCTGGAGTCTGAGCTGTAAGCTTGGCTGTTCGATCTGCCAGGTTGTGGTAAATAAATAATTAATTACCGGTACTATTTTTGAATACATTAATAATAACAGATAGCTCAATAAATAAGAGGCAGGATCCGGGGAATCTGAGTCTAACAGGCTTTAATCAGGCACAAGGGAAGGGACAGGATCGGAACAGCCTGAAATAGAATGGCATAGAAGGCAGCTGCAACGTCTCATTAACAGTACAAGGTATATATAGTAAAATATCACAATTACATTACATACAGTAGGCGTAACAAGTGACAAGCATAAGATAAGAACACATGGGCGTGAAAAGAAGGCGTGCACAGGGCGTGCACGTAGACATGTGATGAGAACGTCACAGAAGTGTCATGAATGGGTGGAGACATAGAGGGGGCTACCTGGGCAGCTGGAACCTTTAACCTAGTGATGCGCGCAAACGGACAATGACGTGTTACCGGGGAGAACTGGGGGCTATGACTTCTGCACTAGAAGAGGAGACTAAAGTCTGCGGTGTCAGGACGACATGTACCTATAGCATATCTGGTATCTGGTGTTTGGAGTACATGTTGATAGAATCTAAAAGTTATCAGGGCAAAAGCTACTTGACACTAAGGCTGGTGCATGCATATATTCTACATGTATTGCGTGTGCTATGAATCTTCATGAATATTAATACAGTAATTCTCTTGCATGGAGACAGAAAGACTAGACTATAGCTGAAGCTGTTTATGCGGTTCGCTAGCTTAGGAATGTGAAGACGGAGAGCTGAACTGATAACTAGAGGCATAACATATTCTTGGCAGACAGGCAGGCAGAGCCAGGCCGGGCACCGCGCTGCGCGGCAGGATGTAAGTGAAGGGTCAGGGATGCAGGTGGGGGCTGCATCGCTCCTCGGAGTGGGTTCAGGAGACTGGAGCTTGAATCTGGTGTTCAGGCCCTTTGAGGCCTAGAAACGGGGACAATGCGGGGAATATAATGTGCACACTGTAAAACGTGGCAACATAGGCCTAATACTCGTTGCTTTCACGAGAACTGGAAACTGGCATACAAGAGTTGGACACAACTATAATTGCGTCTTTAATCGATCATAGGGGGATATATGCATATCGATCATGCACATATAACATAGGATGGGGAACACGTAGGCACACATGACAAGGCAAAATTCAATTTTCCTCATTCCCTCCTTGTGCCCTACGTTTCCATCAGGAAACATCAATATTCATGATACCATCTATCTGTTCATATAGCATCATTTGCTCGTCTCGAATTGTCTTGGAACGGGACTTAGGACTAGGAATACAAGAGGTAGCACACAAGCCGCAAATCGCAGGGCCACATTGTAAACAGAGACAGCAACTGAATATGATCATTACTGCTATTCCTAGAAATGACAATACTTTCCATCCCCAGGCAGATATTATACTCCAGAGCCAACCGGACCATGTCCAAGTGCCTGGATTCTGGTGTAACTGATGGGCAATTTTATGAAGTCTGGTTATAGCTGAATAAACAGACGGTGCGTTATTAGGAATGAAAATGCAGCAACTAGATCCGATGACTCTACAAGCTCCTCCCCTATCGGCCAGTATGACGTCAAGGACGAGACGATTTTGGAGCACAACAAATCTCATAGCAGATTGCTCTTCAGTTAAGTTACCTAGAGCGGAAGTAGTCTCATTCACTACTGCTTCAAGGGTTCTGGTTAGCCTACGTATTAGCTTACTATTCTGGACAGGACCTATGAAGAAAAAGAAACCTTTATTGAAATCTTGATATTGTTCTAGGGCAGTTTCAGTCTGATCGACAATTGGGGACTCAGTCTCCCTTCTATGTCTAACGTGTACTAGATGTGTGTTTCTGTGATAATCGGATGGGGCTAGGAAAACTGGTGGCAGTAGGAAGGCAATGTAACATGTTCCATCCCAATCGAGGGGCAGACGAACATATGCGGTCTGACCATACACAAAATAAGAATGACGTGAGGCTTTGAAAATAGATTTCCCACTTTCACTATACTCGACCACAGTAGTACAATCACTATGACCTACATGTGCGGAACCATTCTTTCTGACACATAATTCGCCTTTCACGGGTAGAACTGAAATAGCAGGCAAATCTGGAGTAGTCTCGGACTGAACATTCAAAACCATGAAATTCGAGGAATAATTACCTAGATCATATACTTCATTTTCTAGATCTAACCCTGTTCTATGGGAAAGACCTTCCTTGTCTGGGAAACATGTTCTATTCAGAAGGGACATATCATTTGAGGATGACGTTAGCGTGGACCATGCTCCACACGAACCATTATGTGAAAATGGATAAGGAAAGAGTGGCAGAACTCCCTTCGGTGTCTGGAAAGGGGGGAGTCGACCACACACCCAACAATTAGTGGCATTGCTGGTCTGATGTGAATAGTGTAACATTCGAATAAACGTATTATTGCGCATGGCAAGACGATAGGATAACTCGTGAGGAGGCAGATCACTAAAAGTGTGCTCTACTGTAACATTAGAAAACATATGTACGTGTGAATTAATAGGAAAACATAAATGTAAGGCATAACTTATGCAGGTAACCATAAGACTCAGAATTATCATGAATAATAGAGTAATAATACATCGACTTCGAATATTCTTACAATAACGTATTCTCTTAGAGTTTTGACTAACTCTCTCACTGTGTGGGTCTATCTCATACATGTCAGGAACCTGTCTAACCGTTTCACCCGAGAGGGACTTAGACAATTAAACTGGCTGACTTACTAGACCTTAACTTTTCTTTATACTCCTGCTGCGGAGTTTTCTCTAACAGGGGAAGCTTAGAGTCAGTATCTGGGCAGTCCTTGAGAACGGGGCAGTCTTTGAAAAAAGTTTTTGGCCGAAGTCCATGGAATCGCTTCACATGACTGGAGTGCAACCACCCCTTGCGCCCCTCCACCTTGATGGCCGTCCTTGTTGTTAGCAATACGAGTCTTGGCTCCTTCCAGCGGGGCTCCAGCGGACTTGAACGATCAAAATTACGAATCAAAACGAGGTCGCCTGGTATGACCTCATGCGGTTTCACTTGGGTGTTGTCTGGGAAAGCAGCGGCAACCTGTGAACGACAAGAGAGTAGTGCAGACATCAAGGAAGCCAGGTAATCTGTCAGCATATTACTGTCAACATCAGTAATTGTACGTGGTCTAGGTGTACCCCACATGTTTGGGGGACGACCGAACACTACCTCATAAGGGGACAGACCTGAACGGGAGTGAGCGACCATTCTCATATAGAAAAGGGCGACTGGCAGTGCTACTATCCAATCTACGCCTTTCTCTGCGCATACTTTGGCAATGCGGATTTTCAGAGTCTGATTATGTCTCTCTACGAGACCGGCTGCTTCAGGATGTCGTACACAGTGGAACTTCCACTGGTACCCTAACAGAAGAGATACTTGTTTCATGAGTTCGGATGAGAATGGCTGGCCGTTATCTAAATACACGACCCTAGGTAATCCATAACGGGGGAAAAACTCACGAACCAACTGCCTGGCAGTGGTCGCAGCAGTGTAATCTGGGACTGGATATGCTTCTGTCCACCTGGACAAAGCGCATACAACTACGAGGACATACTTGAAACCTCGACATCGCTCCATCTGAATATAATCCATCTGGAGGACTTCAAAAGGGTGGTCAGGAGGATGGAATCCACCTTGTTCCACCGGGACACCTTTACCTGGATTGAACTGACAACAGATCATGCAGGTACGCACTTTCTGCTTGGCTGCTGCTCGTAAATGCTTGTTGAACCAAAGGTTCTGAATACTGTCTAACATGGCCTTTTCTCCTAAGTGTGCTGGACTATGTGCAGTGTTAATAATGACTTGAACCATAGAGTTGGGGAGAAACCATGTGGCTTTTCCCTTCGTCAACCATCCTTGATCTGTCTGGACCCCTCCTTGTTCGGACCATTTCTTGATTTCATCGGGAGTAGCATGTGGCTGTATATCTAGTACGTCTTGTATAGGGTCCTTAACTGTCATACAAGTAGTCTGATCTGGAATGTCTGTCTGTGTCGTGTTAACTGGAATGTCTGGAGTCTGAGCTGTGAGCTTGGCTGTTCGATCTGCTAGATCGTTACCCTGGGAAATGATGTCAGTGACTTTCGTATGTGCCTTGCACTTCATGATAGCGATAGCTGTCGGTAAATGTATTGCATCTAACAGAGCTTGAATGAGGGGGCCATGCTGAATCTTGGTTCCATGAGAAGTCATGAAACCTCTCTCTTGCCAGAGCACTCCAAAGTCGTGTACGACTCCGAATGCATAACGTGAATCTGTGTATATGTTTACTTTGTATGTATGCAGCTCGTATGCAGGCTTGAGTCAGAGCGACGAGCTCTGCTGCTTGAGCAGACAAGGTGTCAATACGATGCGTTTCTATAACTTCAGTTTCAGTAGTCACTGCATACGCGGCTACTAGTTCTCCTGTACTTGTTCTCATACATGAACCATCCACATAAAGTGTCAGGTCGGGATCAGGTAATGCAATGTCTGTCAAGTCTTGTCTTGGCTTTGTCATGGTGTTAGCAACTTCCACACAGTCATGTGTGGCAGGATTTGAGGTAACTGAGGGTAACAGTGTAGCAGGATTTAAAATGTTGCAGCGTCTGATTTCTATGTGTGGCTGAAACAGTGTCAGTTCATAACCTGTTAAACGTGCAATTGTCAAGTGCTGTGTCTGTGTTCGGTTTAAAAGAACTTCCACGGAGTGTGGAACTTGTACTGTCAGGGAGTGTCCTAACACTATGGAATCACTTTGTCTGATAGCTAGAGCTGTGGCTGCAACTGACTTGAGGCACGCAGGCAGAGCCTGGGCCACTGGATCTAATGTGCTAGAAAAATAAGCACAGGGCTTGTATTGTCCTGCTTGATCTTGTGTGAGAACAGATAATGCAGTACCATCACGTTCAGTGACAAAAAGTGTAAAAGGCTTACTGTAGTTCGGCGTTGCTAGAACAGGTGCTTGGCATAAAGCTTTCTTTAACTCATTGAAAACAAGTGTATGTTCCTGGGTCCAAGGGAGGACAGTCGATACGGCTGCCTCCTGTGTCGTTAACTGTATCAGTGGCTTAGCTAGAAATGCGTACTGAGGAATCCATTGTCTGCAGTAAGAAGTGAGGCCGATAAAAGCTCGTACCTCCTTCTGAGTCTTGGGCTGTGGAAGATGTGCTATTAACTGGATACGGTCAGGTGTCAACTGCCTACCCCTCTTGGACAGTAAGTGTCCGAGGTAGACCACTTGCTGGACACAGAATTGCAATTTGGAAGGGGACACCTTGTGCCCCATCTCGGCCAGGAAATACAAAACTGTAAGTGACGCACGTTCGCAGTCACGTTCAGAACGGGCTGTGATCAATAGATCATCGACATACTGGAGCAGAGCAGTGTCAGTTGGCATGTGAATATTGTCTAGTTGTCTTTTAAGTGCTTGACTATAAATGCTAGGACTTTCTGTGAAACCTTGAGGAGCTCGTGTGAATTTATAGCTTCTTCCATTTAAACAGAATCCGAAAAGGAATTGGCTGTCTGGATGAATGGGGACACTAAAGAATGCGTTCTTGAGATCGATAACAGTAAAGAACGTAGCTTCAGAATCAATGGCAGTCAATAGGGAAGAAATATCTGGAACCACTGGGTACTGGGGTATGATACATTTATTAAGTTCTCGAAGGTCAATCACTAATCGATAAACTGGAGGCGCATTTGGATCAGTACGTTTTAGAATCGGAATGATAGGAGAATTACATACATTGGAGTCAGTTTCTACAACCACTCCTTGAGCAATGAGCTCGTCAATAATTTTGGATAAGGCTGCTACAGCCTCAGGTGGCAATTTGTACTGTCGGATTCGTGGTAATACAACACCTTTCTTCAGAGTGACACGATGGGGTGTGATGTGCATACAACCTACATCAGTTGGACCTTGCGCCCATAAATGCTGTGGTACATTCAATAATCTTGGATCAAAATCACGTAATACATAATGACCTTTAAAATCTCGCAAAAACAATCGCACCCCTTCTGGGGAACAGCATATAACTGCTCCTAATTCTTTCAGGGTCTTAATGCCTAGTAAATTTTCTGGACATGATTTCGTTAGTAACAAGTCTGTAGTTTGGGACAATGGACCAACTTCTAGAGTAACTGGTTTCGATATTTCATTAACAAAGGTTTTCCTGAAAATCCAAGGGAAACATTTCTAGAGCCTGAGAGTGGAGCCCCTGGAACCTCGTCATGACTGATGGTTGTCCTACTTGCCCCTGTATCAATCAGAAACTTTCTGTCTTTCCCTAATACTTGACTGTGTACATAGGAACCCTCTTGATCTACAGGAATCTCGATGAGAGGCAAGCCAACCTCCCTCTCTAGGCTGTTTCATGAATACGGCTGATAATCTGGATACTCTGACTGTGCGTACTGGTACATCTGCTGTGTAACGTATTGTGTTGCAGCTATAGGCTGCGGTACTGTAACTGTCTGTGGTGCATTCTGCGGTGGCTGGGAAGTCTGTGAAACTGGTTCTTGTCTAGGCGGACGTGGTCTCTCTTTCGTTTTACCAGTAGCTATGTTGTGTTTCAGAACTGCACATTCGTTTATCTAATGACCTGGCTGTTTACAGTAATTGCATGTCCCTTTAACGGAAGCTGCAGGATGACTAGTTTGATTCAGACCCCTCTTCTGACTGTCTTGCGGAACAGACTGTGCGACTAGTACTTTCATTTTCGTGTCTTTCATACGTCTGCTTTCGTGTTCCTGCTCCTCCCTAATTCTGTTCTGGTGGTACTGTAGCATCTGGAGCATTTGTGACGGAGTATTAGCTTGCCAGGTACTTTCGACTTTCAGTACTCGATTTTTAACTTGTGGGCTTGAATTCTCAACTAGTTTGGTAACAAAAAGATGTGGATACGATTCACTACTTGTTTTCAGACCACTATTAATAATGAAACATTTCTCAAATCTAGAATAAAAATCACTAGTATCTTCGTCTTGTTTCTGTTTACAGGCTGAGATGGCATCCCAATCTTCCTTTTTCGTGGCTAGTAATCTTGGCAAAACTTGTATTAACAATTCGGGCAATGCTTTAGCTTTATCCCCAAGACCGGTACCTGGAACTCGTGTGTTATCTTCAGTTTCTAATGCGGTCCAATCTATCTTTTTCTCTCCCACCTCCCATTCTTTTTCTTTGAGTTTTTCATATGTGCCCGCAGGCAACAGGACCTTTAACATTTTAATGATATCAGGATACGTGTATTCTCCCATACGGAGCATGTCCTTTAATTCACGGTGGAACCCTGCTGGATCTTTATCGTGACAGGGTATTAACTTTTTCATTTCCAGAAGTTCTATTTTTGTGATAGGGGTGTAAACAAATACTCGTTCTAGACCACCCCCCTCTCCCTTAACTGGATGTACTTCTCGTAACGGATTCTGTCTGACTATGTAGAATGATTTTCTTTCTGGGGGTGGAACAGGAACAAAATGTGGATTCAGGAACGTTCTGTATTTATGGCGCTGTTCTAATATGACACTAATTAAATTGGTACCTAGACTTTTCCATCTGTTTAGGAGTAACTCGTTCAGCACATCATGTAAAGGACCTGGATCAGAATGCTGATCCTCATACAGTGTAATGAGGTGCTGGATCATATACGTACCCACCAGACGCTGCTCGGCTGGGGGCAGTTTCAGAAACGTTTGGGCCACTATTTCATCTGGAAAAGTGGTAGAATCACTAGTCCATCGGACTGCTGATCGGGCTAGTTCTTGTTCATGCATTGTACTAAGCTCGCTATAACCTATTCGTGATTTCAGAATTTGATCGGTGGCCTGGAATACTTGTTCAAGAGAACACTGTTCTGGTACTGGAGGAGGAAAAACTTTCTTGTAATCTAGGCGTGAATGTCTGTCGGAAAATCTAGTTCTACCTACATACGCTATTCTGGAGGGATTCTCGCTGTCTACCTCTTCACTAGAAGAGTCATTCTCTTTCTCGGTTCCTCTTTTTGCTTCCTCCTTCTGGCGTATACTTATAATTTCCTTACGAATTTTCTTGTACATACTTTCTACACTACCTTGTGTCTTGTGTTTTCCCTCGGCTATATTGTCACTCCACCTGGTCAGGCCTTTCATCTCGTCTTTGTCTTTATCAGGATAATCTTGCTCTCTTATTAAACAGTTAATCAAGAACTGTAAAATCATATGTTGAATCTAGGCTTTCCTATGTGCCATAGCTTCGTGAATACTTCCTGGATTCTCCCCTGTACGGACAAAACGATATATTCTGTCTAGATGTTCCTTCATGTCGGGCAGGGTGACCAAAAAGTTGGCAACCCTTCTTAAACGTACTGAATATAATACCATGTGATCTTCGCCTGGAACTGGATCATATATACAGTCAGTAAGAAGTCGCTTGAGGTCTGTGTATGTAGCCACTTTTGGCGTACGCTGTAACGCTGCTTCTCGCGGCGTCAGTCGTCTTACTTGAGGCGGGGTGATAGGAGCACCTCCCCCCGCTGCTCCTGAACTGGAATCGTCAGTTAATACTGTACGTGCTGGTAAAGTGACTGGCAAACCGGGTACATTTAATGTGGGCTGGTCCGGGGGTACTGGCACATTAACTTGGTCCCCGGGACCAGTGGCTGGAGGAACAGGAATTACATTATTTACAGGATGCTGAGGGTGAGCGGGCGGAATACGATTTGCATATGCTGGGACTGTGTCGTCCAAGTAGGACGAAAGAAAAATTTCAGCTGCGGTCGGTTTATGACGTAGCTTAATCGGGACCAATGGTGGCGGTAAATTACAGGGTGCCTCCGGGGTTGCCTTCGGCAAGCCCTTGGCAAGAAGAGGATACATACCTTTAATAAGGGCATCTCTCTGTCTGTCTGACTGTTCTGCTCTAACTCGTTCACCTTCTTCGATTAATTCCCTTTCTTGGGCTTTCTCTGAGGATTCCCTTCTTAATTCTGTTTTTCTGAATTCTTTTTCGGTTCTTCTGTGAGATTCTTTGCGCCATAACTCGATGGCATCTTTCTGGGATTGTCTGGCTTTCTTTTTCCATAATGCTTCTTCTACTCGCATGATGCACTCGGCATCCCATGTACCTGATACGGGCCATCTATATTTCTCTTCAAGATCCTTCGTGTAATCCACCCATAAGTCTAGATATAATATGGCATCTAAGCCATGCTTGTGATACATGAAATGTCCAGGACTGTCCCTAGGAGGGACAGGAACTGCTTCTTCGAGTAACCCTTTTCTGGTCTTTATCTGACGTAACTTCGAAAACAGAGGCATGGCTGAGTTGTACTTGCGAACACAATACACAATAATCACAGTAATGAAATGGCAAACAAATCACTCATACCACGAGATAGAAATACATTAATAACAGTTCAAACAGAATACTACCTGATACACTGAAAACATAACACTTGAATTTCTCGAGAACGGACTTACTAGAATTACTGGATGCACTGCTAAAACAGTACAGAACATACCGGTCTCGTAAAGAGACACGTCATACCGTATCCACCTAGGTGAATACTTCGGACTGGATCTGTTTACCCAAACCCATCGGACCAGGAACAAACTAATGAACCTGTCTAGATACTTCCCCCGCAACGGTACTCACCGGGAAGCAGAAACTGAAGGCCTCGGACTGGACTGGACTGCTACGACGTCTGGTTACGAACTTCGGACTTCAGAAACAGGTGGGCCTCCGGATACCTCGGACCTTGCTCTCTCGGCTTGGGCTCTGGTCGGGACGAACCGCATTCCTCACCGCCTCGTCTGGATGCCGGACCGCAGTTTCCGTCTCCTCCGTGGGCCTGAGGGAGACTTGAAGCAGAAATATCTGCACGTGCACGGTAGAGTTCCGTCACGGCTGTAGAAGGGTCAGGGGGCCTGCGTTACATCGCCGGCGCGTGGGGAAGGGGCTCGTCCCTGTTCGGGCGCCATTTCTGTGGTAAATAAATAATTAATTACCGGCACTATTTTTGAATACATTAATAATAACAGATAGCTCAATAAATAAGAGGCAGGATCCAGGGAATCTGAGTCTAACAGGCTTTAATCAGGCACAAGGGAAGGGACAGGATCGGAACAGCCTGAAATAGAATGGCATAGAAGGCAGCTGCAACGTCTCATTAACAGTACAAGGTATATATAGTAAAACATCACAATTACATTACATACAGTAGGCGTAACAAGTGACAAGCATAAGATAAGAACACATGGGCGTGAAAAGAAGGCGTGCACAGGGCGTGCACGTAGACATGTGATGAGAACGTCACAGAAGTGTCATGAATGGGTGGAGACATAGAGGGGGCTACCTGGGCAGCTGGAACCTTTTACCTAGTGATGCGCGCAAACGGACAATGACGTGTTACCGGGGAGAACTGGGGGCTATGACTTCTGCACTAGAAGAGGAGACTAAAGTCTGCGGTGTCAGGACGACATGTACCTATAGCATATCTGGTATCTGGTGTTTGGAGTACATGTTGATAGAATCTAAAAGTTATCAGGGCAAAAGCTACTTGACACTAAGGCTGGTGCATGCATATATTCTACATGTATTGCGTGTGCTATGAATCTTCATGAATATTAATACAGTAATTCTCTTGCATGGAGACAGAAAGACTAGACTATAGCTGAAGCTGTTTATGCGGTTCGCTAGCTTAGGAATGTGAAGACGGAGAGCTGAACTGATAACTAGAGGCATAACATATTCATGGCAGACAGGCAGGCAGAGCCAGGCCGGGCACCGCGCTGCGCGGCATGATGTAAGTGAAGGGTCAGGGATGCAGGTGGGGGCTGCATCGCTCCTCGGAGTGGGTTCAGGAGACTGGAGCTTGAATCTGGTGTTCAGGCCCTTTGAGGCCTAGAAACGGGGACAATGCGGGGAATATAACGTGCACACTGTAAAACGTGGCAACATAGGCCTAATACTCGTTGCTTTCACGAGAACTGGAAACTGGCATACTAGAGTTGGACACAACTATAATTGCATCTTTAATCGATCATAGGGGGATATATGCATATCGATCATGCACATATAACAAAGGGTGGGGAACACGTAGGCACACATGACAAGGCAAAATTCAATTTTCCTCAAGGTCGTTACCCTGGGAAATGATGTCAGTGACTTTCGTATGTGCCTTGCACTTCATGATAGCGATAGCTGTCGGTAAATGTATTGCCTCTAACAGAGCTTGAATGAGGGGGCCATGCTGAATCTTGGTTCCATGAGAAGTCATGAAACCTCTCTCTTGCCAGAGCACTCCAAAGTCGTGTACGACTCCGAATGCATAACGTGAATCTGTGTATACGTTTACTTTCAGGTTCTTGGCTCGTATGCAGGCTTGGGTCAGAGCGACGAGCTCTGCTGCTTGAGCAGACAGGGTGTCAATACGATGTGTTTCTATAACTTCAGTTTCAGTAGTCACTGCATACGCGGCTACTAACTCTCCTGTACTTGTCCTCATACATGAACCATCCACATAAAGCGTCAGGTCGGGATCAGGCAATGCAATGTCTGTCAAGTCTTGTCTTGGCTTTGTCATGGTGTTAACAACTTCCACACAGTCATATGTGGCAGGATTCGATGTACTCGAAGGTAACAGTGTAGCAGGATTTAAAATGTTGCAGCGTCTGATTTCTATGTGTGGCTGAAACAATGTCAGTTCATATCCTGTTAAACGTGCAATAGTCAAGTGCTGAGTCTGTGTTCGGTTCAAGAGAACTTCCACGGAGTGTGGAACTTGTACTGTCAGGGAGTGTCCTAACACTATGGAATCACTCTGTCTGATAGCTAGTGCTGTGGCTGCAACTGACTTGAGGCACGCAGGCAGAGCCTGGGCCACCGGATCTAATGTGCTAGAGAAATAAGCACAGGGCTTATATTGTCCTGCTTGATCTTGTGTGAGAACAGATAATGCAGTACCATCACGTTCAGTGACAAAAAGTGTAAAAGGCTTACTGTAGTTTGGTGTTGCTAGAACAGGTGCTTGGCATAAAGCTTTCTTTAACTCATTGAAAACAAGTGTATGTTCTTGGGTCCAAGGGAGGACAGTCAATGTGGCTGCCTCCTGTGTCGTTAACTGTATCAGTGGCTTGGCTAGATATGCATACTGAGGAATCCATTGTCTGCAGTAAGAAGTGAGGCAGATAAAAGCTCGTACCTCCTTCTGAGTCTTGGGCTGTGGAAGATGTGCTATTAACTGGATACGGTCTGGTGTCAACTGCCTACCCCTCTTGGACAGTAAGTGTCCAAGGTACACCACTTGCTGGACACAAAATTGCAGTTTCGAAGGGGACACCTTGTGCCCCATCTCAGCCAGGAAATACAAGACTGTAAGTGACGCACGTTCGCAGTCACGTTCAGAACGGGCTGTGATCAATAGATCATCAACATACTGGAGCAGGGCAGTGTCAGTTGGCATATGAATATTGTCTAGTTGTCTTTTAAGTGCTTGACTGTATATGCTAGGACTTTCTGTGAAGCCTTGAGGAGCTCGTGTGAATTTATAGCTTCTTCCATTTAAACAGAATCCGAAAAGGAATTGGCTGTCTGTATGAATGGGGACACTAAAGAATGCGTTCTTGAGATCAATAACAGTAAAGAACGTAGCTTCGGAATCAATGGCAGTCAATAGGGAAGAGATATCTGGAACCACTGGGTACTGGGGTATGATACATTTATTAGGTTCTCGAAGGTCAATCACTAATCGATAAACTGGAGGTGCATTTGGATCAGTACGCTTAAGAATCGGAATGATAGGAGAATTACATACATTGGAGTCAGTTTCTACAACTACTCCTTGAGCAATGAGCTCGTCAATAATTTTTGATAAGGCTGCTACAGCCTCAGGTGGCAATTTGTACTGTCGGATTCGTGGTAATACAACACCTTTCTTCAGAGTGACACGATGGGGTGTAATGTGCATACAACCTACATCAGTTGGACCTTGCGCCCATAAATGCTGTGGTACATTCAATAATCTTGGATCAAAATCACGTAATACATAATGACCTTTAAAATCTCGTAAAAACAATCTCACTCCTTCTGGGGAGCAACATATGACTGCTCCTAATTCTTTCAGTGTCTTAATACCTAGTAAATTTTCTGGACATGATTTCGTAAGTAACAAGTCAGTAGTTCGGGACAATGGACCAACTTCTAGGGAAACTGGTTTCGATATTTCATTAACAATAGGTTTTCCTGAAAATCCAAGGGAAACATTTCTAGAGCCTGAGAGCGGAGCCCCTGGAACCTCGTCATGACTGATGGTAGTCCTACTTGCCCCTGTATCAATCAGAAACTTTCTGTCTTTCCCTAATACATGACTGTGTACATAGGGACCCTCTTGATCTACAGGAATCTCGATGAGAGGCAAGCCAACCTCCCTCTCTAGGCTGCTTCATGAATACTGCTGATATTCTGGATATTCCGACTGTGCATACTGGTACATCTGCTGTGTAACGTGTTGTGTGGCAGCTATAGGCTGCGGTACTGTGACTGTCTGTTGTGCGTTCTGCAGTGGCTGGGCATTCTGCGGAACATGTTCTTGTCTAGGAGGACGTGGTCTCTCTTTCGTTTTACCAGTAGCTATGTTGTGTTTCAGAACTGCACATTCGTTTATATAATGACCTGGCTGTTTACAATAATTGCATGTCCCTTTAACGGGAGCTGTAGAATGACTAGTTTGATTCAGACCCCTCTTCTGACTATCTTGTGGAACAGACTGTGCAACCAGTACTTTCATTTTTGTGTCTTTCATACGTCTCCTTTCATGTTCCTGCTCCTCCCTGATTCTGTTCTGGTGATACTGTAGCATCTGGAGCATTTGTGACGGAGTATTAGCTTGCCAGGTACTTTCGACTTCCAGTACTCGATTTTTAATTTGTGGTAAAGAATTCTCAACTAGTTTGGTAACAAAAAGATGTGGATACGATTCACTACTTGTTTTCAGACCGCTATTAATAATGAAACATTTCTCAAATCTAGAATAAAAATCACTAGTGTCTTCGTCTTGTTTCTGTTTACAGGCTGAGATAGCATCCCAGTCTTCCTTTTTCGTAGCTAGTAATCTTGGCAAGACTTGTATTAACAACTCGGGCAATGCTTTAGCTTTTTCCCCAAGACCGGTACCTGGAACTCGTGTGTTATCTTCAGTCTCTAATGCGGTCCAATCAATCTTTTTCTCTCCCACCTCCCATTCTTTTTCTTTGAGTTTTTCATATATGCCCGCAGGCAACAGAACCTTTAACATTTTAATGATATCGGGATACGTGTATTCTCCCATACGGAGCATGTCTTTTAATTCACGGTGGAACCCTGCTGGATCTTTATCATGACAGGGTATTAACTTTTTCATTTCTAGAAGTTCTATTTTCGTGATGGGGTGTAAACAAATACTCGTTCGAGCTCACCCCCCTCTCCCTTAACTGGATGTACTTCTCGCAACGGATTCTGTCTGTCTATGTAGAATGATTTTCTTACTGGGGGTGGAGCAGGAACAAAATGTGGATTCAGGAACGTTCTGTATTTGTGGCGCTGTTCTAAAATGACACTAATTAAATCGGTGCCTAGACCTTTCCATCTGTTTAGGAGTAACTCGCTCAGTACATCATACAAAGGACCTGGATCAGACTGCTGATCCTCATACAGTGTAATGAGGTGCTGGATCATATACATACCCACCAGACGCTGCTCGGCTGGGGGCAGCTTCAGAAACGTTTGGGCCACTATTTCATCTGAAAACGTGGTAGAATCACTAGTCCATCGGACTGCTGATCGGGCTAGTCCTTGTTCATGCATGGTACTAAGCTCACTATAACCTATTCGTAGTTTCAGAATTTTATCGGTGGCCTGGAATACTTGTTCAAGAGAACACTGTTCTGGTACGGGAGGAGGAAAAACTTTCTTGTAATCTAGATGTGAATGTCGGTCGGAAAATCTAGTTCTACCTACATACGCTATTCTGGCGGGATTCTCGCTGTCTATGTCTTCACTTGAAGAGTCATTCTCTTTCTCGGTTGCTCTTATTGCTTTCTCCTTCTCGTGTATACTTAGAATTTCTTTACGAATTTTCCTGTACATACTTTCTATACTGTTTTGTGTCTTATGTTTTCCCTCGGCTATATTGTCACTCCACCTTGTCAGGGCTTTCATCTCATCTTTGTCTTTATCAGGATAATCCTGCTCTCTTATTAAACAGTTAATCAAGAACTGTAAAATCATACTTTGAATCTCGACCTTTCTGTGTGTCATAGCTTCGTGAATACTCTCTGGATTCTCCCCTGTTCGGATAAAATGATATATTCTGTCTAGATGTTCCTTCATCTCGGGCAGGGTGGCCAAAAAGTTGGCAACCCGTCTTAAACGTACTGAATATAATATCATGTGATCTTCGCCTGGTACTGAATCATATATACAGTCTGTAAGGTATTGCTTGAGGGCTGCGTGTGTAGACACCTTTGGCGTGTGCTGTAACGCTGCGTCTCTCAGCGTCAGTCGTTTTACTTGAGGCGGGGTGGTAGGAGAACCTCCCCCCGCTCCTCCTGAACTAGAATCGTCAATTAATACTGAATGTGCTGGTAAAGTGACTGGCAAGACGGGCACACGTAATGTGGGCTGGTCCGGGGGTACTGGCACATTAACGGGGTTCCCGGGACCAGTGGCTGGAGGAACAGGAATTACATTATTAACAGGGTGCTGAGGTTGAGCAGGCGGAATAGGACTTGCATATTCTGGGACTGTATCGTCCAAATAGGACGAAAGGAAAATTTCAGCTGCAGTCGGTTTATGACGTAGCTTAGTCGGGACCAATGGTGGCGGTAAATTACAGGGTACTTCCGGGGTTGCCTTCGGCAAGCCCTCGGCAAGAAGAGGATACATACCTTTAATAAGGGCATTTCTCTGTCTGTCTGACTGTTCTGCTCTAACTCGTTCACCTTCTTCTAGAAGTTCCCTTTCTTGGGCTTTTTCTGAGGATTCCCTACTTAATTCTGCTTTTCTGAAATCTTTTTCGGATCTTTTATGGGATTCTTTACGCCATAATTCTATGGCATCTTTCTGGGATTGTCTGGCTTTCTTTTTCCATAATGCTTCTTCTACTCGCATGATGCACTCGGCATCCCATGTACCTGATATAGGCCATCTATATTTCTCTTCAAGATTCTTTGTATAATCCACCCATAAGTCTAGATATAATATGGCATCTAAGCCATGCTTGTGATACATAAAGTGTCCAGGACTGTCCCTAGGAGGGACAGGAACTGCTTCTTCGAGTAACCCTTTTCTGGTTTTTATCTGACGTAACTTTGAAAACAGAGGCATATTTGAGTCTTACTTGAACTTAAACACAATACACACTAATCACAGTAATGAAATGGCAAACAAATCACTCATACCACGACATAGAAATACATTAATAACAATTCGAACAGAATACTACCTGATACACTGAAAACATAACCCTTGAATTTCCCGAGAACGGACTTACTAGAATTACTGGATGCACTGCTAAAACAGTACAGAACATACCGGTCTCATAAAGAGACACGTCATACCGTATCCACCTAGATGGACACGTCGGACTGGATCTGCGTACCCAAACCCATCGGACCGGAGACAAACTAATGACCCCGTCTAGATACTCCCCCAGCAACGGTACTCACCGGGAAGCAGAACTGAAGGCCTCGGACTGGACTGGACTGCTACGACGTCTGGTTACTACGCATGCGCTTCGAACTTCGGGCTTCGGAAACAGGTGGGCCTCCGGATACCTCGGACCTTGCTCTCTCGGCTTGGGCTCTGGTCGGGACGAACCGCATTCCTCACCGCCTCGTCTGGATGCCGGACCGCAGTCTCCGTCTCCTCCGTGGGCCTGAGGGAGACTTGATGAAGCAGAAATATCTGCACGTGCACGGTAGAGTTCCGTCACGGCTGTAGAAGGGTCAGGGGGCCTGCGTTACATCGCCGGCGCGTGGGGAAGGGGCTCGTCCCTGTTCGGGCGCCATTATGTGGTAAATAAATAATTAATTACCGGTACTATTTTTCTATACATTAACTAAAACAGATAGCTCAATAAATAAGAGGCAGGATCCGGGGTATCCGAGTTGAACAGGCTTTAATCAGGCACAAGGGAAGGGACAGGATCGGAACAGCCTGTAATAGAATGGAATGGAATGGCAGCTGCAACGTCTCATTAACAGTACATAGTATATATAGTAAAACGTTACAATTGCATTGAATACAGTAGGCGTAACAAGTGACAAACGTAAGATAAGAACACATGGGCGTAAAAAGAAGGCGTGCACAGGGCGTGCACGAAGACATGTGATGAGAACGTCACAGAAGTGTCATGAATGGGTGGATACATGGAGGGGGCTACCTGGGCAGCTGGAACCTTTAACCTAGTGGTGCGCGCAAACGGACCATGACGTATAACTGGGGAGAACTGGGGGCTCTGACTCCTAGCACTAGAAGAGGAGACTAAAGTCTGGGATGTCAGGACGACATGTACCTAAAGCATATCTGGTATCTGGTGTTTGGAGTACATGTTGATTGAATCTAAAAGTCATCAGAGCAAAGGCTACTTGACACTAAGGCTGGTGCATGCATATATTCCTCATGTATTGCGTGTGCAATGAATCTTCTATGGATATTAATACAGTAATTCACTTGCATGGAGACTGGAAGACTAGACTATAGCTGAAGATGTTTATGCGGTTCGTTAGCTTAGGAATGTGAAGACGGAGAGCTGAACTGATAACTGTAGGCATAACATATTCTTGGCAGGCGGGCAGACAGAGCCAGGTCGGGCACTGCGTTGCTTGGCAGGAAGTAAGCGAAGGGTCAGGGATGCAGGTGGGGGCTGCATCGCTCCTCGGAGTGGTTTCAGGAGACTGGAGCTTGAATCTAGCGTTCAGGCCCTTTGAGGCCTAGAAACGGGGACAATTCGATGAATTAACGTGCACAATGTAAAACGTTGGCAACATAGGCCTGGAAGCCTAATTCACGTTGCTTTCACGAGGACTGGATAACTGACATACTAACGTTGGACACAACTATAATGGCGTCTTTATTCGGTCAAAGGGAACATATATGCATATTAATCATGCACATATTACATATTATGGGGAACACGTAGGGACACATGACAAGGCAAAATTCAATTTTCCTCAGTGTGAGGGAGAGGGGTTGTGGGGGGTGTGAGGGGGTGAGGGTGAGTGAGGGTGAGAGGGTTAGGGTGAGGTGGTGAGGGGGTGAGGGGGTGAGGGGGAGTCAGGGTGAGTGAGGGTATGTGAGGGTGGGTGAGGGTGAGTGACGATGTGTGAGGGTGAGAGGGTGTGAGGTGTATGAGGGTGAGGGTGTGAGGGTGAGGGGGTGTGAGGGAGAGGGGGTGTGGGGGTTTGAGGGGGTGAGGGTGAGTGAAGGTGAGAGGGTTGTGAGGGTTAGGGGTGTGTGAGGGTGAGGGGGTGTGAGGGTGAGGGGTGTGAGGGTGAGGGAGGGTGAGGGTGACGGGGTGAGGGTGAAGGGGTGTGAGTGTGAGGGGGTGTGAGGGTAAGGGTGTGTGAGGGTGAGGGTGTGTGAGGGTCAGGGGTGTGGGGGTGAGGGTACGTGAGGGTCTGTGAGGGTGAGAGGGTGTTTGAGGGTGTGTGTGAGGCTGAGGGTGTCTGAGGGTGAGTGTGTGTGAGAGTGAGGGTGTGAGGGTGATGGGGTGTGAGGGTGAGAGGGTGTGTGAGGGTGAGATGGTGTGTGAGGGTCATAAGGTGTGTGAGGGTGAGAGGGTGAGTGAGGGTATGTGAGGGTGAGGGTTTAGGGGTAAGAGGGTGAGGGGTGTAAGGGGATGTGGGGGTGAGTGGGTGTGTGAGGGTGAGAGGGTGTGTGAGGGTGCGAGAAGGTGAGGGTGTGTTAGGGAGAGGGTGTGTGAGGGTGAAGGTGTGTGAAGGGGTGTGAGGGTGAGGGGGTGTGAGGGTGAGGGTGAGGGGATGTGAGGGTGTGTGGGGGTGTGAGGGGGTGA